>NC_087351.1:56904570-57529570 GCF_030014295.1 Loxodonta africana | reverse complement strand
GCTGATTTTTTTTTTTGCAACCAATTTAAAAATATAAAACCCATTCTTAGATTGCAAGCCGAACAATAACAGACGGTAGGTAGACATATCCATTCCCAAGTCTGATCAGTAATCAGAATTATACTTCTGGTTTTCTTGTTAATTCTATTCTATTTCCTAGAGTACTACAGAAGCAAGCATCTTTGTATATATACATGTTTAGTGCTTAGGAGAAGCATGATACATGATTGCAACTTCAAAAATGAACAACTTTAATGTTAAGGATTTTTGGTATATTTCTGCTTGAAATTTTTGTTCAAATCTATTTAAACTGTACAGATAAAAATAAACTTGGCCCCTTTAAAAGTCTCTGGCAGAAGCCAAGTTATAAAACAGCTGGAAGAATTAGAGGCTAGTTAAAAGGTCATCTTAAGTGACCTCGTATGTATAATTATCATTTGTATCAATGCAGATGAGGAAGCCAGGAGAGAGTGAGTTAACTTGGGGACTTTAAATGCCACAGAAGCTTGCTTAGAAAGATAATATGAAGGAGAAAAGTTGTCAGTCTACTGTGTGAGTGTGTTGGAGGGTTGTATATATGTGTATATGTATGTGTGTGTGTGTTTATGTGTGTGTGGGTGTTGAGTTCTAGCATAGAAAATGAAAAGAAAGAAGTCAGCAAACTTTCTTGTAATAGCTGCAACAGCGCAGAGAAAATTAAAGCACAACAGAATGCAATTCTCTCCTGTGAAAACTGGATATAAGGGGACAAAATGAGAAGACGACCTTAGAGGTAATAAGAGCTCAACATGCAACTTAATTCCCTCTCCTTGAAAACTTGTATGTGAATAATTTGAAGACAGAGTAAACCCATCTCTCTAGAATGCCTGACTCCTTCAGTATCCCGAGTCAAGATGGTTTTAGATTTTAAGAAATATTCATATAATTAATACCTGAATAATAATGATAATAGCTATCATTTATCAATTTCCTACCAGGTGCCTGGCAATGTCTCAGATGGCACAACCAGTGTACAAATTTCCTATCTTTATATTAAGGATTGAAGAGATAAGCAACCTCCCAGGGTTACCCAACTGAAGAGTCTGTGCAGGAACTGGAACTCATCTTGGCTCCAAAATATAAGTTCTTTCCCAATTTTTAGGTAACCGAGTAAGACTTTCTTTGGTATCCCAGAGCTTCCCTTCCATACTTATCATGTGCAAGAAGGCAATGCACTGTACACAAGTCAGCAACACACAGTACTAAAGGAGTTCTAGACCAGCATCTGGAGCACAGCGTCCTTCAGACACCATTTTCAAATCTGTGTTTGTATTCAATAACAAAGAATACACCAGTGGCAGTTAAATAAGTTGAGTTCCTGTGCGTGAGGTATTTTGCCGCTGTGAATCCCCAAATCTGTTCCCTAGAGTAAAGAGTAGAGGGGAGATAGTCCAAATTTACATTTCAATTTTTTTTTACATAGATTTTTAGTTATAGTCAGAGATTTGATCGTAAAGATTTAATTTTCATTAATGAAAAGAGTTCAAATTCTAATTCACAGAGGAAAAGCTTGAACTGGAGTCTTGACTTCCAAAGACATGACAAAGACAACTCATTCCACAGGAGAGCTACAAACAATTATCTAAGCATCTTTCAGGCTCTTCATTCAATTAACAGGGATGATTTCCTCCCTGCAAAAAGACAGAAACTCTGCCATTTCCCCAGTATGTGTTTCTGTACACAACCAGATACCCTGAGGCTTCAGCTCAGGACTTTAAAAAGCAGGCCAGTGTTAATGACCTCTGAGGCCTGGCAGGTAGATTAGCAAGAGAAATGATTGCAAGAACACCTTTAAAGGGCCAAGTCACGTGAAAGGAACTGTCAATGTTCAGAAAATGTGGATCAGAAAGTCTGAACATTTCTCATGTTTGGGCCTCTGGCATCAGAGGCAAATTTTCCTTTCAGAAAATGACTCATCATAGTAATGAATTGTGGGAAATTACTAAGTGAGCTTTATTTAATATGGAGATAAATGGGGTATTTTTTCAACTAACCTCTATTTCCTTTTTCAGTATGTCTCTTCTTTCTTTGTCCTTTACCTACCTCTGTAACTTCTTACTAGTTTGCTTACATGACTATTATAATTCTCTTTTTTAAGAATTTTCCATTCCTGGTTTCTACAGAACCTGACTTTTACTGCTTCTTTGCTAGAACACTTGTTTGTACATTACTTTTTATTCATCCAATCTTCTGACCTGAGTCTTTTTTATCCATAATATGGGAATTTGAGAGTAAACAGGCTTAGTTAAAAATAGGCCCTCTAAAATGAAAAATTAGCAGACCAGCTCTATCCACCAGCACCACCCCAACCCCCCAATGAAGTAATTTCTGTTCCCAAGTTCTTCTTGGAACCCTCCCAGGCACTTTGAGGCCAGAACAAAGTGTGGCACACCAGGATTAGAGTACATCAGAACAAAAGAATTCAGGCAGGCTAATTTGCCTGGTTATATTTTGATAGCTGATAAACTAAGAGTATGGAACTCCTGGGACTCCTGCACACAGCTTGACCAGGTAGCTGGGCCACATCAAAGTGTACTGAACACAGCCTGTTTTACCTCTGTCAATCCTCCTTTCTTGCCAAATTCACTGCCCTACTCTTTATTCAAAGGTTATTACTCTAAATGGATACGCTAGGTCATATTGTAAAAATCATCCTTATTTCCTTAATATCAAGTTCTTTGGTTGTTCTGAGAAATATCTACCCCCAAAGAATGCCAGAAAAGAGTTTTCAGTGAGATGATGTCAGATTATGTGGATTTTGTCTAACTTGGAGATGAATGAGACATTTGTTCATCTACCTTCTCTTTATCTAATTCTATATTTAATATGTTCTAGAACTCAAATAAAATTCTAGAAAACACAGATGCCTTAGAGTGTACATAAGATTCTAACAGAGAAGAAATATTCCATTTTCTGACAACTAAAATTGAATAACTTAGACTTATATGAGAAGAGTGGAGGAAGAGCATCTGTTTAAAATATTTTCTAAGAAAATATTTTAAATAGGTTAATCCTCTCTATCCTCTGGTGTGATTGCTTCTAAGCATACAAGGAGACCTACTCCATCACCTTCTTATACTGTGTGTACAAATTGTGGAACTATAAACATGAGTGTGAATTACATTCTGTGCTCCCATTATTTTTTAATGTTCTTCAAATTCTTTGGTATAATTTTATAGAGTTGAAACTTTTTGTTATCATTTTTTAGTTCAGATTTCATACCTTTTATTGAATAATTTGTGTGATAAATGCAGATGTTAGCCGTGTGACATCCTCAGTTACTAGAACCAGTAAACCGGCTATCGTGGAATTGATTCTGACTCATGGCAACCCTATGTGTGTCAGAGTAGAACTGTGCTCCACAGCATTTTCAATGGCTGTGGACTTTCAGAATAGACTGCCAGACCTTTCTTCCAATGTGCCTCTGGGTGGACTTCAACATCTTGCCTTTCGGTTAACAGCCAAGTGTGTTAACTGCACCACCCAAGGACTCCCAGTTATCCAAAAGAGGTTAATACAGCTCTTCAGGAAGAGACCCATTCACTTTCACAAGAGTATTATACTTTTGAAATTTATATGTAACTAGAAGGTGGAATGGGATATTTCCTACAAAGCGAATGACATAACTATACCAACTTTGATTGTACAAATTATAGCATTATTGAGACTCACCTATATCCCTGATTTTCATATACAATTTCTAACGTAGATTTTTATTTTAATCTTAAGCAAGTCTATGATTTAAAAATATCTATTTTATTTTTAAAAGTCAGAAGTTCAGATATAGCCTATGTCACTTATTGCTTTTAGAATTCTTATTAAATTGCAAAAGAGTTATGCAATTTACACATTAATTCATTCTATAAAATGATACAGATCTCATCTCTTTAAAAAGTCCTTTCCATGCTGAAAACAACTGTATACTCCTGTGTTTCTATTTTCATTGATTCTCTCAAGATTTTACTATGAATCTTTAACAAGAAATTTAAATTACAGATATAGCCTGTGTATTCAGACACAAATTGATCAAAAAAATCCAATGTGCCTTGCAATAGTTTGATTTGCAATATGGGTTAATGCATGATCAACAACCACTACTGACTACAGGCTATTTTCCAAGGAGTTGCAAAAATTGTAGCCTTTTTCATTTTCAGAGATTTGATAAGAAGAAATTGATTTTTCCAAGAATCATCACTTCCTTTCACTTAAATATATCTCATACCTATAAAAGGTAAAATAACAGGTCAACCCATTGTTTCACTTCAGGTTTTGCTACAAAAGTGAAAAGAATTTTAGCTAGGATATGTCATGTCCCTGTGTTCTAAATATTAACTTAGTTTCCACTATGAAAGCAAAAAGGGAACTCAACCCTACATGCTTTTATACAATATTTCACTTCCCCTTTTATTCAGAATAAAACCCAAACTCCTTACCATGGCCTATAAGGCCTTCCACTCACTTCAGTTTCCAAACTTGCCTCCAACCACTCTCTGTTTTGCTTACTCTTCTCCTGCTGATCTTGCCTTCTTGCTATTCCTCCTACACCAAAGCACAGCCTTGCTCAGGGCCTTTGCACTTACTGTACCTTAAGCCTGAGATATTCTTCTCCCAGATACGTGCATGGCTCATTTGAACAGTTCACTCAGCTCTCTGCTGAAAGAAGTCAGTCGTCCTATGTAAAATAGCACTCTCCCATCTTTTATCCCTCACTTTCTAGTCCCTCTTCCTGCACAAAGTAGGTACTCAAATATTTCAAGTGCCTGACTGAGTCCTGTAATAAAGCACTGATGACAAAGAGTAAAAAGCTCTTCTTAAGTATCAGGGATATCTTCGTGGCAACGCTTGACCTGGTTCTGAAAGAGTAGGATCCACTAAGCACAAAACAGTATGTAGTGGTGTGAAATCGATTGCCAGTCGTTCAGAAAACTGACATATAAAGTACAAAGGGGATGAGGCTTGGAGATCGGTCACTAGGAAGCAATCGGGGGTTTTTAACCCTGGAGAAGAACATGGCCTGATTTGGAATAAATCAGGTCTTTTGGAAAGATCTTACAGATGACGGTATGGAGGACAGATTTGAGGCAAGTGAGAATGGAGTCCAGGAGAAAATTTAGTAGGTTAGCTTAATAGTCTAGGTGAGGTATGATGAGAGTCTAAACTTAAAACTTAGGCTGTGTAATATGGAATGGTGAGAAGGAGATGGCTTTTGCTCATAAAAAGTTCAGTAGTAATGGCTATTTTATAAAAATAACACTTGCAGTCAAAATTTATCTTTTTAGTTAGAATAATTTTCTGTCTTTATATTAGTATACTTTGTTGATTAAATACAATCTAAGTGAGAGAAAGGGAGAAAAATAAATATAGAAAAGTACCAAGTTCACTGGGCAACTTACTACATCCCCTAAGAGACAGCAGATGAATTGTGATGGCTACCAGCTGCTGCTGCACCTTGAAATTGCAACCATTGAAATATACACTAAAAAATGTTTCTAGAGCTTTTGGATTCCCATGAGATAAATGCATTTGAAAAGCCGTATGGGTTATACATGGAAAATAACTGTAAGCAGTATATGGGGAATCGGATGAGTAGGAAAGGCTGTTCGGAGCAAGATTAATACACAGTATTAAAGTTAAATCAATAAAATTCTCTGTGGACTCGAGCACTATCTGGTCTTCACTTGGGTGGCAAAATTGAATGATGAAACAAACCATTCCATCACTTTGCCAGAGAGTGATACAGAATTATAGCTCAAAGATGGAATTTTTAAAATATTAGAAATTTTCTCAGGCTCGAAATAGCTTCAGACCTAATAGGATTTTACCCAAATACACCATTTTGTATAGAGAACAGCAAAGTATCAATTTTGGGGGCTTATTTTCTATGTCAACAGTTACTGTTTATGGGTTTAAAAAGCATACTGACCACATTTTCCAGATATTAATATACTGCCTCTCAGCTCCAAGCCCCCCTTTGTTTTCCTTGTGCAGACTATATTTCTCCTTCACCAGCTGTCTGGACACTAGGCACAGCCAATCAGGAGTCCTGGAGGAACACTGCCAGGTTGGAGGAAGAAGGAAACTTTCAGGGGTCCCAATAGCCACTGGCAGTCCTTGAGTTCAGCAGCAGGTGCCCTACAAGAAGGGTCACCATGGCCATGGTAGCTCTCAAGTTTCCACCACAAGCAGTCCCCATCAAGCTCCTTCATCACCACAACAGTGAGCAGTTTGTTCCAGTAGCAACCACACCCTCTCTTCAGAGTTTCGAATCTCAGCCTTACGGAACCCTCCCCTAAGTTGGTAAGTTTCTTCCCCGATCATTTTTTCTCATCCCTCAGGGCAATAGCCACTCTCTGCAGATGCTACCTATGTACATCTTAACATTCTCTTTCACACTTGTTATTAGTTAACCACCTCTTGTCTCATTAAAAATTCTTTATATCAAGTTTTCCCTGTCAGATGACCGGTATGGTTTCTGCCTCCTGACTGGACCCTGTCTGATACACTACATGTCTGACGATATGTCATGTTGGCATTTACTCATCCTCCCACAATATTATGGGGCAGTTAGGAAATTAAAAACAAATTTGAATAAAAAGTATGTGAGACAGTACAGGAGAGGTCAGCACAACTGGATCAAACCAAAAGCAGTTTGCTGAATACAATGAAATGCTTTGAAGGCCAGAGTAGTAGGGGTGGGTACCTGGGGACCATGGTCTCAGGGGACTTCTAGGTCAATTGGCATAACAAAATGTATTAAGAAAATATTCTGCATCTCACTTTGGCGAGTGGTGTCTGGGATCTTAAACACTAGCAAGCGGCCATCTAAGATGCATCAATTGGCCTCAGCCCACCTGGAGCATAGGAGAATGAAGAATATCAAAGACACAAGGTAACTACGAGCCCAAGAGACAGAAAGGGCCACACAAATCAGAGACTCAATCGGCCTGAGACCCGACGAACTAGATGGTACACTGCTATAACCAATGACTGCCCCAACAGGAAACACAACAGAGAATCCCTGATGGGGCAGGAGAACAGTGGGATGCAGATCTCAAATTCCCATGAAAAGACCAGACTTAATGGTCTGACTGAGACTAGAAGGACCCCAGAGGTCATGGTCCCCAGACCTTCTGTTAGCCCAAGACTGGAACCATTCTGAAAGCAAACTCTTCAGACAGGGATTGGACTAGACAATAAGACAGAAAATGATACTGGTGAGGAGTGAGCTTCTTGGCTCAAGTAAACATATGAGACTATGTGGGCAGCTTCTGTCTGGAGGGGTGATAAGAAGGCAGAGGGGGACAGGAGCTGGCTGAATGAACACAGAGAATACAGGGTGGAGAGGAGGAGTGTGCTCTCTCATTAGGCGGAGAGCAACCAGGAGCACATAGTAGGGTGTATTTAAATTTTTGTAGGAAAGATTGACTTATTTGTAAACTTTCACTTAAAGCACAATTTAAAAAGAAAGTATGTGAGAAATCAACTAGTCAAACACATTCATTTTACACTTAAAGAATGTAAGGGAAGTCCATAATTGTGACTGCCCAAAAGTCACAGAATTTAGTAACTGTAGGGTCAAGACTAGAAGCTAATTCTCACAACTCTTACTAGAGCATCCTCTCCAGGGTATCTCATAGTGTCTCAATACTGTGACCTTACCCAGGGACATTCAAGGAGAGCTGAGGCTTGGCTCAGAGTCAGCAGATTCACTTTACCCCAATTTCCACAAGGTGTTTCACTACAGAGAATTTTATTTCTCAGTTCTATGTATTATCTATCTACCTATGGAATGAGGGGTAGCATTGCTGATGCTAGATGGATCTTGGCTAAAAGCAGAGAATACCAGAAAGAAGCTTACCTGTGTTTTATTGCCTATGCAAAGGCATTCGACTGTATAGATAATAACAAATTACGGATAACATTTCGAAGAATAGGAATTCCAGAACACTTAATTATGCTCATGTGGAACTTGTACATAGACCAAGACGCAGTCATTTGAATGGAACAAGGGGATACTGCGTGGTTTAAAGGTATGCATCAGAGTTGTACTCTCTCACCATACTCGTTCAATCTGTATGCTGAGCAAATAATTGGAGAAACTGAACTATATGAAAAAGAAAGAGGCATTAGGACTGGGGGAAGACTCATTAACAACCTGTGATGTGCAGGTAACACAATCTTGCTTGCTGAAAGCGAAGAAGCTTGAAGTACTTACTGATGAAAATCAAAGACTACAACCTTCCGTATGAATTATACCTCAACATAAAGAAAATAAAAATCCTCACAACTGGACCAATAAGCAACATCATGATAAATGGAGAAAATGTTGATGTTGTCAAATATTTTACTTGGATCCACAATCAATGATCATGGAAGCCACAGTCAAGAGCTCAAACGGCATATTGCATTGGGCAAATGTGCTGCAAAAGACATCCTTAAAGTGTTGAAAAGCAAAGACATCAGTTTGAGGACTGAGGTGTGCCTGACCTGAGCCATGGTATTTTCAATCATCTCATACGTATGCAAAAGCTAGACAATGAATAACGAAGACTGAAGAAGAACTGATGCCTTTTAATTATGGTGTTGGCAAGGAATATTTAATATACCGTGGACTGCCAGAAGAAGGAACAAGTCTGTCTTGGAAGAAGTACACCAAAGTGCTCCTTGGAAGCAAGGATGGTGAGACTTCATCTCACGTACTTTGGACATGTTATCAGGAGGGACCAGTCCCTGGAAAAGGACATCATTCTAAGTAAGATAGAGGGCCAGCAAAAAGGAAGAAGACCCTGGACAAGACAGATTGAGACAGTGGCTGCAACAATGGACTCAAACATAGTAATGATTGTGAGGATGGTGCAGGACCAGGCAGTATTATACACAGGGTCACTATGAGTCAGAAATGACTCAATGGTACCTAACAACATATATTATCTATCCTTAGTTGCATATCCTTAGGTGGAAATACACTCCCATCTTTGAGTATAAAGAAGAGCTGGCCTGCCTGTGTTGTCAACATCTTAGTAGCACATTAGAATCACCCAGACATTTTAAATATACTATGCTTAGACCACAACTCAGAACAATTATATCAGAATCTTAGAGAAGGTATAGCCTAGCATCAGAATTTCTTTTAATCCTCCCAGTGATGCCAATGTGCATCCAAGGTTGTGAACCAATGTATTAGAACTTGTTTTGTTTCCAAGGAAGGATGAGGCTGGAGTGGGAAGTGATTGGTTTGGTGATATTTTGATTGAGGAGCACTGACCCCACACTTTTTCAAACACCACCTGCAATCAAGGAGTCAGAATGAGAGGAATGTACCTGCCAGAAAGATGCAAAATGTCCAAGCTTTTCTGTGACCAGGCTTCTTATAACAGTGCTCACTCACTCTGACATAAGAAACCTCCTAATCCAGAAGAGTAAAAGCTGAAGACAAAGGTAGGCTGGGTAAAGAGAGATAGCTCCCAATCTACTCAGGATATTGTACAGACACAAATGAGTAAGAAATTTAAGTAGGAGGGTAGAGGGGTAATCAATACACACAGCCTCACTAATAAAGCTTAATCCTAATTAATTAAAACTGGAAGAATACTAAAAGAAAATATAGCTGAGTATAATCTGGGGATGGAGAAGAGTTTTCTAAAGCACATTGTCAAAGTCAGAAGGAAAATTTTATATTGCTTTATGTATATTTGACTAACTTCAAAAAAGAAAAAGATCAATATATCTCTATGAAAAAAAGAAAAAATTTAAAAGACTGTAAAAAGAAAATATTTACCTCTTACATGTCAGAGAAAAGGCTAATGTATCTACTATATTGAGATCTCTTAAAAATCAATGAAAACATAAATATTGTAACATAAAAATGGCAAAAGGTATATGATAATTCTCAAAAGAATAAATACAAACAGCAGATACATAAGCGATGTCCAAATTCAATAATAAAATGTTAATTCCACGAAGATTTAAAACATGTTTGTACATAAGTCTGTGTTAGATATGGAGAATCGGGCACTCCCATTGACTGTGGATGGCAGTGTAATCTGTCTTGAAAATAATTTGAATATGCACAGTCATCAATCTAGTAATCCACTTAGCAGCTGTAGCACTTAAGCACTGTGCCACCAGGGTTTCCTATAGAAAGTTATCCCCCCAAAAAATCATTGGACAAATGCCCAAAATTTAATGCATAAGAATGTTTTCATCAAAGTTGAAAAGGACAGGACAGATTGAAACTAATTTAAATGGAAAAGGAGACTTACTGAAGGATACTGAAATTCAACAAAAGCCAAGCACTGGAAATAAGTACAACTGGGCGGTGGTTAAGCGCTCGACTCAAACCCATCAGCTGCACCACGAGAGAAAGTTGTGGCACTCTGCTTCGGTAAAGATTTAAACCAAAAACCAAACCTATTGTCACTGATTTCGACTCATATTGAAAACAGTATGGGGCAGTTGTACTCGGTCATATAGCGTCACTGTGAGTCAGGATCAACTCAATAGCAATTGGTTTGGTTTGGTTTTCCAGGCAGGGCTCACGCAAACTGGAGCTAATAACAAGAAAATTGTCAGAACAAAGGCAGCAGCTTTCTGCATCCCTCTCCCAAGACCCAAATCATCCACCCTTACAAGAACTATACTCCCAGTCCCCCTCATTCTGCTCTTTTTCTTCTTTCTATAGCACTTTTGCCTTCCAGTACACTACATTACTCAGTGAAATGTCTATTGTTGCTTGTCTATTCTAGAATGTAAGCCTCATGAACGCAGAGATCTTTGTTTTATTTACTAATGTACCCGAACAGCTAGAAGAGTGAATGGCACATAGTAGGCGCTCTGTATTTCTGCTCCATTTTTGCTCTTTTATAGATCTGCTATGGAGGCAGTGGTGGTTCAGGGGTAGAATTCTTGCTTTCCTTGCAGGAGACTCAGATTTTATTCATAGCAATGCACCTCGTGCGCAGCCACCACCCGTCTGTCAGTGGAGGCATGTATGTTGCTACGATGCTGAATGATTTTCAGCAGAGCTCACATACTAAGAGACTAGGAAGAAATCCTGGAAATCTACTTTCTAAAATCAGCCAATGAATACCTATGGATCACAATAGTCTGATCCACAACCAATTGCGGGGATGGTGCAGGACTGGGCAATTTTATTCCTTTGTGTGTGGGGTCACTATGAGTCAGGGGCTGAGTCTACAGCAGCTAACAATAGACCTCCTATTGTTCCTTAACCATCAGTTTGTGCATGGTCAACTATGGTCATCCTAGCCTACAACTCAAACTATCAGTGACCAGCACAGCTTATTAGTTTCACAATTCCAAATTGCCAAGAAAGAAATCTGATTATAACTACTCACTGCATGTCTTTAAGCTAAGCCACAATTTATAGAACCATAGATGAATCCCTCCACTAGCGGGGGGTGGGAGGGAAAGAAGGTACAATGTCATGTATCCTATTGCCCATTCAGAGAATCAGAAGATGATATGAGTGGATCAAAAAATTTCTTGCACCTCTAATACAAAGGTGATGGTATATTTAAAATTATTTTCAGTTCCGAAAAAACGGAGGGGAGGCCCCTAGGTAGCACAAATGGTTTGCACTCAACTGCTAACCTTGCACTCAACTAAGTCACCCAGTAGCTCCATGGAAGAAAGCCCTGGTGATCTGTTTCTGTAAAGATTACAGCCAAGAAAACCCTCTGGACCAGTGAGCAGCTCTACTCTGTAAGACATGGGGGTCACCATGAGCTGGAATTGACTCCACGGCAATGGGTTTGGTTTGTTTCGATTTATCAGGACCAAGTGCCATCAAGTCAATTCCAACTAATGAAAAATATAAACTATCTAAATATCTGTCAACAGAAAATACTAGCAAATGTGTTATTCATTGGTTTCCAAACCAGCAAAATAAAGAATTTATATTTTCTAACAATGGAAATCAGCCCAGCTCATACTCCAAGTTAGATGAAACCATCTCGGCAATCATAAAATAATACTTTGAAGTTGCAGCTGATGCAAACTAACTAAAATGTGAATAATTTGTCCTGAGTGTCCAAGAACACAAATATAATCTCTTGTAATTATTTTGTCTTCTCTTTCCCATCTCAGTTGTTTTTTTTTCCCCCTCATGACATTCTTTTCTGTCTTCCATTGACCACCGCCCCAAATGAATGCCAATCAGAACAGAGAGGATACAGTTAGGATTGAGATGGAGGGCAAGGGACAAGCACGTGGTAGGTTCATGACTGAAGCATGGCACAAATAATAAAAGTAGGTTTTAGAAATAGTATCTGACCAAAGTTGTGCAGGATGCATTGGAGAGAAAGAAGGCAAGGAGACAGATGCAGGAGGAGGCCAAAGCAGACAGTCCAAACTGGTACAAAGATCTGGTCTCTTAAAATGGGCCACAATTACTATTCAGACCGACGTTTCTAAGATATTCTGACACGGATGCTGCCATTAGAGAGACAGAAGGTGGCCCCTTTCAATCTAGCATGGGCTAACATCAATCTAGCATGGGCTAACATAAGGGATGCTTAACTACTCCTGCTTATCTTTCCTAGGCATGAGTAAACTTGCATCTCTGTGAATGATGCATTGTACCACTTAACACTAAAATTAATAGTAACATTTCTTTAATGATTCAGAGGCTCTTCAACCTGTAACAATAACTAAAACTCATCATTATAAAAATCAATTATCACTGCATGTGTGATTTATAGAAATGTTATTTGAAACTTCTGGTAAAAACTACTCTGAATAAACAATTATATACTAAAAACATTTCAGTGAGTTTTCTTTTTTTGTCTTTCCTCCTCTTTTTCCAGTCAAAATTAAAATACTTTCTTAAACTATAAGTCTTCCAAAACAAGTAAAATGACACTAAAAAAGCCTAACAACATTTTCTAAATCTAGAACACATGCTGTTTTTAAAATATATTTGGTCATAAATAAATATATTGAACACATTAATAAATGCCCCTTTCAAAAGCTCTTCAATCTCAAGGACTTTAAATCACTGCTCAGAAAATAAAGGACTACCGGGAATTTGAAAAGTAAGCATAATTCAGCCCTCTCCAAGTTATTCTGCATTTTTTCAAGGTCAGTTGTTCCTACAAAACATATATAAATATGTATATCTTGTCTCTGAGTCTGGCTCATTTCAATGTCCTGAAGCAAAAGGAAATAGGAAAGTCATAACAGACTTCCAGATACCAGAGCTTGAATGAAACTTGAAGAGCATCTATAAACTTGTGCCATCAAGTGGTTTAATATTTTTATATGCATGGACTGCATTTATGTCGGGCTGCAAGGTATTTATCACTGACTGCAAGGGGTAAGACAGCAGCCTGAGCAAGCTGTTTACAGCAGGCATTGTTGTTAATCTACCAAAAGCAAAAGCTGAATCCCATTGACTCCACAATGCTTGAAGAAACAAAGTGTTTTTATGAGGAATCAAACAAATATAATCCTGCTCCACTGTGCTAACAAGACAGAATTCAACGGGCTGACAATTTTCCAGGATGAATTTTTCTTTACAAACCTACTTTTGGGTTCATGACAATATTCAGTCTCCCCAACAAAAGTATGGCATTGAGATAAAGAAGAAAAAAAAAAAGTATATTTGGAAGTTACTTTTCAAAGCTTAAAAAAAAAACTAGCAAGCCAATTACCAGATTAACAGAGCTCCTTTTATCCAGGAAAGAAGTAGTCTCATTAATTCACACAACTTTCTCCTCTAATTTCAGTTCTTTGCTACTATTGAATTAAAACGTGTTAGCTTTGAGTAGATTCCAACTCGTAGAGACCCTATAGGACAGAGTAGAACTGCCTTATGGGGTTTCCAAGGAGCGGCTGGTGAATTTGAACTGCTGACCTTTTGGCTAACATCCAAATGCTTAACCACTGTGCCACCATAACAGTCACTAAAATTAAAATTTAAAAGTTCCCTTTCCCCATATTTTAATAAGCTAAATAATGTGTCTATTTATTATTTTTAAACAAAGCTTCCTAAGCTACTAAGGAGAAAGAGATGAGAAGACAAAGAGAGAGAGAGATTTCATGAAAACTCCTACAGTGATCTAGAAGGTATGCCAGATTCAGAAAGGGTATCAGATAGGATAAAACAGGCAATATTTACCACAGCGAGTATATTAAGTTCTCAAACACATATCTTTGAATAAAGCAGTGCTATTTGGTCTTTTTTTATTTGGTCTTCTTACATTCCAAATTGAAAATTGCTATAATATCCATGAGATCTATGCCACACACAGGCCAGTAAACAGGATAATTATTTCAGTAGTGGTCAATTAACACCATAAAAACAGGCTTCTGGAAGTTTAATACGTTATTAGTTTACTCTGAGAACTTGCCCATATACTGATGTGGCAGAAACACTAGCACAGCCCAGAACATTTTACGTCCAAAATATAAAATGCTGCCTCTGTGTCTCAAGTGCTAGGTGATCTCCCAAATTATAAAAAAATCCAGATTCTGACTCATGGAGACCTCACGTGTGTCAATGTAGAACTGTGCTCCATAGAGTTTCCAGCGGCTGATTTTTCAGAAGTAGATCACAAGGCCTTTCTTCAGGCGTATCTCTGAATGTACTCGAACCTCTAACCTTTCAGTTAGCAGCCAAGAGTGTTAACCACTTGTACCACCTTAGCCAATATGTAAGGACCTCTGGTAGTGCAGTGGTTAGGTGTTCATTTGCTATCCTAAAGGTCATGTTCCAACCCACCAGCCGTTCTGTAGGAGAAAGATATAAATATTTATAGGCTTGGAAACCCTGTGGGACAGCTCTACTCTGTCCTGTAGGGTCACTATGGAGTACCTTCAGCTATTAACTTCAAATGAGAGACTGAATGGTGCCAGCCTATGAGAGACTGAATGGTAGCCTTGAAAATTTTTCCCAAAGAGCCAAGTATGATAATCCAATCTGAGCTCATTGTTCCCATCTGAATGTATCTATTCTCAAAAGTATAACAAAAGTTTTAGCTGCGCATGACTCTTTCACACTAATTCAATTCAATATTTAATCTATGTGAAATACCCTTTGTTAGAGGCACTATGAATCAGACATAGCACAATTTTTAAACTTAGAAAGGAAAGCCAGAGTGTACTCAATCAGAAGTCAAAGTAATAAAGGATTCAGCAATTTTTGGCAAACATTGACATTGCATATTGAATTCATAATCTAATTATTTCTAAAATCTCATTTATTATAGTTTCCATTTATAGACTTTAAAAAAAGATGTTCATCAAATGAAAAGTAGAGAAAATAGTTATTGTACCTGCTAAATTGGATAAATTCTTCGAACCATCATTATTTAGAAATGAAATGAAAACTCATTCATGAAATATCTATCCCAGTTGGTAATACACTGGGTCTATTTGAAGGAGATTTTTAAGTCCAAACAAAAACTATCTAGTGTCTTTGTCTTACGAGTGAATTATATACTTGAACCATAGTACATATACAGTAGCTCTGTTAATCAGAAATTATTTCCTAGTTAAAAGCATCTACATCAGATATGAATATTAAATGTGACTGTTTCATAGGCCTTGGAAATAATCAGAAATAAGAATTTGGCAAAAGCCAAAGGATATAAATTAGAGGTACAGGTCTGTTTGACTCTCTGCATCATGATTTTCTCAACTGAGTGGGAAATGTTAGACATGCTAGTCTTGTGCGCTTCCACTTGAAAGACCTTTGTATTCAGTGGAACACTGATACAGACAAGGGAGCTATACCTTAGAATTTAAATCAATCAGGAGAAAACAATATACAGCCTGTGTTTATTTTTCCAGTTGTGTTCTATCAAACACACTCACCTATCTGCAGTTATATGTTGTTGTATTCTGTACCTGTAATAGTAAATACTAGTGACTGATACTTCTTGGAACTCATAAAGTATTTGTCTACCAAAGCTTGGCCACATAGAACAGGGCTGTTTCTTTTGTGTAATTTGCCATCAATATCATTTGCACTGTACAGTTGAAATTCTAGGAATGTCAGTCTTTCTATGAACACATCATTAAAACAGCCTCCAGGGAATCAAATCACCCAAGAGTATTAATGGAATAAGGAAACTCTGCCAAAAATACTGTTATTCCATATCTATAATTGGGTATCTGCCTAGATGTTACCATGCTAAGTTTTAAATTTTAAGTAATCCTTATAAATATTAAGCATTCCAATTTCAGCATACCTGTTGCCCCCTAGTCAATTCCAACTCACAGAGACCCTATAGGACAGAGTAGAACTGCCCTTTAGGGTTTCCAAGGCTGTAACCTACGAGTCAGAATCAACTCAATGGCAATAACAGAAGCTGACTGCCACATTTTTCTCCCACAGAGCAGTTGTTGGGCTCAAACTCCTGATCTTTCAGTCAGCAGCCTAGCACTTAACCATCAGGGCTCCTTAATTTCAGCATAGGAATCAAGAAAGAGGCTGCATACAGATAGTTTGCATATAGTGTTTAAAAACTACACTACATCTGAGCACTTCTCCTTCATTGAAAACAGACATAAAATCTTAAGAGAAAAAATAAATTGAAACCAATCATAATGAATTGCTTCTATTCTTTAGGCAAGGTTATTAATTGCCAAAGCTTGGATTGGTTCATCTTTCCTTGCACAGGAAGTTTCATTTTATTTTTGTCAAAGATAATAAATCATTCCATCCAAGGGCATAAAACAGTTATTTTTTAAACTTTTGTAAAGAGACAGCCAATCAACCTCCCCCACGACAGATACCGCATATTGGTGAGTCCACTTCTTGGTGCAGACAATTCTCTAGTTAGTAGAAATCCAAGGTACGTGTGCAAGAGACAGTCAGACTGCAACTTCTGCCATTTACACCAGCAATTCTCATTGCAGACAAGGAACATTTAGCCAGAGGCATTTTTTTCTAAAGATATTTTCAGGCTTAACAACTACAGTTAACAATTAATGAGAAAATTTTCTGCCTCAATATTATATTGAAGTGGCATCTTAATGACGAAAGAATTTCTTCACCAAACCAAAGCAATGAAAATGTGGATTACAAGTCAAGGTTCTCATTTCAAGTTTAAACCAAACATCTGCAAAATTAAACCTAACTTAGTAAGGTTAGTAAGTACAGTGACAAGAAGAGAAACACTGTTTGAGTAGTTCAAGAAGGACTAAACAATCATGAAGTAAGCGTGTAACAAATTCATTACTAGTATAAAAGCAAACATTCATTTTAGTACTGAAAGCCAGAAAATAAACATTTCAAAATCATACAAAATTATAGCTACGTTTTTGAGTTTGTGGGTTCGTCAAATTTAGAAGCATATTGACAGACAAATAGCATTACTTCCTAGCTATATATAGAAAAAATGAAAGAATTTCTAGCATGCTATTTTATGATCATTAATATAAATAGAAGAAACAAAAACAGGGCAACTGATTCATATTGGAAACTGAGAATCAAAAACACACTGACCATTTCATGAAAAGAATTTGTTTAAAAAAATAAGTAGATCCCATCATAAAGGAAATTTATCTAATCTGTTAATTTCTTCATGATTTTAAAATCACGGGATTAAACTCATACATAAAGTAAATATAATCTGAACTGGAAAACAGGTTTATTATTAACCACAAGAGCAATAATCTTTTATAATTCCAACCACTTGTGGCTTTCTAGAATCCTAACTAGCAAGCACTAGAACATGACTAAACCGCAATAAAGCAATAGTTAACAATTTCCTTATCCAAGAGCTTACTTTTTAAAAAGTTACCAAAAGCACTAATATCACCCTATTAAAGGTGATCACAAACGAGCTCTTGTATCTCTAACTTTGTGGATGCAGCACGGTTTGAAATTGCTCTGATAAAAATCAAATTTGCCCAAAGGCATGTTTAAACTATAACACAAAATCTCTCAAAGCTGAAAAACTATAACCCAGTACCCAGCGCCGTCGAGTCGATTCCGACTCATAGCGACCCTATAGGACAAAGTAGAACTGCCCCCATAGAGTTTCCAAGGAGAGCCTGGCGGATTCGAACTGCCATCCCTTTGGTTAGCAGCCGTAGCATTTAGCCACTACACCACCAGGGTTTCCTCAAAAAACTACAGGGTAAGCCAAAAACAAAGTAACTCTAGATAGAGAGTAGCCTTCTTTCCTCCTTAAAGTAAAAAAAAAAAAAAAAAAAACTGGGAAAAATCTAACTACTTATCTTTTTCAATTCGGAGGTTTTATCTTTAATCCAGTAGAAGTTAAAAGCCAATGCCTCAAAACTACACACCTGTGGGGGAAAAAGTCCTCCATGGAAAACCACCTGGTTTCACACCCATATATTTATAGCTCAGCTTTTATTCTTTTTTCTCTTTTTTGATCCTCTAAGACTTGTTACACTAGACTTTTATGAGTACTATTTCATTGTAGTGACTTTTGAAAATCATATATAATAGACACTTTAAGGAAATGCTTTAATGGCCTAACAATTAAGTAAAATAATTGTTTGGGGGACATATTTTTCAGTGTAAAAAGATGAGAGAAGACAGAAGGAAATATTGAGATAAGAAACAGATAAAAATAAGAGAAAAGAAAGACATAAGTAAGAATATCTGTAACCTTCGCCCGTCCTATCTTTCTACCTTTATCAACTATTTCTCCCCACAAAGTATGCCCTGCATCCCCTACTTAAGGATTATTGGCCATTTCCTATCAGTGTTTTCCCAATTCCACCCATTTCTGCCATTTTAAATTTCATCTGTTCTTAGACTCAACAGAAATACCATTTCACTAATCCCAACAGCCTCTTAAGCCTTAAACACATACTCAACCAGATGTTCTTTCTTTTATTGAACCATTTTAACCTTTTATTTCTATCTTTGTCATGTCAGTCTAGTTGTTCAGTCAGTTCCAACTTATGACAACCCTATGTGTATCAGAGTAGAGCTGTGCTCCACAGGGTTTTCAATAGCTAATCTTTTTGGAAGTAAATCACCAAGTTTTTCTTCCAAAGTGCCTCTAGGTGGACTAGAACCATCAACCTATCAGCTATAGAGTGCATTAACTGCTTGTACCACCCAGAAATCGGCGTTACGTGAAAATGGAGGATGACCACATCATATCACAAAATGGAGGATAACCACATCATTACATAACTGCCAAATTACATCATTACATAACTGCCAAACCACTGAGAATCATGGCCCAGCCAAGCTGACACATTACCTTAACCATCACAGCCAGTATTACTCTCACCTTGCACCTCAGCATTCGTTACTGCCAAATGTATATCGTTAATATACAAAATGGTCAGATAGATTTTTTTACTACTGTCATAAATGAGAAATGGTGGATAATGAGATAGTCAACAAGTGAGGATTAGGTGTATATTTATATTTGTTATAAATACATATATTTGTCATACCCCATTCCTGATAATTGCAGCCCCATAGAAAGTGGGGATCAATTATTATTGTTATATTTGTATCCCCTACTTAGCACAGTGCATTACCCATAGCAGTTTTTTAATAAATGTTTATTAGTTAATTAACTCTTGACTATTATTCTCACAATCAACAAAACCAAATGTCATGTGTGTTTTGTGATCTTACCTTAGCCTCCCCCACCTAGAAACTCTTTTTTCCTTCTCAACCTTCAGGGATCCACCAGTACCTTGTTAATAGTCCACCAGTGACATAAATGCCACTTTACCTTTCTAGAGATAAGTCTTGTGAAAACTTTGTTACAAACATTTTCTCCTTTATAGTAATTTTTATTGTGGTTTGGTGAGGAGTGGGGAGTGAGAAAGATGCTTAGCCTACTGCCCAGCTATTCCCACCACTTCTCCTACTAACTGTGAAATTCTATTTTTATATTAAAGTAGACGGTGTAGATGCATAGTCAAGAACTGGGGAGGAAAGGTATGTGAACTAAAACAATTTTAGTCAAAAATCAACTTTCCTCCAGTAAAAAAAGCACTTTGGAAATTTTAGAAGAACTGTTGTTCATCAAACTTAACTATGGTGGCATTTGGTACAAAGTACACTCGAGCAGGTATGTGCACTACATGGGAAAAGCCAAGAAATGGATAGTCCCCAGTACAACATAAGTAGCCCTCTTTTTGTATACATAAAGATCTCAAGGAGAAAAATTATTGTTGATCTAAGCCATAAGGTCCTTGGGACTTTAGTCTGTTTTTTGCAGCATCCAGCAGAATATCTGGTGTTTTTTAGGACCAGCAAATAATTACTGAATGAATTAATGAATGGATGACTAATTAGTGCTATTGTACCACATTCCCTGGATATTGCATGATTCATAAGCTCCTAGTACCAGTAACAATACCTAGGTTTAAATATTTAATTTGCCTAGGGTTTTCTTAAGAGCTGAATTTTGTCAGGATTGCAGGGTTTTAACCTACATATACAAAGGGTAAAGGTGATACTCCCTGATAATTACTAAGCTAGATCCTACACACACTTAAGTCAGTATCTTACCTTCAAGTTTTCTGTCCTCTCAATGATCTGGGGCCCAAGTAAATCCAACAGGGAAACAAAATTGTAGTCAGATTCCTAGGTATAACCCTAAAAAAAAAAAAAAAAAAAAATTCATAGGTCACTAGAATTAGCCCAGATATAAGAAATTCAGGCTGAGGGCAGCCCTTCGTGTGCTCCCATACCCCACTGTGATCCTAGTAAGCAACACCTGGCGTTACACTTGGCTTTGCATCTCTCTCTATGGGATGTTGGACCATCTGGTTCTCCTCTCAGGCTGCCCATTTTAATTTCCCTTCAGAAATCTGGATTGTTCACCAACTTCATATGGAAAAGGAAGAGACAGTGAATCAGTAAAGCATTATTATAGAAGAAGAAAAGAGTGGGAGGCATCACAGTACCTGATCTTAGAACCTACTATACAGCCACAGTAATCAAAACAGCCCCGTACTGGTACAACAACTGACGCATAGACCAATGGAACAGAATTGAGAACCCAGATGTAAATCCATCCATCTATGGGCAGCTGATATTTGGCAAAGAGTCAAAGTCCATTAAATGGCAAAAAAGCAGTTTCTTTAACAAATGATGCTGGCATAACTGGATATCCATCTGTAAAAAAATGAACATACCTCACACCACACACAAAACTAACTCAAAATGGATCAAAGACCTATATATAAAACCTAAAATGGTAAAGAGCATGGAAGAAAAAACAGGGACCATGCTAGGGGCCCCAATACATGGCATAAATAGAACACGAACCAGAAAAAACAATGCACAGACACCAGAAGGAGAACTAGATAACTGGAAAAGCTCCTAAAAATTAAGCACTTATGCTCATCAAAAGACTTCACAAAAAGAATAAAAAGAGAAACTACAGACTGGGAAAAAGTTTTTAGCTACAACAGATCTGACAAGGGCCTAATCTCTAAAATCTGTAAAATACTTCAACACCTTAACAACAAAGTGACAAATAATTCAATTAAAAAATGGGCAAACAATATGAACAGACACTTAACCAAAGAAGACATTCAGGTGGCTAACAGACACATGAGATAATGCTGGTAATCATTAGCCGTTAGAGAAATGCAAATCAGAACTACAATGAGACATCATTTCACCCTGGCAATAATTGCACTGATTTAAAAAAAAAAAAAACAGGATATAATAAATGCTGGAAAGGTTGCAGGGAGATTGGAACTCTTATGCACTGCTGGTGGGAATGGAAAATGGCACAACCATTATGGAAAAAGATATGGAATACTACGCAATGATAAAGAATAATGATGAATCCGAGAAACATCTCACAACATGGATGATTCTGGAGGGCATTATGCTGAGTGAAATAAGTCAATCACAAACAGACAAATACTATATGAGACCACTATTATAAAAACTCAGGAAAAGGTTTACACAGAGAAAAAAATATTCTCCACAAGGGTGGAGAGGGATGCAGAAGGGAAATCATTTTAACTAAATAGTAGACACGTGTCAACTATGGTGAAGGGAAAGACAACTCACAATATACAGGAAAGGTCAGTACAACCTGACCAAGGTAAAGTCATAGAAATTTTCTAAACACATCCAAACACCTTGAGGGACAGAGTTTCTCGGGCTGAGGGCTGGGGACCATGGCTAGGTGGACATCTAGGATAATTGGCATAATGTAGTTCATAAAGAAAATGTTCTACATCCTACTTTGGTGAGTAGCATCTAGGGTCTTAAAAGGTTGAGAGTAGCCATCTAAGATACATTTATTGGTACCATCCTGTCCAAAGCAAAGAAAACCAAAGATGCAAGGAAAATATTAGCCCAATGGACTAAAGGGTCACACGAACCAAAGCCTCCACCAGCCCGAGCCCAGAAGAACTAGATGGTTTAAAACTACCACCACCGACCACTCTGACGAGGATCACAGTAGACAACTCCGGACAGAGTGGGAAAAAAATGTAGAACAAAACTCAATTTCACAAAAAAAAGACCAGACTTACTGGTCTGACAGAGACTGGAGGAACCTCTGAGACTATGGCCCTTAAACAACCTAACTCAGAATTGAAACCACTCCCGAAGCCCACTTTTCAAAAATTAGACAGACCTGTTAAACAAACAATAACACATGTGGGGAACGTGCTTCTTAGTTCAATCAAATATTTGAGACCAAATGAGCAACTCATGCCTAAAAGGAAAATGAGAAGGGGGGAAAACTGGACCAGTGGACACGGGGAACCTGGGCTAGAAAGGAGGAGAGTGCTGTCACATTGTGGGGATTGCAACCAATGTCACAAAACAATTTGTAGATAAATTTTTGAATGAGAAACTAACTTAAGCTGTAAACTTTCACCTAAAGCACAAAAAAATTTAAAAGGAAAAGTAATCTACATTGTTGTAACAGCACGGTTTTTAAACAGAAGGACATTTCCAAAGATTGAGTCTCTTAGCCTAAGTAAGTGAATATATAAATTGTAGCATCTAATCTATAGCTTCATTTCAAGGAAGGTAAAATTATGTTAATCGTTGTAGACACACTGGATCCATAAGTCATCAGCAAAGCTAAAATTTTATAAAGAATCATGTGAAAATGCACTACTAATTACCTGAGAAAAAAGGTTTGTAAAATCTATAACATTTTGTTAGCAAATCTTTTTAGTTAACTTAATGCTGAACAAACCACTACAGGAGTCCTGCACTTTTCAGGTCCAAGCAATTTGGAATCTTCACAGGTACATGGTGTAGTCAGTAACATGTGGCAGGTGAATGGGAATGCCAGGCATCACAAGGAACTACAGAAGTCTGATCCAGGCTTGTCCACTTCCCATGGGGCTACTGCTGTTTTCCATGGAGGTTGAAGCTATTCGTGATTCTTAAGCCTCTGCCAGCAGGGTTCAGTAAAGCACCAGGAGCAAGAGAAAAGAAGGTTGTCTCACCACTACAGCACAACCTATATGTAGATTTGCTGCACCACTCTCCATCAACATCTCCATGGCATCCACAATCCTGAGCCAGTAGTTAGGCAGGAGAAGTAGAAAGCAGAGAGCAGTACATGACAAGGTAGATTAAAACCAACCCAAAACCAAACCCATTGCCGTCGAGTCGATCCTGACTCATAGCCACCCTATAGGACAGAGTAGAAGTGCCCCATAGGGTTTCCAAGGAGTGCCTGGTGTATTCGAACAGCCTACCTTTTAGTCAGCAGCCATAGCTCTTAACCACTACACCACCAGGGTTTCCAAGGTAGATTAGGCTGGGTAAAAAATCACTATGTGCACATACAGGATTCAAGTCACTAGTGCTCTGAGCAGTCCCTCAGTTTGGTGAGTAAGAAATATTTGGCTATAACTGAGGAAGATTTTGGAACTGGCTAAAAAATCCCCCTCCATTGTCTTACAAAAATTAGGTCCTTTTTCCCAGGGCCAGTGTTAGGAGTTGTTGAGTTGGTTCTGACACATAGTGACCCCATGTGACAGAGTAAAACTGCACCGTAGGGTTTTCTCAGCTCTAATCTTTGCAGGAGCAGATCTCTAGGTCTTTTCTCCCACAGAGCCACTGGGTAGTTTGAGCTGCCAACCTTTCTGTTAGCATAGTGCTTAACTGTTGTGCTACCAGGGCTTCGTGTAGTAATCATGCCACATCATAAATGATATCTTGAAATTACATTTCATCAGAAACATATGAAAGACCCAATCAGTGACAAGAGACTACCTATATGGGCTGTCTAGTATATGAAAGTGTGGACTATGTAAGAGATGAAAATAAACAATATAAGCCCTGCACCTCTGCAACCAACATTCACTCATTCATCAAATATTTTTTGAGGCATTGTTTTAACATGGACCAGATTTTTGTTTGCTTGTTTGTTTTAAGAACTGGAGATCCAGCAGTAAATAAAACACATGAGGAAAATGCCTGTATAAAAAACTGCCTTTAAATAGTATGTTTAAATGTTTACTTTTAAAATCAGCTAGAAAGCAAAGAGTGATAGAACTTATTCTTCTTTCCCTTTTCTAAGAAATAGCTTCCTTTCTCTACTACCTCCGGGAAGTCTTTCTGACCACACCTAACCAGAGATCTCTACTCTTCCAGGATCCAATAAACTTGTACTCTGTACTAGTCATTCCACTCTTAGCATATGATTCCTCATTTTTATTCTTCCCTTTCTTATGCGTGGATCCTACAAACACTGTGAGGGCAAGGCTTGTAATTTGTTCTCAAGCCTACACCCCAAATATAGATTGGCACAAAGTAGGAGACCCATAAATGTTGATTAATAGCCACAAAGTATAAGACAAATTAAATAAATAATGACCTCTTCAAAAGACAAATTTCCTGTAATTCAGGACTCACTGTCACAAAATTGTTAGTTGTTGACCAGATCTTATCATGTATGAAATAATTACATGGTCATTACATATGATCCTAATACTAATCTATCAACCAGATCATTGATCGAAGAAAATAATAAATACATAAACAGGACTGGAAAACATGGGCCCTTACCAAAAAGGAAGATAATTAATAAAGAATACTCCAAATAGTATGGAAGTAATTTTAAAAAGGTTTGTCTTCAGTGACAGTGCCATGGTAGGTTTAGTAAAGTAGAAATTGAGATAACTAGTTCTAGTCTTACCTCTGCTACCAATTTTTTGAAGCAGCAATCTTCCATGAGCCATGAACATCCCTCTACATTCTTGCTCAGTACATAAAGAATGAAAGGCCTTATTGGCCCACTTAAGTCCATTTGTCAGAGCTGTATTTTCAGCAAGCAACCTTTTAAAATAATGTCTCCTCTGGACAGAGTACACTTACTTATGCTCACCATAAAAGCAGTGAATCCCCCAAATTCAGTGTTTTTCTTCTGTAACACATTCATCTAGGTCTACCTGCGTAAGACTTGGGGACGTGGGAAAACAACTCAAATGAAGCTCTGACTATTGCTTTTGCTGTGGGTAATAAAGTCTTTTGTCTCTGACCCAAGAGTATTGTGTCTTCTGCCAACATCAATGAAACAATAAAAGCCTAACTACTTTGCTTGCTTGAAAGAGGGATAAAATCTCAGACCCTTCACAGTTGCTGACTATTTGCTTATAACAGTATTATAGAGAAAGTTTTCCATTTACAAGCTAATATTTGCTCTTCTTTTTCCTTCAACCAGAGATGAAATAATTAGGAACAGATTTTTACAAAATATTTTATTTATATCTTTAAGGATAGAAATGGTGGGGTTAAATAAAGGAAAGACTATGTCATTTTTTTTTTAAGTACTTTTCCTCACAGCCAAGGAATCATAAAGCTTTACCTTTGGAAGCAATTTGAGAGGCTACCTGGTTCAAACTACTTATTTTAAAGATGGAGAAAGAGTTTTAGAGTGACTTTTCAAAATCCACATAACTAGTTAGCCTTTTATTACATATACTCTAAAAAAAGAAAATACATTTTTGTATTAGAGATATTTTGTTATAACCATGAAATTGGTAATAATATAGTATCATCAGTAATATTTTTAATATCAAAATACCCTTTGTTTCCTTACATTAAGCCAGTATTAAATAAGGGCCCTTCCTAATTTATTTGGCAGAGATACTGACCAGCAAATATTCCTGTTTTTCCCTTCTTTCCCACTTCCCTTACATTTAAGAGCCAGTATGAAACTTTCTCTTCCCCTCTTGAAGTAACCATGGAGTCATTGCTGACATAATGGCATCACAAGGTGATAAAGCCTTGGTCAGTCTTGATCTACAAGTGTGAAGTCAAAAATTGAGCAGAAAATGCCCAGTAAAATCTATGAACCAATTAAAATGCTTCAAGGAAAATACCAGATTGTTTTAGGTGGACTCAAATTATCCATTATTAAGTCAAGAAAGAGAGTTTGGAATAGGTATATGGACAAAGGAAACCAAGGAAATGTAGTGGATCTGAGAACAAAGTCTCAAAACTAAATATGGGTATAGTTACTAGCTTATATAACTGACTGAATTCAAATAGAAGTCAACTCAATTTTTGAGATGGTTGGCTAGCAAGAAAACTACAAGTCTGTAACTATTTAAGATTTAAAATGATTCAGGCTCCCAAACTTCAAAGAGCAAGAATCAAGCTGAGAAAGTCATATACCCTCTAAAAAGGGAGTATTATGCAATGCCTGCTTCAGATGTGATCAAAGAAGGTAATGAAAAAGAAGAATCTCACAAAGAACAGACTCAAGGCCAATAAGAACGATGGACAAGGAACCTCTGACAGGAAATCCAAGCTATTCCTCAGTCCCAGGTTAGGGGTATTGGACCCTCCCAGTATGTGCCAATAGACTTCAGAATCTATACAGACCAGTGTGTAGCCCTGATAGTGCAATGATTAAGTACTCTGCTATTAACCAAAAGGACTAACAGAAAGGTTGGCATTTTGAACCCACCCAGCCACTCCACAGAGGAAAGACCTGGTGATCTGCTCCCAAAAAGATTACAGCCTAGAAAACAGTATGGGGCAGTTCTACTCTGTCACATGGGGTCTCTATAAGTCAAAACTGACTCGATGGCATCTAACAAAAACTATGAGAAAGATGCCCCAAGAGCCAAATCTCAGTGGCATAGAGAACAGGGTAATAATCCAAGACGAGGCATTAACCTTGAATCCATCATCAGCTACAGTGTGGCACACAATGGAAAGAACACTGAGAAGCAAAGTTCATTCCCGTGGTGGGGGAAAGACTGGGAGCATCAATTCCTTCTTTATTTACTTCACCCAGTGTTATGGATTTAATTGTGTCCTCCAGAAATGTCTTGTAAAGCCTAACCCCTCTACCTATGGATATATTCCTCTTTGGGAATAGTTTTCTTTGCTATGTTAATGAGGCCATATCACTGTAGGGTGTGTCTTAAACCAACTACTCTTAAGATATAAAAGGAGCAGATTAGGCACAGAAACAAGCAAACACAAATGGTGAAAGATTAGTGCCACTATATGGAGATCACCAAGGAACTGAGGAAAAGAAGCTGAAAGAGACAAGGGTTTTCCCCCACAGTGGAAAGAGAGAGGCTTCCCCTACAGCCGGTGCCCTGGATTTGGACTTCTAGCCTCCTAAACTGTGAGAAAATAATGCCTGACTCCATACAAAAAAAAAAAACACAAATAGTCTTGTTTGCTTGATGTCTTAGTTATCTAGCGCTACTATAACAGAAATACCATAAATGCATGTCTTTATTGAACAGAAATTTATTTTCTCACAGTTTAGGAGGCTAGAAGTCCAAATCCAGGGCACCGGCTATAGGCGAAGCCTCTCTCTCTCCACTGTGGGGGAAAACACTTGTCTCTTTCAGCTTCTTTTCCCTTTTTTTTAGAATGCCTGATTCCATACAGGAAACCCTGGTGGTGTAGTGGTTAAGTGCTACAGCTGCTAACCAAAGGATCAGCAGTTCGAATCCGCCAGGCGCTCCTTGGAAACTCTATGGAGCAGTTCTACTCTGTCCTATAGAGTCGCTATGAGTCGGAATCGACTCTACAGCACTGGGTTTTGTCGACTCCATACAATTGTGAGGCTAAACCAGACAGGTTTTAACAAAGCTTTAAAATCACAAAGAGACACTTTGCAGTAACAGAAAATTAACAACAAAAAAAATCTTCTAGCAAAGAAAACTAACGACCAAAACAAAAAAACTGTTCTAGCAATAAAGATTGTTAATAGGAATAATTTCCCAAAATACTTTGATACTATCATGTCTCTGATGTCTAAATACCTCTTTTGGTATAGATAGGAAAATGCCATATAGAAACTAATTCTAAAAATGTTTAAGTATTTGTTCATGGCTGAACAAAAGTAAAATAATTTGTTTAAAACAATGTTGGGAAAGATGTAAATACCCTTTTTGTTATTACTGAAGTAGAAAAGTTTCTGCTTATTTTTCCTTTGATGAATTAGGCCTATTTCTCCCAGGCCTGATCACGTTGGAGAAAATTATATGTTGTAGATCAATTGTCAGTGAAGATTGAACAGAGCCTGCTAAAATTCAATCTTTCTTGTTTTCTCTAAACATTGTTTAAGAGCTATTCTAGTAGCTGTACAATCAGCAACTAATACATCAAATCTTCATGAAAAACAAAGAGAAGGAAATGATTCTGTATTTTTGTATACATTTTTTAATCTGACCCCGTGACAATTTCTGAAGAAACTGCATTAATTGATAAAATTTTACCAAAAGACGACATTTTCTAATTCTTTGTTGTGCTTTCTTTTGTAGAAGGCTTTTTTTGTTTGTTTGCTTGTTTGTTTTGGCTTGGCATTAAAGAAAATGGCCAGAGTCTGAGGCAGTAGACTTATTTGCATCATTGATTAAAACGCTGTGTAATTCCAAGGCAATAGACAACATTTGATAAAACATTTTTGATCCATTAAATAATCTATCATAATCATAATAGCTGTGCTTAAGTGAGTGTCTGAAAATTTAGCTGTAACTTTAAAATCTGTAGTGGATAATATTTGACGAAAGCTTATTCCAGTTGTTTTCTGCTCACGTTTATGTGGTTCCCCAGAAGACAATTTACTAAACAGAGGGGAAAATAAGATAAGCTTTGCAGATCCTAATATAATTTAGTTCTTGTTTTTTGATCTACCTTAAAGTAGAAGATTCACCACCGGTCAATTTGTCATACGGTGGTAGCTTGCATGTTGCTATGATACTGGAAGATACAAAACTAATGCCGCTACGATGCTGGAAGCAAATATCAGCAGGGTCACTCATGGTAGGCAGGTTCCAGCAGAGCTTCCGGGTTAAGAACAGGCTAGGAAGAAAGGCCTGGTGATCTACTTCTGAAAATTAGCTAACGAAAACCTTATATTTTCAGCAGAATATTGTCTGCTATAGTGCTACAGGATGAGCCCCTAGGTTGGAATTCACAAAAAAATAGCCTCAATAATGGACTGAAGCATATCAACGATCACGAAGATGGCACAGGACCAGGCACCATTTCATTTTGTTATACATAAGGCCACCATGAGTTGGAGCCAACTCAACAGCAGCTAACAGCAACAACAAAGTAGGTGATACCAACCCCATTCCCATGGAGTCGATTCTGACTCATAGCAACCCTAAAGGACAGAGTAGAACTGCTCCATAGGGTTTCCAAGGCTGTTAATCTTTACGGAAGCAGACTGCCACATCCTGGAGCAGCTGGTGGCTTTGAATCGCTGACCTTTCAGTTAGCAGCCAAGTGCTTTAACCAGTGCACCACCAGGGCTCCTTAAAATAGGTGACAGAAAGTAAAAATAGTCTCTTCTGTCCATTGCCAGTTCAACTTTCATCCCCATAAGTTTATTTGTTTACATTTTATTTCAAATAATCTTCCTCTCACCATATTGACCATTTACCATTTATCGTGTTCTTGTCAAGTATCTTTATGTACAGAGCTTTACTGGTCACAGTGGAGAAAAAAAATGAATGAATGAATGGGAAAGGTGTGACTCTAATCTTTCAGCTAAGTCTGTATTATCTTATAAACATATAATGTGAGCTACAAATGCGAGCCACATGAGTAACTTTATATTTTCTAATAACTTTACTTTAAAAAGTAAAAAAAAGAGGTGAAATTAATTTTAATATGATATATTTAATATAATACTTTATATTATGTTATAATATAAACTATTAATTCATATTAAAATAATTAACATAAATTATAATGATTTTAATACAATACTTTATTTAACCAAAATTCACTTCAACATGTAATAAATATAAAAATTATTGATATATTTTAAATGTTTGCACTAAAGTCTTTGAAATCTAGTGTGTGTTTCACACTTCCAGCACATCTCAGTTTGGACTACCCACACTTCACGTTTAACTATTGATTACTGTATTGAATTGCGCAGATCTAAAAGGAAAGTTGGAGGAGTAAAAACAAAACACATACATGCACACACATAACACATACACAGATACATTAAAAATTTGAGTAGTGAAAATGATTGGTCAAGAAATACACGTAGGTATTAAGTGGTACCTCAAGCATAGTGTATTCCTTCAGTTTAAATAACGTTTTTCCTCAGTGTAATTGCCATTAAGCACTTAAACATATACACTGGCAGGCATGCATTGCACTAAGTCCTAAATGCTGATATTAGTAACTTAATTTTCAAAATCTGAAGCATAAAATGTAAAATTTCTCTCAAAATGGATGTTAAACATTTTCACCTCCTATTGAGACACAACTCCCCTCTCGTAAAATTATTAATGTTAAAAGAGAAATGAATTTTCAAAGACAATGGTAAAATTCTAGTAACCGTAAGTATAAATTCAGGGCAGACAAGGGGCAGTGAGGGCTAAGAGGACAGTGCATGAAAGCCATGTTGTTGTTGTTGTTGTTAGGTGCCGTTGAGTTGGCTCCAACTCATAGCAACCCTATGCACAACAGAACGAAATTCTGGCCGGCCCTGCGCCATCCTTACAACCACTGTTATGCTTGAGCCCATTGTTGCAGCCACTGTGTCAATCCACCTCATTGAGGGTCTTCCTCTTTTCCACTGACCCGGTAATTTACCAAGCATGAGGTCCTTCTTCAGGGACTGATCCATCCTGATAACATGTCCAAAGTATGTGAGACCCAGTCTCGCCATCCTTGCTTCTAGGAAGCATACTGGTTGTACTTCTTCCAAGACAGATTTGTTCATTCTTTTGGCAGTCCATGGTATATTCAATATTCTTCACCAAAACCACAGTTCAAAGGCATCAATTCTTCTTCGGTCTTCCTTATTCATTGTCCAGCTTTCACATGCATATGATGCGATTAAAAATACCATGGCTTGGGTCAGATGCATTTTAGTCTTCAAGGGGACATCTTTGCTTTTCAACACTTTGAAGAGGTTCTCTGCAGCAGATTTGCCCAATGCAATGTGTCTTTTGATTTCTTGACTGCTGCTTCCACAGCTGTTGATTGTGGATCCAAGTAAAATGAAATCCTTGACAGCTTCAATCTTTTCTCCATTTATCACAATGTTCCTTATTGGCCCAGTTGTGAGGATTTTTGTTTTCTTTATGTTGAGGTGCAATCCATATTGAAGGCTGTGGTCTTTGATCTTCATTAGTAAGTGTTTCAAGTCCTCTTCACTTTCAGCAAGCAAGGTTGTGTCATCTGCATAATGCAGGTTGTTAATGAGTCTTCCTCCAATCCTGATGCCCCGTTCTTCTTCATATAGTCCAGCTTCTCAGATTATTTGCTTAGCATACAGATTGACTGGATATGGTGAAAGGGTACAACCCTGATGCACACCTTAGCTGACTTTAAACCACTCACTAGTCCCTTGTTCTGTCCAAACAACTGCTTCTTGATCTATGTAAAAGTTCCTCATGAGCACAATTAAGTGTTCGGGAATTCTCATTCTTTGCAATGTTGTCCATAATTTGTTATGAGCCACTCAGTCGAATGCCTTTGCACGGTCAATAAAACACAGGTAAACATCCTTCTGGTATTGTCTGCTTTCAGGCAGGATCCATCTGACATCAGCAATGATATCCTTGGTTCCACATCCTCTTCTGAATCTGGCCTGAATTTCTGGCAGTTCCCTGTTGGTATACTACTACAGCCATTTTTGAAACATCTTCAGCAAAATTTTGCCTGCATGTGATATTAATGATATCATCCTATAATTTCTGCATTCAGTTGGATCACCTTTCTTGGGAATAGGCTTAACTATGGATCTCTTCCAGTCAGTTGGCCAGGAAGCTGTCTTCCATATTTCTTGGCATAGACGGGTGAGCACTTCCAGCGCTGCATCCATTTGTTGAAAGATCTCAAATGATATTCCATCAATTCCCGGAGCCTTGTTTTTTGCCGATGCCCCCAGTACAGCCTGGACTTCTTCCTTCAGTACCATCGGGTCCTGATTACATGCTACGTCTTGAAATGGTTGAACGTCAACTAATTCTTTTTGGTATAATGACTCTGTGTATTCCTTCCACCTTCTTTTGGTGCTTCCTACATCGCTTATTACTTGCCTCATAGAATCCTTCACTATTGCAACTTGAGGCTTCAAATTTTTCTTCAGTTCTTTCAGTTTGAGAAACATCAAGCGTGTTCTTCCCTTTTGGTTTTAAAGGAGGTATATTCCAGCATTCATAAAGTGATAAACATTTTCAGAAAAAGAAAACTACTAAGCAAAAACAATAATTCTTAACAGTCAAGTCAATCATTGTTTGCTAATTTCTTGGTTGATGCTCAGTACTAAAGGAACCCTGGTGGCACAATGGTTAAGTGCTCAGCTGCTAACCAAAAGATTTGCAATTCAACCCCACCAGCCACTCTGCACAGGAGAAAAGACTTCGCGATCTGGTTCTATAAAGGTTATAGCCTCAGAAACCCTATGAGGAAGTTCTACTCTGCCTTATAGGATCACTGAGTCAGAATAGGCTTGACAGCACACAAAAACAACTTAGTACTATATACCATAAAAAAAAATATTTTTGCACAAATAACGCACACTTTCTGTGTTTGTTTGCCAACTGTGCCCTCTCCCCACAAGGTATTTTTGTAAGCACTCTATGCCAATATTTTTACAGCAACATGTAAAAAAAAATGGAATAACAGCACTTCAAAAATCTCAAGGAGAAGGAGTGGGTTGCAAACAAATATAGGAGGTGTGTGTTATTTGCATAAAAATACAGTAATAAACTTGTTGCAGAAAAGTAGAAGACGTGTGCCCATGCTTTCTAGTGCACTGAAAAAATATATCAAATGCTAGGTTGCATAGTGCAGACAGTAAATACAAAACTAAAATTTAGGCAAGTAAGTGATTGGTGTGGCCTAGGAGAATCATAGAAGTCTCCTAAGAGAAAATGGGCCTTAAGCTGGCCAAGGGATAGATGGTATATAAAGAGAGAACATCGGAGGAAAGAAATTCCAGGAAAGGAAAGCTTATATATAAGCTCAAACCAATAAGTATTACCAATTGTTTCATGTAGGTAAGTTTGACCTCCTTAGTTAAATTTGAATTTTGTTGCATGCTGTCTGATAAAAAAAACTTAACATAATTCCCCACAATTCTAGGAAGAATTATTAAAGAGATTTGGGGATGAAATTTATGAACACTTAAAAAACTTAGAAAATGAGGTGGTAATCTCTAGAATGCAGCATGTAATGACAAAGAACCAAATATGCCAAATAACCTCATTCAATTTAGGTGAAGCTTACTAGCCTAATAAAAGTGAGGCCTTAAACTAAGTGCATATTAATTTTGGTAAGATATTTAACAAAGTCTCTTTTGTGATGTTCTCCTGAAGAAGATAGGGAAATATGAACTAGTGTAGATGGTAGTATAATTTGACAGCTTGATATACCTAATTAAACAGCCGTACCAACAAACATTGATTTATGGAGCCACATTTAGCCTCTAGACAGAGCTCTAATTTTTAAATAGCAATTGTGATGACAAATGGATGCTTATAAAATCTGCAATTGACACAAAGCCTAAGAGAGATTGTGTCTGGAGCAAGAGGTAGAAGATCTAATGATTTCTTCCAGTCTCACTGCTGGAAAGTCACTGCTGAGTTCAGGGAATTTTTTAAAGTAATTTAGGAGTTTTTAACTTATTTTTAATGTAATAATGGCACCTGTCCCCTTGTCCCTCCCTTTGTCCCATTCATAAGACAATTCCTGACTCCTTTTATACACATATACCCTTCCTGACTCCTTTTATACACATATACCTCAAAAGAGCAAAGTTTAATCTTCTCTTTTTTTTTTTTTTTCTTTGCTCCATATTTTGTACTGTGAGTGATTACAAGGGTCTCAGATAGCTGGATAGAGGGTTGTTCATGAAAGGACCACACTCAAGTTTGCCCAGGTACTCCTCATAAAGCCCTCACTTTCCCCTTCCCGGTGCAGCGTCCTCCACTTTTTTCTCTCTACTCCAAGCTGCTCCTCTGCCTCCTCCTTCCCCATTCTTGTCTGTAAGTTATGTGAGAATTTCCTCTCTTGCAGAGCTTTTTCAAACTCTTGGATCTATTTCTATGTGTTTGGGGAAGGGAAAAATGGCCCTCAGAGTACTTGTGAGAGAGCAGAGGCGTAGGGATGTACACAGAAAACCCAAAGATTAAATTTTTGAGATATGTCTCTCTTCCATTTATTACATGATTGATTAGTTGTACAGAAATTAGATTAATAAAAAATAATTATAATGCTACCACCCATTAAAAAAAAAATCACTTCTAACATTTTTGTATATACCTGTGTGTGTGTGTGCACGCACTTGTGTGTGTGTATCAAGAACATTAGGAAAAATGAGTCAAGTTATTTTGTAACCTGCTTCTTTTATTTATGTGATAAATCATGACCATTGCCACGAATTATTTGCAGCTCTCTCAATTCAGAAGGAGACTCTATTTTCTCGTCCTTTGGATCTGGGCTGGTCTTGTGACTTACTTTGACCCATAGAATATGGTGGAAGTGACATCGTGAGTTCTGATGTGCTCATATTATAGGATATTATAAAGCCATTACAATACTGTAGAAATATATCCATTGACCTGGGATAATGTTCTTATGGCCTAGGCTTCAGAACTCACGATGTCACTTCCACCGTATTTTAGGCCTTAGTGATATAGGCAAGGGTGGGAGGAGGAGGTTAGGGCCATTTTGTTGAACCCTCACAAAGTTTTAAAAGGCAGCATATCTAGATAAGTGCTTTAAGTGGTCTTAGAAAAAATGCTTAGTGCCTATTGTTTTATACATAGCCTATTTCACATTTAAATGTATTAACTTCATACGCCCTAAATTTGCAAACCTTGGTTAATGTTGCTTAACAGTCCACAGTAGAGTTTGAATAGAGGAATACTGTTCTAGAGTACTCAGAATTTATAGCCTCCAAAGGCAGAGAAGCTGAGATCCAACTTACATCTCCTAAAACAGACCTACCCAGTCTATTTATAGTCAACTACAAACTCCTAGGGCTCTAAAAGAACAATCAGGGGTCAGAAAATAAAACATAGTGACATTGACCTTTCTATCTTTTACTCCCCTTTCCTCAGAAGCCACAATTTGGTTCTGACCCAGTAGCTTAGTTAAATCAGCAGGGAACATTAGACAAAAACAAGGTGATATGAAATGAAGTATGTGTGTCTGAACATCCTGTGCAGTCCTGAGGAATAAATTCATTTGCAAACGGAAAATATCTGGACACGAACTGTTCAGATGCTTGCGCCTACTTATTAGCAAACTCTTCGGAGTAGTAGGCCTAGAGAAAATAAAAAATTTTTTTTTTGTTTGAGAATTCATGCCCTCTGGCCACGTCTCCCTCGCCTCTAAATGATTTGTTGCTGTTGTTATGTGTCCTCAGTGACAAAGTGAATAACACCAGTAAGATGTCAGTGACTTCCAGAAGAAGGTCTATAAAACTGCCTTTTCCAGAAGTATGTTCCATGGAACTCAGGTTCCAAAAGATAAATGGTCTATGGAAAATAAGGGGCGGAAGACTTTGTTCAAATAAATTTGAACAACACAGCACCCTCTAGCCCCATTCCCAGGCAAGGGGTTCCCTATACATTAGCATATCAAAAGCTTTAAGAAGCTCTACTTTAAAGAAACATGTTTATGTTTTTTAATTTAAGATAGCCCAAATGTCCTGTTTGTCCTGTGAAAAACTTTTTATTTAATGAAATTTTTTAAACTAGTGTTTTCAGAATATAGTCTGGGAAATTCTATCTAAGAGTCTCAGTGAATGAAGCCTTCTGTTTAAAGGGGCATTTTTGGCTAGTACACTTTTCCCCAAATTCTAACTGAAACACCTATAAAGATTAAAAGCATAGAAATTCACATCATCCATTTAAATTAGGATTGATAGTCTAATATCAGAATCTGGTAGGATTTCTCCTTACCAACTATAATAAAAAAATAAGCCTCATAGAATTGGATTTTAAAATATGTCATATTTTGGCAAACCGTAAGGTATGTCTCACCCTTTCCCCCAAGACAGAAAATCAGAATCTGTACTAATCAAGAAACTGACCAACCATCCAAACTTTTCAAGTCATCCAGAATTGTGCCAACAACCCCAATCAATATTTCTCTTTCTACAACTAACAGGAGATAGATCTCCCGAAAACTGAAAAGGATGGAGAAATGACTAAAAGTAGCATTTGGCACTCTAGGAGGTATGTTTCCTATGAAAAAATTTATACATAGGGAATGAGTATCAAAAGAGACTTGGAAGAAGCAGACACTGGGGATTATTATTTTCATTTTCGAGGTGTTCAATTCAAGCAGTGACCAACATCATAGGCCAACAGAATCAAAAAGATTAAAGTCTGCTGGGCACTGGATGGTGGGCTATAAACCACGAATTTTAACTTAATAACTAGCTAAAGATCTAAAAGGAGATGTGATCACCACCCAAGTCATCAGAGAAGCCAAAAACATTTGAAAAACACTGTCTGGAAAGACTATTCCTTTTTCAGAATGAAAAAAAAAAAAAAGTGCATCCAAAGAAAAGTCAAAACAAAGAAAAAGGATTCATCATGAAGCATGAAAACTCAGAAGAAGCATTAAGACTCCAAAAAAAAGAAAAAATACATTACAGGAACAGAAGAAAACTTTAGGGATTAATTTGGAATTCTTAAGAAGAGACAAGAAGATTATGGCCACTATAAAACAGTAAAAGAAGGCCATCCAGTGAGAACAAAAACAGTTTGGGATGAATGTGCAGAAAATAATTTCAGAGTGGTAGGAAGAATTTTGTGGAGGCTGAAACCCAGACAAAGCCAAGTGAGCTTGCTCATGATCATAGGAAGCATGGCCTGTGTGATAACTAGAACATTCTGACTATAGATATGGTTGGTAGGATGAGGCCCTTAGGAACAAAATAGATGTGCAGCCCATTAAAACACTACCTGATTCATAACACTATTGAGAGTCATTACTCCTCATGTAATTCTCAGACTTAAAGAAACTCACACACCTAGTGCTCCTTGAATGTAGGGGTGGCCACATAACTTAAGAAAGGCTCCTGAAATAACATTAAAGTGTGTTTCTCCATGGGACTTGTAGCCGTATACCCAGGTTACAGTTTACTTAGAAAAGAGGCATAATCAACGTTTTCAGACATTTAATACTGACTCAGCCAACACAAATTCATGGGCACCCATATTGCCACCATGTTCTACTTGCCAGAGTGGAGCTTACAGGAATATTCCTTGCCATCCAGTAGATTCCAACTTATAGCAACCCTATAGGACAGGGCAGAACTGCCCCACAGGTTTTCCAAGGAGAGGCTGGTGGATTCAAACTACCAACCTTTTGGTTAGCAGCCAAATGCTTAACCACAGCACTGCCAGGGCTCCCTTACAAGAATGCCAAAAAAAAAAAAAAAAAACCTACCCACTGCTGTGTAATCGATTGCCACTCATAGTGACCCCACAGGTCTTCCAAGGCTGTAAACCACTACAGAAGCAGACTGCCACATCTTTTTCCAGCAGAGCCACTGGTGGTTTCGAAATGCCAACCTTTCAGTTAACATCCAAGCACCTTAACCACTATGCCACCAGGGCTCCTTCTTACAGGAATAATAGAGGGTTAAAAAGAATTTTGACCTAAGTCCATCTCATTACTGGTCCAGTGAGACCTGAACCCACTCTATTATTACTTACTGAGTACTTAGTTGGAAATGATATACTCAGCGGCTAGCAAAATTCCCTATTAACCTTCTAAGCCTTGGAGAACCTCTACCACTACAACTACTACTGGAAAAAAAATAAAAACTACAATAATAACAGCTAACACCTGATTACTTACTTTGTGCCAGGGACTGTTATAAATTCTTTACATGCAATAACTTATTAGATCCTTGTACTATTTTATCCTCATTTTACAAATGAGGAAACTGAAGCCCAAATGGTTTAAGTAACTGAACCAGAGTCACAAAGCTAACAAGTGGTAGGACCAGGAGTCACAACTGGGTAGTGTGGTTGGAGTCCATGTTCTTGTTACGCTTCTATGTTATACTGCTTCTTCTACAGGCTATTGTGATAAAGCTAATTGGAAGCCCCTGAGGCTTCTCCTTCCTACCAGGACAGTAAGTCAGAACCCACAGAACATTCCTAAGGGAATCAAATGGAAGACAAAGAGAGTAGTGAAGGAAAATACCATACGATCCAGCAACCCCACTCTGAGAAATATATCCTAAAGAAATAAGAGCCGTCACATGAATAGACATTGCACACCCATGTTCACTGAAGCATTAAAATAGCAAAAAGATGGAAACAACCTAAGTGCCCATCAACAGATGAATAAATAAACAAATTATGATACATACACACAGTGGAATACTACACAACAATAAAGAACAATGATGAATCTGGAAAATATCTCACAACACGGATGAATCTGGAGGGTATTATGCTGAGTGAAATAACTCAATCACAAAAGGACAAATATTGTATGAGACCACTATTATAAAAACTCAAGCAAAGGTTTACACACAGAAAGAAACAATCTTTGATGGTTACAAGGGAGGGCAAGGTTGGGAAGGGGAATTCACTAACTAGATAGTAGATAAGTGTTAACTTTGGTGACCGAAAGACAGTACACGTATAGGGGAAGTCAGCACAACTTGACCAAGGCAAAGTCATAGAAGTTTCCTAGACACATCCAAACACCTTGAGGAACTGAGTTGCTGGAGCTGAGGGCTGGGGACCGTGGTGTCAGGGTACATCTAGGTCAATTGGCCTAACATAATTCATAAAGAAAATGTTCTACATCCTACTTTGGTGAGTAGCATCTGAGGTCTTAAAAGTTTGTGAGCGGCCATCTAAGAAACATCTACTGGTCCCTTTCCATGCGGATCAAAGGAGAATGAAGAAAACTAAAGACACAAGGGCAATACTAGTCCAGAGGACTAATGGTCCACAACTACTGCAGCCTCCACCAGCCTGAGCCCAGAACAACTAGACAGTGCCTGGCTACCACCAGTCACTCTCACACAGATCACAATAGAGGGTCCCAGACAAAGCGAGAGAAAAATGTACAACAAAATTCAAATTCACATACCCAAAAATGACCAGACTTACTGGTCTGACAGAGACTGGGAGAACTCCAAGACTATGGTCCCCAGACACCCTTTTAATTCAGAACTGAAGCCACTCCCAAAGTTCACCCTTCAGCCAAAGTTTAGACAGGTCTATAAAACAAACAGTAACACACGTGAGGAACGTGCTTTTTAGTTCAATCATATGTACAAGACCAAATGGGCAACACCTGCCCAAAAGCAATACCAAAAAGGCAGGAGGGGACAGGAAAAATGGACAGGCAGAAACGAAAAACTTGGAATGAGGAAGCGGAAAGTGTTGACACACTGCAGGGATTACAACTAATGTCATAAAAACAATTTGTATATAAATTGTTGAACGAGAAACTAATTGCTATGTAAACTTTCACCAAAAGCACACACACACACACACAAAAATACTAATGAAGGGGGGGGAAATCATAAAAGTAGCTATAACTTCATGACTAGTTACAGAAATAAAGGCTGAACCATGAATTATGTTTCCTTCAATAATGGGTCATGTATGTATATATAATTTCACTTTATTTTTTTTTCTTCTTTCTACCATTTATATCAAGCTATTTGAGGTATGCAATTTTACAATTTAGTCTATAGGTTGCAGAACATCAAGACACAATCAGAACAGAACTAAAGTTAAGCTGATTATAAGTCAGACAGTCTGAAGTTACATGTGGATGGTGTGACTGGTGACACAGTGCCTTACCTCCCTTGAGTAGGTTTTAGATGAAAGAGTGGGAGATACGAAGCAGGAAGTAAATACATTTTAGGTGTATAAAGAGAAGTTGTTTTCAGTTAGTTGTTCTATGTTACATTTTTTGGAAATGTAAATATATAGGAAAAAGTATGCATAGATGCTGAGCAGCTGAAATTTGTCATTTGAATTGCCCAGCAACCAAATATGTTTCTTATTTGTGGAAAAGACAGGCGAGATAGGTGAGAAATATGGCCCTACCACTCACTAAAAAAGCCTAAGTAGACAAACCAAACCCTGACAGCTGTGAGTGGGCAACTGACCCATGTGCCAACAATCAGATACTGTACCCAAAGCTTTATATATTAAGGGAATGCCATAAAAATGACAGGAGTCTTCCCCCCCCCCCCCCACAGCAGCTGGCTATGCTAAGAGTCTGGTAGTGCATCAACAAGTGTCCAGGTGTGGCAGATTTCAGGAGCAAAAAAATGTCCAGTGGTGATGCTAGTGGTGGCCACATTCTAAGCAGAACTTTTCTTGCAACTCTAGGCTTCAACTGGATCTTAGCTTTCCGTCTTATCCATTGATTCAATGAGCTTCCCAAGACTCACAAAAAATATTTTTTGTTTAAATTAGCCAGAACTGGTTTCCATTGCTTGCAACCTAAAACTTAACTACATAGGTTTATTCTATATGTTTAATGAAGGTGATTTAAACCCATTTGGAGACCTTGAAAAAGTTGCCAGGAAAAAGAAAATTATTAAAGATAAAGAAGACAGAGAAAATAATAAATTAAGTAAGAAGTGAGAAGATAAATAGAGAAAAGACAGATGAAAAGATCTTTGTGGATTTATTAAGTCAAAAATGCTTGTTGGACACTTATTATGTACTAGCATGATAGAGTATTCCTTCAAATACTTCAGTCTGGAAGGAAGAAGAGGATTCAGCCAAAAAGATATAATAACAGTGCTTAGCAGGAAAACCAGGATAAGTGAAGTGTGATGGAAGCCAAGGAAAGAAAAATATACAAGAGAGAATAGAGGAAGAGAAGTGAAGCATTTACTTTTGTAAGTAATATATCTAGGTGCTATAGAGGCATGGAGCCCTCGTGGCACAGTGGTTAAGAGCTTGGTTACTAACCAAAAGGTCAGCAGTTTGAATCCACCAGCCGCTCATTGGAAACCCTGTGGGGCAGTTCTACCCTGTCCAATAGGATCACTATGAGTTGGAATCGGCTTGACAGCAATGGGGTCTGGTTTGATTTTTTATATAGGCATTGTCTTAGGCCGGGTTCTCTAGAGAAGCAAAGCCAGTAAAGTGTATAAATATACACTTTATATATAGAGAGAGAGATTTATATCAAGGAAGCGGCTCACCTGGTTGTAGAGGTTGTAACATCCCAAATCTGTGAGTCAGAAAAGAGGCTTCTCCTGATTCACGCAGCTGCAGGGGATGGAGAACCCAAGAACAGCAGGCTAGACAGCAGGCTGTTGCTCACAGACTGTGAAGATCGATGAATCCCAGGATTGGCAGGCAATATCACAGGTAAGCTGCTAGCTTAAGTCCCAAGAAATGGAATTCAGATTAACAGAAGCTGCTACAGGTCCAGAACAAGCAAAAGCCCCCCGAAACCCCGTCTGAACGTCCACCCACACTCCATACAGGCGACATGCCCAAGAAAACGTCCCTTCAGCTGATTGGCTACTCATGGCAGATCCCATCATGGGGGTGATCACATATCAAATCTCAATGGGGAAGTGATCACAACATTATACCACTGCCAAAACACTGAGAATCATAGCCTAGCCAAGTTGACACACAATCTTAACCATCACAGGCATGGAGCCCTGGTGGTACAGTGGTTAAGAGCTATAGATGCTAACAAAAAGGTCAGCAGTTCGAAACCACCAACTGCTTCTTGGAAACCCTGTGGGGCTCTTCTCTGTTCTGTAGGGTCACTATATATAAATCAGAATTGACAGCAATGGGTTTGGTTTTTCTGTTTTTTATAGAGACACAAACAGTGTAGAATGCTGCAGAGAGTTGAGAAGAAGCGGGATTGAGTAAAAAACATTGTTGGGTAATTAGGAGATAAAAAGGCCAGGTGGAGCGTTGATACTGACAATGAAAATAAGGACCATGAGTATTAAACTAGAAAACCAAAGAAATTCATACTTCTCAGTGAATATAAAGAAAACCAATTACTAAAAGTTTGGAGCAGAAGCAGAACTCAAACCAGTTGGAATTGCCACCTCCAGAAATAGAAAGTCAATAAGGGATGAAACAAAGGATTTCTAAGCTACCGGTGAACATCCAGCATGAATTTGTAGTGGATCCAGCAATATTCAGAAGCTCAGAGAGCAGAAGCAGAGAATGAGGCTCACTCAGGCATGGGGATTGGCAAAGCAGGAGCAACAGAAAGCCAAGAAGGCAAATGATTCCAGGCTGGGTGTGAGTGTCCAAGTGCTATGTTATTTGCAGAAAAGCATTTCCTATGAAAAGCATATTTTTACTTAATTGGACATGCACAAAAATCGGCATAATTACTTTACCTAAAAGAAATCCAGGCAGACTTTATTAAAATCAGTTAGCATCCTCATAAAATATTAAGTATCAATTTGTATAGGGTCCTAAGTGCCTGGAAAGGGTTGTATCTTTCACCATACTTATTCAATCTGGATGCTGAGCAAACAATCTGAGAAGCTGGACTATATGAAGAACAACACGGCGTCAGGATTGGAGGAAGACTCATTTACAACCAGCAATATGCAGATAACACAACCTGGCTTGCTGAAAGTGAAAAGGACTTGAAGCACTTACTGATGAAGATCAAAGACTACAAAAAGAAAACAAAAATCCTAACAACTGGACCAATAAACAACATCGTGATAAATGGAGAAAAGACTGAGGTTGTCGAGGATTTCATTTTACTTGGATTCACTGGAATCAGTGGTCAAGAAATCAAAAGATGCATTGTACTGGGCAAATCTGCTGCAAAAAACCTCTTTAAAGTGTTAAAACACAAAGATGTCACTTTGAGGACTAAGGTACATCTGACCCAAGCCATGGTATTTTCAATCACTTTGTATGCATCTGAATGCTGGACACAATAAGGAAGATCAAAGAAGAATTGATGCCTTTGAAATATGGTGTTGGCAAATAATACTGGATATACCATGGACTGCCAGAAAGCATATCTGTCTTGGAAAAAGTACAGCCATAATGCTTCTTGTAAGCAAAGATGGCAAGACTTCATCTCACGTGGTTTGTACATGTTATCAGGAGGGACCAGTTCCCAGAGAAGGACATTATGCTTGGCAAAGTAGAGGGTCAGTGAAAGAGAGGAAGACGCTCAGCAAAATGAATTGACACAGCGGCTGCAACAATAAGCTCCAACATAGCAACAATTGTGAGAATGGTGCAGGACCAGGCAGCGTTTCTGTTGTATATAATCTCACTACGCATTGGAACCAACTCAATAGCACCTAACAACAAAAGAGCCACAATGTCTCAAAATACTGCATGTTAGCATATACTGAGATCTCCGCATATCTAAAAGGTCCTTTGTGATGCTTTTCCCACAAACACAATGTCCATCCTAAAAACTGAATTTAAATCTTTTTCCCGAAAGATGAATTAAACACTTCACTGAAGAATCTTTTCAACAAAAGTTTGCTGGTCAATGGAAGATTCTTGAAGAAAAAAAAATGTAAACTTGACCCCTATTCCAAACCATAAATAGAAATAAATTTTAGATAGGTTAAAGGTCTAAATGTTAAAAGACAAAAAATAATCTTGCCAAAGGATTATAAGAGACTATCTTCATGCCTTTGGGGTAGAGAAATATTCCTTAAACAAGACTGAAAACACTAACTATAAACAAAATAATTGACAAAGTGAACTTCAGATTTAAGAACTTCAGGTGATGAAAAGAAATGAGAGTGAAAAACCAAGCTAGGGTTGGGAGAAGATATTTGCAACAACTTTAACAGACAAAGGACTTGTTTTCAGAAGATATGAAGAAGTCCTACAAATCAAGAAAAAAGATTGACAACCCACTGAAAAATAGGCAAACAACATGAACAGTCACTTCACAAAAGACAGTATCAAAATGGCCAACAAATATATAAGATGTTGCTAAGTTTCCTAAGTCTTTAGGAGAATGAAAATTACAATCACAATGAGATAATGCTCTACAGCCATAAAAAATAACTAAAATTTAATGATGTGTTACTAAGAATGTAGAGCAATTGCAACTCTCATATGCTGTTGTCAGGACTGCACTTTAAAAAACTGTTTGGGGGTGAGTATAGTAAAGTGGGAAACTCTGGTGGCATAGTGGTTAAGTGCTACAGCTGCTAACCAAAAGGTCAGCAGTTCAAATCCACCAGGCGCTCCCTGGAAACACTGTGGGGCAGTTCTACTCTGTCCTATAGGGTCACTATGAGTCAGTATTGACTCGAAGGCAACAGGTTTGGTTTGGGTTTTATAGTAAAGTGGAGTATACATACCATTCTTAGGTGTATATCCAGTATGAATGGATACATATGTTCACCAAATGACACATGCAACAATGTTCACGTAAGCATTATTTTTAAAGGTTCAAACTTGGAAACCATTCAAAGTCTATCAACAATAAAATGAATAAATTTTGATACGTTCAATTAATAGAATGCTAAACATCAATGAAAATGAATGAACTATGGCCATAAGCAAATCCATGGACTAATCTCACAAACATAATATTCAGCAAAAGAAACTAAATGCAAAAGAGATCATACTAAGTGATCTATTTAAATAAAGTTCAAAAACAAACACAGCTAATCCAGGGTGTTAGTAAACAGAATACTGGTTACTTTTAGGGCAAGGAATTAGAGGGAAAGACATGACTGGAAAACAACATGAGGAGGCTTCTTGGATGTTGGTAATATTCAGTCTTTTTTAGGGTGATGGTTACAAGGGGGTATTTTGTGGAAATTTCATTATCAAGCTTAAGATATGTGTTTGTGTTCTTCAATAAAAAAAAAAAAATCAAGAAAATCTTCATAGGAAACAGCTACTCTTTGTAACTTTAGCCATAGTTGAGGGTTGTGTTTTGTTTTTGACTTCCATAGTCACATAGTCATTACCAGAAATCTTTCATATATTTGTCTGAAATTAGAGGAAGGCAGAAGAATTTTCTAACAACCAAAAATTTCAAGCAGATCAATTATGTTGGAATTTGATACAAAGCATTATACATTTTTAATCGAATAGCCATTTAGTATAAGTAATGTTTTAGATACTGTAAGATTGCAGTACAGAGATAAAGAAAGCAAAGCCCTTTCTCTTAGTGCCGTCATAATCTAACAGGGAAACAAAAGAAATAATGTCAAAATTTGTAATTACAAGTGTGTTTTATTTTTGTGGAATTGCTGTTAATCCCAACAATAGACCATGAGCTCATTTAGAGCAGGCATTATGCATGTTTTCCTAAATGCCTAATATAGTTCCAATGCAGTAGAGAATATTTATGGATTGAATGAGTAAGAAAACAGTCGGATGAGTGGATAGGTAGACAGATGGGCAGACGGATGGACAGATGGATGGATAGACAGATGGCTGAGATTCACACTGCTTTGAGATTTCAAAATAGGGAATACATTCAGTTATCTGGGATGGGTGGAGAGTGGTGATTGAGTAAAGTTTACAAAGAAAATTACATTTTAGATGTATTGTAAAGAGGTTTAACATTTCAGTTAAATTTCTTTTTTTTTTCTCTTGACTGTAAACAATAGTTGTGGAGGAAGAAAATTTCTTTTGTAGCTGAGCACTCCAAATACAATATATGGCCTTATTTCCTACTTTCTAGTATTTTATTATATGTATATAAAAAACTCATTGCCATCAAGTCGATTCCAGCTCATAGCAACCCTATGGGACAGAGTAGAACTGACCCATAGGGTTTCCAAGGAGCAGCTGGTGGTTAGCAGCGAGCTCTTAACCACTGGGCTTCCAGGGCTCCATATATACATAGTAACTGCATTTTATGTATGTTTGCATGCATGTATGTGTTTGTGTGTGTGTGTGTATTTCATATCGTTCATCTACATTGTTTCTGAGGTTGCAAGTCAATGAACTATACACACCTACAATATTATAAAACATCATTCAAAAATCATTCAGTATTTCGTGGCCACAGCCATATTTTAAAACAATATTTTAATGTGAAAATACAGGAAAACTTCACAAGCGTCATGTTCAATTTGGTTTAGAGTATTGGGAAGATAAAAATCTTATCCTGGGTTAAACTTAAAAAAATAAAAACAAGCAACACTAGTAGATTTGTGAAGTTTTAAGTGGCATTTTAGGTATTGAGCTTGTCATGGTCTTGGTTCCCTGAGTACCTAAATGAAGTAAAACAAGAGCCACCCCAGACTCCAGAACAAACAAAGGGATAGTAGTATATGCATTTAGGAGACAGATGACATTATGAACAGACACAAAGACAGTGATTAGAATCAAAATTATTTCATATTATTTTCTCAGAGGATAACATTTCTAACTTTAAGAAAATGAAATATTTTAAGGTGAAAATTAGAAATGCTTTTAAATCAAAATGACTATATATAAGTGGGAGAACAAAGGTGAAGTGGCCATGACTTAAAGTGATTAGACTTTAATGAAGATACGACCTTAATATCTGGAACTATAAAGAATGGATTTTTATGAACTGATGGAGAAGTGCTGAAATGGATTTATTGAAGGTCATTTTTACAGTGAACAGTTTGTGAAAGGAGAACCCCAGGGAAAATGAAGCAAAGACATATTGGAGGAAAGATGGCAGGCAGGCAGAAGCTGTGCATGTTCCAGCCAATGAATCCGAACAGATCAATAGGCTTCTTGAAATCTGTTAAAGCGGTATTTTCATGGGGCTGGCAACTTGAGCAACATGGCAGCCCACCGAGAAAATTCCTGTTTGGGTTGGGCTATCTAATTTGCATGAGTATTGGGGTATGAGCAACAAAGAACTTCACATGAGTACAAGTTATTGAGTACATAACTGCTTTACATTATATTACACATGGGCTAAAAAATTCTTGTTATAAAGTGGAAAGGCTCACATGATACTTGTGTTCAGCCAGTGGCATCACTGGGGTGTGTGGAGGGTACAGGCCATACCAGGTGACACAGTCAGAGTGGGTGACACCAAAATGACTATCTATAAAAATATTCCTGCAGTTAAACAACAAAAACATTTTTCTTAAGCCCAGCTTCTACATATCAGTATTACCTACAAGGCTAAAACTCTATGCTAATTTACTTTTTGAACCATCTAACGCATTCCTGTCAGAGCTATCATTATTAGCCCATTACAATGATGCTTCAAAGCATATGTATGGTTTCCTCTGCACGCCCTACAAGCATGTGCTGTTGTTTTCATTGCTGCCGGTGTTTTTATAGCTGATTTTGTCAAATTTTCTGGTGTTTTAGCTGCAGAATTGTGGTAATTAACATTTGTGGAGCTATATCAATAACTATTTGAGAATGAAGTAGTAATTAAAGGAAAAGAAGGAGTGATATACAGGAATTATAATTTACAAGCCACATTAGTACAAAAAACATTACTAAGGATTCTGTATGATCTGGTACTGGAGAAGGTTCACGGAGGGGGGTGACACCATGAGTTACTGTACTGAGTGGCACCAATCCTAGTGACGCCGCTGTATTACCCAAGGGCATCCGATATGAAAAGAGTGAATTTTCCAGCCTTTTTCAGTGCCAGTCTTAGTCTCTATAATTAACCACATGCCTGCAGAGTTTGAAAAGACTTCCTGAGTGATTTCTGATTGGGTGACCTCTGAAGGGTTTAGGGGCAGGAGATTAAGTGGTAACTTCCTGACTCTATTCATACTTCAGTATGCAGCACAATCGTCCTTCATGCTCACTTTACATTTGGAAAAGTAGCATTCTGCTGTGGGAGTAGAAGAGTTTTGGTGTTTACTGTTCTGTTTAAATTACTTTCAAATAGTTTGAATCTCATCAGATTCTTTGTTGAAATTGGCAAAATCCGACCATTTTGATGCACTTGGACAATACCCCTTGGATTTAATTGGAGGAGCCATGAAAGCAGCTTTTGATTCTCATGCAGATACTTGTAGAATCTAAGATAAAATTTGATGCATAGAGAACAGTTGTTTCTGCCAAATAACATATACTGCTAGAATTTGGAGATAATGTCCATCTCTTTCTTATTATTATTTTTATCTACTTGTATCTGTATGTAGTGGTTTAATACTACTTTTGTCAGTATTTTTTCCTACCAGCTGAATAAGTTAGTATTATCTACCTTTAAACAGACAAAATGATCTATGGAAATCATTATTTTTCCAAAACCAACTACCATAGTAATGTGCCCTTGTAAACATGTTGGGAAAAAAAAAAATCACCAGTCAACACAACTTTGTTAAAGAGGCAGATATCTCCTAGGGACAATCTACAGTAGTAAAATGAAGAAAATCAGCAGGCTTTTATTAGAATGAAGATAACCTTTCTCTGAGCAGAGAAAGAAACCGTTATTTCTAAGGCTTTTGGGACAGGGATTTCTAGTGTTCATGCTACAAATCTCTGGAGCAATAATACAGTGATTCTTAGAGAGCAGAATGTAGAACATATTCAAAGCCATGGTCTCTGATGAGAATCATTGGAATAGCTGTCTTATTCAACACTTTTCTTTTGTTATAGACCAGAACTTGGTTAAGGTCTTGGGGTCAAGGGCTTCACAAGCCAGTTAGCTTTGATTTCCTTCTATGTCAAAAGTTGCCCTAGAGAATCAGTTAACTGTTTATCAATGCCTGCTCTTGGTTTTAAAGATGATAAGGGAAGGAAATTGTGTAACTCAGTGCAAGTATTTCACTGATCCTTGAAAATCAATCTAAAGGGTATATCCTACTGACAATGACAGTATACAAAAAATTAGCATATTTAATTTTTTCATGACTTATAAAAAATAGATCTTTGCTTATTTGTTTGCCTATTTTTTGTAGTTTGGTTCTACCCTGTCTCAATGTTTATAGAAATAGCAAAGCAACATTTTTTGGTTAAGATTCCTGGGTGAGGATTAAGGGAAATGACTTTCTCCTTCATTTTTAAAATTCAGTAAACTATTAGGAGAATCCTGTCTTTGTGACTGTATCCTATCTAGTGCCTTCTGAGGTGTTTGCTCAAACTTATTTCATAGTGAGAGTGAGGTGGGTCACACTTATGCAGCTGGGGAGCAGGCAGAATCCACTTCAGTTTTATGTTTGCCTTCTCTTCAGTATGCCTATAACTTTCCCATTTTGTTACCTTACTTTTTTCTTCCTTTTAGGTGTCCCATACCTCGTATGTGGTCTATCTCCCATACCAAAGCCAAAATGCCCTGGATCCCCCTCTGTGGCCTTAGGTAGACATCTACTCTCATCAGATAAATTCCTCATCCTAGAATTATTTTCCAGGATCCTCATTTCCAATTAGAAGTTACCTCTTCTAGGTCCCATCCCTTAAATCCCCTACTAAAGGCAAATGGGTGTTAGTATCTGCTCCTCCTACATTATATATTTGAGTTTTTGTGAGTGTATTACTCAAAAACTGTCTCTAAGGATAAATGCTTCAAATAGCGGTAAGCTAGGAGGGAAGATATTTGAACAGCAACCTCTTTCATTGATTAAGTATTAAGCAGACATTTTCGATATTGAAAATATATCTTCTCATACAGGTATGTGACTGGCCAATTTGCTGATTTAAGATAACTTTAATTTGAATCTCCTGTTTTTCAAAAACTGGCTTGTTTTTCCAAATTTCAAGGTTTCTGTATTCTTAGCTGTTGCCTTTACCTTGAGGTAGGAATATTTAATGATACTGATAATGTTGAATTTTACCCAAATGCTGTGATACTGGAAAACAATGATAGGTATAACTTACTGCAAATAACCACCCTTCCCATATGACTTAGATAAGACTCATGGATGGATGCCCCCTTGTTTACCTATGACAAGATCAGACTTAGACCCTCCAAATTCACATTCCTTGACTTATAAATGAATAACTGAATTACTTGTCCCCACAGATCAATCATAAAGTAAGTATAAAACAAACTTCTCTCCTTCCCTCTGAACTTTGGCCTACTCTTAGCCTGAGCCAACATACTACCCCTCTTTATGGGCACCTCCTGGAGAATAGGCTAGTCTCAGTGTAAAACACCCTGATTTACTATTCAATGATGTCACCTTTTCATCCTATTTCCCCACACATGGGCTTTTTCTAGCTATGTTAGAATATACCATGGTTTTTACCAGAAGAATGAACAAGTCTGTCTTGAAAGAAGTGTAGCCAGAGTGCTCCTGGGAACCAAGGATGGTGAGACTTCATCTCACATATTTTAGACATGTTATCAGGAGGGACGAGTCCCTGGAAAAGGACGTTGCGCTGGTAAGGTAGAGGGTCAGTGAAAAAGGAGAAGACCCTCGATGAGATGAATTGGCTGCAATAATTGGCTCAAACATAGCAACGTTTGTGAGATTGTGCAGGACCAGGCAGAGTTATGTTCTGTTGTGTATAGGGTCACTATGAGTCAGAACAAACTCAACAGCTCCTAACAACAACAAATTTACTTTCAGACTCTGTGAAAGAAAGTGGTTTTTCCCTAACTCTTTGAGACACTTGCAGATCTTATGGTCGGAGTGTTCTCCTATTGTAAGGGTCCCTCTCTCCCATTATTACACTGGTCCCTTTCCCCCTTTTCTTTCTGAATAAAGCTTCTACCTATCAAAGTCTGGATTTGGTTTTTATTTGACAATTTTTTTCTGAACTACGTCATCCCGATGAGTAACATATTTTTTCTTGATGTATGCTTGTTCTCCTTTCTAGCTATATGAAAAGGGAGACTGAAAGGTTTTAATTTTGTTATCTTACTACATTTAGAATGCAAGTTTCCGCTGGATACTGACAGTAAATTGAACTAGATTTTGAGAGAGAGACCATCAAAGTATGATGAGGCTCCTGATACTGCTGATGATGATGATTCAGGGGTCTATCTTAAGTCGACACCACTGTGTGAGTGAAACTCAGAACGAGGAGAGAAGATACATATGCCAGGCTTTACTCTAGATGTTCCTTGAGCACTGACTTAGGCTTTGGTTTGGTAATAAAAGTAACAATCACTGTATCTTACATTTTTAAATGTTTGTCTCACAATTAGTGCACAATGATAATCACTGATGTTTTATAGTTTATGAAGTTCTCGGTATTTCAAGGAGATTTAGCTTAGTGTATCTGAACAGTGATTATTATACGTTAAACAGGCATTAATGAAGAGTTGAAATCCATTATACTTATATTTTAGAGACAGCTGCAAGGTAGGAAAAGACAAGAAACACTAATGCAAAAAGTACTGATAGGAAGAAAGAATAAGCTAAGAATATGTTTCTCTGAGACCTGGGGATAAGAATGGCAACGCAAAAGGGTAGATGAATAGAGTTAACCAGAGAATAGTAATAAGATTAGTTCTCGAAATTGCTTTTCCCTTAAGATATATTTTACCCGTTCTTAATATTAGGTTTAAGGAACATTCCTGTTATTTTTGGTTCTTTCAATTTTAAAATCATAAGCTCTGTGAGAACAGAAACAAACTTTATTTTCACGTATTTCTCAGTTCATTTAAGGGATCTGATATATGAATTAGTGAAGTACTCTGTGTTTTCCACGTAAAGTCCTTTAACTTCCTACTACATTATGTCATACTACATGGAATGAATACCAATAGCATGAATATATTTTCATCAAGCAGTTGGCATACTTACATATTTAAAAAAAGAATCATAAAACATGGCCATTCTATTTTTTAAAAGTAAAAGAATATAAGGGCATAAAGTTCTAGGCAGGCAGGATTTCACAAATGAAAAAGCCAAGAATTATTCACCAAAGGAATTCCAAAATCTATGACAGTCCACATAATCAGATTGTGTTTTAATAAGCACTACATCACTTTAATATTGCGCCACTCATTTCAAATCACTGAATTATACCTGAAAATAGTTTCCTGTGCTACTTTATCCCAGTTAGCCACAAGCAGGAGAAGGGCAGTTGGCCAGCCATTGCAGAGTGAAACTAAAGAACAATGTGTGTCAGGAAAAGAAGACTATTTAGAATTCAAACTATTGGTGAAATTGGAGTTGGCACTTACAATTGTAGGTGGAATTTTTGTGAAAAGAATGTAATTATCCAAAGTGTATTTTAACCAGCACACCTGAGCACTTCAAAAAAATATTTTTAATACCCTAAATAAATACCCTCTCTGTCCCACTTCTCAGTGGAAACTTACGTATTCCTGGGGTGGGTTGAATTCCTAAGGTTTTGCTTTAGTTCTGGCTCAGTGGGAAAAGTGCCACCTACCAAATTGCCAATATCCTTCCTGTGGAGATCTTTGATCAAACAAAGAGAATCATTATTAGGTACTTGATGGTTTTTATTAGCATTTAATACCTTAGAAATCTGTGTTCAAATACTTTTCATTAGGTAAGTCAAAAGTTATAAGTTCACAAACTAGACCAGGGACACAACTGAGGCCCACTGGTTTTACTTGGCCTGGGGCAGGAGTAGCCTGAGATTCAGTTTTCTGCTTGGATCCAATCAAGAAAATATTTCTTGACTATATAGAAAACAGGTTAGAACTCCTTTCTGCCAAGGCAGTTGAAGCTGAACACCCAGAGGGCAGAACGTTGAGAAACACTGATGTTGTGCTAGAGTGCAAAGAGATAATGACAAGCAGAAGTCATCATTTCTCATAACAGTACGTGAAGCAGACAGCCAGCATTCTTTTGAGCATTTTCGAGAAACGGAGCCTCCTTTTGAACATAACTGTTAATTAAAACCTGTGCTCCTGGTCAGGTATTTTATAGAATGGCCCTCAGTTGGGATTTGTCTGATATTTTTTTCATGATTGGAACATCATTATAGGTTTTGCAGGAGGAAGAAAACAGAGACAAAGCACCATTCTCATTGCATCATATCAAGAGTACATACAATCAACATGACTTGTCACTGTTGATGTTTACTTTGATCACCTGGCCAAAGTAGTAGTTGTCAGGGTTTTTACCCTTATTTGCCCCTTTCCATATAGTACTTTTTGGAAGGAAGTCACTGTTCACAACCCACATTTAAAGACTACGGAGTTATGCTCCATCCCCATGGGGGCAAAATATCTACATAAATTATCTGGAATTCTTCCGCGTGGGATATTTGTCTATTCTCCCCCATTTATTTATTCAGTCACTTATATCAGTATGAACTAATGGATGTTAATACTTTGGATTATAATCTAATACTACTTTATTTTGAGGCTCAAATTATTCCAGCTTTGTCCATTGGGAGCTCTTTCATTTGGCTCCTCTGTTCCTTTGATATACCCCCATCATTGTGAATTGGTTTTTCGTTAGAGTTGTTGTTTTGTTTTATTTTGTTTTGAGTAATTCCTTACTTTCTGGCAATACAAGACGCTCCAGGCTCATCTTTATATTTCCTGACCCATCCTAGAATCAACCATTTCTCCAAGAAGCCGTAGTTTCTTTTATTGGAGAATTGGTATGAGAAACCAATATCTGGGTCGTGAGTGTGCTCATTGCTACTACGGTGTCCTGGCTTGTAGGCTCTCTCAGCTGAATGAGCAAGAAATACATATGTGTACACTAGCCAGTATATATACAAATATCTATAAATATCTTTATGTGTAAATATCTGTATCTATAGTAAGCTAAATGTGAGTTCATACTGATGTCTCCAACTATTCCATTACCACATGGATCCTTCTAAACTTTTCCCCGGCTTGCCTGTAACCTTTCTTTCCAACAGTGCGAAACCTATCTCCCACCATCCACAATCCATTAATTTAATTGCTTAATCCCAATACACATGTATAATGATTTCAGAATTGTTAACCCTTTCTCCCATGGGAAACAACTTCATCAACTAGTGCACAGTACTTTTGTATGGTTCCTTTTGCTTATAGTCTTATACAGTCCACTCATTTCTAAAGTACTTAGATCAACATCTTTTCCCCCTATCCCTTAAGTGAGGTTGTTTAATACATTTTTTAAACAATTAGATTAATTTTGTCACATTTCGCATTCCATCCTAGATTCCCTCAACCAACTCTATGTTTTTTGTTTTTCCATACATTAACATTTACTCTTTCTGCTGTAAAGTTCTATGGGTTTTGACAAATGCAGTGTCATGCATTCATCACTATAGTATCATACAGGATATTTTCACTGTCCTAAAAATCCCCTGTGCTTCATTTCATATTTCCTATACTTCTGATAATCACTGATCAGCTTACCTTCTCCATATTTTTCCCTTTTCCAGAATGTCCTATACATAAAATCATGCACAGTGTAGACTTTTCATTTGACTTCTTTCATTTAGTAGTACACATTTCAGATTTTTCCATGTCTTTGAGCAGCTTGATAGCTCATTCCTTTTTATTGCTAAATAGTATTCCACGTGCCACAGTGTGCTTATGTGTTCACCTATCAAAGGACATCCTGGTTGCTTCCAGCCCTGGTGATTATAAATAGATTTGCTATAAATATTTGAAAGCAGGTTTTTGCGTGGACATTGTATTGTATTGTGTATTTTGCGTGGACATTGTATTGTGGAGATCACATTTAAAAACTCATCACCAATCCAAAGTCATAGATTTGCTTCTACATTTTCTTCAGTAAGTTTTATAGTTTTACATTTTACATTTGGATATATGATCCATTTTGAGTTAATTTTTGTGAGAGGTATAAGGTCTACATCTAGGTTCACGTTTTACATGTAGATGTCCAATTGTTCTAGTACCATTTATTTAAAAAAAATTATCATTTCTTCATTGAACTGCCTTTACGCCTTTGTCAAAGATCAGCTGACTATATTTGTGTGGGTCTATTCCGGGCTCTCTATTCTGTTCCATTGATCTATGTGTATATTCCTGTCTTTATTACCGTAGCTTTATAGTAAACCTTGAATTCTTCTACTTCAATATTGCATTGGTTATTCTAGGTCTTTTGCTTTTCTATATAAACTTTAGAACTTTTCAATATCTACAAAATAGCTTGCTGGGATTTTGACTAGTATTACTTTGAATCTAAAGATCAAGTTGGGAGAATTGATATCTTAAAAATATTGAGCTTTCCAATCCACAAATCTCTCCATTTATTTAAATTTTCTTTGATCGTGAAATCTTTTATAAGCTTTTGGTAATTTTCTGCATATACATCCCATGCATATTTTGTTAGCTATATATCTGATTTTTGTGTGTGTGTGTGTGATATTTTAAGTGGTATTATTTTTTTAACCCTTTCAAGACCAGGAGTATATATAGCCACCACTTACTTTTTGTCCCTCTGGGGTCATTGGGAAGCTACTGTCCCACTGACAGTACATGCTACCAGCAGGCAGAGTGCTATGTAACAGTTTGAAACAGAAAAAACAGATGTGTGTCACAAATTACTGTCTTTTTATGGTATTATATGAAGTAGTGCTGAATCATTGAATTTTTGGTAGGAAAAACATGAATTTTGGAAATTTTTATTTGGTACACATGTGTACCTCTGGACTCTGGGACTGGAATTTGTGTTCACAAGGGGTACACATATGTACCTCTGGACTCCAAGGGTACAATTTGTGAAACGAAGCATAAACCAAAAACCATATTACCTACTAAAACTTCAATATACCCTCCATAACTAAAAACACATAGTATCAACAAAAAATTAAAAGGAAAAAATAATTGAGTCATGAAAGTGTTAAATTTTAAATTCCAGTTATTCTCTGCTGATATAGAGAATATTAATTGGTTTTTGTATATTAACCTTGTATCCTGCCCCATGCTTTTAGAGATTTTATTATCAGGAATGCTACCAGGCTCTCAGAGTGAAAAGCCAAGAAAAATCACCTCATATCTTTGGCAAGGAGAAGGGACAAACTCATCTTTAAATATATCTTATATGCCCTCCGGAAAACCTGGTGGCATAGTGGTTACGTGCTATGGCTGCTAACCAAAAAGTTGGCAGTTCGAATCTGCCAGGTGCTCCTTGGAAACTCTATGGGGCAGTTCTACTCTGTCCTATAGGGTCACTATGAGTTGGAATCGACTCGACGGCAGTGGGTTTGGTTTTGGATGTGCCCTCCATAACAAAGATCTACTCTCCAGTGGAAGAGTCTTTACCAGAGTCTTATCTCACATAGGCAAAAGGGCAATTACCCAATTCCAGACATCTCTAGTCCTCCTGTCTCACCTAATGGGAACAACAACAATAAAAAAAAAAGTAAGAAACATTTACGAAGGTCACAACCAAAGGACACAGGTCCATTATCAGACTGAGAATTAGTCATATAATTATAGAATGCTTCCCCTCCCCTACTCCTTACACCATATTAATCAACCTCCAGTACAATAGCAGTGGGTTGCAACAGAAAGAGGTGCAAAACTCAGCTTCTGTTTAAGATGGCACTCGTAGGGAAATGCAAAGAAAGCGAGGGAGACAAAAATAAGGACACTAAAGGAATTTGAAGCCTCTAATGACTACAAATGGAGCCCTGGTGGTGCAGTGGTTAAGAGCACAGCTGTTAACCAAAAGGTCAGCAATTCAAATTCACCAGCCACTCCTTGGAAACCTATGGTTCAGTTCTACATTGTCCTATCGGGTCACTATGAGTTGGAATCAACTCGACAGAAACAGGTTTGTTTTTTTAATACTCACAAATACAGCAAACATTAAATATAGCTCAACTCTTAGCCAGATTAACATAAAACTTCCACACTAAAGGCTTGTTTCAGTTCCTATTGCCCATTATTTAATGTCAGCTTTCAACCAAAAAAAATTACAAGACATGCAAAAGGCAGGAAAAAAACACAATATGAAGAGACAACGCAAGCACCAGAACCAGATTCAGATATGACAAATTTTGGAATTATCATATAGTGAATGTAAAATATGTTTAAAAAGCTCTATTAGAACAAATAAACAACATTCAAGAGCAGATAAGGAGTGTAAGCAGAATGATGGAAACACTAATAAGGAATCAAAAGAAAATACTATGAATCAAAAATACTGTAACAGAAATGAAAAACCCTATCAATAGACTGAACTGAATTGAGGAAAGAATCAGTGACCTTGAAGATAGATCAATACAAACTTACCAACTTAAATGCAAAGAGAAAAATAGGAAAAAAGAATATAAGGGAATATCCAAGAACTGTGGGATAATATTAAAAAAGGTGTAACACATGAGTAATTGGAATACAAGAAGAAAAAAAGAAGGAAAGAAAGAGAGTACAAACAAAAGAAAAAGCCAAACCCACTGCTGTCGAGTCAATTCTGACTCATAGCTACCCGACAGGGCAGAGCAGAACTGCCCCACTCAGGGTTTCCAGGGAGCGCCTGGTGGATTCGAATTGCTGACTTTCCGGTTAGCAGCTGTAGCATTTAACCACTACACCACCAGGATTTCCAAACAAAAGAAAGAGAGACCTAAATTTGAAGAAATAAGGGTCAAGAATTTTTCAAAACTGATGAGACACCAAACCACAGACTCAGGAATTTCAGTGAACACCAAGCAGGATAAATGCTAAAAAGTATACACATAAAAAAAAAAAAATACGCATGTAATATTCAAATTGTAGAAAGCAAAAGAAGCCAGAAAGGGAACAAACTTATCTATAGAGTAACAAGAATAAAAATTGTAGCAGACTTCTGATAAGAAACCATGTGTTACGGATTGAATTGTGTCCCCCAAAATATGTGTTGTAAACCCTAAACTTCTATACCTGTGGATGTAACCCCATTTGGGAATAGGGCTTTCTTTATTATATTAATGAGATCAAATCAGTGCAGAGTGTTTCTTAAGCCAATCACCTTTGAGATATAAAAAGAGCAGATTAGACACAGAGAAGGAAGCACAAATGGAGGGGAAGATCAGTGTCACATGAAGATCTCCAAGGAGCCAAGGAACAGAAGCTGAAAAAAGACAAAGACCTCTCCCCCTGAGCTGACAGAGAGAAAAAGCCTTCCCATAGAGCTGGCACCATGAATTCAGACTTCTAGCCTCCTAACTGTGAAAAAAGGAGGCTTCGAGTCCCAACAGTTAAGCATTTGGCTGCTAACCGAAAGGTCAGAGGTCCAAACCCACCAGTGGCTACATGGAAGAAAAGACCTGGCAATCTACTCCTGTAAAGATTACAGCCTAGGAAACACTTTGGGGCAGTTCTACTCTGTCATATAGGGTCTGTATGAGTTGGAATCAACTCCATGGCACGCAACAACAATGGTGAGAAAATAAATTTGTTTATTAAAGCCACCCACATATTTATGTTATCACAGCACTAAGAAACTAAGAAGCCGTGCAAGCAAGAAGAGTGGAGTGAAATATTTAAAAGTATTGAAAGAAAAAACCAATGACTTAGAATTCTATATTCAGTGAGTATACTTCAAATGTAAAAAAGAAATACTTTCTCAGACAAACAAAACTGATGGAATTCCTTGCCAGCAGGCCTACCTTACAAAAAAACACTAAAGGAAGTTCTTCAGGGAGAAGGAAAATGATATAGTCAGAAACTCAGGTTTATATAAAAAACAGGAAAAACATCAGAGAAAGAAGAAATGAAAGCAATTTTTTAAATTGATCTAATAGATAAATATTTGTTCGACGTAATAATAGTAACCTGCTACTTTGTACACTGTTACCTTATTATACTCATTTTTAGTTCCAGGAGTTTTTTTAGATCCTTTGGGACTTTTTACATGGACAATCATGCCATTTGTGAATAAAGATGATTTTATTTCTTCCTTTCTAATCTGTATGCATTATATATTTTTTTCTTGTTTTGTTGCACTAGCTACAACTTCCAGTACAATGTTGAATAGTAGTGATGAGAGAAGGCATCCTTGCTGAGTTCCCGGTCTTAAGGGGAATGTGCCCAGTCTTTCGTCACTAAGTATGATGTTATCAGTAGGCTTTTTGTAGATGTTCTTTATTAAGTTGAGGAAGTTCCCCTCTATTCCTAGTTTTCTGAGAGTTTTTATTATGAAAGGGTATTGAATTTTGTCAAGTGCTTTTTCTGCATCAATCAATACGATGATAAGATTTTTCTTTTGTAGTCTGGTGATACGGTAGTTTACATAGATTTTCGAATGTTAAGCCAGGCTTGTACATCTGGAATAAATGCCACTTGGTCATGATGTATAATTTTTTTTAATATACTATTGAATTCAATTTACTAATATTTTGTTAAAGATTCTTTTGTCTATATTCATGAGAGATAGTGGTCTGTAGTTTACTTGATAATATTTTTAAACTAAACTTTAAGACTTTTTTTCAAGTATTTCACAAATTACTCAATTAACTACTCTCTACAAAGATTAAAGTACAGTTTTACAACAGAGAATTCAATAGAATAGAATGGAAGTCAGGGTAGTCTGATTAGTAGTATGAATTGGTTAAAAGCATATATTTATTTTTTAATTAGCATTATAATGTAAAACAAAATTAATGCTAAAAGAAACTTCCTTATATAGAATTCTCCTATTTTTAAATCTCAAAATAATAAAAATAAATTTCATTGATTACAAAAGGAATAGAGAAAATTTTTAAATAAAAAAAAAGCTATATTTTTTAAGGGGAGAGTGCTAACTCAGGAAAAACACTTTAAAATATATATACCCTCAGAGCTCTGATGGCACAGTGGTTAAGAGCTTGGCTGCTAACCAAAAAGGTTGGCAATTCAAATCTACCAGCTCCTCACTGGAAACCCCTATGCGGCAGTTCTACTCTGTCCTGTAGTGTCACTGTGTGTTGAAATTGAGTTGACTCAACAGCAACAGGTTTGGGCTTTTGGTTTTGGAGACAATATTTGGGACAAGTTGAAGACTGAGAGAAGGTAGGAGAAATATGCACTGTCACCTTTTCTCTATGTATAGACATCATGTTTGTCAGTATCCCTAAAAATTCAAAAGTCGTTTAAGGAGGGAGGGAAAGCTTAAAAGTTACTTTTCTCTGATTTCAAACAAATGGTCTATTTGCCAGAGTTGAGTTTAGAGAATGTTCCTAAAATACAGCCGAAACATATCCAAATGCAGGTTGATACTTCTGCAGAAGGAAAAGCAAAGTTGGGATTGCTCAACCATGCCTGCCTATCAAGGTCAGGAACTGGCAACTCCTGGCTCAAAAGGCCAAAGAAAGACAAACGATGATTTTAGTAAATCTTAATGCATGCCGTTAACTACGGCTTTTGCTGAAAGATTTTTCAGGGTGGGAGTAGAAAGTCCAAAAACTGAACAGAATCAGCAAACCGAAGTTTGGAAGAGACTTAATTTTAGTACTAAATCTTGATTGCCTGAAAATACATATATATATATAAACCCACCCAGTGCCATCGAGTCTACATATATATATATACATACCTTTGAAAGTTTATTTATACTTAATTTCTCCAAAGTACATTTTAAACCTATCTCAAGTCTTATGCAGTTGTTTGTACTTTTTTTATGAAATAAGTTAACTGTGCTAAAATATGTTATACTTTATTTTGGTTCATAAACTGAGGAGCTCATCATTAATTTTCCTACCAAGCAATGTTCGAGAAATGACTGCTACTTTAAAAAATTTCATTATATTTAGAAGAATCATATTTTTTAAAGGAAGGGCTGCAGTAAAATTAAAAACATTGGTTGGAAATTTAGTCATTCCCTGGCAACACTCATTATTGTCACAGTTAACAATAATCAAAATTCACAATGTTTTTTATGATTTATGTTGTTATTTTAGAGACTTGGAATGGACTTGAAAGGAAATGTGTGGAGATAGCTAGTTCCATGCTAATGTATTTCCCTATCCAAAAGAGAAAAGAATACAGAAAAAAAGGATAAATTTGATGACTCTTGGCCCTCATTTTAGTTTCCTTTAGAGCAATCTAACAAAAATATTATGTAACACATGCCGCATACTTATTAGTGTAAGATTTTTAGTCTGTCATTATGGTAGTACCAGGTCCAGAGAAATGAAAGAGTCATGGAGAAAGCTCAACAAAGGACTTCCTTGATGGTCTCTTTTTTGTGTGTGTTTACAACGTATTCATCCTTATTGCACATCTCCAAATAGTAATTCTTTCTAATTGTTATTGAGGTGATTGGAAGTCTCCTTATATCTTCATTCATCCGTCAAATATTAAATAAAGTTCAATTGTGTCGTGAATATGTGTCTTTCTACAAAACACCTTCCAAAGTGTTGAAATTCTTGTCTTCTTATCTAATGGAATGGAAATATGCAATTGAGAAAAGCTGTTGGTGCCAGTTATAGGAAATTTCGTGTAATGAAAATATCTAAGAAGTTCAAAAGTTCAATTGTACTGTACAACACTTTATAATTATCAAGATTTTCAAAGACTTTGATACCTTGTAGTAGTTAAAAAATTGTGAAACTTTATTGTCACCCCTGCAAAGGAATTTTAAAACTCCTATGAAGAAAAGCTGACTTCACATTTCCCTGGGCCATTTTATTAGACATCGTTTTCAAACATAAGATAGGATATTGAGGTGTACAAGGTGTTCAATTTCAAACCAACGTTATGGCAACAGTGGTACTCTGATGCTGTCTAAGCTGCCTGCAATTCACAGCACAATGCATAACAATTAGAAAAGCAGTATTTTTAAATGCTTTTTCCGATAATGTCAATACATTGCTTCTTTTTGCCTTCTGCATTTTTCTTTAACCTCATGGATTCCTTTATCCAAAGGCGTCCATATCCAAAGACTGGATGCCAAGAGTAGAACTAGCACTGAGTCTCATGTGTCTTTCACAACACTTGAGAACAGCCTGCTATTAAAAAGAAATGGCTGCACTCCCAAATACATTTTTAGAGATGTATTGCCTGACACTTCAGATATGTTCAGTTCTAGAATGATTCTGCCTACAATCTGTTCATTTCTCTTTTTCTCCCTCTACCCCCAACTCACCGTGTTTCTCTTTCGTTTCAACATTTCCCTCTGGTTTCATTTTAGCATTTTCTCTTGAGTTCTCACCTTTCCCCTTCTTTCCAGTCTCAGCTTTTGTTTTATGGTTTATCTATCTTGCTCTCTGGGATTCTACCCAGTCACACTTTGGCTTCATGTATGTGCAATACAGCAAATTAAATCTGACAAAAACCTGTGAATAGTTCATTGTGGCACCTTTTCAACACATACCAAGTGGTCGGGGGCTAGGGAATGGAGCCTTTTTGATTGTCAGTATGGAGGATTTAGGAGCCCCGGAAGTGCAGTGCTTAAAGCACTGGGTTGCCAACCAAGAGGTTTGCAGTTTGAACCCACCAGCTGCTCCATAGGAGAAAGATGTGGCGGTCTGCTTCCTAAAGATTTACAGCCTTGGAAACCCTGTGGGGCAGTTTTACTCTCTCCTCTAGGGGTCTCTGTGAGTCAGAATCAACTCAATGGCAGTGGGCTTTTTGGTTTGATGAAAGATTTGGGATGTAATCGTCTACAGCCAGTGTTTCTCTTTTCTGTTTTAGCATTTGTCTGTGACACCTACTTAAGGCAAATTCTGTAAGTTTCAAACGAAATCTCTGGATCTTCTGTGACCAAGGCAGCTAGAAACTAGGAAGAGAGAGTTTCGTTCATATGTAAGGCTTGTAGGATAAGAATTTTTTATGTGCATATTTATATGTGTACCACGTACAGTGGTGGGTAGTATGGCTGTGGAAGCTAAAAACAAAGACGAAGTTACTTATGTAACTTCCAGAAGAGCATGGCTGCTACAGTTTTACAAGGCAAAAGTTTAAGATAATAACTAACTTCTAAAAATCGTATTTAGCTTGTTTCTGTAGATTTATGTATAATCAACAGTGCCTGCTCTCTAACTCTGCATTCCAGACACTTGGTTATCTGAGGGCTGCTGGGCAGGGATTGATCTCAGACCAGCAACATTTGTCTCCTTAAGCAAACTAACATTTCAGAGATGAAAGGAAAAACTGGATAAAACTGCCTGGACTTCTCCAATTCTCTTTGTTCCCCTCTGACTATATAAACCCCTATGCTGCCACATTTCTTTGGAACACGTGGTTTAGGCTGTGTGTTCCCTGATCTGTGGATCCTTGATCAAATATTAAATCTCTAATATTGTTTTTAACTTTGTTTCCATTCTCAGAAATTCTTTTACAGTAGTGAATTAAAAGATAATGTACTTGTGAAAATGGTATTCAAAAGATAAGACATGTCAGAGTGGAGAAGAAAATATATATCTAGATTCATAAATCCTGGGAGAGAATTTATGAATCTAGATAAAATTAAGACCTGAGTTATGATTACAGAATTGGAATAGGAATTACAACCATTATATCAAGAAAAAGTCAAACATTTTATTTTTGAGCTAGTCAAAGCAACAGAAAATTTCTTCTTGTGTTTCTATAACTAGAACTTCTTAGTCATTAAAATAAATCTATTTTAATAGTCATGTCAAAACAAAGTGAAAATACTATGACTTTGCTGGTGTCTTGACCTCTAAAATTGTGTATCTTCACAATGCATACCTTTTGACAATTTCCTTATCTATTTGATCTAACCCACTGTTTGCTGTCTATTTTCATAAGTGAAACCCAAACCAGACCAATTGCCATAGAGTTGATTCTTACTCATAGAGACCTTATAGGACAGAGTAGAACTGCCCATAGGGTTTCCAAGGCTATAAATCTTTACAGAAGCAGACTGCCACATCTTTCTCTCACGGAGCAGCTAGTGGGTAGAACCACTGACCTTAAGGTTAGCAGCTAAGCACTTAACCATTATACCACAGGGCTCTTTTCATAAATGAAGGGGTAGGAAAATGACTGAGCAATACTAGGACCAGAAAAAAATTCATTAAAAATAAGACTTAAATAGCTCCCCATTGTAAAGCTTTTGAAACAACCTACAAGACAATGAGAATACATTATCAGTCAATCTTAACTTTCCTTTAGTGTGGGGTTTCCTGCTCACAGCTCCACTGACAACTAAACTGTCAATCAATATTATCAGTGTATAGTTACTTGTTTTCTCAGTAGTTTCACAAGTCTTGGTTTCTAAAGCAGCATATTACAGGAGTTATCTTTTTTAATTCCTTTAAAGATACTAAAGCTGCCTTTTGACCAAGTAAAGCTAATTAACACTACAATACCAAATCAATATTCTTATTAATATTGCATTCATTATTTGTGGGGGAAAAAAATCTATGTGTCCTGATCAAAAGTAAACGTGCCCCACAATGCACCCACACTGGAGAGCTTACTAGTCATGTCTAAGCAGGCACATTCAAGTCAGTAGAGACGTATTAGATATTATCTTTGAATTCACTGAAACAGTGACCCCTTTACTATGACAATGACAGCTAAGATTTCTGGATGTTTGAAAACAGTATAGATGAGCCTGGTGCCACCTTAAATATTCACCATTCACAGGCTGGCATTTTTGCCATGGGAACTCACTCACGTGACTCGTTTCCATGACAACCCATAAATTACAGCTGCAAAGGAAAGAAAAAATAAATAAATTCCAGAAGAAAAAAAAAAAAAAAGACCCTCATCCTAGTTCTTGGCCCAGTTATCCTGGGCATCTTTGAAGCCTTTCTGGTTTGGTTTCAAAATCAGTTTTGTCGTATGGGAGACAGTGAGATTGTGCATTATGCTGCAGATTGGCAATTAGAATCAAGCTGTCTTCTCATAAGCAAGAATCCAAAACTAGGTGAGGGGAGGAAAGAAATCATCTTCATAAGTCATGTGCCAGAGAAGGGTCTCTTCACAAGCAGGCCACCCTGTCCTGCTGTTATCTTTTTAAAAATCTCTTTTGATGAGCTACAACTGCTTTAATGAAGGCAGAAGCATCAAAACTCTGACATTCTAATAAATAATTAATATGAACATAAAACAGCACTTGAATATTCACCTAAAGTCTAAGGTCTGCACCTATAATTACCTTTAATCTATGTTTGAGCGAACAAACATGTTTCTCTGCAGGACTGCCTGCTTCAGCAGCAACCAGATGTTGAAACCAATACAATCCAGGTGATGTTGTGTAGGCAGGGCAGTGGGCAGCTTCCACAAATTGAGCACCTACCTGTGTCATATACATTATCATACTTAATCCTCATGTCAGTCCTGATGAGTTTCATTCCCATTTTTCTGTTAAGAAAACTGAGGCTTAGAGGTGTTAGTAACTTTCTCAGAATCAGAGTTCAAAGTACCAGCTTGAATGAGTCCTGTCAAACTACAGTCATCATTTTTAAATATGGAATTCAGAGAAAGAGTATTATTTCCTCAATTTTGTATTTTGGGGAAAAAAAAATCTCTTTTCAAAGTAATTTTTATATTGGTATTTCTTTTGCAAAACACGTACTCTGAATAAAGGACAATATAGGCAGATTCATGCATCAGGCTTCTGGCTTATTAATGGTTTGACTCATTTTTAAAAAAAAAGAAAGGAAATAAATGCAGCCATTTGCCACATAACAGGCCACTGTGCTTCTTCCATCAATTGAGTTTCTGCACACGTAGTTCAAGGACAGCATAGGGCCTAATATAGGAACCCTCCTTGATTTATACTTTCTTTCCTGTAGAACAACACATTACAGTATGCCTTTTGTTTCAGATAAAACAGGACATATGAGGCAGTGTTGTACTGACCTCCATCTAATGCTAACACTTTTGTTTCAGATTTACACAGATTTTGAATTTATCACCAACTCTGAAAAAGCCAGGCTAAAATAGTCATTATGTCATCCTGGGTTTCCATTTGGATCCTGTGTTGACATCAACTCTAAATAACCGTGAAAGCAGTACTTTTGCAGATGCATTTGAGCTGGTCTTTGTGTTCTTAATTCATTTAAATGTCCATGAGCTAAGAATGTATTGAAAATCATGCAGTCAGCTGGCCTTAGCTTTTTGTCATTCTGGGGGTGTTTCCCTAAATTAAATTGTATTTTAGTTTAATTCTATTTAAATGAATACATCCAGTTACCATAGAACAACTTAATTATGTGTTGTTCTTGCCCCGTTATTGACCTGAGGCAAGTCTCTGACTAGTGCTAACGAGAGCACACAAGTGTTAGCAAAAGAAGTCCTGAAGCATCATTTCCCTTCTCTTCCGACATGACGGACTATTCCTTTCCCATTGCTTAAAATGTTTCTTTGGATTCCGGCGGCACACACATTACATTCTAATTCCTCCTATTGCATACAAGACTCATAACAAGTCGACTGCCTCTTACCTTGTCTTCTTCCATGAATTGGAACATAGGTTTTAAAGCCTGTTAGATCTGAATTCCAATCTTGCCTCTGCCACTTTCTGCCTATGTGAACCTGGGCACAGTTTTGTTTTTGCTTTTAATTTACCTGACCTTAGATTCCTTTTTTGAAAAGGAGGGTAATAAATGAGGAACAAATGTGAGAAAATTTATAAAACACTAAGAAGAGTGCTTGGTCATTCCTACCGACCCAGCACTTCACCCACCCCCATCTCTCCTCCAGTTCTTCCCCAAACTTCACTCTACTCAGCCTGTTCTCCAACCGCACTGAACAATTCACCTTTCCCCAAATAATAAACCTTTTCCTCCTCTCTATGTATTAGTCGGAACTGACTCGTCGGCAACAGGTTTGGTTTTTTTCGTCCTCTCTACAAGTGCACAACCTAGAATAGTCCTTACTCCCTTCTATTCACTACACTCCTCCTTTGATATCCAGATGATCTGGGTATTGCCTCCTTTATGATGCCTTCCTTGACTTTTTTCCCCATGAGTTCAGAATCTTTACTGTGTTAAAATTATGAGACGGATACCCTTAAAAAAGCTTGGTGATGATGAAGAGCATAAAAACATTCTCTACTCTGAACCGCTGCAGAATTCTATAAATAGCTCTGTTAAAGCACTTACAATATTATATTGTAATGGCATGTTTACCTATAGGCATTCCCTACTAACCTGGGCCCCTAAAAGGCAGGGTTGGAGTCTAAAGCATCTTTGCGCCCCTAGTATCAAGCCTTCAACATTTGTTGAATGAAAGAACCCTGTGCTCAAGAAACTCACCAGCACTATAAACCGTTTCTTTTTAATGTGGATTCCTATCCACAGCTATCTTTACTTCTGCTTTCTTGCCCTGGGACTTGCGCTTAGTAGGTACTAGACAAATGTCTATCCAATTAAATATAATGTGAACAATGGGAATTGGTGTTGTCAGAGGAAGGAGATTGATGTGGAGGGGAGGGGAATAATTAAGTGGACTTGAAAGAGAAGGGACCATGGGAACACTACCTTCATTTATTTTCTCCATTTTAATTTCACTTTTGGAAACTGGACAAGTATGTAGCAGTAAATGTGCGTTGTATCCTGTAGAAGATTTCTTTTCCCCTTTTAACGTTTTAAAAATCATGCTCCTTAAGGTGAGAATCCAATTGGGAGGTGCAATGCTATGTTAAAATTATGAGGTGGACACCCTTAAAAAGCTTAATGATGAAAAACAGCATAAAAAAGGTAGACGGCTTGCCTGAGATAAGAACATCAACCTTGCTTCTTAAAAACAGTAAGAGAAGCGCAGGGTTGAAATTAGAATGCATTCTGGAGGGAAAGCTATATCATGAAATTTTTTCCCGTGTCAAAAGTCTCTCCTAGTCTGCTGACCTGGGCAGATGCTCAGGGTGATTGACTTCATCTCTATCACTGGGAGAAGGAAGGGCAGTGGGGACTGATGACTTTCCCAATATCCATCTTTTTTATTTAAAGAAGTTATAAAGATACCTTGAGAGAGATGCTAAATTCGGTATTATCTGTCTTTTTGACCTGATATGAGGTTCATGGTTTCTTAAGAATCCGAAGTCAAGGGAATTGAAAAGCAGAATAAGTGTTCTTACAGACCAGACTAAAATTTTTTGCTGACTCCTAATAATTTTGACATCTTGAACTATTCTTAAGTATATACAAAAGATAGGGATAGCTAAGATGGAAAAATTTGTTAGCTTATACTTATACTCTAAGTTTTACGTAGCATGTTAATGTATACATGAGCTTAAAGTTGTTGCTACTATCTGACCACCAGTAGTATATTTGTCAGTTGGTTTATGAGATGTTCCTAGTAATACATGTTTTCTTCTTGAAACTGTCACATATATACAACTTAACCTTTTTGTCTCTAATCTCTCTGATCCATCCTTGCCAGATAAAACTTTGAAAAATACAGGCCTAGTAATGTCATGTTTTTGTTAGTTGCCATTAAGTCCACTCTGACTCTTGGTAATTCCAAGTACAACAGAACAAAACCTTGCTCTGTCCTGCACCATCTTCGTGATTGTTGATATGTTCGAGTCCATTGTTCCAGCCACTGTCCATTTGGAGTGCCTTCCAACCAAGGGATCCCAACTGCCAGCACTATATTGAACAAAATTCTGTTGTGACTCATAGGGTTTTCATCAACTGATTTTTGGAAGTAGATAGCCATGCCTTTCTTCCTAATCTGTCTTAGTCTGGGAGCTCCGCTGAAACCTGACTGACCCTGCTTGTATTTGATGACTTTTTTTTAGCCTCATAGTAACACATAAGCCACCACAGTAAAACAAATTTACAAATGGGCGGTGGTAGTAATCTCATACCTCTGCTCAAAAGCTTTTAAACTATATAATCCACAGAAGTTAGTCCAAATTTGAAGGCCTTTAACAAATACTTCTAATCAGTTTTTATCATTTTTTCCCTCACTTCTCCAACACATGACCTGTATGTCAGAAAAACCTGACTATTCACTTGTTTTTGTGCTTTGGAAACAGTTCCCCTAATACTCTTGACTGCCAGTTTTCTCTTCTGCTCATTGACTTCTGTGTTAGTTTACTAATACTGCTGTAAAAAAAACATACCACAAGTGGGTGGCTTTAACAAAATGAAATTTATTTTCTTACATTTTAGGAGGCTAGAAGTCCAAATTCAGAGCACCATCTCTAGGAGAAGGCTTTCCCTCTATCCGATTTGAGGGGAAATCTTTGTCTCTCAGCTTCTGTTCCTTAGTTCCTAGGCAATCTTCATGCGGCATCTATCTGTCACTCTATGCTTGCTACTCTTTCTGTCTAATCTGTTCTTTTTATGTCTCAAAAGTCATTCGGTTTAAGACACACCCTAAACTGATATGCCTCATTAACACAACAAAGAAAATCCTATTCCCAAATGGTATTACATCCACAGGTATAGGGGCTAGGAGTACAATACATATTTTGGGGGGACACAATTCAATCCATAACAATGTCCTTTCATTTCCTTCAATCGTCTTTATTAAAGCAACTTTAATTCTACAATTAACATATAGATTTATCATTGAATAGAATTTCAAATAATTTAGGTGATAGTGAAGTTCCCCTGGACTTCTCTGCAATATTCCTTCCTTTCCTAAAGGGCAACCACTGTAATCATATATATATACACGATCTTGGCTGGAAGCAGAGAATGCCAGAAAGATGTTTATCTGTGTTTTACTGACTACGCAAAAGCATTCGGCAGCATGGATCATAACAAATTACGGATAATACTGCAAAGAATGGGAATTTGAGAACCCTTAATTGTGCTCATGTGGAACCTGTGCATAGACCAAGAGGCAATCATTTGAACAGAACAAGGGGATATTGCATCATTTAAAATCAGGAAGGGTGTGCATCACAGTTGTATCCTTTAACCATACTTATCAATCTGTATGCTCAGAAAAAATCTGAGAAGCTGGACGATATGAAGAATATGGCATCAGGATTGGTAGAAGACTCATTAACCACCTGCGATGTGGTTACTGAAAGTGAAGAGGACTTGAAGTACTTACCGATGAAGATCAAAGACTACAGCCTTCAGTGTGGATTACACCTCAACATAAAACAAAAATCCTCACAACTGGACCAATAAGCAATATCATGATAAGCAGAGAAAATATTGAAGTTGTCAAGAATTTCATTTTACTTGGATCCACAATCAATACCCATAGAGGCAGAAGTCAAGAAATCCAATGATGTATTGCACTGGGCAGATCTGCTGCAAAAGACCTCTTTAAAGTGTTGAAAAGCAAAGATGTCACTTTGAGGATTAAGGTGTACCTGACCCAAACCATGATATTGTCAATTGCCTCTTATGCTTGTGAAATCTGAACAATGAATAAGGAAGACCAAAGAAGAGTTGATGCCTTTGAATTATGGTATTCGAGAAGAATATTGAATACACCATGGACTGCCAGAAGAACAAACAAATCTGTCCGGGAAGAAGTACAACCAGAGTGCTCCTTGGAAGTGAGGATGGTTAGACTTCTTCTCACCTACTTTGTATGTGTTATCAGGAGGGACCAGTTCCTGGAGACAGACATCATGTTTGGTAAGGTAGAGAGTCAGTGAAAAAGAGGGAGATCCTCAATGAGATGGACTGACACAGTGGCTACAATGGGCTCAAACATAGCAGTGATTCTAAGGATGGCCCGGGGCAGTGTTTTCTTCTCTTGTACATAGGGTCACTATGAGTTGGAGCTGACTTGATGGCACCTAACAACAACTTGGTTGCCACCATGACACAAACTTATTCTTGCCTCAAGAGAAGACACCTACTCACTCATTCCAACACCTGTTTGTCATGATAGGACATGGAATTCTTTCTGGACTTGCTTATATGTACATATGCGGTCCATGCACAGGTTTCTCATGAACACAATTAACCGCTCTGGAATTCCCATTCTTCACAATGGTATCCATAATTGGTTATGAGCCCCACAGTTGCATGCCTTTGCATAGTCCATAAGACACAGGTAAACATCTTTCTGGTATTCTCTGCTTTCAACCAAGGTCTATCTGATATCTGCAGTGATATTCCCAGTCCCACGTCCTCTTCTGAATCTGGCTTGAATTTCTGGCAGTTCCCTGTCAATGTGCTGCTACAATTGCATTTAAATGATCTTCAGCAAAATTTTACTTCCGTGTGATATTAATAACATTGTTTGATAATTTCCACATGCTGTTGAAATAGGTACAAATATGGATCTCTTCCAATCAATGGGCCAAGTAGCTGTCTTCCAAATTTCCTGGCATAGAGGACAGAGCACATCCAGCACCACATGCATTTGTTGAAACATCTCAATTGGTATTCCATCAGTTCCTGGAGTCCTGGTTTTTGCCAATGCCTTCAGTGTATCTTGGACTTCTTCCTTCAATACTATCAGTTCTTGATCATATGCTATCTCTTGAAATGGTTGAACATCAACCAATTCTTTTTGGTACAGTGACTGTATATTCCTTCCATCATTTTTGATGCTTCCTATGTCATTCAATTGCCCACAGAATACTTCAAAATTGCAACTTGAGGCTTCAATTTTTTCTTTAGTTCTTTCAGCTTGAGAAACACCAAGCCTGTTCTTCGCTTTTGATTTTCTAACTTCAGGTCTTTGCACATTTCATTATAATTTACTTTGTCTTCTCAAGTCGCCGTTTGAAATCTTCTGTTCAGCTCTTTTACTTCATCATTTTTTTCCATGTGCTTTAGCTACTCTACATTCAAGAGCAAGTTTCAGAATCTCCTCTGACATTCATTCTGGACTTTTCTTTCCTTCCTGTTTTTTTAAATGACCTTTTGCTTTCTTTATGTATGATGTCCTTGATGTCATACAACAACTCTGGTCATCAGTCATAGTGTTCAGTGCTTCAAATCTATTCTTGAAATGGTCTCTAAATTCAGGTGGGATATACTCAAGATCATATTTTGGCTCTAGCAGACTTTGTTTAATTTTCTTCAGCTTTATCTTGAACTTGCATATGAGCAATTGATGATCTGTTTCACAGTCATCTGCTGGCTTTGTTCTGACTGATGATATTGAGATTTTCCACCATCTCTTTCCACAGACGTACTCAATTTGACTCCTGTGTTTTCCATCCAGTGAGGTCCACATGTATAGCCACCATTTATGTTGTTGAAAAAAGGTATTTGCAACGAAGAAGTCATTGGTCTTGCAAAATTCTATCATATGATCTCTGGCATCATTTCTACCACCAAATCTGTATTTTCCAACTACTGATCCTTCTTCGTTTCCAACCACTAATTATCAGTGTATCTTGATTGCCTGTTGATCAATTTCAGATTGCAGAAGTTGGTAAAATCTTCAATTTCCACATCTTTGGCATTAATGTTTCGTGTGTAAATCTGAATAATAGTCATATTAACTGGTCTTCCTTGTAGGTGTATGGATATTACCCTATAACTGACAGTGTTGTACTTCAGGATAGATTAAAATGTTCTTTTTGATGATGAATTCCACACCACTCCTCTTCAATTTGTCATTCCTGGCATAGTAGAACACATGATTTTCTGATTCGAATGGCTAATACCAGTCCATTTCAGCTCACTAATGCCTAGGATATCCATGTTTATATGTTCCGTTTCATTTTTGAAGATTTCCAATTTTCCTAGATTCATACTTCGTACATTCTATGTTCCATTTATATGTATGTTTGCAGCTGTTTCTTCTCATTTTGAGTTGTGCCACATCAGCAAATGGATGTCCCAAAAGTTTTACTCCATCCACATCATTAAGGTGGACGCTACTTTGAGGAGGTAGCTCTTCCTCAGTCATATTTTGAGTGCCTTCCAACCTGATGGACTTATTTTCCAGCACCACGTCAGACAATGTTCTGCCACTATTCATAAGGTTTTCACTGGCCAATTTTTCACAAGTAGACTGCCAGGTTCTTCTTGCTAGTCTGTCTTAATCTGGGAGCTCCACCGAAACCTGTCTACCATGGGTCACCCCACTGGTATTTGAAATACCAGTGGCATAGCTTCCAACATAACAGCTACACACAAGCCACCACAGTACAACAAACTGACTGAAATCCACTAGCCCCTCCTTGGAAACCCTGTGGGGCAGTTCTACTCTGCCCTATATGGTTGCTTTGAGTCAAAATCAACTCAATGGCAAAAGGTTTGGGTTTTTTTGGTGATATATATATACACATACATACCAAAAAAACCAATCCCAGTGCCATCGAGTCGATTCTGACCCCTAGCAACCCCATAGGACAGAGTAGAACTGCCCCATAGAGTTTCCAAGGAGTGCCTGGCGGATTTCAACTGCCAACCCTTTGGTTAGCAGCTGTAGCACTTAACCACCACGCCACCAGGGTTTCCATATATATATACACATACATACTTTGTTTTGCATATTTATGTTTATTTTATATAAGTAGGATAATATTCTAAGTATTGTTTTAACTTTTTTCCTTACTCATTTGTCTTGAAGAACTTTCCATGTCAGTAATAGAGATCTGCTATAAAATATTTCAAGTATGGATATGCCATGTTTTATTTAACCATTCCTCTGCTAATGATATTTGGATTATCTCCTTTTTTGCCACTGCTATATTATTGTTTTCATTTATATTCTCCAGTTATTACTGATGGAGGCACAATTATATCAATCTTTTTGACTAAATGATTTACATCTTGTATCTTACCTTGTTACCTTTCCTCCAAAGGTTATAGTCTCCTTTTTTCCCCTCTAATTCTATGTTACCTTTTTCTATTTTATTCACTGTTACTCAATTTAATCTACTATTCTTGCCTCTAATGTCTACAGTCTAAATGAAACAATCTGTGTGTATATATATGTATATACATAAATACACACATATACATATATATGTGTAAAAAAAAGTATATGGATGCATAACATCAAGGAATGGGTTTTTATGAAAAATCACATTCCAGACACATTGAGTTCTTTTTTTATTACTTAAGGGCTTAGAATATAACTTATATCTATTTTAAGTACTGCCCTCTCAAAGCAAATATTGGATGGTACACAAGGTTATGTTTTTGTGAGAGTGTCCTTTAATAGTCTCAGCAATCTCAAAAAAAAAAGCTCTCAGAAGTGTGTTTTGGAAGGCAGCATACCATTTCCATTTGTATTCAATTTATTATTTAAAATTAAATTACACAGTACATTGGGTAAAATACTCTAAATAAGATAGAGAATGTCAACACCACCATGTCTTTGTATGCATGCTAAGCAAAACTCACAGAAGCAAAATTCTTGGATGTGATGTCAAGCAAAGCCTTCAAAAACTTAGCAACAGTATATGTTTAAAAAACAGAAAGTAAGATGTGTGCATCAAAGTTACCTTGAGAGCTAAAACAGAAAGACTCTAGTGAGTCTTTATCTTTATCTTTATCACAGCAATATTCTGTGGAAGACAGGATGGTTATATCTGTCTTTGACCACATTTCCACTCCTGAGTAGTAACATTATCAACATATAATATGAAAGCCATCAATACACGTTGACAGTGTTTGTACTCCAGGTAGTGAGAAACCCTCTTGGTTAAGGAAGAAAAGAACAAAGAAGTCAGGGAATAATATTTAGACTGGAATGCAAAGTTTAGCAAACCACAGAAGAGAGCTGTAAATATAAGCAGTGATCCAAATAAGACAGAAGAGAAAATTGATTATTTGAGAAACAGAAGCAATAGATCTATGTTCATTTAAATAAAAGCAAAAGCATTTGCTATATAATTTATTATTGAACTTCGCATACAAAATTGGTTGTTGCCAATTATATTACCCATGCATAGATAGCCACTGAAAAGACCAGCACATGACTAAGAACTTTTCCCCATGGTTGCATAATTATTTCTATACTGCTCTTCTTCTGTGAGCTAAAATTATGAATCAAATATAGCCTGCTTGATACTGAACTATCATTGTGGAGAAAAAGTTGGCAGATGACATTACTTCACAAAGTAGTAACTAAGACACAGGGATATAAAATGACTCCTCCAAGAAGACACTCTACCCATAAAAAATACTTAAGTCTATTTATTTAGTAAAGTGTACCAGGTATTTGTTAAGTATCTATTGAATTTGGCTCTAACAAGCATATGTTGAAGATTCAAAGATTAAGACAAAAATTCTGCCATTGAGAGATTTCACACTGGCTAGTGACCCCTGATTCACACACAGATGCACAGACACAAACACTAAGTCAAACAAGAAAAGACAGTGTGTACTTAAGAGAATGACTTAGCCAGTAAAGTATAATTTCCACCAGTTTTAAATCAAATCTGCCTTTAATTCAGCTTTGTAAGTTGAAAATATATAAATTGGAATAATCTCCAAATAAAAAAAAAAAAACCCTTTGCTGTAGAGTCGATTCCGAACCTATAGGACAGAGTAGAACTGCCCCATACAGTTTCTAAGGAGCACCTGGTAGATTTGAATTGCCAACCTTTTGATTAGCAACCATAGCTCTTAACTAGTACGCCACCAGAGTTTCCAATCTCCAATACCTATAAAAATTCTAAGAAAGAAAAAAAAGCATTATTTTAGAAATTGAAAAAATTAAATCCAATATTTATTGAGCACAGACTGTGTGCTAGGAGCTAGAAATACAAAGGTAATTAGAAAGTGATCCCTGTTTTTAAGTTGCTCAAAATCTAAGCACTCTATTTGGTAAGGCTTTATAGAGTTCAAGACACAGAGGAGCCACAAAAGAGGGGTAGTAAACTCTACTTGAACAGCATAGGCGTCTGAGGGAAAAATTTTCTACTAGAAGGAACATCATATGCAAAGACAAAGGAGATAAATAGAACTTGGGTAACAGCAGTTCTAAAACGGCATTGTGTCACATATGGAGGGGCAAAAAATGATAACTAGGGAATTAGTCAATGGATTTATGTGTCAAATATGAGAATTCAAAGTGTATGTGATAGCCCATGGTGGCTCTATTTTCTGTGTGAAATAAAAAGAAGCAGCTCCTACAACTTCTCACCCACCCGCACAAATTTATATCCATGTTACCCTCTTCCTCTCCAATCTTCACCGCACTGGAAAACTAATCTGGTTGAGATCTTGATAACATTATTATTGCATCCCTGGCCTTATTACATCACTTACGTACCTTCTCTAACTTCAGCTTTATTGGCATCTGTCTTAGTTATCTAGTGCTACTATAACAGAAACACCACAAGTGGATGGCTTTAACAAACAGAAATTTATTCTCTTACAATTTAGGAGACTAGAAGTCCGAATTCAGGATACCAAATCTAGGGGAAGGCTTTCTCTTTCTGTTGGCCTTGGGGGAAGGTCCTTGTCTCCTTTCAACATCTGTCGGCCTGGAGTTCCTTGGAGACCTCTATGTGTCTTGGCATCAATCTTTCCCTCGGTCTAGGATTTTCTCAGTGCAAGGGCCCTGGGTCCAAAAGACATGCTTCGCTCTCAATTCTTCTTTCTTAGTGAGGTCCCTCTTTCTCTCTGCTCTTGTGAGATAAAAGATGTGACTCAAGCAAAGGTGTGACTTGAGCAAGGCTGTGACTTGAGTCACACCCTTTAGAAGGGACATGACTCAAGATACACCCAACCCTAATTCTATCTCATTAACATATAAAGATTTAGGACTTATAACACATAAAATGGAGGACAATTACATCACATCACAAAATAGAAGACAACCATACAACACCGGGAATAATGGCCTAGCCAAGCTGACACATATTTTGGGTGGACATAATTCAATCCATGACATTATCTTCCTCAAACACTATAAGTATGCTCCCATCCTTTAAACACACACACACACACACACACCACCCCTCTTCTCTACTTCCATTCCGAACCAAGCCTCTCAAGCTCCTCAAAAGAACAGAGTAAATTCCTTCTCGCACAACACAACTAACAGTCACTCTTCAACCCACCACCACAGTTTCTGTTCGCACTCCTCCATTGATATCCTTCTGACAATATCTACATCTTATTTAATTTCTCTTCTACACTTGACATAGCTAATCATCCCTCTGAGGTTTTTTTGGCCCTCATGGCTGTCCAAAAAGATGCCATTGCTTTCTCCCCTCCTTCTTCAGCTGTTCCTTTTTAGTCTAACTGTGGTCCCTGGAACTACTAATATGCTTCCTACTCTATACTAAAAGAAATCCCTTATTGACAATGCTTCCCTTTAAATTATAACTATTTCTTTTCCTTTCTTTTATCTCCTAATTTTGTTCTTGTCAGACAAATCTATACTGATCCCCACTTATTTTTTTCAATCTCCCTTTACTTCATCAGTTTACTTCATCAGATTGAATCTGCTCTCGATCGTCACTGATATCCACCTAATCAACAAGCCCAATAATTTTTCCTCAGTTTTGCCTTGCTCAATCACTCTGCAGCAGTCAACACTTAGCTCTTTCCTGAAACTCTCCCATCATTGGGATCCATGACACCCAGAATAGTTCCTGCTTCTCCTCCAACCAAGTTACTCTTTTTCGTCTACGTTCATCTAAAACCTAATTTTTCTTCCACTGTCAAGTCTCTCATCAGTACCCCTGGATAGCCCAGCCTGATATCTTAAGAACATTCCTCTAGACTAGGAAACCAACCTATAAAGAAATTGCTGGCAGACATTTAACATTTCAATAATTTTTTCTTGAATTTGTCTCCAACCACACCTGTTAATTGACCTCTGCAGGTCCCAGCTACCCTTCTTCTTTGCCAAAGTAGACAGGCAATGTCCATGCTAGTCCATAAATAATTTCCCATCACATAACAAATAAAATTCAAACATTTGCCCAAGCACTGGAAGTATTCTGCTCAGGGTCACTGAATCTTAAATCCTACTATAGCTCCCTGCCATCTGTTCACCATACAGAGTGATTGCAAGTAACTTAATTATTAAGACGTCACTGGTGAAGCAGATAGAAGACAGACTTGGCCTTGGTTCTAATGTAGCCTTATCATCTTCAGTAAGTTAATTTATTTTCCTAAGCCTAAATTTTCTTGTTTGTAAAATTGTGAAGATCCCTAATTCTTAGTATTCTTAGAGAGTTAAATTCTCTTTATAGAATGATTGATATAAAATAGAAATGGAAATAACAACAGTTAACATTTATTTTTATAGTAACAGTAATCTTTATTACTATGGCCAGGCATTTTGCATGTTAGCTCATTTAGTCCTCTCAGAAATCCCCTGAGCAAGGAATTCTTACTATACCCATTTTACAGACGGAGGTTAAATAACACGCCCAAGAGCACAAAATTAAAAAGTGGTATACAGTCAGGGTTCAGAGCACCTAACACAGAGCTTAGAATATATCAGTCCCTGACCCTGGTGGTATAGTGGTTAAGTGCTTGAGCTGCTAACCAAAAGGTCGGCAGTTAGAATCCATCAGGTACTCCTTGGAAACTCCACGGGGCAGCTCTACTCTGTCCTATATAGGATCACTATGAGTCAGAATCAACTCAATGGCAACAGGGTTTTGAATAGGTTATTAAACCCCAAGAGAACACCATCCTGTATATGCTGCTTAGTTCATATAGTTCCCCTATTGTTAAGTTCATACTGTCCTTTCCTTCATTTCATATTCAATAAAGTCATGGTCGTCTTTCACAGTCCATTTCAAACTTACCTCAATATCCCTCCCTTACTGTAATAACATATTACTGGTGATTTTTATATTTTTTTTTACCAAACTAACTTGTATATTACATATTTACATATATATCTATTTCTGCAATTAGCTTGAGAGACCTTGGAAGATGGAAATCATGTCTAATTATTTATATTTAATCTTTGAACCCTCCTTAGCATCTGGAACAATGAATGGCTTGCCTCAAATAAGAGCTCAGTAAATCTTTGTTGAATTCACTTTTAAGATAATCTGAATAAACCTCCCAGAATTTTATCAGAATAAAAGATCTTTTACTTTTAAAGAAATCACCATATCTTCCTCCAATTTTTTGTGATATTTATGCTTTCTTAAACTAGGCTGGATTTTTCAACCAGATGCAACTGGGGAAATGGCACTAGATCTTTACCTTTTAATGTGATTTTTGTAGTAGGCTTATTCCCTAGTCAAAAGAGTACTCCATCAGATTTTATTGTCCATGTGAATGCATTAATTGAAAAGCAGACCTCCAAAAGAAGTGGTTGAACCATGCTGGGGTTCAATCATGCACAGGTAAGTGACTACTTACTGCAAAACATCTACTTAGTTTCCTAGTACATACGAGCACTTCCAGTGTACAATGAACTAAAAGCTGCTGAGCACAAAAATTTTCTTTATTTAAGTAGCACCAGTGCCATCTGCAGGACAAGCTCAAGCAGCAGCTATGTTTTTATTCATGTGTTTCTCTTCAGCCCCATCAGAAAGCTCTGTCATCCTTTTATAGGATGAAAAATATTACAAGGCTCACATCCTTTCAAATGTTTCCATCTATTCTCATTGGTAGATGAAACAGGTACTGTTAAAATATAAAAAAATATAACATAGCTGAATTAGAGAAATTCTAATATTCAAATGATCACAGGAATATGATTTCAGAAACAAACAAAGCCTGGGTGGTAGATGGAAGCTTTCCCCTATGCTAGCTTAAAGAATGCTCATGACCTTGGCCAGGCAAACTGAATCATCAGAAGTTTCAATAGCGCTATTAGACTGAAAAAATTACAAGTGTTTTGAGAGAAAATCCAGTTTGTTTTATAACTATTTCTTAAGTGGCTTTACTGTATATATTTATTCTAATCTAACTTTACATTTGGTTTCTTGTCTTAAATCAAGAAAATCTTTTAACCTTTGCCTATCTTTTCCCTTCTCCTCTCCAAGCTTCAGGCTCTACAAATTCAGATACCAAAACTCTGCGTTCTTAAAACGCTTACAAAAAAAAAGTAAAAATCCATTAACACTTCCTTCTGGGCAGAACAACTTCTAATCCTAAGCAGCTTTTATAACAGATAGCCTTTTTTTGCTGTTGCTCTTGTCCGATCTAGAATCCAGTAGAAATATACACTGTAAATTCCACAGCTAAAGGAACCACGACTCAATTCCACCTCCATTAATTTAATGTTCCTCTAGTCTCCAAAATAAGGAAACCAGTATCTCCATTCTGTAATCATAATTAATGGGGGGAAGAAAAAAAGGATATTGGAATAAGAAAGGCACTATTACAAAATCGGTGGAGGTGGTCAGGGAAACCGCTTATCCACTAAATATTTTGGCACAGAAGTCTGTAGAGTCATAAACCCTTGTTATCATTTAGTTTTCCAGATAGCACTGGGAATGAACCAATATTCTCAAGTAGAGATAAACAAAAGGGTCAAAACCACCATGTAAAACAAAATCAATAGCATTGAAATGATGAAAGCAAACATTCCATGCATGTGAGCACTTGTATTAGAATCATCACACCAAAGTGAAAAGTAAATTCACAGAGAAGAAAAGTCTGTTGAAATAACACATATTTCTCCAGGTAAAACTGGTAAGATCTTCAAAAGCAAAAATTAAAATATTGATCAAATGGCTTGTTATGAATAACCATGTCATTTTACTGTTTAAATAAATTGGGTTTTCATGTTCCCTATAAATTAAATAACAATTAATGGTCATCTGCAGCTCTAGAATCACTCTAATAGAATCTATGAGAAATAAAAGCAAATTATGTATTATACAAAGCCAGAAATAATCAAATAATATCACATCTCATTCCTTTCAATTCTCATCAGATATATTCATTATGGTCTTAATTTTGTTTTACAATGGATTAATACCATTATGTGTCTCAGTTTAGTGGTATCCTCTACCTCTGATCTACAAGTGGGAAAATTAATCACGTTTTATTGTGTTGGAAGCTTGCCAAATCACCAACCATGTGCAAGGTTAGTAAACCTTACCATTTTTTCTTCTTTGTATTTCCTACCACTCTTCTTAAAAGAAGTCTCTCAGCTGGGCTTATACATCATCATGAATAGTTGCCTCTGCACAGAGTAAAAAATTATTTCTGAGTGTTATTGTGAAATGCTAAAAGTTCTAACCTGGCCAATATGTCTCTCCCATTAGCCTGCCAGAAAACCTAACTGGAGAGGAGGTGTCTAAACATGTCTAACCATAAGGCAACAAATTTGAAGTACAGAAATGCTACTTACAGTTACTGATGTAAATATAGCTATATATTTATGTACAGATCCCTGAAAATCAACAAGATTAAATTGAAATGAACATCAAGTTTAAGTTTATAACACAAGATAGTAAATACGACCTACAGGTTTTATTGATAATTGCCAGAATGAGCCTATATTCCAAATGCAACAATAAGAACCAAAACCAAACCCATTGCCGTCAAGTCGGCAACAATAAGAGGATTACTCTGTTTAAAAAAAAAAAAGTCACTAGGTAAGTACTAAGTAAGTGCAGTAGAAGTAAATTAATGAATATAAACACTTTTGTAGGAATATGTGGAAGGAAAGAAGTGAAAGGCATTATGATGATATTGCAACATTCTTGAGCCAATTCTAGAATGTGTCACTGAGAAGGGTCATAACATAGGAATAAGTGCGGTGAAGAACTCAACTAGCTCTTGTCTCTCATTTAGTTCAAACAAAGCATGTAATACCTCTTCATTATTTGGGCACTGAGAAGGTCAAAGAAGCATCTATAGACTTAAGACCAAAAAAGAACTGGTCAGTGAAACAGAAGTAATGCAAATCTTAGGATCTAGGGGCCCTGACACCTAGGATTTTGCAATAGCCAGAAAGGAAAAAGTTGAACTAGATAGCTTGAAATAAGTCTAGATTTTAGTAAGACAGGCATTTAAAAGCTCAGAAAAAAAAATTATTATTCCATGGTATGCAATCTTAAAAGGGAATGTAGGTCAAAAAGGCTCCAGTGTCTTAAAACGTAATTCTGACTATTCGTTTTGCAAATTATCTTCATGAGGAGAGAAGAAAGTGAAGTAGCAAAATAAATAAACATGGTGGTCCAAGCAATTCATAGGTAAACTCAGACAATGATACACCATTTTAAAGGATACATGCCAGAAATAAAAAGACTGTGCCAGGAATGGCAAAAAAGACATAACCACCAAGAGTGACTTCATGAGCCAAAGAATGCTTTGTTTAACATAAAGGCTACCAAGAAGCCAAATTTATAGAATAAGTAAATTGGCCCTGGCTGAAAGGAGGATGAGGATCTCAAAGCCACACTCACTCCCACCACCAGGTGCCTGAAAGGGCTTTTGGAGCACCATCTGAAACCATTGTTTTTGTTGTTGTTAGGTACTGTTAGGTGCCATGGAGTCAGTTCCAACTCATAGCAACCCTATAGGACAGAGTAAAACTGCCCCATAGGGTTTCCAAAGAGCAGCTGGTAGATTTGAACTGCTGACCTTTTGTTAGCAATGGAACTCTTAACCACTAAGCCACCAGGGAAACAATAGGCCCAAGTCAAAGTCCAAGGTACTCTGCATATGTAACAGATTTTTCTTATTCCATACCTTGCCTACCTTCCCAGCTTCCTCTCCTGCTCCCTACACACACACACACACACACGCATACCCCCACACACACACACAAAGGCAAACACGCATGCATCACCCACATTGCCATGCCTATTTATGCCATTTTATAGGCTGTACCTTCTGTCTGAAAATTCCCTGAAAAGCTTATTTTTCAAGGCCCAGCTCTGATGTCATCAGTAAAGACCCTCTTATCCTCTCCTCTGGCTCAGGTATATACCTCTTCCTCTGTGCTTCTATAGAAGCTGAAAACTTAAAATAAGCCAGCGCTAACAGGAACCTATAGGGTTGCTATGAGTCCGAATCGACTCAGCGGCACTGGGTTTGGTTTGGTTTAGTTTTGGTTTAACGGGAAGCAGAATTTACACTCTCACATGTGATCACCTTCTCCTATAGAAAAGCCCCTTTGGCGCTTCAATTCAAGCAATGTCAGCAATGTAAAGGTGCTAGGAGAGTGTTCTCTAGCTCATGTTTGGTTGCAAACTGATAGGCAATGGCAATGTATTTGTCCTATCCTTAGTTCACTTTTAAGTCCCTCTTAAACTTAAATTTTCCAGTTGAGTGATCAACTACCTAATTAAACCTTACTGAAGCTTTCTATTTGGAGATCTAGCTTGGTGTTCAACCAATTCGGCAGAGAGAGCACTCCAAGTGTGAGGCAGCATGAAGGAATAAACTGCAAGAGCAGTGTAACTGCCAACTTGAGTGTGAACTTCTGAGTTACAAAGAAAATAACATAAAACAAGTAGAAGAATCTTGATGTTTTCACATAACCCATTGCCGTCAAGTCAATTCGGACTTGTAGAGGCCCTGTAGGATAGAGTAGAACTGCCCCAAACGGTCTCCAAGGAGCACATGGTAGATTCAAACTGCTCTTAACTACACCGTCAGGGTTTCCAATGTTTTCCCATAAGAATTGTAAATTACAGTAGCAGTTAGGAGATTGGTTGCTAACCAAAAGGTCATTGGAATCCTCTAGGCACTTCTTGGAAACCCTACAGGGACATTTCTACTGTGTCCTATAAGGTCGCTATGCGTCCGAATTGACTTGACAGCAACAGGTTTGTTTTGGGGGCCCCAGTGACGGAGTGGTTAAGTTTGGCTGTTAACCAAAAGGTCAGCAGTTTGAATCCACCAGCCACTCCTTGGAAACCCTATGGGGAAGTTTTACTCTGTCCGATAGGGTTACCATGAAAGAGCATCAACTCCACACAACAGGTTTGGTTTGGGTTTTTTAATTAGTTCCTTAACTTCATTGAAATTTCCAAAGACTATACCCAGTATTAACACTTTTTCAAGAATTTGATTAATACTTTCTCTAGACTTCATGCTGAAAAGATATACAAAATGGAAACCAAATATTGTAAAGAAACTAATTTGTGATTTAAAACTACTATAAAGGACAGCCAATAAGGGTATACATTTCATGTTGTTGTTAGTCAACGTTGCTTTGCCTTCATGTAAAATTTAGCAAATTATAAATTTCTTTTAAGTAGAAACTTTAGAGTATACTGCATTACATAGGTTGCTGCTAATGGTAGATAGATTCTCACAGCTACTGCTAAAGATTTTGAGCATCAAGTGTAAACTAGGTCATCCAACAAGTCAACCAACATCCCCTTCAATTGAGAACCTACTACACTAAGCTCTCCCAGAACCATAAGTACTATTTTGTGACTGTTGACCTTTCTCAAAGAAACAACGTAGATGGTTGCATTTAGAACTTCATTTCTTTGTGTGACCATTTAGGGTAATTATAAGCCATTATAAACAGATATAATTTAGTTTCTTATTTAGAAAAACAATATTGTATTCACTTGCTAAATGAGGGCAATTTAGAGATTTTTTTTAATTAAAGCCAATTCAAGAAATCATGGAAAAATAGAATGATAATTAATGTACCATTAAATGAAACTGAAAAATAATAAAGTTTATTCTAATCAGTGGTTTCCATTTCCTTCTTCACCAAGACTTTTGCCAAAGTTCTTAATAATGGACAAAACTAATTAGCCCTATGCTGTCTCGCATTTAAAAAAAAAAAAGTTGCCGTTGAGTCAATTTCTACTCATAGCAACCCTATAGGACAGAGTAGAACTGCTCCATAGAGTTTCTAAGGAGCACCTGGTGGATTCAAACTACCACCCTTTTGGTTAGCAGTCATAGCTCTTAACCACTAGGCCACCGGGGTTTCCATTCTCCCTCCTGGCATAAATAAAACAGTCAAAGGGCAGCAGTAGGAATGAGGAGGATGTGGGACCTGAGAACATCAAACCAGATCATAATCAGTGATTCAGAATTGTTTACAAGTGACACTTGAATTTTCAATATTCCTGAAGTTTAATAATAAAGCACATTTCTATTTAAAACATCCAAAAGCCCTAAGCACCTTTTGTCTTAAGGATAATAAAACTGAAAGAGACACTTTGGAGACAGAGCTATATATAAATTCCAACTCATCCCTTATCAGCTGTATGACCTTGAGCAATTCACTCAACGTCTCTGAACATCACCCCATTTGCAAACCATGAATACTATGTTCTACTTTTTCTACCTGGCAGCGCCTGGTACAAGGACTGCCTTAAACGAAAGAAGGTACCACATGTGGCATCTGGTAATAGGTATTCAAAAAACTGTAGCTATTCATGTAATTTTGAATAGAATTATTTAAATGATCCTCTCCATTCATACATACCCTTTCATCCTCCATTCGCAATCACACACATAAATGAAAAGATTTGAAAGTCTTTTCATCGTTGTAATCTAGATTAATTGTAAAACAAAAACATAAACACAAGTCAGTGCACACTGCTGTGTCTTCAGTAGGGGTGACTGGGATAATGTCTTTGCTAGTCTTACTTTCTTATTTTCTTTACAATTTTGCTAATGGGCTCTTAATGGTTATTAGAAATTTTCAAAAGATAGATTTAAAAAATGAAGTAGTTTCTGTTGAAATGGGCCTAGCTATCCAGAATAATTAATTCTTTATAGCAGCCTAGTAACAGCAGGAAGACACTGCCAAGCTATTTGAAATTCAGCCAGAAAGTTAGCAGGTAAGTGTTCGTTTTAGGTCACCAGTTAATACAGGTGTTTTCAGCTTCTGGAAGCTTTGTCCTCACAGGAAAAACATTTCCAAGAATCTTAGAGAGCATCAGGACAACCATAATGAGTCTGAGACCAGATGCCAGTCATAATTTTAGGCCAGCTGTTACCTCCTTTGGATTTTGAACAAAGACTTACTCTCTGAAAGCACAGCTCTCCCCGCTACCTATGGGTGGCTATCTGGCTATCAGAGAGAACTGTACAAAGCAGATTCTGGCAGGACTTAAACATCATGCTGGATGGTAGGCAGTGGAATGAGGTCATAGATGGAATACGGATTTGTCAAAACCATGTGTGAGAGAAAGGCCCATATAGTAGAGTTGGTCAATGATAAAGTATTAAGTTTAGAGAAACATAGTAGTTTCAAGTAAGAATCTCAGAACCTCAATTAAATTTTATCCCTGCCTGACAGCATGCTGGCGTGGTTCATACCCAAGCTCTAAAATCAAACTACATACTAGCTATGTGATCTTGAGCAATGTATGTGACCCTACAAATCTTCCTTTTCTTCATCTATAAATTGGGAGAAATAATGATAGCACCTATGTCACAGTATTGTTGTGAGGATTACTTGAGCAAATAATATAAAGTTCTTAGCATCATGCCTGGAATATAGCAAGGTTCAATAAATGATGTCTGCTATTAATGCCTGGCAGTTATATTGACATAGACAGAAAATATAAATTAGCCATGCTTAAATAAAATAGAAATTAATTTTTCTTTCACATAAAAGAAGCCTGCAGATAGGAAGGCCAAGACTCTTCCTATCTTTTGTTCCATCATCCTAGCAACTACACTCCATCCTCAAGGGCATCTAATGATGCAAAATGACTGCAGAAACTTTAGAGTTGGATTTAGCCATTATAATATACCCAGCTTCCTGGGAGCAGAAAAGAGGAAGGGGAAAAGACACAGAGGACTCATCCTAGGTGTCTGCTCCTTCCCATTTCATCAACATTGTCCATCAACGTTTTCCACTCACATCTGATCAGCCAGAATGATTAAGCCTTGCTGTAAAGGGAGGGTAGAAACTATAGTATTTCAGTTGTACAATAAAAACCAGAGTTCTGTAAATACTAATTGGGACCTGGACTTGGGTGGGAAACTAGCAGACTCTGCCACAGCTTGCTACGTTGAGTCTCATCTGTCACTCTAGTCTCCCATTTCCTTTACTAAATCCACTGTCTCTTCTTCTATCTTGAATAATTCCTAAAGCAGACTTTTTCTCTGATGTTTTCACTCAAAGAGTCCCTCTATTACTCTTCATCTCTAAGAGCGCTGACTCAAAAATTTAAATCTCTAGCTTTGCCTTATGTCGGATACCAGCTGGGGGTTTCAAGCCTCTCACAATCTGATATTGTTGTTGTTGTTGTAGTTAGGTGCCATCGAGTCGGTTCTGACTCATAGAGACATGCACTACTGAACGAAACACTGCCCCATCCTGCACCATGCCCACAATCGTTGTTATGGTTGAGCCCATTGTTGCAGCTACTGTGTCAACCCATCTTGTAGAGGGTCTTCCTCTTTTTCGCTGACCCTCTACAAGCATGATGTCCTTCTCCAGGGACTAATCCCTCCTGATAACACATCCAAAGTATGTAAGACATAGTCTCTCCATCCTTGCTTCTAAGGAGCATTCTCGTTGCACTTCCTCCAAGACAGATTTGTTCATTCTTTTGCCAGTCCATAGTATATGCAATATTCTTCACCAATACCACAATTCAAAAGCGTCAATTCTTCTTCAGTCTTCCTTATTCATTGTCCAGCTTTCACATGCATATGATGTGACTGAAAATACCATGGCTTAGGTTAGGTGCACCCTAGTCTTCAAGGTGACATCTTTGCTTTTCAACACTTTAAAGAGGTCTTTCACAGCAGATTTGCCCAATGCAATACATCTTTTGATTTCTTGACTGCTGTTTCATGGGTGTTGATTGTGGATCCAAGTAAAATGAAATCCTTGACAACTTCATTCTTTTCTCTGTTTATCACGATGTTACTAATTGGTCCAGTCATGAGAACTTTTGTTTAGTTGGGGTGTAATCCATACTGAAGGCTGTGGTCTTTGATCTTCATCAGTAAGTTCTTCAAGTCCTCTTCACTTTCAGTAAGCAAGGTTGTGTCATCTGCATAACGCAGGTTGTTAATGAGTCTTCCTCCAATCCTGATGCCCCATTCTTCTTCATACAGTACAGCTTTTTGGATTATTTGCTCAGCATACAGACTGAGTAGGTATGGTGAAAGAATGCAACCTTGATGCACACCTTTCCTGACTTTAAACCACGCAGTATTCTCTTGTTCTGTTTGAACCACTGCCTCTTGATCTATGTACAAGTTCCTCATGAGCACAATTAAGTGTTCTGGAATTCCCATTCTTTGCAATGTTATCCACAATTTGTTATGATCCACACAGTCGAATGCCTTTGCAGAGTCCATAAAACACAGGTAAACATCTTTCTAGTATTCTCTGCTTTCAGCCAGGATCCATCTGACATCAGCAATGATATCCCTGGTTCCATCTACTCTTCTGAATCAAGCATGAATTTCTGGCAGGTCCCTGTCGTTACACAGTTGCAGCCAATTTTGAATGACCTTCAGCAAAATTTTACTTGCATGTGATATTAATGATATTGTTCAATAATTTATGCATTTGGTTGGATCACCTTTCCTGGAAATAGGCACAAACATAGATCTCTTCCAGTTGGTTGGCCAGGTAGCTGTCTTCCAAATTTCTTGGAAATTTCTAGATAAGGTTAGTTTGAATCCCAGTCTGAAAAGCCAAAACCTTCCCCAAAACCTCTGCCAATTCCCTCACTTCTACTCTCCTGATTGTTTTTTATTTCAAGTTCCTGGTTCCGTGAATATCTCTCTTCTATACTATGCCAACCCAGTTAGTTATAATACCAGATCCTTCCTTGAATACATTTGTGAGTGAAATAGGCTTTACTGGAAATCTGAAGCAGACACAGAGACATGACAAGAAACTCAAAGGGAATATTTGGCAACTCCCTTTTTAAAATAACCCCTTCCACTCCACAATGAGAAATCTTCACTGGCCATGTCTCTATGCAGCCCGTTTCCGTATACCTTCTCCTTCTGCTTTCCTTACCCATTCCATTTCTGCCCTTTTCATTGCAAGAGAAAAATAAATTCCTCCTATTTTCTTGCCTGGACTATTGCCATAACCTCCTAACTGGTCTTTCTGCTTCTACTTTGCCCTCCTGCTGTCCATTTTCAACATAGCAGCCACAGGGATCTTTTTAAAACTTGTCAGTTCATGCCACTCCTCTGTTTAGAAGCTTTCAATAGCTTCTCATGGCACTCAGAGTAAAAGCCAGTGGTCCTTACAATGTGCCCTACATGACCTGGCCCCCCACTGACTTTTAGACTTCTCTCCTACTAATCCTGCGTGGTTCACCAGCTCCACCCACACTAGCCTCCTCACTGTTCCTGAAACGTGTTATATACTCTCCTGCCTCAGAGCCTTTCTCCCATCTGCCTAATATGCTCTTCCCTGGTTATCTACATGGTTTGCCCTTCACCTTCTTCAGATTCCAGTTCAGTTGTCACCTCAGTGAAAACGTCCCCGACAGCATTTTAATAATAGCAACGCTTCACCTCTGAACTACCTACCCACTCTACTGCTTTACTCTCCGTACCACTTATCACCTTCTGAAAGTCTATACAGCTTACTCATTTATTTTCTTGCTATCTTTCCCTACCCTCTAGAATGTAAACATCATGAAAACAGGGACAGTTGTGTGTTTTGACTGCTGCTCTATCTTCATAAAGTCTGGAATACCATAAGTGCTCAGTAAATATTTGTTAAATAAATCATTTAAAAAAAAATTCTCATGCACAGCATCTTAGCCCTCACTTTGATTGCTTGGGCTTTTGCAGACATCCCTTTTTACATTAACTGGGCTCTGAAAGCAGTTTTCCCAATCAAGATATTTTCTTTCTAAGAGAAATGTTTCTGCTAGCTGTTAAAAAGAAAAAGAAAAAAAAAAAATGCCACTTCCACAAGCCTACATGGCAGCCACAGAGGAACATTGATCAGATCCTCCATCAAGAAAGACCCTGCTATGATGACTGTAGTCAGCTGACAGTCTCCACCTTCAGGATCCACAGGCATTTGTATCAAAGACATGCCTTCCTAGGATGTTCCATGCCAGTGATTCAACACAGTGGGGGTACTAGCGCCGGGCCATTTCTGCTCAACACAGGACTCAGCTAAAGGACAATCTTTGCTCTGGAGCTCCCACTGGCCTGGCCAAGACTTGCTCAGAGCTGTGCTGTAGTCTGAGGCTCTTTCTAACCAATTCGCTTCCTTTTACCTTTTCTTTTCACAGGTGACACACCTCCCTCTTTATCTTTCATAGGCATATTCCTAATAAATCTCTTGTGCTTCAAATTCTGTCTTGTTGATTTCTTCCCAGAGGATCCAGACTGATACAGTCTTCTAGACTTTTTCATTTGCAGTCAGCTCAAATTCATTGTGTTAAAAACCAAATCCAAGAGGATATCATGAAACTTGGCCCAAAATATTGTGAATCAAATCAGTGCCATTTTGGAATTGAGTGGTTGTAGGAAGGGAAAAATGGCACAAAGAAGTATGCAAAGCACTGAAAAACCTCCTCCTGAGACTTAGCACAGCACAACACCCAGGCCTACTGGGGGGGGAGGGGAGCAGAGGTGATTGAATTACTCAGATATGAAGAACATCTTCTAGGTTTTGTGTTAAAGGCCCCCAAATATTTGAAGTGGTCATTTTTGGAATATAATGATTTCGAGTACTTTTGGCCCTAAAGTTTATTGAAATAAAGTATTAGTGAAAAAAAATATTCTTTTTTAAAGGCTAGGGCATTTCTTCAGCATTTTGTTTCAAAACAGATTATATAACTGTCAAAAAGTACTTAAGTTGATAGAATGCTTGCTTTTCTTCCTATGGCTGGTGTCCTTCAGCCAGAGCTATAAGACATAGCTCTAGGTATGGAGTAGTTTAAATAAAAAAACATAGCCTCAACTTATTGTTTAACCCTGGGCTGGGGCATTGTTTAAATACTGCTGAATTTCATGATTGATATTTTCATCTTTATAAGAGTTATAAAAATTTTGATGTTAGTCTTTTTCATGTCACATTGGAACTTTTCTAAATGAAGACTTTAAAAGTGTAAATTTATTTAAAATGCTGCCGTTTCACGGCAGCATGGTAATAATGAGATAACTACTTGTCTCCAAGACTATTAGGAATGTTTTTCCTCAAATGTGAGCTCTTTTCTTTTGGTTTTTGCTTTTTGGCTCCTGAAATAGATATTTCAACTGGAGAGGTAGTGTACAACTTTAACAAGTACAGGGAATGATAAAGAAAACAGGGTCAGAGGACTCAATAATCTTAAATGCAAAGAATTTGGCTAATCCTGGATATAGACATATAAAAATTCTGAACAGAAGTATGGGTAGCTGACTTCAAGTAAATCCATGTCAAATAGTTACATTAAGTATCTTAAAATAACTTGAATATTATTCCATAGGAAATAAAATTGGAAAACACAAAGATTACAGAGAAGAAAAACCTAACACCCTTCTATGCAGTCCTGTTGAACTCTGGACTTGCCATGAAATGTAGAAGTCTGCTTTCTCTGAGTTGGAGAGACTATACCTAAAGTGGCATGGCATGGCATAACTTTGCTCCAGCCTGGCTTAATTTTTCTTCTGTGCCATTAAAAATAAATAAATAAATAAAACTATTGACTTTTGAGAAACATTATGAAAACTTTTCATGAGCAGAAAATTGTTATGATGTGGCTCATAGATGACAAGATTCTTCAGAAGGCTTTTACTCTGGTATTGGGCTTTCTAGTATAAGTAATGTTGGATGTTGTTGTTGATAGGTGCCATCAAGTCAGTTCCGACTCATAGTGACCCTATGCACAACAGAAAAAAACACTGCCCAGTCCTGTTCCATCCTCACAATTGTTGCCATGTTTGACCTCATTGTTGCAACCACTGTGTCAGTCCATCTCATTGAGGGCCTTCCACTTTTTCTCTGGCCCTCTACTTTACCAAGCATGATGTCCTTCTCCAGGGACTGATCCCTCCTGATAACGTGTCCCAAGTGTGTAAGACATAGTCTCGCCATCCTTGCCTTTAAGTAACATTCTGGTTGTATTTCTTCCAAGACGGATTTGTTCATTCTTTTGGCAGTCCATGGTATATTCGATATTCTTTGCCAACACCCTAATTCAAAAGCATCAGTTCTTCTTTGATTTTCCTTATTCATTGTCCAGCTTTTGCATGCATATGAGGGGATTGAAAACACCATCAAGTGAGTCAGGTACAGCTTAGTCTTCAAGGTGACATCTCTGCTTTTCAACACTTTAAAGTGGTCTTCTGCAGCAGATATGCCCAATGCAATGCATCTTTTGATTTCTTGACTCCTGCTTCCATGGGTGTTGTTTGTGGGTCCAAATAGAATGAAATCCTTGACAAATTCAATCTTTTCTCCATTTATCATGATGTTGCTTATTGGTCCACTTGTAAGGACTTTTGTTTTCTTTACAATGAGGTGTAATCCATACTGAAGGCTGTGGTCTTTGATCTTCATCAGTAAGTGCTTCAAGTCTTCTTCACTTTCAGCAAGCAAGATTGTTTCATCTGCATAACACAGGTTGTTAATGAGTCTTCCTCTAATCCTGATGCCCAGTTCTTCTTCATAAAGTCCAGCTTCTCCGATTATTTGCTCAGCATACAGACTGTATAGGTATGGTGAAAGGATACAACCGTGATGCACACCTTTCCTGACTTTAAACCATGCAGTATCCCCTTGTTCTGTTCAAACTGTTACCGCAAATCGTGGATTCAAGCCACCTGTCACAAAGCCAATACTGAGACAGGAGGAGATAAGCAGAAACAGGGCTTTATTGAACACCGTGTTCAAGAGACAGAGGGTTCCCCAAATTCTGTCTGCTCCAAAAGGGCTAAGTGGAGGGTTTTATAGGGACAGGGTCAGGGTTTAGAAATTTCCAGGAATGTTGACTCTTCTTTGAAGGGCACATAATGACGAAGTGACTTATTGTTGACGCCTAGCAGTTCTCTTATCTGCATCCTTGTTTCGGTCACAAGATGGATCTGGGTTTTGTTCAATTATCTCGGGTCCTGATGGTTTTGCTCATTGTTTTGTCCCCTGGTTTAATCAACAACAAAAATCTCGATTACCTTGGTTTTTCTACAAAGGAACTTGTTTTTCTACAAAGGAACAATCATGAGACAGATTCCAGAGCAAGTAATCGACATTTTCAAAGACTAAAGATTTAATCACAGCTTATACAGCTAAACAAGAAAATATATCCTCTTATTTTGATACTGAAACGCAAAAGAAAATGTATTTTCTCTACTTCAAAACAACTGCCTCTTGATCCATGTACAGATGCCTCATAAGCACAGTTAAGTGTTCCAGAATTCCCGTTCTATAATTTGTTATAATCCACATAGTCGAATACCTTTGCATAGTCAGTAAAACACATCTTTCTAGTACTCCCTGCTTTCAGCCAGGATCCATTTGATATCAGCAATAATATCCCTGATTCCACATCCTCTTCTAAATCCAGCTTGAATTTCCGGCAGTTCCCTATCAATGTACTGCTACAGCTGCTTTTGAATGATCTTCACCAAAATTTTGCTTGCATGTGTTTTTAATAATACTGTTCGATAAATTTCCTCATTCAGTGGGATTACCTTTCTTGGGAATAGGCATAAATATGGATCTCTTCCAGTTGGTGGGCCAGGTAGCTGTCTTCCAAATGTCTTGGCATAGACGCGTGAGCACTTCCAGCGCTGCATCCGTTTGTTGAAACATCTCAATTGGTATTCCAACAATTCCCGAAGTCTTGCTTTTCGCGAATGCCTTTAGTGTAGTACGACAAACTGACAGACATGTGGGGGGATCCTGGATTTACCAAACACAAAACCCAGTGCCGTCGAGTTGATTCCAACTCATAGCGACCCTATAGGACAGAGGAGAACTGCCCCATAGAGTTTCCAAGGAGCGCCTGGCAGATTTGAACTGCTGACCCTTTGGTTAGCAGTTGTAGCACTTAACCACTCTGCCACCACCAGGGTTTCCCTCTTGGATTTAGGGGGCCCTAAATCCAATGGCCCATGTCCTTATAAGAGATGGAAGAGGAGAAGATACAGAGACAGAAAGGGAAGGCCATGTGAAGACATAGGCAGAGATGGCAATGACGCTGCAACAAACCAAGGAATACCAAGAATTAACAATAGCCACCAGAAACTAGAAGAGCATGGAACATATTCTCCCTCAGAGCCTCCTGAAAGAACCAGTCCTTGCACCACCTTGATTTCAGACTTCTGGCCTCCAAAACAGTGAGAGAATTAATTTCTGTTTTTCTAAGCCACCAAGTTGGTAGTAAATTGTTACAGCAGCTCTAGCATTCTAACAGAGATTCAAATGAAATAACATTTACGAAAGCAGGCTCATAACTGCTGAGAGTGGTCACTCATTTTTTATGAAAATTCATTTTAATCTCCTTTGAAAGAGTTATAAGTATCTTTGGAGGACAATAGTAGAATTTGTGCTTTTGCTGGGAGGAGGCATCTTCCATTGCCTCTGGTCATAGAGAGAAAGTACAATTACTTTTCCAGTGCATTGTTAAGATCTTTTAGTGGCAAGCAATAGAATCAATTCAAGCTAGTACAAACAAGAAGTAAACAACTTACTAATGAAAGTGACAAGACTTTTGAAAAGAAGGACTTAAGAGTACCTCTGAGACACAGAGGAGGAGTTGAATAATCAAGAAGTACAGGATTCAAACTCAGTATAATGTGCATTTGGACTTTAAACACTAAAACAGAAGGAATGTGGGTCTTTATCCTGGACTGAAACATATAGTTCCCGTAGTATTTTCCTTTTACAAAAACTGATCATCAAGGTCCAAAGTAACAACCTTTTGGGAAAAGAATCTCAACTGTCAGTGTTATTTGAAAGAATTCAAAGCTTTCTAAAAAATAGACACTTACTGATCTAGATATGTAACTCTTTTATTAGCTTTTAAATAGATCAAGAAGCAATCCCTTCATCCCAAACCTTTAAAAAGGAACACATTGTTTTGTTTTCCTCTTGGTCTCCTTTGGGAGGAGAAGCATGATTTGAATGTTTAGACACGTTGAATGAAAATGCAACTGTGACTTTTGCATTCTAAGACCCAGCATATTTTAACTAGCTGAAGTCTTAGAAATACTTCCCTTAGGTAAACCACTTTCTTTAAACTCCTGTTTGTGGAAATTACCATGTTTGAATTAATTTGAGATGCAGCCAGAAACAGGATATTTTTCAACAGTATATTATATTTACTTTTGGCAATTTGCTCCCTGCTCCATTCAGAATTCTAACTAAGAGAAGACTTAGTGCAACTGGTAGGTTTCCTGCTCTGGAGATGTAAGCAAAAATAAAACTTAGATCACGAGTGAAACCAATTTGATGGATTCCTTTCAAACTAAAGCTAAACACTACATTCTTTTTTTGGAAAACATTGGCCTGTAAAGGAATAAAAAGACTAGCTTACAAATATTTTCAGGCAGGGAAATAAGACATTATTCAACATATACATATATATATAACAGAATAAGAGTGGAAAAAATCCATTCAACAAAGTTTTGAGAAAATTTAAAGTAAACGAGCTTCCTAGTATCAACAGATGAATTTCTTGTAATCACATGATTTAACATGTATACAGACAAAGACAAAATAACCTCTGTTCTCTAGATATCTTTGTCCTAAGTTAGGACAGTACGTTCCACAAACACAGTTATCTTCCTTTACCCAGCTCCCAACACACCAACCTGGTTCGCAGGTGGTAATAGTACCATATATTAACTGAGATTCTTTTAGTTATGAGTGATAGAGGTTCAACTCAAACTGGCCTAAGTCTTTCCCTCTTCTAGCATTCTTTTTATTGGCTTCATTTTTATGAAGACTTTCTCCACATGTAGACAGAAATGATTCCAAGACGCTCTAGGTTTACCATAATTTCAGAAAGAGAATGCCTCCTTCCCAGTAATTCTAGAAAAAATAGAAGAGAGGAGAAAAGATTCTGATCCTGAGCACATCCATAAACAAATAACTCAAGCAAGGGGAATGGGTAAGGTGACCAAGTTTTAGTTATGTGGCAATTCATGAAACAGCGGAGTGAGATCAGCCCCATGAACTACACATGGGGGAAGACGTTCCTGAAAAGTAAATAGAGGAATGTTTGCTAAGTTTATTAGTTAGGGTCCAAATAGAAAACAAACAGGACACTCAACTAGGGTAATTCAGGAAAATTTATTTTAAAGGGATTGCTTACAAAGATGTCAATGGGGTGTAGAGGAACCACAAGAGATGGTACAGTCACTTAGCTGAGTTGTCCTCACCTCTAGGTCTGAAAAGATAAGGGAAGGGAACAGTTACCAAAACCAAGAATCAAAGAGTGCTGCATAGGGTGGGGCCAAGATGGCAAAATGGTCAGATGCTTCCAGTGGTCCCTCTTACAACAAAGACCCAAAAAAACAAGTGAATCAATTATATATGACAATCTAGAAGCCCTAAACATCAAAGTTAAAGTTGAGGAGTCAGTCTGAGCGGCAGAGAGAGGGAGAGACAGTTTGAAAGCAGCAAGGAAGCACCAGGCCTGACCTGGCCAGCCCCTGAAGCCTGGATTGGTTGGAGCATACAGGCTGAGGTAAGCAGTAGCATTCAGGATGCGTTTTCCACATTGGGAGAAACTAAGTGGCAGAGAATCTGCACAAGACTCCAGAGACAGAGGGAAGTGGCACTAGATCTGTGCAAGTTGAGTGCAAGTGTCTAACCTACCATGAGGGATCAAAATAACCCTTCCCCCACTGGGAAGTACCTCTATCCCCATCACCTGCCCCCTGCGCATTCTGCTCCGTTCAGTGATTGCCATGCCCCATAGGCCAGAAATGGGACTCTTTGCACCCAAGCCAATCTCCTGGCATTGGGAAGGAAACAAATAAACAAACAAACAAACAAACAGGAAAAAAGAAACCGCCAGCTCCCCTGAGCCAGGTACCCAGGTCCGGCACTGCTTCTTTGCTTAGGCACAGGTATGAGGGGTCCACAGATCTCCAATGCCTTTTACCCTTGCCTGGATCTGTGTGGTCCCATTCAACAGCGTAGGCCCTCATTAGCATAGTACAAAAGGGTACTTACCTGAAGCCTATCTTCAACTGCAACAGCTAAGGGGGAGTGGCAGATTCATGACATTTGACACCACTCTCCCCATTATTTTTTTTTTCACCTACCCACATCAGGGACCTGAGGACTGGTGGCTCCACCCACTTCACCTAGCCACCCATGACAGGAGTCTGATAATAAGTGCTGTCTTCCACTCCTTACAGCCAACAGCATTGGGTGCCCAAAGTCCAGCTGCAAAACCCACCCACCTACAAGCTCTAGGGAAGAGGGACACACTTTCCAACCCCCCTACTGCATCCAGATACCTGGGCCTGTTCCAATCACCGCTACATAGCTTTGCCAGTATAAGACTGTAGGCAAGAGCCTGCACCACACACTTGGTGACCAATGGCCTGGATACCTGAGCTGAATCCACACAAGGAAAATAAATGGACTCCTGGGCTCACATACTAGTAGAAGCTCTAACCGCCTGAAAACAGGACATGAAATCTTCAAAGATGCCAATAATCAAAGTAGCTCACATGACCAGCCTATTTGGGCATATCAAAACAAAACAGGAAGCTAGGACACAGTAAGCAAACATAAAATAAATAAATACAATAACATATTGATGGCTCGGAGACAACAGTCAATATCAAATCACATAAAGAGGCAGACCATGATGGCTCAAGCAAATGGCCAGAACAAAGAAACAGGAAACGTCCCAGAGAAAGGGAAGGTCTTGGAATTACTGGAAGTAGAATTCGAAAGATTAATATGCAAAGCTCTTCAAGATATCAGGAAGGAAATCAGTCAAAACACAGACCAAGTCAAGGTACACACAGACAAAGTGATAGAGGAATTTGGGAAGGCTATACAAGAGCAAAATGACAAATCTGACAGGCTGCTAGAATCCATAGAGAGACAACGAATAGAAATCCAGAAGATTAACAATAAAATTCCAGAATTAGACAACTCAATATGAAGTCATATGAGCAGAATTGAGGCAATGGAAGTCAGAATTAGTAAGATTGAAGATAAAGCACTTGACACCAATTATTTGAGGAAATATTAGATAAAAGAATTTTTAAAAATGAAGAAACTCTAAGAATTATGTGAGACTCTATCAAGAGGAATAACCTATGACTGTTTGGAGTACCAGAATAGGGGGCATAACAGAAAGCACAGAGAGAATTATTGAAGATTTGTTGGCAGAAAACTTCCCTGATATCATGGAAGACGAGAAGATATCTATCCAGAAGGCTTATCGAACCCCACACAAGGTAGATCCCAAAAGAAAGTCACCAAGACATATTATAATCAAACTTACCAAACCAAAAATAGAGAATCTTAAGAGTGGCTAGGGATAGATAAAAAGTCACCTACAAAGGAGAGTCAATAAGACTAAGCTCTGACTACTCAGCAGAAACCATGTAGGCAAGAAGGCAACAGGATGACGTATATAAAGCATTCAAGGAAAAAAATTGCCAGCCAAGAATTATATATCCAGCAAAACTGTCTTTCAAATATGAAGGTGAAATCAGGGCATTTTCAGATAAACAGAAGTTAATGGAATTTGCAAAAACCAAACCAAAATTACAAGAAATACTAAAGGGAGTCCTCTAGTTAGAGAATCAATAATATCAGATAAAAACCCAAGAGTAGAAAACAGGGCAGAACAACCAGATACCAACCAGATAGAGAAGTCACAAAAATAAGTCAAAGCTAAAACACTGAAAATAGGGAAACAGAGATGTAAACATGCAAAAGATGACAACACTAAAACAAAAAAGAGGGACTAAATAGTGTTGTCATAGAACTTTCATACGGAGAGCAAGTTAAGGTGATATCAAGAAATAAAAGATTGGTTTAAACTTGGAAAAATAGTGGTAAATTTTAAGGTAAACACAAAGGAAATGAACAAACCCACACATCAAAATAAAAAAAGACTCAGCAAATACAGAATCAACAACAAAAAAGATGAAAAGAAAATACACAAAGTAAAATGACTCAACAGACAAAATCAGCAGAACAAAAAAACTGTCAACACCACATACACAAAAAAAAAAATCAAAATGACAGCACTAAACTCAAAAAAAAAACTCATAGCTATCAATAATTATACTGAATGTAAATGGGCTAAATGCACTAATAAAGACACAGAGAGTGGCAGAATGGATAAAAAAACGTGATCCATCTATATGCTGTCTACAAGAGACACACCTCAGACTCAAAGACACAAAAAAATTGAAACTCAAAGGATAGAAAAATATATATCATGCAAACAACAATCAAAAAAAAAAATCAGGAGTGGCAATATTAATCTCTGACAAAATAGGCTTTAAACCAAAATCTACCACAAAGGATAAGGAAGGACACTACATAATGATTAAAGGGTCAACACACCAGGAGGACATAACCATAATAAATATATATGCATTCAACAACAGAGTGTCAAAATACATAAAACAAACTCTAACAGCAACGAAAAAAGAAATAACAGCTCCACGATAGTAGTAGGAGACCCGGACACAGCATTTTTGGTAAAGGACAGAACATCTAGAAAGATCAATAAAGACATAATCAACCAACTTGATCTCATAGACATATGTAGAACACGCTACCCAACAGGAGCCAAGTATACTTTCTTTTCCAATGCACATGGAGCACTCTGCAGAATAGACCACATTTTAGTACACAAACCAAGCCTTCACAGGATCCAAAACATCGAAATATTACAAAGCATTTTTCCTGACCATAAAGCCATAAAAGTAGAAATCAATAACAGAATAACAAAGGAAAAAAAATCAAATACATGGAAACTGGGCAACACTTTGCTCAAAAACTACTGCGCTATAGAAGAAATCAAGGATGGAATAAAGAAACTCATAAAATCCAATGAGAATGAAAACACATCCTACCAGAACCTTTGAGACACAGGAAAAGCAGTGCTTAGAGGTCAATTTATAGCAATAAATGCACAATACAAAAAGAAGAAAGGGCTAAAATCAAAACATTAACCCTACAACTTGAACAAATAGAAAGAGAGCAGCAAAAGAAACCCATGAACACCAGAAGAAAGCAAATAATAAAAATTAGAGCAGAAATAAACAAAATAGAGAAGAGAAAAACAGTTGAAAGAGTCAACAAGACCAAGAGCTGTTTCTCTGAAAAAATCAACAAAATTAATAAACCACTGGCCAAACTGACAAAAGAAAAACAGGGGGAAGCAAAAAACTCAAATAAGAAATGAGATGGGCGATATCACAACAGACCTAACTGAAATTAAAAGAATCATAACAGAATACTATGAAAAATTGTACTCTGACGAATTGGAAAGCTTAAAGGAAATGGACAAAAATTTCTAGAAACACACTACCTACCTAAACTAACACAAACCAAGGTGGAAAAACTAAACAAACCTGTAACAAAAGAGAGATTGAGAGGCAATAAAAAAAACTCCCAAGAAAAAAAGCCCTGGCCCTGACAGCTTCACTGGAGAATTCTACCAAACTTTCAGAGAAGAGTTAACACCAGTACTGCTAAAGTTATTTCAGAGCATAGAAAAGGATGGAATATTCCCAAACTCAGTCTATGAAGCCAGCATAACCCTGATATCAAAACCAGGTAAAAAAAAAAAAAAAAAAAGACACCACAAAAAAAGAAAATTACAGACCAATATAGCTCATGAACATTGATGCAAAAATCCTCAAAAAAATTCTAGCCAAAAGAATTCAATAGTATTTAACATATCAAAAGTAATTCACCATGACCAAGTGGGATTCGTACCAGGTATGCAGGGATGGCTCAACATAAGAAAAATAATCAATGTAATCCCTCACATATATAAAACAAAAGATAAGAACCACATGATCTTATCAACTGATGCAAAAAAAAAAAAAAGGCATCTGACAAAGTCCAACACCCATTCATGAGAAAAACTCTCAGCAAAATAGGAATAGAAGGGAAATTCCTCGACATAATAAAGGGCAGTTATACAAAGCCAACAGCCAATATCATCCTAAATGGAGAGAGTCTGAAAGCACTTCCCTTGAGAACTGGAATAAGGCAAGGATGCCCTTTATCACCTCTCTTATTAACATTGTGCTGGAGGTCCTAGCCAGAGCAATTAGGCTAGAAAAAGAAATAAAGGCATCCAAATTAGTAAGGAAGAAGTAAAAGTATTCCTGTTTGCAGATGATATGACCTTATACACAGAAAACCCTAAGAATCCACAAAGACAGTACTGGAACTAATAGAAGATTTAAGCAAAGTATCAGGATACAAAATAAACATACAAAAATGAGTTGGATTTCTCCACATCTACAAAGAGAACTTCAAAAAGGAAATCACCAAATCAATACCATTTACAGTAACCACCAAGAAGATAAAATACTTAGGAATAAATCTAACCAGAGACAAAAAAGACCTATAGAAAGGAAACTAAAAGACACTACTATAAGAAACCAAAGGAGACCTACGTAAGTGGAAAAATATACCTCGCTCATGGATAGGAGGACTCAACATTATAAAAATGTCTATTCTACCCAAAGCGATCTATAGATATGATATAGGGAGTATAGTAAGCCCTCCATAAATATTTGTTGAATTTCTTCTACGAGAAGGAGAAACAAATCACCAACTACATATGAAAAGGGAAGAGGCCCTGGATAAGTAAAACATTACTGAGGAAGAACAAAGTGGGAGGCCTCACACTACCTGACTTTAGAACCTATTATACAACCACCGTAAAAACCACTATTATAAGAACTCAAGAAAAGTTTTAAACACAGAAGAAAACATTCTTTGATGGTTATGAAGGCAGGAAGGAAGTGACAGGAGAATTCACTAACTAGACAGTAGACAAGAGTTATCTTAGGTGAAGGGAAGGACAACACACAATACAGGGGAAGTCAGCACAAATGTACTAAACCAAAAGCTAAGAGGTTTCCTGAATACAGCAAAACACTTCGAGGCACAGAGTAGCAGGGGCAGCGATCTGTGGACCATGGTTTCGAGGGACATCTAGGTCAACTGGCATAACAAAGTTTATTAAGAAAATGTTCTTCATCCCACTTTGGTGAGTGGCATCTGGGGTCTTAAAAGCTTATGAGTGGCCATCTAAGATGCATCAATTGGTCTGGAACAACTTGGAGCAAAGGAGAATGAAGAACACCAAAGACAAGGAAAGTATTAGCTCAAGAGACAAAAGGCCCACATAAACCAGAGACTCCATCAGCCTGAGACCAGAAGAACTAGACGGTGTCCAGCTACCACCAATGAATGACTGCCCTGACAGGGAACACAACAGAGAGTCCCTGACTGAGCAGAAGAAAAGTGTGGAGCAGAACTCAAATTCATGTAGGAAGATCAGGCTTCATGGTCTGACTGGGACTGGAGGAACCCTCAAAGCCATGCTCCCTGGACATCCTGATAACCCAGAACTAAAACCATTCTTGAAGCCCACTCTTCAGACAAAGATTAGAATGGACTATAAAACATAAAATAATACTTGTGAGGAGTGTGCTTCGTAGTTCAAGCAGATACATGAGACCAAATGGGCGGCTCCTGTCCAGAGGCAAGGTGAGAAGGTAGGAAGGGACAGGAGCTGGTTGGATGGACATGGGAAACACAGGGTCAAAAAGGGGAATGTGCTGTCATGTTATGTGGATTGTAACTACTGTCACATAACAATATGTGTATAAGTTTTTGTGTGAGAAATTGACTTGAGCTGTGAACTTTCACCTAAAGCACAATTAGAAAAAAAAAATTGGGAATTTAAATCAGTAAGAAATTATAGGACTTATGTGAAAGAGCCCTGGTGGTGCAATGGTTAAGTGTTCAAATGCTAAATGAAAGGTAGGTGTTTCAAACCCAGCCAGCAGCTCCACAGGAGAAAGACTCGGTGACCTGTTTCCACGAAGATTACAGCCAAGAAAACCCTATGGAGCAGGTCTACTCTGTCACATGGGGTTGCCATGCATCAGAATCAGCTTGGCAGCACCCTGTAACAACAACATATGAAGTAAATGTTAAAATCATATTGAACATGGGACAAGTTCTGAAAGATAGTAGATCATGTCATGTTCTTGGATGGAAGACATAATGTAATAACAATGTCGTATTTCTGCCCAAACTAACATTTTCATTTAATGCAGTTTTATATCGTTCCATTTTAAAGTCTAAGAATAGTGAGATAAATGTCAGCTTCAAATTAAAAAAAGATGAAAGAATCAAAGTGTGCTGTAGAGCAAACATCTGGCAGAAGCAAAGATGTTCAGTGAGGAACACAGCTAGCCCAAAGTGGCTTCACAAGAAGGGAGTCAGAGAAATAAACTCCTCCCCTCCAATCTCCTTCCAGGGTTCCCCATTGGCTGAAATCAGTCAGGAGCCAGAGGGCATGGGAATTCATTAATATAAACTATAAAAGCCAGGATCCCAGGGCAGAGAGAAGAGTGGATAAGAGCAGAGTGGATCTGGAGGGGGTAAATGGAAAATATGCAGCACATTGGAAAAGCAGAAACAACAAATGTGTACTTATATGAGGGCTCCTGGATGCTCGTCCATTCATTCAACAAATATCTGTTGAGTCTGTCTATGTACAAGACATTTTTCTAGGTATGGAAAATACAAAACTGAGTGAGACATGGTCCATGCTCTCGAGAAGGTCACAATCAAAAAAAGGGAGACTAGAACTTTTTAAGAGTGCAATGAACCCATTATACCACCAGAAATTTGATCCTGGGGCAATGTTTCAATTAACGTCTTGTATTCTTTGTACAGATTTTGACAAATGTTTTCTCATGTTAAAAAAATTACCTAATAATCACATAATTTAAAAAAAAAAATGGAGACCATAAATGATTACAGATACACGGTTCTTGTTTTGTTCTTCTTGCTGATCTTCAGAGTAACCAAGTGTTCCAAAGCCCTAAGAAAAGGTGTATGTACACAGTACAGAGGAAGTACAAAGAAAAGGACTATTTTTAATGGTGCGTTACAGGGAGGAGTTACTGCGGAGGACTACCATAGAAGAAATCACTTTGAACTGAGTCTATGCAGATCAGTGAGCATGCAAACAAGGAGGTAAATCAGGCGAAAAAGAGGAGAGCGACATTCTGGAGAGAGGGAGCATTATAAGGAAAGTTATTATAATTTATTAAAGCAACTCTAAGAAATCTAATATGTCTAGAGATTTTATAGACTCTTAAAGCTACTATTTGGTGAATGAGAAAGCCAGAAAATTATACTTTGTGTGAGTATATGTGTGTGTGTTTAAGTGTAGACCATTTTTTAAAAATTAAGAACCAGTAATATGCCTTGCATTTCTTTTGCATACCCCAAGATTTTGTGTGATGGTGCTTAATAAATATTTATTTGATTAAATTCATGTTTTGTTTTCCATTATCAATAAATGTTCATTGCTTGGTTAATGCTTCTGATAAAATTCAAATTAATGTTATGTTGAAGAAAATACCAAGTAGAAGTTTAAGAGTAACAAGAATTATGGCTCCAAGGGAGGGATTTATAGTACATATATTTCCATGAACACTTTAGAGCTCATTTGCCCAACCAGACAATAACTTCTTCTAAAATAAAACTGTCCTGTTGTAAGACTGTAATAATAACATTAATGAGGAGCTACCCTGGTGGCGTAGCTGTTAGGAGCTATGTCTGCTAACCAAAAGGTCTGCAGTTCGAATCCACCAGACACTCCTTGGAAACTCTGTGTAGCAGCTCTACTCTGTTCTATAGGGTCGCTATGAGCCGGGATCAACTCTACAGCAATGGGTTTTCTCGTTTCTTTGTTTTTGTTTTTTTGGTATTTCCAAAATAAATAAGTCATACCAAAATTTTGAAATTTCATGATGACAGAGGTTTTTTTGTTTGTCTTTGAGTTCTTTACTTGTAAGTCAAAGAAGAAGTTAAAAAAGAGGGTAATTTTCACCAAATCATTCTTACTGGCATCATTTATAATAAAGAAAAGTTAGAAATCACCAAATTGTCATATAAGTAGAATGGAATGAATCATAAGACATACAGAATATTTTTTACAGAAGGCCAGATGAAAAAAAACTAAATAGCATCAACACATTGTATATAAAAGCTTACCTCGTCTATTAACAGTATTGGAATACATTTTAAATGATAAGAATAGTATTTAGCATTCATGAGTTCACTCTGTCTTTGTCTCTATTTCTGTCTCTTAGTTTAAGTTTAAAAGGAATTGTGTTTAGCTATATGCAGAAAATCCAAGGGATATGAGGGAAGGGTATAAACTGAGGCAAATGGGTGAAGAAGAAATGGAATCTAATTCTAGTGGGAGAATACCTTGGTACCAAGAAATCAGTCACAGAATATTCTGACATGCTTTTCCGGTAAGACTCTGGGGAGAAGTGTGGAATGAAATGCACAAAGACCATCCTAGAAGACCTGGAGCTTAATTCCAACTACCTTAGTTTCTTTAAACAAGTACCTCAGCCTCAAGCAAGTCTCTCAAACCTGCTAAGCCTAGAAATATCTTCACTTACAACAGGAAGATGTTGAACCAAACCGTCTCTAAGTTTCCTTTTAAGGCCTTCCAATTGTTTGACTGGCTATTCTTCTCAACATCTGAACCAAACTCCTCCCTTACCACTTCGCCAAGAGCACAAATTATCTCTGAGGGTCAAGGTCTTCAAGGTCTTTACGCCAATCCTCCTCAATCAAAAAATAAAAATAAAAACACCCTGGGTTAGCTTAATTTAAAAGTTAAATTAAAAAAATAAAAAACACCTAGGTTAGCCTTACCAATACATAGCCAAAATCCAAAAAAAGTAAATACATAATTTGTGGCTGGTTGGCCCCCAAGGAAATTTACCAGTTCCAGAAGAGATGGCTGAGTAGTGCTTTGACAGCCTGAAGTTAGAGGCCAGAATCCATGAAGGGTAGGATCCCTAACAAAGCCCCCACACTTTGAGTTTGGAATTCCAAAGGGCTACAACCTTCGATTAAAATGAATCAGAATTCATACAATCTTTGCACAGGCCACAGTAAAATTTTCATTTATTTGCATGATCCCAAGAAAAATTTAATCACTGAATATTTAAAACGCTACTGTCATTAGGAATTAGTCCAAAGTCAATATTTGAAAAGAAAATAGCTGAGAATTTTTTTAAACTGTTGAAAGACATCAGTCCACAGATGCAAGAAGCCCTATGAGCCCATTCAGAGCAAATGAAAAGAACTCACACCTAGATACCAAACCAAAAACCAAACCCAGTGCCGTCGAGTCAATTCCGACTTATAGCAACCCTTTTATAGGACAGAGTAGAACTGCCCCGTAGAGTTTCCAAGGAGCACCTGGCAGATTTGAACTGCCAACCTCTTGGTTAGCAGCTGTAGCACTTACTCACTATGCCACCAGGGTTTCCCACACCTAGATACAGCATACTAAAATTCCAGAAAACAAAGAGAAAGAAAATAGAATGAAGACAGATTACTTTCAAATGACTTTACACTAACTGCTCTATAGCAAAAAAAAAAAAAAAAAAGGATACCAGAACTCAATGAAATGCTGCCTTCAAAGTATCAAAATAAAATAGCTGCCACTTAAAATTACCTACCTAGTAAAGGTAAATTTTAGAAATTAATATGAAATAAGTAAAAGTTGAGAGATTTCATTCCCAGAGCTTATGTGCTAAAGGAAATACTAAAGAGTTTTCTTCACACAGAATAAATAGTATCCCAGATGAAAGCACAACGATGCAAGAGAGAATGAAGAAGCATGAAACAGGTAAATATGTGTTTTAAAGTGCATTATTGTCTGGGATGAAAGTAAAAATTTACATTAGACTTTGATAAGTAAAGGATGCAGATGGCAATCTCTAGCATACCTCTAAAAGAAGAATAGAAGTAGCTGAGAAAAAAATTAATAACAATTATTCAATTCCAAAGAAGGCAAGAGGAGTAGAAACAAAACGTTCAAAAGGTAGAACAAACAGAAAGCACCAAGTAATATGATAGATTAAACCCAAATATACCACCAAAAAACTAAAAGCCAAATCCGTTGCTGTCGATTCCAACTCATAGCGACCCTAGAGGACAGAGTAGAGAGAGCTGCCCCATAGAGTTTCCAAGGAGCACCTGGTGGATTTGAACTGCCAACCTTTCGGTTAGCAGCCTAGCACTTAACCACTATGCCACCAGGGTTTCCAATTATACCAAAAATTACATTAAATATAAATGCAGTAAATAAATTCCAACGAAAATTCAAGTATTATCAGAGTTAACAGCATGCTGTTTACAAAGCACATTCCTAAACATAAGTATACAGATAAGCTAAAAATAAAAAGATGGAAAACATTATGACATGCAAACAGCAACCAAAAGAAAACTGGTATGACTATGTTAACATAAGACAACGTTGACTTAAAAGTGAAAAGCATTGCTAAAAAGACACTTCATAGTGATTACAAGCTCAATTATCTAAGTAGCTGTAACAAGTCTAAATGTGTAAAACTCAAAAATAAAAGTAAAGGTAAGGAAACTTTTGAACTGACATCATCACTACACTTTAAAGCTAGAAGGAAAAAGTGGACAAAGAGTAGTCTAATCTCTTATGAAGAGTTCTCTGGGTTTCTTGGGTTCTCGCCAGGGACACTAGTTAATTAGAAAATGTATTTTATTATGATACATGCAGTGCCACTTGAATGTATTATAACCTAGCAAGTAAAATATAACAAATTAATATTTATTTATTTAACAGCCATGTTAAAAAGAAACTGGTACTGTTCTAACTGCTTCATAAACTCTACAAGATGGGTACTATTATTATATCCACTCACGAAAATAGGAAACTGAGGCCTAGAAATGTTTAAAAAGCTTTCACCAGATCACATAGCCAGGAAGTTGTGGAACCTGAATTCTAGCCCTGTGTTTCTGCCGCAGAGTTCATTCTCTTAATTACTCACTGCTGATTAAGAGCCTACCCCATGCCCAACAGTATGCCAGATACTTTTTTACCTCACACAATTCTGTAAGTATTACTATCCTTTCTGTTTTACAGACAAAGAAATAGATTAATTAAGGCCTTTATTTGCCCATGATTGTTATGGTAATATATGGTAGAGGTGGCTTGCATTTTGAGTTCAGGTCTCTCTGATTCCAAAGGTTTTACGCATTCCATCATTCATTGTCCGAAATTTTGAGGGAAGAAAGCTCTGTGTCTTGTAGCAAGTTCATTGTCATGCACAGCCCCAAGCAAGCATTCCCAGAACGATTTGCCAACGTGGAAAATTTAATCCCTACAGTTTAATAAAAAATCATGTCACTGAGGCTTCTGTAAATATCTCTTTTTAGGGAGCCTGATGAGTTTTTCTGAGGAAGAGAAACAATCCCTGCCTTCTACCAGTGAAGAGCAGCAGCAGGAATATAGGGTGTGAGAGATAAGTCAGACTTGGTTGGGTTTGAGCACAGATCTATGTTTGAGTCCTCATTTCATTGCTTACTCGTTGGGTAAACCTGAAAGTTACCTGACCTTTTTCTTTAACCTAGGACAACAGAACTTATCTTATTGAACGGTTTTATTTGTTAAATGAGTGATCCTTGAAAAAGGATTAAGACCATGTTTATTTCTTTGCACAAATAGGACTTAGTACAGTACTTTGCATCTAATAAGCATGCAATGAATATTAGTAATTATTATCATTAGTATTGACAAAACATCAGTGTCAACATGGACAACATGGTAATATTAAAAGTCCAGGCTCATGTCAAAGGGGCATCAAAATGGAACTCCATGATGGAAGCAGAGCTTTAAGGACCGCCATAGAAAATGTGAGTCACAAGAAACTCTGTCAGGGAAAAGAATTTCACTGGGTCCTGGGCTCAGTGTCAAAGACTCTTTTGATATAATTTTTGGTAAAAGAATAGAGATTCAATTACGACCTTCTTTGATTCTCTTCTTTGGGAGAAAGAGCCTTTGAAAAAAAAGGCAAATTCCAGTGTAGGCCTTACATGGTGTTAATGGGGGTTAACTGTTAAAGCTAGATGCATTGTAGAAGCCAGAGAGGCTTCTAAGATGTACACCAGACAGAAAAGATAGCAGCTGGCAGGAAAACAAAGCAAAACAAAATGAAACAAAAACTAGAATAAACCCAGGAAGTGAGAAAAGGGGCATGAAAACTGCAAGACCCTGAGGAAACTATGTAGTTTGAGAAAGTTTGGGAGGAAGGAATTTAAAAAAAATGAATTTGAGATATTTTGATGACAGTTGCCATAACTGTGAGACAATATTAATTGCTGAAAGTTACAGAACCAGAACCTTACTATGCGCCCAGCACAATCCTAAGTGATTTACATATACTAATTAATTTAATCAGTATAATAAGACGATGATGAAGGTTGGTGTTGGTAGCTGCCTTCAAGTTGAGTTTGACTCAAGGCAACCCTATATGTGCTAAGAAGAACTGCTCCATAAGGTTTTCAAGGCTGTGATCTGGTGGAAACAGGTCACCAGGCCTGACTTCTGAGGTGCCTCTGGGTGGATCTGAACCAACAACCTTTAGGATAATTGATGAGAGTTTAACCATTTGCTATGATTAAGGTGCAGGTAAGAAAATCGAGACACACAGTGTTTAAATTACAACTAAATCTGTTGCCATCAAGTCAATTCCAACTCATAGCGACCCTATAGGACAGAGTAAAACTGCCCCACAGGGTTTCCAAGGAGCAGCTGGTAGATTCGAACTGCCAACCTTTTGGTTAGCAGTTGTAGCTCTTAACCATTGCGTCACCAGGGCTCCAAATTACATACAACTGTGGTATAGAAAAAGAGAGATGGGGAAAGCAGGGCACTAGAAGTTATGAGGAACGTTCTCCTTTGGGGTTCTTTCAAAGACCTTTTTAAATATTTAAATTGCTTTCTTATTATAATTTTCCTGTGAAAGATGTTTCATAGAGTGTTGCCACAAGTAAGCCACAAATTGGGTGTTTTTTGTGCGTTACATCAGTGGTTCTCAAACTTTGACTTGTATCAGAATCATCTGGGGAACTTTGGAAAAAATGCAGAGGCCCAGGCCCCTATTCTATTTCAAGAAGCTTGGTCTTCCTTATCTTTTAGTAGCTCTTCAAATGATTCTTAATTACACCGAAGTTTGAGAACCACTGCATTACATAATATCTGCTGGTGTGTTTTTTGTTGTTGTTGTTACACCACTTGCCTGTTTTGCTCCCAGTCTGGCAAAGCAGCCTAAAGGAAACAAAAAAGGCTTCCTTTAAATTCTGATAAACTCTGCTGGCTCTCTATTGTCCACAGGCTAAATCTCAACCACAGCAGTCTTCATGAACAAAAATAATGTAACAGCCTCCAAAATGTACATTTCGAACCTATCATCATCACACTCCTTCTTGGAACAGGACCTTTCAGACTGAGCTAGCCTAAAAATCTACTCTTGTTTCCCACAATCCCCACGATTTTCACTGTATGTGAATATAAACAGCAATTGTATTACTAGTCCCAAAATTTAGCCTGTGCTGTTGGACTTTGCTTTGCTCATTCTGGAAAATCCTTTTCCCACTTCTTTCTCTACCTGTAAAATTATATTCATCCTTTAAGACCCCCTAGAAAAGTCATTCCCTCTTCTTTTCTTTTACTCCTTTGCTATTACGACTCACTTTGGGAAACAAAAGCACTTTTCATACCTCCATTCTGACACTTAGCATTTTGCATTATGTACGTATTTACTGACTTAGGTATCTACTCCCCACCCCCACCCACACGTGCAAAACTGCAAGCAGTAATTACACATTACTCACCCCTAACCCTAGTGTCTAGGTATCGTTGGTATTCAGTGAATGCTTATTGAATGGAGAAACAAGTATTATAAACTTTCTAATATATTCTAACTCAATTCTTCTTTGTACAATATGCCTTAAAGATATATTCCAAAAGTAAATAAAAGTCAATCTCTGTAACGAGTGTTATGTATAATAGGAAAAAAAACAAATGAAAATGATCCATATGCCCAAGAATAGGAATATAGTTTAACACATACTACACAGTCATTAAAAATAAATATGAATATGTTGGTAGTATGTATTCAAATCACACCATTAGATTTTACAGAATGCAAAATGGTATATACACTGGAATTTATATATGTAGTTACTCAGATATTGAATTAATGTGAAGTGAGGAAAATGGAATTTGATTTTTTTTTTTTAATTTTTCTTCAAAGTTGCAGAATTTTACAGAAGGAAGGGAAAGGAAGGGAAGAGGACAGGGCAGAAGGAGGGGAGGAAGATGGGAAAGCAATTACGCCACTTTCCTATACTGAGAAATTCACATCAAATCTCTAAGAACCACTTTCTTCAGGGAGCAGTTCTCAACCTCCATTCCATTGTTATGATGATGATAGGCTTGAAATATACTTTGGAGAATGTTAGATTATTTTTTACCATAAAGACTGCTGTGGCTTGTGCCTAACTAAAAAAAGTCAGCCTTCTCAAACAAAGAAATCCAAACTTCAATATTCATTTCAATCTGGCTACCTCATAGAAAGCACCCATTATCCATTATATGAATACAAGCCAAGAAAATAGTTATAGACTAGATTGAATTGGCTTTAAAATGCAATTGCAAAATTCACAATCTGCTCTGCAGGCCTTCAATCCTACTTATGTAACGATTCTACACACACAGCAGTTTTTCAGTATGTTCAGAGGCAATTAGCAGAAATGTTACTAACTTCTGCATTTGATAAATCTGCTTAAAGATGTGAAAAGCAAACAGTTGCCTGGGTTAAACATTGTAAGCTCAAACTTACCCAAGTACAGATAAGATGAATATAAGAAAATACATATATGGATGTTTTAGTCTTAATTTTTAACATACTACATTGGTATCAGTCACTTCTTTTTTTTTTTTTTTTTTTGGTTTAATTTTTTTCTCAAAATAATACTTACTTAGCTGATTGGTTCCACTGGTATCCATAAGGTTTTCACTGCAGTTTTTTCAGAAGTAGATCACCATGTCCTCAGTCTTGGTCTGGAAGCTCTGATGAAACCTTTCCACCGTGGGTGACTCTGCTGGTATTTGAAATATCAGTGACATAGCTTCCAGCATCACAGCAACACGCCAACCACCACAGCACGATGAACTGATAGACGAGTAACAGCTGAGTCAGAACCAACTCAACAGCATCTAACAACAACAACAACATCTGATTGGTAGTATTCTTTAATCATCCATATGTCTCAAATGTCTGTGTAATACGTGGAAAAGAAATAGAGTCTATAAATCCATTTATTCCAAGTTTCCTTTCCTATTTGGAAGGGGTAGGTGAAACTATGGTATCTCACAGAGGAATAGTAATATAAATGTGCACACATTTTAGAATGTACATAAGACGTGATTACCTACTTCTTCCTTGAACGAATTTAGAGTCACCAGATTTAAAATGATTTCTGTGCAGTGTAGAGCTAAGGTAAAACAAGGGATAGTATTTGCACTTTTGCTATCTGAATTTCTCAGGTAGCCATTTGCTTCAAAACACAGTTTGACAACAGAGCTGTTCTGTTCTGGCTTGAACCCCTGCTGAGAATTTGTGTTTCCACCCCAGATATACTGAATCAGAATCTACATTTTAACAAGATCCATGGGTGATTCTTATGTATAACTTTCTGGGAACTTGTTAGAAATGCAAATTCTCAGCAGGGTTACCAACCAGAAGGAACTAGTCCAAAGCCCTGACTGACACAGATTATAAAGAATCATTGCATCCCTCTACAAGGCTCTGGCCAAATATCTTTGCTAAGGCAGCTGTCCCACCTGGGGCAAGGGGATGGAGCAGATGACCTATCTACATAGACCTTTTTCACTCATACCTCTGCGTACCAGCTAAAATAATGGGAGACAATAATAAAGGGTCAAGATTGAAACTTTGAGAAAGTGTGTTTGTTCATAAAATTTGTCTAACCCAAAATTAAAATTTTAGAGATGAGATTATTAAAAATTGAAAATATAAAGAAAAATTGAAAATGTGTATCTACAGGAGATCAGTTACATTGCTTCTTATATTACTCATATCACAAAGACACAATAATTCAGGTTATCTATTTGGGGACAAAGGAGCCCTGGTGGTGCAGTGGTTAAGGCATTCAGATGTTAAATGAAAGGTCAGTGGTTCAAACCTACTACCCACTCCTTGGAAGAGATGTGGAAGTCAGCTTCTGTAAAGATTACAGTCTTGGAAACTCTATGGGGCAGTTCTCCTCTGGCCTAGAGGGTCGATATGAGGCAGAATCGACTCGATGCCAGTGGATTTGGGTTATTTGGGGACATCTACAAAATCCCTTCAAAGAGAAATTATCTGTCCTTAAGTATAGACCCTAAAAACAATTCCCTAAATGATGAGATCTGGAAATACAACTGCATATAGTCCACACACAGTTCTTTGCCTCTCCTCAGAAGCTGTATCAATTGACCCAAAATTTCTCCGATTAGTCTTCCAACCATATATATATGCTCACGCAACGAACTCGTGTTGATTACCTTCAATGTGCCAAGGAATGTACAAAGTGCTAATATTTTAAAATGAATAGCCTGTGGGCCCTGAAGGAGATTCAAGCATGCCGGGAACAGACCAGTAAACAGTTCACTGTATAAGGAATCAGATTCTAACCTACAAAGTCTTTTGATAGAGGAGTGTAGCTGATTCTCTATAACCGGAATCAGAGCATGAGAGGGGACTGGTCCTGTAAAGCAGCTGAGCTGGGCTCTGGGAAGCTCAACAGCAATGAGTCAGGAAAAAAAAAATAATACGTTAATTAAATTATAAAACAAAAATGGAACAGGGCTTTCTTCATGATTTTATCTCCCTTCTCTTTGTCCTCCCTCCACTTCCTTTCCTTCTGACCCTACCTCCTTACAAAAGTAAGAAACAGACAGGAAACCGAAATATATAACCCATTCGGAAATAATAACATTGTATCATCTCTCAAATAGAAGATAAACATCTTTATATCTGAGAAACACTCAGGAAAAGTGAGGATTTGAGGACTCAAAGAATGAAGCCAGATATTTTCGCTCACTGATCTGTGTTTTAAACTCCCTTTTGTTACACTTTCTTCCTTTCCTCCTCTCTCCCTACTTCTGACCCAAGCCCACTTTTCCCCTTTCTCTCTCAATTTGGGCAGGAGTCAGAGAAAGTAGGACACAGACAAGGAGGGAGCAGGGAAGAGAGGAACAGGTTTAAGAGGGGGAAGAAAAAGAAAGAACATTAAAGAAGAAGGAGATGTTTTGGCTTCAAGTGTTTTATTTTAAGATTAAAAAAAAAAAGTAGAGAATATGAGAAATTGAATAGGAGAAGGATGCAGTGGTCAACAAATCTTGTCTTTTCTCATTTTACCTAAGTGTAAGCTCATAGAAATCACAGCCCCTTTTTTTCTGTGTGATTAATCCTTAGATGCTTCAATCCCAAAGTAAGACTGAAAATGAGGAACTGGTATGAATCTCCTGAACAAAAACATTCATTCCCCAATTGATTCCCTGAACTTAAATCTGTGAAGCTAGCAAGGCAAGCTCTGAAATTTTATTTCTTAAAATGTTCTATCTTAGGGCCTCTTAACTACCGTTTCCACAACAAAGGGAGAACTGGCAGCATAATCAGCCTCTTGTCTGCTACTGTTATGGTCCTGTTACCTGCTCAGGCTACAAAAGGGATCCCTTCTTCCTGAGTCATCCATCCTGCCAGACTCACACTTCACTCAGGCATGTAACTGAACAGACAACTGGGAGTCTAAGGTCTTTTTGTAGGGACACCTCCCCTTCTGTTGACCCACACACAGTCTTGAGTTCAAGGTGCAACTTGATTTGACAGCTAGTATTTATTTTGTGCTTACTGCATGCCAGGCACTCATCTGAATCCATCATAGCCATTATCTCATTTAATCCTCATTATTGCCTCAGGAGGTAGATACTATGTTTATTTTTCTTCTACAAAGAGGGTTCAGGCAGCTTGCCCAAGTCACATAGCCAGTGCATAAAACCCAGACCCAGTACCGTCGAGTCAATTCCGACTCGTAGCAACCCTATAGGACAGAGCAGAACTGCCCCATAGAGTTTCCGAGGAGAGCCTGGCGGATTTGAACTGCCGACCCTCTGGTTAGCAGCCATAGCACTTAACCACTACGCCACCAGTGCAAGGGTAGCCATAATAGGATCCCCCAGCAATGTATCTCCAGTATCTGCTCCTAATCTTTAAGCTGTACTGCCTGTCCCAGCCCAGCCTGCAAGAAGCAGCTAGTAGTTCTAAATACATGAGGAAGCATAATGGAAATCAAATCTAATTAGAATTCATCCAACAATAAGTTGACGTTAACACACTATGAATTAAAAAAAAAAAAATTTAGAGAATATAATCCATTTTCTGAGATGATCTAAAATAGTCCTGCCCAAAAGGGGACTAGACTGGGTGAGTACTGTTTGATAATTTTGGCCCAAGACAAACTCTTGCTCTTGCCCACCACACCCAACCCTGCCCATGCATGTGTGCAATCACAGGCCCACATTCAATTATTGCACATGTAGATGGGTACATGCCTGACTTGACTGCCAGTCAGTTGATCCCAGTTTCCTCGAGGAAACTTCATATCTCTCTACCCCTTCAACCCTACTGACTCATACTCTCCCACTTGAGATTTTGCCATGGTCTATTCTCTTCCACTGTTTCTGGATCCCCACGGCCTATCCTTCATCCTGAGGCTGAAGCAATAAACAGTAAACAAATTCCAGACTTGTACAGCCATTATAACTTCCTGAGCAAAAGTAGGTATTCGACACAGGATTGCTGTCATTTCACATACAAAGTACATGAATTTCACTTAAAAAAAAAAAAAAAAAAGAAGAAGAAAGAAAGGAATCACCAGCTTTTCTTTAGAATGTAACTTGTGCACGTTTAAACAAGCAAGCATTGTCTTTTATGCTTTTGCTGTTTTTGGAAGGAAGTTACTAAAAGATAAGCGGCAACAAAACAAGGGAGTAAACCAAGACAAAGAAAGGTGGGGCATGCAAGAAATTGTGGATCCAGAAGAGAAGAATGGCAAAGGGAAGCACCAGTGTTTCAGCTAAGCACCTAAGGAACAACCAGTCCAGACTGAAGCAGAAGGAAAAAGGGTGGAGGTCTACAGGGAAAAAGAAAAGGGAATTGACAAATTATTTGATGTGCACAAGTATTTAAGATATTAATGATAGACAAGTTATACAAGAGAGGAAACAATTGTGCTGAACTTCTTGTCTCAGCAACGAAGAATATTGTATGTGGCTGTTGAGCACTCAAGGAGCCCTGGTGGCACAGTGGTTAAACACTAGGCTGCTAACAGAAAGTTTGCTCTGCAGGAGAAAGATGTGGCAGTCTGCTTCTGTAAACATTTACAGCCTTGGAAACCCAATGGGGCAGTTCTACTCAGGCCTACAGCATTGCTGAGTCGGAATTGACAGCAATAATGGCTAGGTATTGTGCACTCGTTAAATGGCCAGTAAGAACTAAAATGTGCTGAAAATTAAAATACACATTAGATTTTGAAGTATTAGTAGGAAAAATGTAAAATATTAATAATTTTATGCTGATTACTTGTTGAAATGATATTTTATACTGCATTAAATAAAATATCCTATTAAAATTAATTCCTCTTGTTCTTTTTACTTTTGTAATGTAGCTGCTAGAAAATTTTAAATTATATATGTGGCTCACATTATATTTCTGTTGAACAGCATTGAATTAGATGGTTGTCAGCTGCATGAATTTGTCTTCCATATATATTTGATGCATCTCAGGTTGCCAGTGAGACATAAAAACTTTGAAAACTGATCTAACCTCTTTGAAAAGGGAATGAGAACAACACTTACTAGAAATGAGATTTCATCAGAGGTGGGGAGTTAGGGTAGCCAGTCAAAAGTGTACAACAATCAAAACCATGGGCCAGTTCCAAAATCCAAATAGATCTAATACTACTTCTGAGGACAGCTGCCACTGTCTTTCATGTTCTCTCATCTTGGAAGTTTAGCAGTTCACCAGGAATCAAACCTAAGTCTCCTGCATAGAAAGCAAGAAAATTCTACCACTCAACTACCCCTGGCCTCAATATTTAAATCCCTGTTGTGGTCAAATACAGTCTGACTCATAGCGACCCTACAGGCCAGAGTAGAACTCCCCTATAGAGTTTATAAGGAGTATAATTGTACTTAATTATTTGAACCAGTTGCCATCAAGTCAACTCTGACTCATGATGACACCATGTGTGTCAGAGTAGAACTTCGTTCCATAGGATTTTCAATGACTAATTTTTAGAAGTAGATCACCAGGCCTGTCTTCTGAGGCACCTGTGGGTGGACCCAAACAACTACCCTTTCAGTTAGCAGCTGAGTACCAATTGTACCACCTGGGGACTCTGGTGCAAAGAGATAAGCAGTCAGCTGAAAGTTGGCAGTTTGAACCCACCCAGAGGCACTTTTAAAGAAAGGCCTGGCAAACTACTTCTGAAAGGTCATAGCCTTGGAAACCCTATGGAGCACATTTCTACTCTGACACTCATGGTGTCACCATGAGTCGGAATCACCTCGATGACAACTGGTTTTGTTTTGTTTTTAATTATTTAAAGCTGGGTTAATTTTTTTTTTTTTTTTAAGACTGAAGCCCAATGAAACTGCCGATGTGAAATTCAGAACATTGCTAGGGAAACGGCTAGCTGACAACCTGTTGCATTGAATTGTTTAGCCTGCCTATTTTTCTGTCAAGGCTAATTGGTATCTATGCCTAAAAGTAGCAAGCTTTTAAAATCATGGTTAATATATTGTGATAAATCTGCATGGATGGTGGTTAAAAAAAAAAAAAAAACTAATCCCTGCCACTCCTCCCCATGTGTAATTCTATTTTCATCTTTTCCTGGGAACATTTTTACATGTCATTCTAGTACCACAATTCAACTTAAATGCCAGCATTTTGTGATTCTTTGGAAACAAGTAAATTCTCTTTATGTTCAATATTTGGCAAAAGAGAAAAAAAGGCACTAAAAACAATGATTTCTTAGTGACTTTTCTCAATCTCTAAGTAAGCAAAGGCCCATAAATACTTTTATAAACAAATTTAATACACCAGAAAAGATCTCTCCAGGTAGAGTCTTGGAGCAGGTTAACACTTGACTTTTGGTGACTCCCTTACTCACTAGTTTCCAGCCTGGACCGTTTGCTTCCTTGAACTGGTCCCACCTCCACCCACCACAAGGCCTTTGCATCTGCTTTTCCACCTGGTGGGCTCTTCCTCTCACTCAGTCCTGCCTTCATTCTAACTTTCAGATTTTTGCTTAAATGTCATTTACTCAACAAAGGTTTTCCTGGGTGCCCTTACCCCCTCAGCCTGCTCAAAACAAGGCTAGCTTCCCTTATTACATGCTCTCATAGGCTTGTCATAATTTTATGTTAAATAACTAGTGTGAAATCTCTGTTCCCCCTCCCCCTGCCCCCCAGACTAGAAGGTTCGTAATCATAAATGTACCTGTCTTGGTAACCTCATATTGTGCTCTAGAACCCAGCACAGACCTGGCTTATGGTTGATTTTTAATATGGAGAACATCTGTGCCTATATACCTGTTTGAGGTGTGATACTAACCTGGAAAGGGTTAGAAACATGTATAACTGAATAATAAATTATTCTAATAAGAATAAAAGTAGTAAATATTTCATTTGACTCCTACACTAGTACATGGTACATTTTACCAGAGAACAACGATCTTTGAAAAAAGATTGCTAATCTAACCCAGTTAAAGGTAACCATTTTTATTGCTGCTTACGACTAAGCGGTACAGGAATTTTTATTTAATATTATTAATTTCAAACAAAAGGCATAAGTAATCATATATAATTAAAAATACACCCAGATTGGCTAACTTTCCATGAAGCAAATGAGTTTAAAAGTTTCAGTCCCAAGTTTTAGTTTTTATGATCACTTGGTCATCTAGTAGATAAACCCATGTTATCATTACTCCAGTAGCCAGAGTGAGCATATTTTCCTCAATCATCGTTAATGGAAAACTAGCATTAGGTTCCAGGAAAGAATCAGCCAATTAAGAGTTAAATTACTTTTCTAATTATTTTCAAACTCAAAACATTGCAATCTTTCAGAATATTATCAACCAAGAGGAAAGAAAACGATGACTGAAAAAAACAGAGCTAATTCAATCATAATGGAAAATTGGAAAACAGGAATCTCTCCACATGGAAAAACAATGGTGATAACTAAAATCAATCTATTTCATTATTTAAAGTATTCCATTATAAGTTAGGTATATGTTACATTTACTTCCAAATAGAATAATTGATCTTTCTTGAATTTGAAATATACTCGCACATAAAAACCAACTAATTAACTGGTTTACTGAGCTTGTCATTAACTTCACACACTAATATATTTTTTCTTAGAATTCCCTCACTTAATTTATCTCTAGTGAAGTACTCAGAAGTGTGAAACTTTTCATTTAAAATGCCATCCCACTTAACTTTGGTCTTTAAAAAATCAAACTATCAAATACATACCTACGTGTATACACGTGTACATGTATGTGTACATATATGTACATATTTCATTGAGTGTGTGACTATTAGGCATTATCTGATCATCCCTCTGTGAGTCCTCTTTCCTGCCACTCTCCTTCTGCCCCTGCTCTCCAGCTGCAATAACGTCGTCTCAGTTTCTTAAACATACCATGTTCCTTCCTACCTTGTGGTCTTTGCCCTTTGCTAGAAAGCTCTTCTCCTGTTCTTTGCCTAGATATTTTCTACGAATTCTTCAAAGTTTAGATCAAACATCACTTCATCAACGAAGCCACCTATGCTGCTTGATTAAGTCATTGTCCCTGGTTTTGCCATCTCAAGGCCCTCTATCCTCTTCCTCCTAAGTATGTCTAACAACGGTAACTTTTAAAATAATTGGTAATGGGTTGATTAGCATCTATCTCTACAGAATCACTAATTAGAATTGCTAAATTAAGATGCTGCCCTTTCTTAAGTTGCTTACTCACAATTTTATGTAGCGGAGGTGTGAGCAATGAATCCTAAGTCAAAATACTGAGTTTCCAGGCGAAATGTTTCGCTCTGTGTATGTTGTTGTTGTTGCATGCCATCAAGTTAATTTCGACTCATAGTGACCCTATGTACAACAGAATGAAACACTGTCCTGTGCCATCCTCCCAGTCATTGTTATGTTTCAGCCCATTGTTGATGCCACTGTGTCAGTCCACCTCATTGAGGGCCTTCCTGTTTTTCTCTGACCCTGTACTTTACCAAGCATAATGTCCTTCTCCAGGGACTGGTTCCTCCTGATAACATGTCCAAAGTACATGAGACAAACTCTAAGCATCCTCACTTCCAAGGAGCACTGTGGCTGTATTTCTTCCAAGACAGACTTGTTCATTCTTCTGGCAGTCCATGGTATATTCAATATTCTTCACCAACACCATAATACAAAGGCCTCAATTCTTCTTCGGTCTTCTTTATTCATTGTCCAGCTTTCACATGCATATGAGGCAACTGAAAATATCAAGGTTTGGACCAGGTGCTCCTTAGTCCTTAAAGTAACATCCTTGCTTTTTAACATTTTAAAGAGGTCTTTTGCAGCAGATTAGCCCAGTGCGATACATTGTTTGATTTCTTGAGTGCTGCTTCCATGGGTGTTGATCGTGGACCCAAGTAAAATGAAATCCTTGACAACGTCAGTCTTTTCGTGGTTTATCATGATGTTGCTTATTAGTTCAGTTGTGAGGATTTTCGATTTCTTTATTTTGAGGTATAATCCACACTAAAGGCTGTGGTCTTTGATCTTTACCCGTAAGTACTTTAAGTTCTCTTCACTTTCAGTAGAAACCCTGGTGGTGTAGTGGCTAAGTGCTATGGCTGCTAACCAAAGAGCTGGCAGTTTGAATCCCCCAGGAGCTCCTTGGAAACACTATGGGGCAGTTCTACTCTGCCCTATAGGGTCGGTATAAGTTGGAATTGACTCAACGGCAATGGGTTTGGTTTTTTTTTTTTGGTTTTCACTTTCAGCTATCAAAGTTGTGTTATCTGCATATTGCAGCTTGTTAATAAGTCTTCCACCAATCCTAGTGCCACATTCTACTTCATAGAATCCAGCTTCTATTTGCTCAGCATACAGATTGAATGAGTGTGATGAAAGGATGCAACCCCGATGCACACCTTTCTTGATTTTAAACTGTGCAATATCCCCCGCCTCTGTTCCAATGACTGCCTCTTGGTCTATGTATAGGTTTTGCATCAGCACAATTCAGTGCTCTGGAAATTCCCGTTCTTCTAATGTTATCCATAATTTGTTATGATCCACACAGATGAATACCTTTGCATAGTTGAAACACAGGTAAACATCTTTCTGGTATTCTCTGCTTTCAGCCAAGGTCCATGTGACATTGGCAATGATATCCCTAGTTCCACATCCTCTTCTGAATCTGGCTTGAATTTCTGGCAGTTCCCTGTTGATGTACTGCTGCAACCACCTTTGAATGATTTTCAACAAAAATTTTACTTGCGTGTGATATTAATGATATTGTTCAATAATTTCCCCATTCAGTTGGATCACCTTTCTTTGGAATGAGCACAAATATGGATCTCTTCCAGTCAGTTGGCCAGGTAGCCATCTTCCAAATTTCTTGACACAGATAAGTGAGCACCTCCAATGCTGCATCCATTTGTTGAAACATCTCAATTGGTATTCTGTCAATTTCTGGAGCCTTGTTTTTCGCCAGTGCCTTCAGTGAAGCTTAGACTTCTCCCTTCAGTACCATCAGTTCTTGATCACATGCTAACTCCTGAAATGGTTGAATGTCGACCAATTCTGTTTGGTATAGTGACTCTGTGTATTCCTTCCATCTTCTTTTGATGCTTCCTGCGTCGTTCGATATTTTGCCATTAGAATCCTTCAACATTGCAACTCGAGACTTGCATTTTTTCCTTAGTTCTTTCAGCTTAAGAAGTGACATATGTTTTCTTCCCTTTTGGTTTTGTAACTCCAGGTCTTTGCATATTTCATTATAACATTTTACTTCGTCTTCTCTAGCTGCCCTTTGAAATCTTCAGTTCAGCTCTTTTACTTCATCATTTCTTCCATTTGCTTCACCTACTTTACGTTCAAGAGCAAGTTTCAGAGTCTCTTCTGACAACCATTTTGGTCTTTTCTTTCTTTCCTCTGTTTTTAATGACTTTTTGCTTTCTTCATGTATGAAGTCCTTGATGTCTTCCCACAACTCATCTGGTCTTCAGTCATTAGTGTTCAACACGTCAAATCTGTTCTTGAGATGGTCACCAAATTCAGGTGGTATATACTTAAGGTCATATTTTGGCTCTCACGGACTTGATTTAGTTTTCTTCAGCTTCAACTTGAACTTGCACATGAGCAATTGATGGTCTGTTCCGCAGTTGGCCCCTGGCCTTGTTCTGACTAATGATATTGAACTTCTCCATCATTTTCCACAGATGTAGTCGATTCAATTCCTGTGTTTTCCATCTAGTGAGGTTCACATGTATAGTTGCTGTTTACGTTGTTGAAAAAAGGTTTTTGCATTGAAGAAGTTGTTGGTCTTGCAAAATTCTACCAAGCAATCTCCAGGCCTTATTTTCCAACCACCAGTCCTTCTCCTTTGTTTCCAACTTTCGAATTCCAGTTACCAGTAATTATCAATGTATCTTGATTGTATGTTTGATCAATTTCAAGACTGCCGAATTTGGGAAAAATCTTCAGTTTCCTCATCTTTGGCTTAGTGGTTGGTGCATAAATTTGAATAGTCATATTAACTGGTCTTCCTTGTAGGCATATGGATATTGTCCTATCACTGACAGCATTCTACTTCAGGATAGATCTTGAACACAATGCCATACTTCTTTAATTTGTCATTCCCAGCATAGTAGACCATATGATTGTCCAATTAAAATGGCCAATGCCTCCCCATTTCAGCTCACTAATGCCTAAGATATTGATCTTTATGTATTCTATTTCCCTTTTGATGACTTCCAATTTTCCAAGATTTATACTTCATACATTCCGTGTTCCAATAATTAATGGATGTTTGCAGCTGTTCCTTCTTGTTTTGAGTCATGCCACATCAGCAAATGAAGGCCTCAACAACTTGACTCCATTCAAGACATTAAGGTTGACTCTATTTTGAAGGGGTAGCTCTTCCCCAGTCTTATTTTGAGTGCCTTCCAACCTAAGGGCTTATCTTCTGGCACTATATCAGACAATGTTCCACTGCTACTCATAAGGTTTTCACTGACCAATTTTTTCAGAAGGAAAATATGCTACCAATCACCTAATTACCCTTGGCGGAGAGGGGGTGGGGGAGGAAGGAGGGGACCGGGGGTTTCCATCCTGTTTCACAGAGCATTTCCTTCTCCCTCCTCCGAAAAATGTTCTTACTAATATGAGAAGAGTGTTCTACTGCTTATTAGTGTTAGTTTTCCCAGGGAAAACCAAACTAGTTTAACATTCTATCATCTGAAGAACAGCCATAAATGGCCATCAGGATTGCATAATGGTCCTGGAAACAGTATTTCCTCCAAAATGGAGAAACCATCTATTTAAAACAAGTAGCATATTCACCTGGAGTTACTTTGTAGCTGAGCAAGAACTATTAGAAAAGGAAATCCTGAACAGAAATTAGGTCTTAAATTATAGTTCGGTTACACCATTTGCTATAAAAATCTCAAAAAAAAAAAGCCATTAAACTCCCTTGTTCCTCTTTTTCTCTTTTCAAAAGTAAAGAAAATGAGCTAAATGACTGTTAGATCTTTTCCAGGTTTATGGTTCTACCTTAATTCTTGAAATCAAAATACAAGCTACATGTTGTAGCTTCCTTAGTCCAGTTGTACTCTTTCAGCTAAGAAGGAAGAAGGTGTCTCTAACACTGGTACTTCAACAGGCATGTACATCTGCATTGCTACATTTAGCTTGTTTGGGGCAGCTTCATTTAACAGTGTAGCTTGTCAGAAGCACTTGCATATTTACATTGTAATAACCCTTCCTAGCAATTATGATATCAATAGAACTATTATGATTTCAATGCCGCCATAACATCTTACAGGCATAGCTAGCACTAGAGATAAAATTTTTATGAGACATAGTCAAGCTACTGCACAAAGCAGCAGTTTTTCCAAATATAAACAGTTGATGCTTTAAAAAACATTTTTGGTTTTAAAAGGCTAAGGGACTTTGGCATACACCAGACTATGGTGCCAATGTGGGGAAAAAATATCAACTTAAATTTGTTTACTAAAAAAAAAAACACCTGCATCATAGTCTATTTGAGTGATTCACAACTGCAAAATGGTTTAACTTATGTATGCTGCTTTGGGTCAAATGTATGAGGTCTGAGCTAGAAGATATATGTAATTATTATACTCAAATTTTGTTGTTGTTTGCCATTGAGTTGGTTCTCACTTATAATGACCCAGTGTGACAGAATAGAACTCCATATAGGGTTTCCCAGGCTGAGTGCTTTATGTGGGCAGATTGCCAGGTTTTTTCTCCTTTCTTTTTTTAGAGCAGCTGGGTGAGTTAGCAACAGAGCACTTAGCCACTGCACAAGCAGGGCTCCTTATTAAACTCATAGTAATTTTAAATGACTGAAACTATTTTTAAAATAGTGCTTCAGATTTGTCAATATATTTTTCTGAGGTTTTCACATATCCTAGAAATCTAACTTAACACTCTTTCGTAAGTTTTATGTCACTGAAAAGGTGTGTGTGTGTTCTCCAGAGAAGGAGAATTCTATCTCTATGACATAACCTTTGTTGTATTGAATCAAGAAAGTGAGGAAGGGGAAAATCCATGAATTCTGAAAAGGCAGAGAGTTAGTAGGGAAAGAGAACATGGAGATATGGAAGGGAGAAATCAAAAGCTGGAGAGTTTTACTAGGTGTGGTAAGAAAGAGTAGAGAGATTTAGGAGACAGAGTATACTCATGTGAGAAATGGGACAGGAGTTAGCTGGGGCAGCAGAGATTAAGAGCTGCAGCTGTTTAGCAAAAGACTGGCAGTTCGAGTTCACCAGCAGCTCCTTGGAAATTCTATGGGGCAATTCTACTCTAGTCTATAGGGTCACTATGAGTTGAAATCAACTCGATGGCAACAGATTTGGTTTTGGTTTGGTTTAGTTGGGCTTTATTATTATAGTCACTCTTTGACATGCTTTAAGAGCTTCAAGTCAATATTTTAAATTGTTTTCCCTATAGGTGTATGGATATCATCCTATCACTGACAGCACTGTACTTCAGGATAGATCTTGAAATTTTATTTTGACAATGAATATGGTGCCATTCCTCTTCGATTTGTCATACCCAGCATAGTAGACAATATGATTGTCCAATTCAAAATCGATTTCAGCTCACAAATGCCTAGGATATCAATCTTTATGTGTTCTATTCCCTTTTTGATGACTTCTCATTTTCCTAGATTTATACTTCATACATTCCGTGTTCCAATCATTAATGGATGTTTGCAGCTGTTTCTTCTCATTTTGAGTCATGCCACACCAGCAAATGAAGGTCCTGAAAGCTTGACAACACCCACATCATTAAGGTCGACTCTACTTTAACATGGCAGCTAGCTCTTCCCCAGCCATATTTTGAGTGCCTTCCAGTCAGAGGGGCTCATCTTCCAGCACTATATCAAAGGTGTCACTTTGAGGACTAAAGTGCACCTGACCCAAGCCGTGGTATTTTCAATCACTTCATATGGATGCGAAAGCTGGACAATGAATAAGGAAGACCAGAGAAGAACTGACACCTTTGAATTACTGCATTGGCAAAGAATATTGAATACAACATGGACTGCCAGAAGAATGAACAAATCTGTCTTGGAAGAGGTACAGTCAGAATGCTCCTTAGAAGCAAGGATGGCAAGACTTAGTCTCATATACTTGGGAGGGACCAATCCCTGGAGAAGGACATCATGCTTAGTAGGGAGTCAGCAAAAAAGAGGAAGACCCTCAGTGAGATGGATTGACATAGTGGTTGCAACAATGGGCTCAAGTATAACAATGATTGTGAGGTTGGCACAGGACTGGGCGGTGTTTCATTCTGTCGTACATAGGGTTGCTATGAGTCAGAACCAACTTAATGGCACCTAACAACAACAACAACTAAGCTAACCATTAGCTGCTATTGTTGTTGTTAGGTGCCATTGAGTTAATTTGGGCTCATAGCAACCCTATGTGACAGAGTAGAGCTGCCTCATAGGGTTTTCTAGGTTGTAATCATTACAGGAGCAGACAGCCAGGCCTTTCTCCTGCAGAGTTACTGGGTGGGTTCGAACCGCCAAACTTTCAGTTAGCAGTTGAGCACTTATCCATAGTGTAATACTTGAAATTATCAGAGGTCTTCTATGTTTTAACCCAAAGTAGTAATTCATGGTAGGGATCAGTGTGTTGGCAGCTAGGATGCATTTTTACACCTTTAGGTCACATTATCCTTCCGTACGGAGAGCACATCCCTATATATACCCTGTCATCTCTCAGCTACCAAAACTGTATTGTAAGAAATTACTTGGTCATTTAAAAGAAGCAAAATATCTCAAGAGTAATCACATACCTTACCATAATCTCGTATTTCAGACTGAGGGAAAGAACAGTATGAATTAGGGGTTTGTTTTCTAAAATATGTTAAGTAATTCAAAGTTTATTAATTTTCAGTGCTAACAAAAATGCTACCTCATCAGAACACACGCTAATGAAAATTTGAAACTAATTTCCAATCCCTAAATTATTTATATATTAATGTATGCTAAAATATCTGGAAACAATTTGGTCATTTTACTATGTTCAGTAATTATTTCCCTAAAATATTATTTACATTATTAATTTGCTTATTTACCCCACTTTTGACAGAAAACAAAAAATAAACATGAGCTTGTTTTCTGTCTGAATATTCCAAATTTTTTAAGCTTTATATGATCTTTTTAGTGATGAGTGTACATCTTTTTTCAAGAACAAAGTTTACGTCAAAAATGCTTACACTTTGAAACCAAGATGAAATATCATTTTCCCTTTTAGATTTTACTAGAACTGCCTAACTCTACTACCACCTTAAAAGAGTTTTAACATTGATTTTTACATTCAAACTGAACTACAGCTACCCTGACAGTCTACTCAGAAAAGAAGGCCAAATGATAATATAATTTCTAAGGTGGTTGCACAGAGTCTGAGGAAAGAGGTCAAATAAGCTTGCCAAAGTCTCTTTAATTTTCTCCTTGGCTCCATTTACAGCTGCCAGGTTGAAGGGAGGAAAACAATTCTATAGTTATGATTGGCAAATTATTTATGTTGTCCCACCCTGATAATTACATAGCTTGACATGCCTTTCCATTTTTTATCTTTTAATAATAATTTTTATGCTATATTTCTCCTGAGAGCACCATCTTTTTAAATGGGATTGGGAATGAGAGGAGGTGATTTCTTGCCAGCCAAGTGAACACAGATATCAGACTGATCATCTTTTGACCTAGATGACTGGTTCTGAAAGCTTATCCTAGTAGATGTCTGAGAGAATGGATCATGTTAGGCAGTCAAATCAAACCTTCTAGCCAAGCTCCGTTCACTTAGAATTTATTACCCCCACTCTCTTAAATATGTCTATTGCTTTACCCCACAGCTATGAAATAAAATTTTATTGAACTTGCAAATAAATTCTCCACTTTGAAAAAAAAAAATAGAAGGTAGGCAACACAGTGAGAAGTGCAACTCTTGGATACAGCCTTAATACAATGTCTTAGGATAACAACTCATTTGGGCAACACCTTTACTAGATGAAAAATAGTATGCTATTTGAGGAATAGGTGTTACTGGTATCATCGTGTATAAATTCCATAAGTGCATATATCCAATCTTATAATCTCTCCATCATTTGAATTGGAATAACAACATCAATTGATATTTTTAAAATACATATTTTGAGCCCGATGCCATTTCTAAAGGCTCTGTGGATATTCACTTCTATAATGATATTTAGAAGTAATAAAGTGATGTCGAGGTATTAAATGAGACTCAGAATGTCAGTTGAATTGCTTAACACCGCTTGCAGCTAACCTTTGCTATCCTAGTAAATACTTTTAACAAGAAGATAAGTGAATCAGTAACGGCCTTCACACCTAGGAAAGAAAGGAGTAAAGTGCTTTAACTTTAGGAATAATCTCAAAAGCAAAACATTTATTTGAAGGAACAAATGAAAGTAGTTATTCATACTGAAATAAATAGAAATTAGCTAAAATTTCATAACAAAGTTCATATTTTAAAAAAACAAAGTGGTTAGATATATGGTTGATAAAATATTATTCAGTTTCTAGATTCTACGATGATGAATTCCAAGATGTCTGGTATCCTACATGAGAATATGATTAAAACAAGGTTTAAAGTTAAAGTTAAGTTTTTCACTTTTAAAATTATGTACGCCCTAAAGGAATTATACCACACTTTTAAAACATCACAACTATCAATTACCCAAAGCCAGTCATATTTCTATCAGCATAATAGTCATTTTCACTATCAGCCTGATGTATGACCCCGTACAATTAACGTATCACTCAACACTTATCTCACTTTCACTATAAAAATATAAATGAATACTCAATACAGTATCTGTTTGAAGTTGAATAAAACATTAAAATCCACATTCAAAAACAAAATAGAACATGCTCTGTGCCCCGTGTTTGTGTACCTAAAGGAAAAATGTCCTGGTCTGTTTTCCTTTATTTAAAATTAGCAAAGTCCCTCTAGTGACTAAGAGAGTACATTTCTCCCTCTTGCAACTTCGATTTTCGTTTTTCAGCTGACGTTTTATTGAATAAATCATACATATATGTATATATAATTCCTTCAGAATAAATGTTTTAATTCTTCTAGGAATTTTATAAAGTGAACAAAATACCTACCCCACACTCCTCAAAAGGACAGGCTTCTGAGTAGAATGATTTTCATGTGTCTTGCTTATAACCCATCATTTTGAAATCATAATAGCAATATCCATAAATTTAAAGCCATTCTCTTTTAAAAATGAAATAGAGGCAGTCTTCAATTCCAGTTGCAAAGTGCTGAGGAATTTTACTTGGTTTCATTAATATTCCCTCTTAACAGAAATTCTAATTCACAGCAGAGGGCCAAGCCAAGTTCAGCAATTATGATGGCAAAATTGCAGAGACTATTAATGACAGGCAATATTATAGTCATAATGCCCAGTGATGGTAGTTCATGTCAAGCTGTTAAAGAGATATAAAGTCACATAGTCTGCAGCAAGCAGCTTTCTAAAACCATCTGCTTGAACCTTCTATTTCATAGTGTAAAGAGCTTATAAGAAACATATGTACAGGCCTGACAAATGGAGAAAAATCTAAGGGCACAATCTGACCAATAAAAAAATAAAACCCTCAAATTGCTATGCAGTTCACTGGGGGAGCATTTTTTTGAAGTTAAGAGGACATTTGGGTATAAAATCAAGGTAAAAAGATTAGGGGTCTAAGAAGAGTATAATTTGGATAGAATCATGGTATCTGTGTGCATAGTCACAGTCTTTAAAAGCCTTTCCAGGAATAGCCAAACGCGCATTCAACTTAATACTACTCACCATGACTAGTACTGGGGGGATCACATTTCTCAGTTTGCAAAAGGTAAAGTAGATTCATGTCATCTTTTTGTACCTCAGTTTCCTCAATTACCCATGAAAACACTTCCAAAGTGGAAGTTAAAGCATTAAACAAACACTTGATATAGTACTAAACCACTTGTATAAACCATGAATTCAGAATATCTCCCAAAGCCACCAAGAATAAGAAGCAAAAAAAACAAATGAGAGCAGCTTAAAATGAAATAATTGAAGAGATGTTGTGTCTATAGCTCTCACTAATCAGGAAAACGAAGTGTTCACTCCCTGATAGGTGGTGATCGCTGTATTTATTTAAAACGAAATCCACGACCAAAGTTACAACAGATCAAAGGACATGGAGGAAGGGGAAATGAGTTGGAGGAGAGGGAAAAGAAGAAAGAGGAAGAGAAAAAGAAAGAAAGTTAAATAGAGAACACAGTAGCAAGCTGAGCAAAAAAAAGCCGAAGGAATGTAAAAATGCATAAAGCTAAGAGGTCAAAGTATTGGTCCAGTTGTTAGAATTTTTGTTTTCTTTATGTTGAGGTGTAATCCATACCGAAGTATGCAGTCTTCGATCTTCATCAGTAAGTGCTTCAAGTCCTCTTCAATTTCAGCAAGCAAGGTTGTGTCATCTGCATATCACACGTTGTTAATGAGTCTTCCTCCAATCCTGATGCCCCATTCCTTCTCATACAGTCCAGCTTCTTGGATTATTTACTGAGCATACTGATGGAATAAGTGAGGTGAAAAGATACAACCCTGGCACAAACCTTTCCTGAAAAAATTGTTCTATACCATGGTTAATTAAAGTTTCAGGAACTAATAATAGGCTTTGTGTCAGAGTAGATGCGAATTAAACACAAGCTATAAAAAAACACAAGCTATAATTTGAGTTAATTTCCCAGTTTTTTGTAGTAAGTGCTCTATCAGTGAAAATTTTAAGAGTTAGGGTCATGACAGAAGTGGCTGACTTTTAAAAGCCTGCAAATGTAATAAGTGTTGAGGTTGTTTTCTTACACTTTCCACAGGAAAATCATAATATATAAACTTTAAGCACCCTGAAATATTGTTGAATAATTCTACTTTGGAAGGTGAAATTCCCCACCCAGAAAAAATCAGGCTTATATTACCAGAGCCTACTCTACTTGAGGAAACCCTGGTGGCGTAGTGGTTAAGTGTTATGGCTGCTAACCAAAGGGTTGGCAGTTCAAATCCACCAGGTGCTCCTTGGAAACTCTATGGGGCAGTTCTATTCTGCCCTATAGGGTCGCTATGAGTTGGAATCGCCTCGACGGTACTGGGTTTGGTTTTTGTTTTCACTCTACTTGAAAGGTCAAGTTTACACCACTCTGCTGACCAAATTTATGAGGAAAGCTTTCAGTCATCTCGTAATCCTGCCCTCTCTTTCTGCCTACATTTTGACGTTTTATTGGCAGAAGGATCATCCAACACCTTGTCAAGTGCCCTGATAATATAAAGGTACTCTATATCCATGGCATCTTTTTAGTATGAAAAAGCAGCTAATCTGATGTGACTTGCGTTGTACTTACATGTGTTTATTTTATAATTCCCAACAGTTTCCTAAGCATAGGAAAAATATCATTGATCTATTTAAACCCACGAGATCCTAGCATAGTGTTTTGCATATGACTGGGACTCAGCAAGTATTTATAGAAAGAATTGTCCACACTCATTGTCTCCAATTCACTTTACAGTGCAAAGTTTTCTCCCTTATTCCATTGGAACTACTCTTATCAAGGTATCTAATAAATTCTACTTTCATTTATCTCAAAATTTATTGAGCAGCTGCCAAGTTTTGTTCTAGGAACTAAGAATACAACAGTGAATAAGGTTAAGTCCCTGTCTTCATAGAACTTACATTCCAGTGGCGGGAGACAAATTTTAAATGTAAATAAATAATTTCATCTGATGCTAAGTAATAGGAAAAAAAAGTGCGGAGATAGAAAGTAACTGGACTGCACTAATTTAAATAACACAATCAGAGAAACCGAAGAATGAGACTTGAATCCCAAGTGATGAGAAGGTCTCATCCCCTTGGTGATCTGAAGGGAGAATATGCCAAGAAGGGTAAACAGAGGAAGACCCAAAGGCTGGAAGGAAGGTAGTGAACCAGAGAGAGAACTGTAAGGAAATGATGTAAAGGTAGGCAAGAATATGCAGGATCTTACAGGACATGGCAATAAATATGAATTTTTATTCTACTTGCAAAAGATTGCCACCAGATGGTTTTCGTCGGGGTGAACATATATTTTACTATCCGAAACTTGGTACTTTTAAGAGTGCAAGCGGCACTATTGATAATCACACCAGGAGAACAGTGCTAAGATGGGACAGTCTTGGGCAAACAGAACATGTGGTCATTCTAGTTTTAGACCAAAAAAAATTATATGATCTGGTTTTCCCTTTTAAAAAATCAACCTCACTGCTATATGGAAAATGAGAATCAGGAGATAAGAGAAGAAGTGAGAAAACAAGAGGCAATTATGGTCTAGGCACCTGAGAGAGGATGAGCTTGGCTTGGAAAAATAATTTAATATGGACATAATTTTGTAATGATGAAATTCAGGAAATATTTTTAAAGAAATGTGACTTGCTGACAAATTGGAAATAACTCTCAAGTTTTTTACTTAATCTATGGATGAATGGTGGAGCTTTTAATTGAAATGGAGAAGACCAGAGAAAAATAGACTTCATGCAGATTTGGAAGGTTAGGAAATCAAGAGTTCTGTCCAGGACATGATAATTCTGAGATGATGTTTGGACATCTAGGTTTAAGTGTGGAGTAGAATTAAGTCCAGAACTCAGCTAAAAAGTCAGGGCTAAAGATACATGTGAAGGGCCCAGGATCTAGCCTTTAAGCACTCCAGATTTAGAGAGTAGGAAGAAGAGGAAAAGCCTGCAAAAAAAAAAAAAAAAAGAGAGAGAGAGAGTAGAAATCAATGAGGTAAGAGGTAAACCAGGAAAATGTGGTATCGAAAAAGCAAAGAGAAGTATTCTAGAAAAATGTGTCAAATACCGCTGAGGGTTTCACTTTAAATGAAGATAGAGAATTCTTCATTCAATATAGCAACATGGAGGTCATTACAAAAAAAAAAAAATTTTTTTAGTGACCCTAATAATAGCCATTTCAACATAATGGTTGGGACGAAAGATCAATTGTACGATTCTAATAAGATGTGCTCTGAAGAGGATCATTGATAAAGGGAAGTAGCTGAGAACAAGCATTCAAGGGATTTTTTTTTTCCTTTTAGGATGGGTGATATTAATGCATGTTTAAATGTTCATGCTTCTGACAGAAGACAGAAATTCATAATTGTAAAGGGAAGGAGTAAGTGCAGGAGGAGGTCCTTGACTAGCAAGAGGGGATGAGATCCATACCTCAATAGATGAAATGGTAGCATTATTTTTCCCCATCTTCTTACTCAAGATCTTAGCGGCACTTGAAAATTGATCATACTCTCCTCTTTAGAAACATCCTCTCTGTTAGCGTCTATGCCTCTACCTTTCCTTATTTGACTCCTACCTCTCCAGCCTTGACTTTTTGGTATTCTCATCTACCCTCTAACACTGGATTTCAGCCTGAACTCTCTTCTCTATTTTGTCTATACTCACTGGTGCTCTCATTGAGTCCGATGCCCTTTAATACATCCTATACACTCCCAGCTCCCAAATACACATCTTTAGTCCTGAACTTTCTCCTGAGTTTCAGGCTCCTATATGCAACTGCCCACTTGACACTTCCACATGGATGTCTGATAGTCTTCTCAAACTTAGAGTGTCCAACTCTTGAGTCCTCCCTTGCCTCCTACTTCCAAGAAATTGGTTCCTCCTGCAGTCTTCCCCCATCTCAGGAAATAGCACCATTATTCACCCAGTTTCTCAAGCCAAAGGCCTAAGATCTGACTTTGACTTTTTTTTTTTCCATCAATCAGCTCAACTTCTTTGTTCCGCCTCCAATATATGTTTAAGCCATCACTTTTGTTCCTATCCACTGCCATTACCTTACTCTAAACCACTGTCACTTCTCCTCTGAGCCTCTATAATGACCTACTATCTGGTCTCCTAGCATCCATTCTTCCTCCACCCATCTTGGAAATTATTATCCACAAGTGTTCATTTAAAACATAAATCATACTCTATCACTCCCCTATTTAAACATTTATAGCTTCTCATTGCTGTTATAATAAAATTCAAATTCCCCACCTTACCCCACAAAGCATTGCATGAATTGCCTCCTACCTTCTTCTCCAAACTCAACTGATTCCTCTATCTCCCTTTCTCATTGTCCTTCAGATACATTGGTCTGCTTTCAGTTCCTCAAACAGCCAAACTCATTCTTTCCTTTGAACCTTTGAAAATGCTGTCCCTTGTTACTCTGAACTTTGTGTGGCTGGCTTCTTCTCATTCTCCAAGATTCAGTTCAAATGTTATCTCCTCAGAAAGCTGACCACTTTCTTATGCTCTGACCACAAGATGATGATTTCCACACAGATGAGTTCTTTTAGAGCACCTGCCATAATCTATGATTATCTTGTTGATTTATTACTTTGCCCATTTATTATCTTTCTCCTCTTGTCACTCGTGGTCTCTGCTCTTCCAACAACATGAAGAACAATGCTTGTAACAGCCTGATATTCAATAAACATTTGTTGAGAATGAATAAACAAATTAGCAAACTTGTTAAATAATTTATTCTCTAAAAAATCTTGACTGATCATTTCCTTCTAATTGATCAAACCAATTATTCAATATCCTCTTTTATCATAATGATAGTTCATGTCAAGCTCACCAATATGTAGATTCCAGAATCTACCGTTCATCTTAAAGAAAATCAGGATGACACTCATTTATAATTTGTTTTCTGCCCATCTCTACTATGTTTCTCACAAAATGAAGAACAGAGAGTTGGTAATTTCTATGGGACCTCATTTTCAAGTCCTCCAGATCTTTTGGATATACTTCACCTAGGCCTGGAAACTTGAACTTACTTAAAAAATAAATAAATAAATGCTTTCCATCTCCTCACCTTCCTGAGACTTCAATTTCTCCTTAACACTATATGTTCTACCCTTTCCAATTTTCTTCCCCTAATGGAAAATGAAAGTTCAATAGAAATTGAGTCACCCTCTTTGTAACTCATCTCTGAGCATTACATGATCTTCTGTAGAATCACTGTCTTCCCTCTCTGCTCTTCAAAGCACAGGTCGTTGTTGTTGTTAGGTGCTGTCGAGTCAGCTCCAACTCATAGCAACCTTATATACAACAGAAGGAAACACTGCCCGATCCTGAGCCTTCCTTACAATCATTGTTATGCTTGAGCTCATTGTTGCAGCCACTGTGTCAATCCATCTCCTTGAGAGCCTTTCTCTTTTCCGCTGACCCTGTACTCTGCCAAGCATGATGTCCTTCTCCAGGGACTGATCCCTCCTGACAACATGTCCAAAGTATGTAAGACGCAGTCTCTCCATCCTTGCTTCTGAGGAGCACTCTGGTTGTACTTCTTCTAAGACAGATTTGTTTGTTCTTTCTGCACTCCATGGTATATTCAATATTCCTCGCCAACACCACCATTTAAAGGCGTAACAATTCTTCCGTCTTCCTTATTCATTGTCTGCTTTCACATGCATATCATGTGATTGAAAATACCACGGCTTGGGTCAGGCGCACCTTAGTCTTCAGGGTGACATCGTTCCTCTTCAACACTTTAAAGTGGTCCTTTGCAGCAGATTTACCTAATGCAATGTGTCTTTTGATTTCTTGACTGCTGCTTCCATGGCTGTTGATTGTGGATCCAAGTAAAATGAAATCCTTGACAACTTCAATCTTTTCTCCGTTTATCACAATGTTGCTCATTGGTCCAGTTGTGAGGATTTTTGTTTTCTTTATGTTGAGGCGCAATCCATACTGAAGGCTGTGGTCTTTGATCTTCAGTAGTAAGTGCTTCAAGTCCTCTTCACTTTCAGCAAGCAAGGTTGTGTCATCTGCATAACACAGGTTGTTAGTGAGTCTTCCTCCAGTCCTGATGCCCCGTTCTTCTGCATGTAGTCCAGCTTCTCATATTATTTGCTCAGCATACAGACTGAATGAAAAAAAAAAAAAGAATACAACCCTGACACACACCTTTCCTGACTTTAAACCAATCAATATCCCCTCTTTCTGTCCAAACAACTGCCTCTTGACCTATGAAAACGTTCCTAACAAGCACAATTAAGTGTTCTGGAATTCCCATTCTTCATAATGTTATCCACAATTTGTTACGATCCACACAGTCGAATGCCTTTGCATAGTCAATAAAACACAGGTAAACATCCTTCTGGTATTCTCTGCTTCAGCCAGGATCCATCTGACATCAACAAAGATATCCCTGGTTCCATGTTCTCTTCTGAAACCAGCCTGAATTTCTAGCAGTTCCCTATAGATATACTGCTGCAGCTGTTTTTGAATGATATTCAGCAAAATTTTGCTTGCATGTGATGTTAATGATATTGTTCTATAATTTCCACATTTGGTTGGATCATCTTTCTTGGGAATAGGGATAAATATGGATCTCTTCCAGTCAGTTGTCCAGGAAGCTGTCTTCCATATTTCTTGGCATAGATGAGTGAGCACCTCTAGTGCTAAATCTGTTTGTTGAAACATTTTAATTGATATTCTCAATCAAGATGCATTCATAATTATATTCTCAATCAAGATGCATTGATAATTACTGGCAACTGGAATGAGAAAGTTTGAAACAAAGAAGGATCAGTAGTTGGAAAATATGGCCTTGGTGATAGAAACAATGCCAGAGATCGATTGATAGAATTTTGCAAGACCAATGACTTCTTCATTGCAAATACCTTCCTTCACCAACATTAACGGTGACTATACACATGGACCTCACCAGATGGAACACACAGAAATCAAATTGACCACATCTGTGGAAAGAGATGATGGAAAAGCTCAATATCATCAGTCAGAACAAGGCCAGGGGCTGACTGTGGAACAGACCATCAATTGCTCATATGAAGTTCAAGCTGAAACTGAAAAAAATCAGAGCAAGTCCACGAGAGCCAACTTATGACCTTGAGTACATCCCACCTGAATTTAGAGACCTTCTGAAGAACAGATTTGAGACATTGAACACTAGTGACCGAAGACCAGACGAGTTGTGGAATGACATCAAGGACATCATACATGAAGAAAGCAAGAGGTCACTGAAAAGACAGGAAAGAAAGAAAAGACCAAGATAGATGTCAGAGAAGATTCTGAACCTTGATCCCGAACATGGAGCAGCTAAAGCAAAAGGAAGAATTGATAAAGTAAAAGAACTGAACAGAAGATGTCAAAGGGTGTCTCGAGAAGACAAAGTATTATAATGACATGTGCAAAGAGCTGAAGATGGAAAACCAAAGGGAAGAACGTGGTCCGCATTTCTCAAGCTGAAAGAACTGAAGAAAAAATTCAAGCCTCAAGTTGCAATAGTGAAGGATTCTATGGGGAAAATATTAAATGACGCAGGAAGCATCAAAAGAAGATAGAAGGAATACACAGAGTCATTATACCCAAAAGAATTAGTCGATGTTCAACCATTTCAAGAGGCGACACATGATCAGGAACCAATGGTACTGCAGGAAGAAGTCCAAGCTCCTCTGAAGGTATTGGCGAAAAACGAGGCTCCAGGAAACACAGGTTACCCAACCCAGTGCTGTCGAGTCGATTAGAACCTTAATATTTCTTAGCATTTGTGTGAACCTTGGCTTACTCTGAGCTTTAACTACTCTTAAAAAAAAAACTATTTTTTTTTTTTACCTTTCCTCACTCATAGCCCTTTAGATTTGTAACCAAGATTTCCCAGTGTGATTACAATGACTTCTATTGGCCCCCTCTCTTTTTTCTCTCTTTGGATTTATTCAAGAATTTAAAGTAAAAACATATTTATAATCTCTCGTCACTTGTAAGCAACAATTTGCTTTTAGAATCCTAGATCAGAAGCTTGTACTTTATTTTTCATATTTTTCCTCCTAAACTGCAGGAAACAAACCACATTAGTCTAATATTCCCTGGCTTTTTTCCATAGCACATGGTTAGGAAAAGTCAGTATATCCTATCGCTAACACCCCTTTCCCAAGCAAAATTGATACTATCAGAACCAAATATATATTATAATAGGATTCACATTGCTTTGCCAGGTAAGTAAATCAGATAGCAGACACCTAGCATTATTGGGGGTTAGAGTGGAGGAAAAGGGTGAAAAGAGAAAAAAGAGCAGAAAAAAAGAAAATCTATTATTTCAAGCTGGTGAATCTATGCCAATGTCTGGTGCCCACAGCCTTTAAACATAAACTCAGGTAGAAGTCTCCTCTCAAGAGAGCAATTGTGACTGTTTCCACATCCAAAGAAGGAAAATTCTTCTACCGTCTTGCTTCCTCTCTGGAGAAATAAAATACTTCTATTGTTTTTCGTTTTTTTTTTAAGCGTAGAGATTTGCAATTGTGGCACCTCTAGGATCCAGGACTAACTAAGGCTCTTTTTTATTTTTTAGTATCTACCCAATATAATGGGAAACCCCGGTGGCATAGTGGTTAAGTGCTACGGCTGCTAACCAAAGGGTCAGCAGTTCAAATCCACCAGGCGCTCCTTGGAAACTCTATGGGTCGGTTCTATTCTGTCCTATAGGGTCGCTATGAGTCGGAATCAACTTGACAGCACTGGGTTTGTTTTTTTTTTTTTTTTTTTTTTGGTTTTACCCAATATAATGACAGTTTAATCTGTAAATTGTAAATTCCCTGACATACCAGTGGCCTCTACTCTCTCTTGTGATCAGGGCACCTCCCATTTTCCTCCACACAAATTTCGTGGTCTGGAATTTCCTATAGACCCAAACTCCTGCTCTTTTCTCTATTTTCATCCCTGGAAAGACCCCTGTACCAAAAGGCAGTTTGTATTACTTCCTGGTCTAGGATTCCTTGGGTCTATTAATCGTCACTGAAAGCAGAACTTTCTTCCTGGTCCCCACATTTGTCTCCACTAGACAATCACCTCAAATCTAAGTGAAACAGTTCTTGATGTTTTCCGATCTTGTGATTCCGTAGGCTTGCTGTGTCTCATCTGACGTGCTTGTGTCCCCAAAGTTTTCTATTACTTCAGTTTTTTTTAATTACCAAGCTGTTGTAATCTGCATTAATTCATCAGCAGCAGAAACTCTTCCTTCTGCCCCCTCATCCTTTGTACAGTGAAACCTGTGAGAGCCAGAACTCAGCGGCATTGACTTGTTTTTCTGGGCCTCGCGAGTTTTCCATCTTTGACAGGGTGCAGCCTCACCACTTTTCTTCACTTGTTTTAGTGGAAAATATTTGGGTTTTTCTTCTCTGACAGGTTTCCAGCTTACACAGGTCCCAGTTTTCACAGTTTTACTGTAGACATGCCTCGAAACTTCCACTTCCCTCTATAGTTTCCCTATTCTTTTTCAGCAGGACCAAGTAAGTTTTGACAATTGTGACCTGACCCCTTAAGTTGTTTCTGTTACCCCTCTACCATAAGAAGTGATAACACTCTTTACCAGTTTAGCATGTCTTACTGTTTCTTTGCTTCCTAGCCCACAAATATGTTTTCTTTACTCTCCACAGTGGGAGACGTAAAGTCATTAAGTCCAGGGTCTGTTGCAACCATCTATCATTCAGATAAACCTTGCCCTTCTTCAACTCCCTAAGCAGGCTTATTCCAAACAGGAAATAGCCTTCCATCAGTCCAAAGTGTAATTCACGGCTTTGTTTGTTTGCTTTGGTTCTGCTTGACTCACTTTTAATGTGTCTTATAATCACTGCCCTTTCTCACATGCTCAAAATCTCATTACTTTCCTGGCCATGATTCCCCACGGGACTTGCCAAGTGCGTGCTTCCCCACCTACCCTGTCATAACCTGAAACTCATCTAATAATTTCCAAGGTGATTGGTGGAAAAATTTCCAGGTTAGCCACCTCAAGGCTGTCCAAATTTTCTGTCATACATACTATAGTCTTTCCAGCCACCTAAAGGATACTACCCAAATGCTTTTGACTGACTCCCTATTGTAAATTTCAGATGGCATTCCTCAATTGTTTTATGGTCGTTAGAAAACTCTGGGTCAGTTTGTTGAATTTTGTCTATGAAATTTCCCCTCTTATAATTTGCTTTAGCTCCCAGTCACTGTTGTTGTTAGGTGCCATTGAGTTGGTTCCAACTCAGTGACCCTATGTAAAATAGAACGAAACACTGCCCAGTCCTGCACCATCCTCACAATCAATGTTATGCTTGAACTCATTGTTGCAACCACTGTGTCAGTCCATCTTGTTGAGGGTCTTCCTCTCTGTCGCTGATCCTCTACTTTACCAAGCATGATGTCCTTCTCCAGGGACTGGACCTTCCTGAAAACATGTCAAAGTATATGAGACAAAGTCTCGCCATCCTTGCATCTAAGGAGTATGCTGGCTGTACTTCCTCCAAGACATATTTGTTCCTTCTTTTGGTACCCCATGGGATATTCAATATTCTTTGCCAACACCATAATTTAAAGGCGTCAGTCCTTCTTTGGTCTTCCCTATTCTTTGCCCAGCTTTCTTGTGCATATGAGGCAATTGAAAACACCAGTCAATAGGAACAACTAAAATAGCCGTCTCCTTAGAAGGGGCTAAGAATGGGTTCATTTTCATTACCGTTTCACAACGATGTGCTTTGGCATCAAATATCTTAATCCTTCTCCCAAAAACAATTTCCCCCACCCTCCATCTCAATATCATGTCATCTTTCCTTTAACGTCTAACTCCCTAATTTTTGTTTTATGAATCCCAGACCTATAACTATTTTTTAGCTGACTCTTTTTTCCTTGAGCTTCTAAACAAATCTGATTCTTGGAGTCAGTATGCTCCAGATGTAGCCCAGCTATCCTGTATAGCTCTTAGTGTCTAAGCATTCCATAGAGTTTTTCCTCTCTACCTAAACCTAAGAAAATAATCTATATAATGAAAACTAATAGTCTTCTTTATATACTTTTTGATACATCACCCTTGAGTCTTGGTCCTTGAAATACCAAATGATTAAGTCCTATGCAAACCACAATCCAGAGGTATCTCAAGAATTCTAGATTAGGTTAAGTCCAGTCTGTAGATAATTTAAATGAATCAATAACATTAGTCCATTATAGTTCCTTTCTTGATGCTAGTTGCATTGCAAAATAAGATAAAGTAAAACAAATTTTAAAGAAGCCAATTTAGTGCTAATTACCAAAACTTGTACTAATAATCCAGAGATAAAAACCTCTTACACAATAGAAAAGCAGAATACCATTTGAATTTAGGATTTAGAAAACGAGAAAAGGATGTTGCTCCCACCCTAATAAGACAAATCCAGTAATCTACAAAATCATAACTGTTTTAGCCCATCAGAAAACTATGGTTCCAAGGCAGTTAGGTGAATTTCAAAAGGTGATAAGATTCTCTGAGAAGAGACAGGCCATATGAACTGATCCACCTTTGGTACCACATGAGAAGAAAAAATAAAAGTCATAAAAGTAGGTGAGAACAAAACGACTAAAATTTTTATTTTTAAAGGCTAATGGTAAGCTACCATGACAGTCTAGAATGCCTGAGAGCACCACATACATAAGTGAAGTCCACAACGACTTGCCAGCTCTTTTTCATGGACCTCTACCAGGCTCTCACAAGAAAGAATGAGGGCAGAGTAGTAGCTCTGAAGGAACCTACCTTGGTGGCATAGGCATACTGGTGGTAATCAGCTGCTGCTAGGCAATATGCACACAAAACAGATCTTTCTCTCATATAAAGCAAAGGATGCTTCTGGGGGAGGAGCAGAAAACTCTCCCACCCCGTGACCCCAAGCTAAGGCAAGTGACTGGCACTGAAGGGCAGTATAGGCAAAACCCATCTGCCACTTGCAGAGGAATAGGAAACTGGTTCTCATCTAACAGCTCCATTCTTACAAGGTCCAATTCAGCTTATATGGGAAGTGACAAGAATGTTAAAACAAGCCCCACTCCTAATGCTCAGGTATATGACCCTTATCTTGTACCATATTCAAAAACTAACTAAAAATTAATCATAGACTTTAATTTGAGAGCCAATATTATAAAACATATAGGAGAAAATCTTTCTTACATTGGGTTCAGCAAAGATTTCTCAGATATAGCACAAACAGCACAAAATATTTTTAAAAATTGATAAATTGGACAACATCAAGATTAAGCTTTTGTTCATCAAAAAACATCATTAAGAAAATGAAAAGTCAAGCCACAGACTGGAAGAAAATATTGACAAAACATATATCTGATAAAGGATGCATATCCAGAAATTATAAAGAAGTCTTACAATGCAATAATAAGATGGATACACAATTTTTTAAAAACTGGGCAAGAGATTTGAAAAGATACCTCATCAAAGGATATATATGGATGGTAAGTAAACACATGAAAAGATGCTTAAAGTCATTACATGTCCTTGTGTGTCACTGAGTCAATTCTGATTCATCTGTTGTTGTTCAGTGCCATCAATTCGGTTCCAACTCATAGCGACCCTATGCACAACAGAATGGAAACACTGCCCAGTCCATCACCATTTCCACAATTTTTGCTATACTTGAGCCCATTATTGCAGCCACTGTGTCAACCCATCTCGTTGAGGGTCTTCCTCTTTTTTGCTGACCCTCTACTTTACCAAGCATAATGTCCTTCTCCAGTGACTCATCCCTCCTGATAACATGTCCAAAGTATATGAGATGTAATCTCCCCATTCTTGCTTCTAAGGCACATTCTGGTTGTACTTCTTTGTTCTTTTGCCAGTCCATGGTATAGTCAATATTCTTCTCCAACACCACAATGCAAAACGTCAATTCTTCAGTCTTCCTTATTCATTTTCCAGCTTTCACATCTATACGAGGTGATTGAAAACACCTTGGATCAGGCGCACCTTAGTCCTCAAGGTGACATCTTTGCTTTTCAACACTTTAAAGAGGTCTTTTGTAGCAGATTTTCCCAATGCAATGCATATTTTGATTTCTTGACTGCTGCTCCCATGGGTGTTGATAGTGGATCCAAGTAAAATGAAATTCTTGACAGCCTCGATCTTTTTTCTGTTTATCATGATGTTGCTTATTGGTCCAGTTGTGAGGATTTTTGTTTTCTTTATGTTGAGTTGTAATCCATACTGAAGGCTGTGGTCTTTGATCTTCATCGGTGTTTCAAGTCTTCTTCACTTTCAGCAAGAAAGGTTGTGTCATCTACATAACAAAGTTTGTTCATGAGTCCTTCTCCAATTCTGGTGCTGCATTCTTCTTCACATAGTCCAGCTTCTTGGATTATTTGCTCATCATACACATTGAATAAATGTGGTGAAAGGAGGAGGCGGAGCCAAGATGGCAGACTAGGCAGACGCTACCTCGGATCCCTCTTACAACAAAGACACGGAAAAACAAGTGAATCGATCACATACATAACAATCTACGAACCCTGAACAAGAAACACAGATTTAGAGATGGAGAATGAACTAATACGGGGAAGCAGCGATTATTTTCAGAGCCTGGAGCCAGCGTACCAATCAGGTACGGCACAAGCACAGAGAGCTGCTGCACCCCCCTGAACTAACCCTGGGAGGGGGACCAGTCGGTTCCGTGGGCGGCGTGGGACGCAGCCGGTAGAAGTTGTCCCTGGGAGGCAGTGACTGGTCTTGGAACGGGGAGAGCAGCGTCCCACCCGGGGAACAATCCCGCCGGGATTTGGACTGGACGCAGCGGATTTTCTGGAAAAACTAGCTTCCCAGCGATGGCTCAGAGACAACAATCCATATCAAACCACTTAAAGAAGCAGACCATGACAGCTTCTCCAACCCCCCAAACAAAAGAATCAAAATCTTTCTCAAATGAAGATACAATCCTGGAATTATCAGATACAGAATGTAAAAAACTAATTTACAGAATGCTTAAAGACATCACAAATGAAATAAGGCAAACTGCACAAAAAGCCAAGGAACACACTGATAAAACTGTTGAAGAACTCAAAAAGATTATTCAAGAACGTAGTGGAAAAATTAATAAGTTGCAAGAATCCATAGAGAGACAGCATGTAGAAATCCAAAAGATTAACAATAAAATTACAGAATTAGACAATGCAATAGGAAGTCAGAGGAGCAGACTCGAGCAATTAGAATGCAGACTGGGACATCTGGAGGACCAGGGAATCAACACCAACATAGCTGGAAAAAAATCAGATAAAAGAATTTAAAAAAATGAAGAAACCCTAAGAATCATGTGGGACTCTATCAAGAAGGATAACCTGCGGGTGATTGGAGTCCCAGAACAGGGAGGGGGGACAGAAAACACAGAGAAAATAGTTGAAGAACTCCTGACAGAAAACTTCCCTGACATCATGAAAGATGAAAGGATATCTATCCAAGATGCTCATCGAACCCCATTTAAGATTGATCCAAAAAGAAAAACACCAAGACATATTATCATCAAACTCGCCAAAACCAAAGATAAACAGAAAATTTTAAAAGCAGCCAGGGAGAAAAGAAAGGTTTCCTTCAAGAGAGAATCAATAAGAATCAGTTCAGACTACTCAGCAGAAACCATGCAGGCAAGAAGGGAATGGGACGACATATACAGAACACTGAAGGAGAAAAACTGCCAGCCAAGGATCATATATCCAGCAAAACTCTCTCTGAAATATGAAGGCAAAATTAAGATATTTACAGATAAACACAAGTTTAGAGAATTTGCAAAAACCAAACCAAAGCTACAAGAAATACTAAAGGATATTGTTTGGTCAGAAAACCAATAATATCAGATATCAGCACAACACAAGGTCCCAAAACAGAACATCCTGATATCAACTCAAATAGGGAAATCACAAAAACAAACAAATTAAGATTAATTTAAAAAAAAATACACATAACAGGGAATCATGGACGTCAATAGGTAAAAGATCACAATAATCAAAAAGAGGGACTAAATACAGGAGGCATTGAACTGCCATATGGAGAGTGATACAAGGCGATATAGAACAATACAAGTTAGGTTTTTACTTAGAAAAATAGGGGTAAATAATAAGGTAACCACAAAAAGGTATAACAACTCTATAACTCAAGATAAAAGCCAAGAAAAACGTAACGACTCAACTAACATAAAGTCAAACACTATGAAAATGAGGATCTCACAATTTACTAAGAAAAACGCCTCAGCACAAAAAAGTATGTGGAAAAATGAAATTGTCAACAACACACATAAAAAGGCATCAAAATGACAGCACTAAAAACTTATTTACCTATAATTACACTGAATGTAAATGGACTAAATGCACCAATAAAGAGACAGAGAGTCACAGACAGGATAAAGAAACACGATCCATCTATATGCTGCCTACAAGAGACACACCTTAGACTTAGAGACACAAACAAACTAAAACTCAAAGGATGGAAAAAAATACATCAAGCAAACAATAAGCAAAAAAGAAGAGGAGTAGCAATATTAATTTCTGACAAAATAGACTTTAGACTTAAATCCACCACAAAGGATAAAGAAGGACACTATATAATGATAAAAGGGACAATTGATCAGGAAGACATAACCATATTAAATATTTACGCACCCAGTGACAGGGCTGCAAGATACATGAATCAAATTTTAACAGAACTGAAAAGTGAGATAGACACCTCCACAATTATAGTAGGAGACTTCAACACACCACTTTCGGAGAAGGACAGGACATCCAGTAAGAAGCTCAACAGAGACACGGAAGATCTAATTACAACAATCAACCAACTTGACCTCATTGACTTATACAGAACTCTCCACCCAACTGCTGCAAAATATACTTTTTTTCCTGCGCACATGGAACATTCTCTAGAATAGACCACATACTAGGTCATAAAACAAACCTTTGCAGAATCCAAAACATCAAAATATTACAAACATCTTCTCAGACCACAAGGCAATAAAACTAGAGATCAATAACAGAAAAACTAGGGAAAAGAAATCAAATACTTGGAAAATGAACAATACCCTCCTGAAAAAAGACTGGGTTATAGAAGACATCAAGGAGGGAATAAGGAAATTCTTAGAAAGCAACGAGAATGAAAATACTTCCTATCAAAACCTCTGGGACACAGCAAAAGCAGTGCTCAGAGGCCAATTTATATCAATAAATGCACACATACAAAAAGAAGAAAGAGCCAAAATCAGAGAACTGTCCCTACAACCTGAACAAATAGAAAGTGAGCAACAAAAGAATCCATCAGGCACCCGAAGAAAACAAATAATAAAAATTAGAGCTGAACTAAATGAATTAGAGAACAGAAAAACAATTGAAAGAATTAACAAAGCCAAAAGCTGGTTCTTTGAAAAAATTAACAAAATTGATAAACCATTGGCTAGACTGACTAAAGAAATACAGGAAAGGAAACAAATAACCCGAATAAGAAACGAGAAGGACCACATCACAACAGAACCAAATGAAATTAAAAGAATCATTTCAGATTATTATGAAAAATTGTACTCTAACAAATTTGAAAACCTAGAAGAAATGGATGAACTCCTGGAAAAACACTACCTACCTAAACTAACACATTCAGAAGTAGAACAACTAAATAGACCCATAACAAAAAAAGAGATTGAAACGGTAATCAAAAAACTCCCAACAAAAAAAAGCCCTGGCCCAGACGGCTTCACTGCAGAGTTCTACCAAACTTTCAGAGAAGAATTAACACCACTACTTCTGAAGGTATTCCAAAGCATAGAAAATGACGGAATACTACCCAACTCATTCTATGAAGCTACCATCTCCCTGATACCAAAACCAGGTAAAGACATTACAAAAAAAGAAAATTATAGACCTATATCCCTCATGAACATTGATGCAAAAATCCTCAACAAAATTCTAGCCAATAGAACCCAACAACACATCAAAAAAATAATTCACCATGATCAAGTGGGATTTATACCACGTATGCAAGGCTGGTTTAATATCAGAAAAACCATTAATGTAATCCATCACATAAATAAAACAAAAGACAAAAACCACATGATCTTATCAATTGATGCAGAAAAGGCATTTGACAAAGTCCAACACCCATTTATGATAAAAAATCTTACCAAAATAGGAATTGAAGGAAAATTCCTCAACATAATAAAGGGCATCTATGCAAAGGCAACAGCCAATATCACTCTAAATGGAGAGAACCTGAAAGCATTTCCCTTGAGAACGGGAACCAGACAAGGATGCCCTTTATCACCGCTCTTATTCAACATCGTGCTGGAAGTCCTAGCCAGGGCAATTAGGATAGACAAAGAAATAAAAGGTATCTGGATTGGCAAGGAAAAAGTAAAGTTATCACTATTTGCAGATGACATGATTATATACACAGAAAACCCTAAGGAATCCTCCAGAAAACTACTGAAACTAATAGAAGAGTTTGGAAGAGTCTCAGGTTATAAAATAAACATACAAAAATCACTTGGATTCCTCTACATCAACAAAAAGAACACCGAAGAGGAAATAACCAAATCAATACCATTCACAGTAGCCCCCAAGAAGATAAAATACTTAGGAATAAATCTTACCATGGATGTAAAAGACCTATACAAAGAAAACTACAAAGCTCTACTACAAGAAATTCAAAAGGACATACTTAAGTGGAAAAACATACCTTGCTCATGGATAGGAAGACCTAACATAGTAAAAATGTCTATTCTACCAAAAGCCATCTATACATTTAACGCACTTCCGATCCAAATTCCAATGTCATATTTTAAGGGGATAGAGAAACAAATCACCAATTTCATATGGAAGGGAAAGAAGCCCCGGATAAGCAAAGCACTACTGAAAAAGAAGAAGAAAGTGGGAGGCCTCACTCTACCTGATTTCAGAACCTATTATACAGCTACAGTAGTCAAAACAGCCTGGTACTGGTACAACAACAGGCACATAGACCAATGGAACAGAATTGAGAACCCAGACATAGATCCATCCACGTATGAGCAGCTGATATTTGACAAAGGACCAGTGTCAATTAATTGGGGAAAAGAAAGCCTTTTTAACAAATGGTGCTGGCATAACTGGATATTCATTTGCAAAAAAATGAAACAGGACCCATACCTTACACCATGCACAAAAACTAACTCCAAGTGGATCAAAGACCTAAACATAAAGACTAAAACGATAAAGATCATGGAAGAAAAAATAGGGACAACCCTAGAAGCCCTAATACAAGGCATAAACAGAATACAAAACATTACCAAAAATGATGAAGAGAAACCCGATAACTGGGAGCTCCTAAAAATCAAACACCTATGCTCATCTAAAGACTTCACCAAAAGAGTAAAAAGACCACCTACAGACTGGGAAAGAATTTTCAGCTATGACATCTCCGACCAGCGCCTGATCTCTAAAATCTACATGATTCTGTCAAAACTCAACCACAAAAAGACAAACAACCCAATCAAAAAGTGGGCAAAGGATATGAACACACATTTCACTAAAGAAGATATTCAGGCAGCCAACAGATACATGAGAAAATGCTCTCGATCATTAGCCATTAGAGAAATGCAAATTAAAACTACGATGAGATTCCATCTCACACCAGCAAGGCTGGCATTAATCCAAAAAACACAAAATAATAAATGTTGGAGAGGCTGCGGAGAGATTGGAACTCTTATACACTGCTGGTGGGAATGTAAAACGGTACAACCACTTTGGAAATCTATCTGGCGTTATCTTAAACAGTTAGAAATAGAACTACCATACAACCCAGAAATCCCACTCCTCGGAATATACCCTAGAGATACAAGAGCCTTCACACAAACAGATATATGCACACCCATGTTTATTGCAGCTCTGTTTACAATAGCAAAAAGTTGGAAGCAACCAAGATGTCCATCAACGGATGAATGGGTAAATAAATTGTGGTATATTCACACAATGGAATACTACGCATCGATAAAGAACAGTGATGAATCTCTGAAACATTTCATAACATGGAGGAATCTGGAAGGCATTATGCTGAGCGAAATTAGTCAGAGGCAAAAGGACAAATATTGTATAAGACCACTATTATAAGATCTTGAGTAATAGTAAACCTGAGAAGAATACATACTTTTGTGGTTACGAGGCGGGGAGGGAGGGAGGGTGGGAGAGGGTTTTTTATTGATTAATCAGTAGATAAGAAATGCTTTAGGTGAGGGGAAAGACAACACTCAATACAAGGAAGGTCAGCTCAATTGGACTGGACCAAAAGCAAAGAAGTTTCCGGGATAAAATGAATGCTTCAAAGGTCAGCGGAGCAAGGGCGGGGGTCTGGGGAACATGGTTTGCGGGGACTTCTAAGTCAATTGGCAAAATAATTCTATTATGAAATCATTCTGCATCCCACTTTGAAATGTGGCGTCTGGGGTCTTAAAGGCTAACAAGCGGCCATCTAAGATGCATCAATTGGTCTCAACCCACCTGGAGCAAAGGAAAATGAAGAACACTAAGGCCACACGACAACTAAGAGCCCAAGAGACAGAAAGGGCCACATGAACCAGAGACCTACATCATCCTGAGACCAGAAGAACTAGTTGGTGCCCGGCCACAATCGATGACTGCCCTGACAGGCAGCACAGCAGAGGACCCCTGAGGGAGCAGGAGATCAGTGGGATACAGACCCCAAATTCTCATAAAAAGACCAAACTTAATGGTCTGACTGAGACTAGAGGAATCCCGGCGGCCGTGGTCCGCAGACCTTCTGTTGGCACAGGACAGGAACCATCCCAGAAGACAACTCATCAGACATGAAAGGGACTGGTCAGCGGGTGGGAGAGAGACGCTGATGAAGAGTGAGCTAATTATATCAGGTGGACACTTGAGATTGTGTTGGCAACTCTTGTCTGGAGGGGGGATGGGAGGATAGAGAGAGAGAGAAGCCAGCAAAATTGTCACGAAAGGAGAGACTGAAAGGGCTGACTCAAGAAGGGGAGAGCAAGTGGGAGCAGGGAGTGAGATGTATGTAAACTTATATGTGACAGACTGATTGGATTTGTAAACGTTCACTTGAAGCTTAATAAAAGTTAATTAAAAAAAAATGTTAAAAAATAAATAAATAAAATAATAAAAAAAAAATGTGGTGAAAGGATATGACCCCAATGCATTTCCAAACTTTAAACCATGCAGTATTCCTTTGTTCTGTTCAAACAAATGTCTCTTGTTCTGCATACAGGTTCCTCATGAGCACAATTCAGTGTTCTGGAATTCCTGTTCTTCACAGTGCCATCCATAATTTGTTGTGATCCACACAGTTGGATGCTTTTGCATGGTCAATAAGACACAGGTAAACATCTTTCTGGTACTCTCTGCTTTCAGCCAAGATGCATCTGACGTCAGCAATGGTATCCCTCATGCCACATCCTCTTGTGAATCCAGCTTGAATTTCTGGCAGCTCCCTGTCGATGTACTGCTGCAATTGCTTTTGAGTGATCTTCAGAAAAATTTTACTTGTGAGTGATGTTAATGATATCGTCCAGTAATTTCCGCGTTCTATTGGATCACCTTTCTTTGGAATGGGCACAAATATGGATCTCTTCCAGTCAGTTTACCAGGAAACTGTCTTCCAAATTTCTTGACATAGACAAGTGAACATCTCCAGCACTGCATCTGTTTGTTCATACATCTCACCTGATGTTCTGTCAATTCCTTAAGGCTTGTTTTTCACCATTCCCTCCAGTGCATCTTGGATTTCTTCCTTCAGCACCATCAATTCTTGTTCATATGCGATCTTGTGACATGGTTGAATGTCAACTAATTGTTTTTGGTACAGTGATTCTGTGTATTCCTTCCTTCTGCTCTTGAAGCTTCCTGAGTCGTTCAATATTTTGCCCATAGAATCCTTCACTATTGCAACTCAAGCGTTGAATTTTTTCTTCAGTTCTTTCAACTTGAGAAATACCAAGCGTGTTCTTCCCTTTTAGTTTTCTAACTACGTCTTTGCACATTTCATTATAATACTTTACTCTGTCTTTTCAAGCCACCCTTTGAACAGCTCTTTTACGTAATCATTTCTTCCATACACTTTAGCTACTCTACTTTCAAGAACAAGTTTCAAAGTCTCTTCTGACATCCCTTTTGGTCTTTTCTTTCTTTCCTGATTTTTAATGACCTTTTGCTTTCTTCATGTATGATGTCCTTGATGTCATTCCATAACTCGTCTGGTCTTTGGTCATTAAAGTTCCATGCATGAAATCTATTCTAGAGATGGTCTCTAAATTCAGGTGGGATATACTCAAGGTCATACCTTGGTTATTGTGGACTTGTTTTAATTTTCTTCAGCTTCAACCTGAACTTCCATATTAGCAATTAATCTGCAGTCAGCCCCTGGCATTGTTCTGACTAGTGATATTGAGCTTCTCCATCATCTCTTTCCACAGATGTAGTCGATTTGATTCCTGTGCATTCCATCTGGTGAAGCCCACATGTGTAGTCACCATTTTTGTTGTTGAAAAAGGTATTTGCAATGAAGAAGTCGTTGGTCTTGCAAAATTCTATTATCTGATCTCCGGGGTCATTTCTATTACCAAGGACATATTTTCCAACTACTGATCCTTCTTTGTTTCCAACTTTTGCATTCCAATCATCAGTAATTATCAATGCATCTTGATCGCATGTTTAATCAATTTCAGACTGCAAAAGTGGGTGAAAATCTTCAATTTCCTCATCTTTGGCATTAGTGGTTGGTGCATAAATTTGAATAATGTATTAATTGGTCATCCTTCTAGGCATATGAATATTATTCTATCACTGACAGCATTGTGCTTCAGGATAGATCTTCAAATGTTCTTTTTTGGCAATGAATGTGACGCCATTCCTCTTCAATTTGTCATTCCTAGCACAGTAGATGATATGATTATCTGATTCAAAATGGTCAATACCAGTCCATTTCAGTTCACTGTTGCCTAGGATATTGATCTTTATGCATTCTGTTTCATTTTTGAAGACTTCCAATTTTCCTAGATTCATTAGGAGGCTAGAAGTCTTAATTCAGGGCACAAGCTCCAGGAGGAGGCTTTCTCTCTTTGTTGGCTCTGGAGGAAGGTCTTTGTCATCCATCTTTCCCTGGTCTAGGAGTTTCTCAGCACAAAGACCCCCAGGTCCAAAGAACATGCTCCACTCCCAGCGCTTCTTTCTTGGTGGTGGAAGGCCCCTCTCTTTTCTGCTAGCGTCTGTCTTTTATATCTCAGAAGAAATTGACTCAAGATACAACCTAATCCTGTAGATTGTGTCCTGTCTCATTAACATAACTGCCTCTAATCCCGCCTCATTAACATCATAGAGGTTAGAATTTACAAGACATCAGATCACAAACTGGAGGACAACCACACAATACTAGGAATCACAGTCTAGCCAAGTTGACACACATTTTGGGGGGACACAATTCAATCCATAACAGGGGGTATTGATCAGATCTATCAATATTGAAGGAGGAAAGATATCAAATACCTTTAGGAAAAAATTAAGTTAAATCAGTTAATTCAGGGGAGAGTATATGATAAGTGCAAACTTGTGTAAAATCAGATGAAAGAGGGAGAAACCTACAGAATATTTACATCGTTAAACATATAGGAATGAAGTTCACCCAGACCTCCATAGGAATTTAACCTGGTAGGGCTAAGGTGTCAGCAAAAAATTGAATTGACTATGCACTTCTTTTTGTTGACCTAAGAGCGGGCCCTCCTCCTTATGTGCTAGCTACATTTTGGGGGGAAAAATTCATATGTAAATGAAGTAATTACTAATTAAATGTACAGTAATATGTTCTAGTTAGCTCAATCTTGGGGAAAGTTCTGGGAGAGAACCACTGAATTAAGCAAAAGACCCTAAATGACAAAAGAAATGAATTTGAGTTTTATGTTTCAGGGATTGCACTATGGATGGGTGCTTGGAAATGTCTTAAGTATTGCAGACCTATTGTTTCTATTGCTGATTTTGGTCATAATCAGTATAAATAAACAAAAGGAGTTTCATGAAATGTATTCCACCTGTCTGCATCATTATCAAAAAGGGACTTTCAGCCAGAAAAAGGTAAAGTTCATTTTCCTGGTAGCTTAGGTAAATTGGCTTGGGATTGGATCAATTGCTGCAAACTGCTGTTTAGATTGCTCATGCTATTGCTTGCTCATACCCAAAAGGGTCAACCCCACTCAAAGTGGGCAGTGGACATAGAAGTAGGAGCTAACAAATATTATGCAAGCATTTAACATGCTTTTGAAGAATTGGCAACAAAACTAGAAAACATTTATGCTAATATTAAAAGCAGGATAAATTTATATATTCAGTATAATAAAAATTTTTTTTTTTTTTTATCCCAGTACCATACAAAACTATGCATAGAAAAAAAACATTAGCAGTAGCTCTCTCTGGGTGGTAGCAATATAAGGGATTTTTTTTTCTTAATTTATATCAGAAAATTTTTTCTATAGAAGACACATATTACTTTTATAAATAGGAAGTGGGGATAGTTTCTCCACTTAGAGTAGATAATACCAAGTAAGCAGCTCCGTTGAACAATGTTCATTTCTTTCTGAGTATGCTTAATTACTATTATTAAAGATTAAACTAATTGAGGTTGACAACAGAGAAAATAATTAATAAATTAGTGAATTGTGCTTCTGTTTATACTTCAATCCCCAAATGCCTATTCAACCCCATTAAAAGTGGCTTTTCTGTGAAAAGTAAGCAAAAAGTTCATTTGTAAATTTTATTATCATTCTTCCTTGAAAGAAATATTTTCTGGTCCATAGGAAGCTGAAACTTGAATTTTTCTTCTTCCTTTTCTCTAATTTTTTTTAGAGTAAGCCTCTCATTTCAAATAGAACGCATGACATATGAGCTCTCTAAAATTCCATTCAGAAGGTGGAAAGATTCTGCCTTCTGCCCTTTCCTATGCCCCACTGATAACCAGACAATAAAAAAGCAGAAGCTGACCACCACTGACCCCAGTAATAAGAATATATATTTGTGATCCATATTCTACTCTTTCTCTGACAACTTAGAGCTACAAAACTTTTGAGATTATATGTTCTTAATGATAAGTTATACCTCTGCTATTTATTTCATAAAATAAGAGTTATTTTATCAAATAGGAACTCAATTAACCCAATTTATTTTATCTTTGAGCACCCATGGTCTCAGACATAGCAGCCACAGGGCATTCTGTGCCAACCTGTCTCTCCCCACATCCCTAAGTTTGAGGATTATATCATGCATCCATTATCACTTTGCCCTAAAGGGTGCACATGACTGATTTTCTTTGCGATGCCCTGTAAATCACCTAATTATGATAGGTTTCTGAGAATGTTGCTTCTCAACTTATATCATGAGGATCCTGAACTTACATCAAGAACAGTATAGATCCTTAAATATCTCACTGTTCATTAGGACTGATAATAAGCAAATTTCTGGGTCAATCATTGTTTCTAGTGCTCAAAATCTCAGGTTAGTTATGGGCCAAGGAATTGGTGAAGTCAAGGTCCTAAAAGACAAAGTCATCAATTACTATAAACTCCCTAACCCTAAATCACATCCTCAAAATGTTCTGAATATGAAATATTTTTACAGGACTAAAGACATTATGTTGATCTGGAGACCTGAAGTAAGACCACTTTTGACAAAGAATAAATTCATAAAAAGCAAAAACTGAAGGAGTCATCAGTTATGACCAAAACTCTACAGTGACTTAGAAATTATAATTGGGATTTATACTGTTCCTTAAAGCAACTAAGCAGAAGACCAATTTACGTTATTAGTTTTGCATAATAGTGTCTTTATGGTTTGTTTCTTTGAAAATTTTACCTCTGACAGCATTTCAGTCTAACTTCATGTTCTTATATGTCATCCATATTCAATTATCTAATCTTATGTCAAATGTTCCCTTGCTAGTTTATGCCACTGCCAGGAGATGAAATGGAGAACTTGAAAACTTTTAGCCCAATCTTTACTGCATATTTCAACTCTGAATAAAGCCTAGGATGAGAGGATAAAATGGCATCATTGTCAGGCCACAAGACCCTGCAAGAGTGTCACATTATATCAACAGTGCCTTATTCTTATAGTCCTGGAATCTGAAAATCCTCCTAGGCAATTAACCTTAAAATGTTCTTCTGCATCTCCTTAACACCCTTCTAAATCTTTGAGAATTTTCTTTTATCCATTGCTAAGAAAACTTAAAGCTTTACTTGTTAGATCACCGTCATCGATTTAGGGAAAATAAAACCATCAACTAATTTATGGCAAATATTTAAGATTTTACTTTTCCCCCAAGAAGCTTTATTAGCCTGTAAAACATGATCAAAAGTTTTGAAAGAATCTAAATCTACCTAATCATACAGGACTTTGTATTGGCAAATTCTGGGAGCCTTGTTTATCCCACAAATAAAATCATTCATTATGTGCTTTTGTTTCCCAGTATCTCATTAACTCATCTTACACAAGCACATCTAAAATAGTCTCTTCTGCTTTTTCTTTACAATTCAGAATTATCCTTGATAATGTCTTTCAAATACATCAGGACTCTACCATATTTCAAGATCAAAGGGAAATGTTAAAAATATAAATGTGGTCCCAGAGAGTACTCAACAAGTAGATATTCTCTCCCATGTGCTCATCGTAACACTGTGCTACCCAAGATAAAATATACAGCATGCTTCCTGTCTTCAAGTTGCTTATATTACCACCTACCAGTTAGAAAAAGATATACACAAAATGACAGTGGGCAAGACAAATAGCATATACTGAAGCCCTAAGATTAACATTACAGTGTATAATATTGTTATCTAGAAAACAGGAGAGACAATGAGTATCAGAATCCACAAAGTAGGTTTAAAGAAAAGAGGTGGGCCACGGGATGGCTAATATGTAGACAGAATGACTAAAGACATAGGGCCCCAGCTCAGAGAGGACCAACAGTGTGTTTTTGGAATAGTGAGATTTCTCTGCTCAGGGCCAATAGCGCTGAGGAAAGTCCTAAAGTACCCTGAAGCAGAAAAAAAAAAAGTAGAAAGCACAGTATTCCAGTTATTATTTCTGTATAACAAAGTAGCCTAAAACTTAGTAGCATAAAACAACTGTTTTATTATGCTTATGGATTTGATGGGTCGAGAATTTAGAAGGGGCAAGCAGGCGTATCCAAGGCCTCAGATGAAAAGGTGTAAAGGTTATGAGCTGGAGTCAGTTGAAGGCTCATCAACTCACATAAACTGGGATGACTTGAAGATTAGGCTGCTGACCAGGACACCTATGTACGGCCTCTCCATATGGCTTTGCTTCCTCACAGCATGTAAGACTCAGGGTAGTTATATTTTTTAGCCAGCAGCTCAAGGCTCCTAACAATCGTATCCCAGTGAACAAGGAAAATGTTGCTTAAACTGCTGACCCAGTCTTGGAAATCACACAGTGTCTTTTCTGCCATACTTTATTGGTCAAAGCAGCCACAAGCCCATGAAGATCGAGAGGTATCATAGACCCCATCTCTCAATGGGAGGAGTGTCAAAGAATTTGAGGGCAGGTTTTAATACCAACACAAACAATTTTGCTGAGTATTTTCTTCTAAAACATGTAAAATACTTCACAGTTTTGCAAGTCCCCTTAATACTCATAAAAGGAAAAAGAGAAAATAGATGTTCAAAGCTGAGGTGACCAGACATCACAGTTCTCCCAGTAACAGTTCCAGTTTATGCCTGTTGTCCCAATGTAACTATTAGTAGCTCCCCTTTCACTCTCAAAAGTGTTCCAGTTTGAATAAGTTATATAATCATCCTAGTTGATGTTAAAATTGTCCCAATCCACAGACCCTGTCTACGCATACAAAGTGAAATTCACACTATCTCCTCTCTCTCTCAAATAATTCATCTTTATTTAAAATACCCAAGTTCAACAAAATAATAAAATGTTGGAGAGGCTGTGGAGAGATTGGAACTCTTATACACTGCTGGTGGGAATGTAAAATGGTACAACCACTTTGGAAATCTATCTGGCGTTTTCTTAAAAAGTTAGAAATAGAACTACCATACAACCCAGAAATCCCGCTCCTCAGAATACACCCTAGAGAAATAAGAGCCTTTACAGGAACAGATATATGCACACCCATGTTTAATGCAGCACTATTTACAATAGCAAAAAGCTGGAAGCAACCAAGGTGTCCATCAATGGATGAATGGTTAAATAAATTATGGTGTATTCACACAATGGAATACTACGCATCGATAAAGAACAGTGACGAATCTGTGAAACATTTCATAACATGGAGGAACCTGGAAGGCATTATGCTGAGCGATATTAGTCAGATGCAAAAGGACAAATATTGTATAAGACCACTATTATAAGATCTTGAGAAATAGTATAAACTGAGAAGAACACATTCTTTTGTGGTTATGAGAGGGGGGAGGGAGGGAGGGTGGGAGAGGGTTATTTACTGATTAGTTAGTAGATAAGAACTACTTTAGGTGAAGGCAAGTTCAGCTCAACTGGACTGGACCAAAAGCAAAGAAGTTTCCGGGATAAAATGAATGCTTCGAAGGTCAGTGGAGCAAGGGCGGGGGTTTGGGGACTATGGCTTAAGGGGACTTCTAAGTCAATTGGCAAAATAAATTCTATTATGGAAACATTCTGCACCCCAGTTTGAAGTGTGGCATCTGGGGTCTTAAATGCTAACAAGTGGCCATCTAAGATGCATCAATTGGTCTCAACCCACCTGGATCAAAGGAGAATGAAGAATACCAAGGTCACACGATAACTATGAGCCCAAGAGACAGAAAGGGCCACATGAACCAGAGACTTACATCATCCTGAGACCAGAAGAACTAGTTGGTGCCCGGCCACAACCAATGACTGCCCTGACAGGGAGCATAACAGAAAACCACTGACGGAGCAGGAGAACAGTGGGATGCAGACCCCAAATTCTTATAAAAAAACCAGACTTAATGGTCTGACTGAGACTAGAAGAATCCCAGCAGTCATGGTCCCCAAACCTTCTGTTGGCCCAGGACAGGAACCATTCCTGAAGACAACTCATCAGACGTGGAAGGGACTGGACAATGGGCTGGAGAGAGATGCTGATGAAGAGTGAGCTACTTGTATCAGGTGGACACTTGAGACTGTACTGGCATCTCCTGTCTGGAGGGGAGATGGGAGGGTAGAGGGGGTTAGAAACTGGCAAAACAGTCACGAAAGGAGAGACTGGAAGAAGGGAATGGGCTGACTCATTAGGGGGAGAGTAAATGAGAGTATGTAGTAAGGTGTATATAAGCTTATATGTGACAGACTGACTTGATTTGTAAACGTTCACTTATAGCACAATAAAAATTATTTAAAAAAAAATACCCAAGTTCATTAGTTACATGAAATGTTCCCAATGCACTTGCTCTTTTAGCAACATGTCAGTTGTTTTCCTAGTATGTGAAGCTACCAACCAGTCACTGATGATAAAAACGAGGCAGAATGAGGGCCACATGATTCCAAGACTCTTTCCCCTAACTTAGGTTCCATAACTGGTAACAGGGCAGAGTATATATTCAGTATTGTTTGTTCAGGTATGGAACTGATATCTACTACACAACTTTGTGAGGAGCCCTGGTGGCATAGTGGTTAAGTGTTCAGCTGCTAACCAAATGGTTGGCAGTTCAAACCTATCAGCCTCTGCAGAAGAAAGATGTAGCAATCTGCTTCTGTAAAGATTTACAGCCAGTGGGGCAGTTCTACTCTATCCTATAGGGTCACTATGAGTTGGAACAGACTTGACGACAATAGATTTGGTTTTTTGGTTTATGCTACTTTGTAGGATTCTGAACTCTGCAGAGTAGCAGCCTCTCCATGCTTTTATAAAGCTTTGTGTCAAAATACCACAAAGAACAAATAACTAAACTATACATTATATATTAGCTTCAAAGGGAGGTCTTCCTACTTCCTCACCTTACAGAACAGGATGGTCAACAATCAAATGCTTTTTTAGATAGTCTTTTAAAAGACTGAAGCTTGTTTGTTGTGTTTTTTATTAAGCTAGAGGGGTTTATTTCTCCAAATAGAGACCTGTCCCCGTTGGACACCTATTGTACAAGCCAGGCTACCTGCTAACACTAAATTGCAGATGTTTACAATTCCAGTTAGCATTTTCTCTTGGATGTAAGCGCATTATATTTTGGGTTCTAACAGAATTTATCATCAACAAAATCACCATCTTTAACATAAAAATAACTGTCAGCAAAGAATAACACTGAAAAGAACCTGGTTTATATTTAACTAAGGAAAGTTTATTATTTTAACTGTGGACGCTTAATGGCAGGCCTTAAAATTCTTGCCATGTCAACACCAGAGACATCTCCCCTTATTAGTGCCCACACTGTTAGAACTATATTTTTTCACTAAAATGTCTCTTTCTGGCTTTTCCAAAGACAGGTTGGCCATTACTCTTCTAGTAAATTAAATTTACCAGATTCAGTTGATGATGGGAGTAGGGGAAAAATACCTGGCATCTCACTTGCCCTAATCTGGTTTTATTGGACCTCAGTCACAAGGATCACAGTCCATACACATTAATTTCTGGAAAAAGGATTGTCAAGAATTTAAATGCTAGTATAGACTTAACTTAAAACTCAACTCTGATTTAAGGTGCAGAATGTATCATACCCCACATTACAGCTCTCATTTCATCTGTAAACCTATTCCAGTTAGGGTTCGGTGTCAGGGATCACCAAGATCACTCCCAGGTTAGGTGATTCGCTAGAAAGCACGGACTCAGCATTTAATGATACTTAGGGCTATGATATATTACAGCAGAAAGATATAAAGCAAAATCAGCAAAGAGAAAAGGCTCATGGGGCAATGTCTGGAGGAAATCAGGAACAACTTTCCAAGAGTCCTCTCCCAGTGGAGCAGCACAGGAAAAGCATAATTACTCCAGCAATGAATTGTGAAACACATGTGAAATGCTGTCTACCAGAGAATATCATTAGAGACTCAGTGCCCAAGTTTTTATTGGGGCTGGTTATGTAGGCCTCCTCTGCCTAGCACATATCAAAATTCCAAACTCTCAGAAGCAAAGCAGGTATTCAGTATAAGCCATACTGTTTGCACAGTTTAGGCACAGTAAACCACCCATGTCAGCTAGGGAATTGCAGGAACACTCCCAAAATCCAAGGGCTAAGCTTGAAAGCTGGCCTTTCTAAGAATAGCAGTCTCAGGACTGTTATGTTAACTCTTTTCTGTCAGGTTATCTGCTCTCTGAAATATGGATATGTTTGACTTGAACCCCTTTTCCAATTCCATGTTCCATGGATTAAGCCCTCCCAAATTTTTGAAACACACTAGGGCCCACCTTAATCTTTCCTTAAGATCTTCAACTGGATTTTGCAGTGACTTGCTGTGCCTAATCACCTATGTGATCACCAAAGCAAGGATGGTCTCATGCTTCTTCTGACACCATCATTCAAGATATAATGATGACAGGAAGCCAGTTCAAAAGTCCCTGTGCAGGTCTTTGACACTTTTTATTCATTTCCCCCAGCTAAGAACTGTCCCTCTTTGCTTATGCCACCAAAATAGAGGTCCCAAGCCAGACAGGAAGATTTTTAAGAATTAAACCACGTTTAGGCAATTCTCCTCACAGAAAAATGAGCATACTATATATATGGTTTACGTATACAATTCTGTAAAAACACATTCCTAAATGTGTTGCTTTGGCATAAATTTCATGTTACTTACCAGACCCTTGCATAATCTCCTTCCCTTATGAGTTCTGGCCAGTCACCTAGAAGGTGAACAAAGACTGGAACATTTTAATATATTCTACATAAAATTATCTTCTGGGAATTTCCTAGATGCTCCTAAATTTAAAAGCAAGAAATGAGCCTTTTATAGGTCTCTGTGGCCCCAGAAAAGAAACCTTTGGCAGAAAATTTTCTGGCTCCCTGGAGCACCATTTGACATTATAATTTTGTACCGATCTAATATTCAGGAATTTGTGCATCAGTGTGCCCCAAAATTCCATCTTTGCAATATAAGATCTTTGCAACACAACATATCTGATTCATCCCATTTCAGTGAATCTCAAGTTGCACTTTAGAAAACTGTTTTCTCCCGTAGATCATTGTTAATTCAATTTAAATTAAGCAAATATTCACTTGAGCTGCTCAAGCTCTCTTAAGGACACTTAAATTAACGATAATTATTTAAACATTCATATACGCATATGCGGTTCTCCTGATTTATCCCCCAATCGACATAATTCAAAATTATATCCATGGAGAGAGTTAGATAGTTCACGTCCTTTATAGAATAAAAAAGTATTTATTTTGAGGATTATTATTTTAAAGGAAAATGAAATGATTGAAATTCTTCACCTCCATATCACACAGTCACAAGGTAGTCCGTACAGCCTTGGGTAAAGATTAAAAACCTAAAATTCTTCCTAAAACAAAAAATAATAATGCAAGGCCTATAGTAAAGCCCATCAACATCGCATTCAAAGTCAAAACCCTGGTTTTGTCTTTGAACTCTGTCTCCACATGTCTGAGCTTCACTGTCTTAATCTATAGAAAAGGGCCATGAAGATTAAGGACATATATGAAAACTGTGAAAGCCTTCTGTAAGCTGTAGAGGTTGACACAGGACATGAAATAACTTTCAAAAACATTTTCAATATTTAAAGCTGTCTCTTCTAAGGTCGGCTTTAGTCTTCAGTAGAATCTAGGAAGTCACGCCTAATACCCTGGGTCTTTATAAAAGCAAACAGACAAGTCAAACACTGTATAAAATTATAAAATAGCTCCTATATCTTTGGTATTGCTCAAGTTTCTTCATCAGGAGGAACCTACATCACTATAACTCTATCATCGAATTATTGCTTGGCTACCTAAGCCAGTACAATCTCTCACCCAGATCTGATCACTCAGTCACCCACACCCAGAGCTTTTCTAAAAAAAGTCTTCCCCATAAAACCTTAGCTGTCCTGTGTCCCACTCCATCAGGTCCGTTCTCTCTGCTGAATAGAGCTGCTTATAGTATCTTGTGCTACCAAAATTATTATGTTCCAGTTAATATGTGAACAGGTAGGTAGGTAGGTAAGCAGGCAGATAGATAGGCAGATTAGAGAGATGATAGATAGATTAGATTAGATTAGATAGATGATAGATAGATGATAGACAGACAGATGATATAGACACAGCTATAGATATATACCTATATAAGAGATATATATATTAATATATATATTTTAAAGAACTGAAAAGAGACTCCAGTGGTGAGAAAATTAAGGGAGCACACAAAAGTTGCAAAATTTTACATTCTGTCGGGATATAATTTTACATTCTGTCGGGATATAATTTCTGTCGGGAGCAGAATTTTACAAGGCTTTTTTCAATTCCAACACCCATGATTCCATAATTTTTAGCATCCTTCAAATTACACAAAGCAGAAGGTCACATATTTTCTCCTTTTACATAATGCTCAGCCTCTGGCTGGATCTTTTCTACCTACACTTATCCAAAGTACAGCACTCTGGCTGAAAATAAGCCACTCAGAGAAATTCAGTACTGTAAGACACGGATTTTGAAATTACAATACCAAGTTCTGCTTAACTTCCCTCCTAGTGATTTACAACAACCATCATATTCCTCTAGTAGGAAATAGTATTTTTTTAATACATTTCATTGTTACTTTCATACTGCAGTCTATCTTGCAAAGGTTCAAATTTGAAAGGAAACTTTCAGCTCCAGTGAAACATTACATCATCCTCTTTGAAAAATCATAGAAGATTCTATTTCAAGTAGCAAAGAATTAGAGAGGTAGCATCAAGTTGTAAATTATCTATAACAAACCCACGGAAGCAATTCTCTGTGCAATTAGTCCTTTCAATACAAATTTTAGATGCTAGCTAAAACTCTTAATAAGACCAGGCAGTTTCCACTAAAAATCCTGATATGGCTAAAGTGGGAAACAAGTTACAGTAGGAGAATACTTTGCCCTACATTTATTTTTAAACATTTCTAAGAAAACAAAAGCTGTTATACATATTTATTAAGAATAGGGGTTTGGGGAATTGGTAAGATTTTCGTTGTACATTAAAGATTGAAACTTGTCATACTAAAGAAACGAGAAATGTTACAATGCAAGGTAGTAGGGGAAAAGCTATTGGCTTATGCTGTGGTTTTAAAATTAATTTTTTACAGAACTGAATTCTTGAAAGCATTTAAAATGAGGAAGTCAGAAGCACAAAAGGGAAAACTAGAGTTTTGATATCTGAGTTGTTTTACAAAAATATTATACCCCGACAGAATGTGCTATAGTTGTTCTACAAGGTACTTGTTGCATAAAGCATCACAAACCACCAAAAGAAAACGGAAGCAGAAAAAGAACCACCCAGCTAGCTCAACTGCTGAACCAAGATGCTTCATTTTCCTTTGATAGTTGTGGCAGTTAACTTTCGGGAAAGTTGGAAGGGAGGGATTGAACCTGCACAATGTCCTTTAAATAGCCCTATATGAATTAAGTGATTGATTTATAAATGCTTCCCTGATGCTGCCTTTTGTTCAGTTTATTTAAATATTTCTATATCTTAACCTAATAATATTTAGGGACATTCTGGCTACAGGAGAATAAACGCAGCTTACTACATTACTGTTTTCATCTAAAAGAGTCCTCAAGAACTTTATGCAATTCATTCACTCCATCTATTCAATAAATATTTACTGGGTATCAGGCTGAGTTCCACTCTCAGCCCTGCTACTTACTAACTACATAACCATGACTCAAGTTACTTACCTTCTCTGTGCCTCAAGTTCCCCATCTGTAAAATGGGGGTAGTAATAGTAAAAAAACACCTACTTCATAAGATTGTTTTAAGAATGGAGTGAGTTAATATACCTAAAGCACTTAGAACAGTAACTGGCATATAATAATACTTAGAAAGTTCTAGTTGTTGTTGTTTGCCAGACACTATATTAAGTGCTAAAAATAATATGGCTATCAAAGACAGAAGAGATTCTTGCTCACATGGAATTTTAGTCATTAATCAAATATACATTTAATTATATTTGAAAATTATGGAGCATGAAGGGGGAAAAATAAGATTCTATAAGAGGATATAACAAAGGAATCTAACACAGACACAGAGCTCAGAAGTTTTCCTTGAGCAAATGATATGTGCTATAGGATCTGAAGGATAAGTAGAAGTTAATTAGATATAAAGGAGAGAAGCAAGCCTTCCAGAATAGGAGACCATCATGTACAAAGACTGTGGTAAAGATCTTGGGAAAGAATAAGTGATAAGGTACATAAAAAATAAGATAGTTGTTAACTCCAGAGAGAACAAAAAGTTGTTTAAGAAAAGAAATGTAAGCATAGAACACTACATGGCTCGGTTGTAAATAATATTAAGAGCCATTAATAATGAAAATAATGAACACATTTCTAACAAAAGCTTACGCAAATATGTTAGGAAGATTAAGGAAAAGAAATGGTTGTGAGGGAGAGGTGGTTGGGGAATATGTGAGTGAGCTAACGCTTCATCTGCCATAATAGGAAGTCAGTAGTAATATGTCCAGTGAACAAAAATCCAGAAATAGCAGTATATGAACGTCATTGAGAAGTGTGGAAGAAAATACTAAAAGAAATAGCTAAAAAGGGTTACTGGGTGGCAAAAACAGTTAAGCACTCAGCTACTAACTGAAAAGTTTGGTGGTTCAAACCCTCTCAGAGGCACCTGTGAATTTAGTACTCCTCCCCAAATTTCCTAAACTATTTTAATTATTTTTACTTCTTCCAGCATTCATCTTTTTATTCTTTAAAAAAAAATTTACTAAGTGCTCAAAATGTATCAAGCACCATAGCAAGCCAAGACAAATTAGACACTGCCTCTGCTTTCAAGAAGTTAATTTAGTAACCACTTTCCTTCCGACAGAAATTAAATGAGAAAAATCTGAAAACAATCATAATAGTGTGATGATGGCATTAGCCAAAAATTTAATACTGAATATACATTATTTGAGCACACAAAGGGTGAATCAAACAAAGTGCCAGTGATAAATGCCTACTCGTAAATGAATCATTCCTAGCTACAAAAAAGACTAATTTTCCATAATTGATATTTTACATAAAAAAATAAGAGGACAAGAAGCTTATAGGTAGTTGTCAAAAGCATCAAAATGACACAATTGGAATTTACTATGATTGAGAAAAGAAAAAAGAGAAAGAAACTAAAGTAAAAAATAAGAGTTTTAAGACAGATTAGAGTGATGAACCTACATTCCCCATAAATTCTATTTCTGCACCTAGGTAGCTAATTCATACTCTATAGAGCATTCGGTTTTCTTCACAGCTAACAAGTTGAGCAAAAAATATAATTTTATTGAAACAAATTGCAACCATGGTAAATAATGTTCTCTACCCTTGTGTTTCTAGTAAATCAGAGAAGAATCAAAGGTGCCAAGAACCAGACAAGGTGGGAAAAAGAGCCTCAATAGAGTCCTTTAACACCCAGCTCAGAAAAGCTACTTCCTATTAGTTGCATGGAAACCCTGGTGGCATAGTGGTTAAGTGCTATGGCTGCTAACCAAAGGGTCGGCAGTTCAAATCTGCCAGGCGCTCCTTGGAAACTCTATGGGGCAGTTCTACTCTGTCCTATAGGGTCGCTATGAGTCGGAATCAACTCCACGGCACTGGGGCTGGGATTAGTTGCATGTACTGAAATTCTCCAGATTTTTCCTCTGATCTATCTCCCATTTTCTTATTTATTGTCTACAACTGGATTAAGAAATAAAGGCAGCCACCCAAAACCCCAGTCTACAAAGAATGTGAACTATCATAGAATTTTTTAACTCTGTTTTCTGCAATAGGTTCTTTATATATACTTATGGCCAAAGATAACATCTGTTGCATACTTACTTTGTGGCAAGCACCATACTAAAGACTTCCAAAATCCTACCTCTTTTAATCCTTACAGTAGCCTTATCTGAGATTTTTGATATGGGTACTATTAATCCTGATTTTACAGATAAAGAAATTGAGAAATTGCTTCCTCCCCTCTCACCTTTCCTATGAGTTAAAGAACAAATTCTCTTTCTTTACTAATTTTCTTGTATGAATGAAGTTTCTTCGAATAGAGACTTTAAAGAAGAAGTGGTAGATGAGTTAAAAATAAAGAAAAAGCTACACAATATTTACTAATTATACAAATGTAATGTACAGTGAAACCTGTGAGAGTCAGAACTCAATGGACTGCCTTGTTTTTCCACAACTCAAATGTTTTACAGCTTTGACAGGGTGCAGTCTTACCACTTTTCTATTGCTCATTTTAGTGTAAAATATTCGCATTTTCCTTCTCTGAGAGGTTTCCACCTTACACAGGTTCTGGCTTCCACAGGTTTTGCTGTATTAACTATGCAAAATTTATGGAAGAAATATCTAATCCAACTATTTAAATCTGAATCTGCCACCACCCCACTCTTGCTACCTGTGGCCTGGCTACTGTGGACAAGTTTCCGTTCCCTCAGTTTATTTATCAGTAAGCTGGGGATGAGAATACTACCTATATCATTGAGTTGTTCTGAGAATTAAATGAGTAAATACCTTAAAGAGCATATAACGGTGCCTGGAACATAGTAAGAACTGTTGTTATTACTGTTATTAATAGAATTTATTTCCTTCCTGATTCCAATAAATAAATCTTAAACACATATTCTCAAAATATTGGTTAAAGGGGCATTAATTTTTTGGCCTGCCCAAAACATACAGTCTCTCAATTACCCTAAGGCAGTGGCAGTTCTATCTCCTCCACTGTCACCCCATCTTGTTTTTATTTTCAGTAATGAGAGCTTCCAGGACCCATGGTGGTGCAGTGGTTAAAGCACTTGGCTTTTAACCAAAAGGTGGTTTGAACTCACCAGCTGCTATGGAGAGAGATGTGGCAGTCTACTTCTGTAAAGATTTATAGCCTTGGAAACCCTATGGAGCAGTTCTACTCTGTCCCACAGAGTCGCCAGGAATCGAAATCAACTCAACAGCAGTGGGGTTTGGATTAATGACAGCTTCACTGCATTCAAACTGATTTTCTTCAATGACCTACTTTCCCTTAATCCTTTGCCTCTCCTTTCACTGGCCTCACTAAATTAGAAATTCTAGGACCCACTTTTTTGCAGGTTCCCTTGGTGTAATATGGGTAGACATTTGAAGAGTTTTTCCTTTCCACGGCCAGAAGATGTCCAGTGCTGTTCTTGAGCCAAAGCACACCTAATACACACCTGAAATTCTGACTCCTTCCCCAAAGCAGAAATTCTAAGGCCAGTTTTCTGCCTGCTTTTTTCATATTGTTGGAGCCCTGGTAGCACAGTGGTTCAGAGTTCAGCTGCTAACCAAAAGGTTGGCAGTTTGAATCCACCAGCGACTCCTTGGAAACCCTATGGGGCAGTCCTACTGGATCACTATAAGTTGGAATGGACTCGACAGCAATAGGTTTGGTTTGATTTCTCATTGTTGCAGTTTTTATCTTTAACCATTTGGGTTTTATTCTTCTATCCACAGGTAGCAAAAACTACATTCACTGGCAGGATAGTTAAACAAGAAGTTAAAATGCATTGCACAAAAATAAGATAATAGGGTGGGGACAAGATGGCTGACTAGGCAGAAGCTTCCACTGAACCCTCTTGCAACAAAGACCCAAAAAAACAAGTGAGTCAATTACATATATGACAATCTATGAACCCTGACCATCAAACACAGAACTAAGGAATCAGTCTGAGTGACAGGGGAGCAAGAGACCACACAGAAACAGCAACTAGTAGCAGAGTTCATGCTGCGATTCCTTGGTGCTGTGCTTTGGAGTGAGTGCGGTGGGGCTGATTCCTTGGTGCTGTGCTTTGGAGTGAGCGCGGTGGGGCTGATGGTGGTTTCCTGAGACAAGGCAAGCACGGGATGCAGGCCTAACCCCGTGGGGCAATCTCAGCAGGGACCCAGCCAGCGCAATCAGGCTACACACCCCTCTGGAATCTTAGATAAAACGGCCCTCTCGACACAAGATAAGTGATTTTGTCTATTTTACCAGGCTACTCTCTCCTACCTATCTGATCCCTCCCCTCCCTGCCCCATCTGGCTTCATTAACATTCAAATTCCCCGGGTCCGAGATAGAAGTGCCCTGCTTTTTTCTAACCCATTCTCCTGGCCTGGGAAAAGCAGCAAATTAACAATCAGGGGAAAAAAATTTCCCAACTTCCCTAAACTGGAAGATCAGAGCAGAAGCAGCTCCAGTCCAGGCATAAGAGATCCACAGACTTGACTTTCACCCCTACATGGAATCAGGTGGCTATTATAATGCAAAGGCAATTCTGTTAGAGGTCTGACTGTAATTGTTTCAGCTGATCAGTGGAGAGGTAGGTTTTGGAGATCTGATACTGCTCTACCACTTAAACAGAGCTCTCACCTACCCACAGCAGGGAACTGAGGGCTGAGGCTCCGTCTACACCACCTAGCCACTCACGAAAACGGTCTGAGGATAGTGGTGCCTACCAGTCTTTACAGGTACAAGCACTGGGTGCCTAAGGTACAGCTGCAGAGCCCACCCACCAGAGCATTCTAGAGAAGAGAGATGCTCCTTCCTCACTGGTCCTTGGGGGAAGGCTGTCAGCACTCTGACCTCCTAAGAGTGTGACCCCCTGCCACTACCAAAAATGAGTGCATACAACCATCACCACTACTCCTCTAAGATAGTAGGTAAGAGCCTATACCACTCACTAGGTGATCAATAATCAGGACACCTGAGCTGATTCTATTCAAGAATAAGGAATGGACTCATAGGCTCATATACCTGGTAACAGCTCTAACCATTTGGTAACAGGACATAAGTGCTTCAAAGCCTCCAACAATCAAGTTAATGCCCTCCAGTAGCCCATCTGGGTATACTGAAACAAAACAAAACAAGAAGTTAAGACTCAGTGAGCAAATATAAAATAAATTATTACAATAACATATAGTTGGCTCGGAGACAGCAGTCAATATCAAATCACATAAACAAGCAGATCATGATTGCTTCTACAAACCCCCAAAACAGAGAATCAAGCTCTCTCCTGGATGAAGATATATTCCTGGAACTGCCAGATGTAGAATACAGAAGACTAATACACAGAATGTTTCAAGACATTAGGGATGACATCAGAAATCAGGCAATGTAGAGAAAAAGCCAAGGAACACACAGATAAAGCAGTTGAAGAAATTAAAAAAGATTATTCAAGAACATAATGAAAAATTTAATAAGCTGCAAGAATCCATAGAGAGACAGCATTCAGAAATTCAAAAGATTAACAATAAAATTACAGAACTAGACAACTGAGAAGGAAGTCAGAGGAGCAGAATTGAGGAATTGGAATGCAGAATTGAGGAGCTGGAGGATAAGGCAATTGGCACCAATATATTTGAAGAAAAATCAGATAAAAGAATTTTAAAAAAACTAAGAAACTCTAAGAATCATGTGGGACTCTCTCAACAAGAATAACTTGCGTGTGATTGGAATTCTAGAACAGGGAGGGATAACAGAAAATACAGAGAGAATTGTTGAAGGTCTGTCGGCAGAAAACTTCCCTGACACCGTGAAAGACGAAAGGATATCTATCCAAGATGTTCATCAAACCCCATACAAGGTAGATCCAAAAAAAAAAAAAAATCACCAAGACATATTATCATCAAACTTGCCAAAACCAAAGATAAAGAGAAAATTTTAAAAGCAGCCAGGGATAAATGAAGTCACCTACAAAGGAGAATCAATAAGAATAAGGTCGGACTACACGGCAGAAACCATGCAGGCAAGAATGCAATGGTATGACATGTATAGAGCACTAAAGGAGAAAAATTACCAGCCAAGAATCATATATCCAGCAAAACTCTCTTTCAAATATGAAGGCAAAATTAAGTCATTTACAGATAAACACAAGCTTAGAGGATTTGCAAAAACCAAGAAACACTAAAGGAAATTCTTTGGTAAGAAAATCAATAATATCAGATACAAACACAACACAAGGACATAGAACAGAGCATTCTGATATCAACTCAGATAGAGAAACCACAAAAATAAAATAAGATTAATTAAACAAAAAAAATGCTCAAAACAGAGAATCATTGATGCCATTGTGTAAAAGATGACAATAATCAATAAAGAGGGATTAAATACAGGAGGCATAGGTCTTCCATATGGAGAGGAAATCAAGGCAATACAGGGAGATACAAGTTAGGTTTATACTTAGAAAAATAAGAGTAAATATTAAGGTAACCACAAAGACGCCTAACAATCCCATACTTCAAAATAAAAGCCAAGATAAACATAAGGACTCAGCAAAAACAAATTCAACTACAATGAAAAAAAGGAACACAGAATTTACAAAGAAAAAACTTCTCAGCACAAAAAGTAAGTGGAAAAGTGAAATTGTCAACAACACACAAAAAACAGTATTAAAATGACAGCAGTAAACTCACGCCTGTCTATAATTACGCTGAATGTAAATGGACTGAAAAAAAGACTGAATGCACCAATAAGAGACAGAGAGTTGCAGATTGGCTAAAAAAAAATAATAATAATAAAGCTATATTCTGCCTGCAACAGACACACCTTAGACTTAGAGACACAAACTAAAACACAAAGGATGGAAAAAAATGAGCAAGAGTGGCAATATTAATTTCCGACAAAATAGACTTCAAAGTTAAATCCACTACAAAGCATAAACAAGGACACTACGTAACGATTAAAGGGTCAATTTACCAGGAAGATATAACCATATTAAATATTTATGCACCCAATGACAACACTGCAAGATACATAAAACAAACTCTAACAGCATTGAAAAATGAGATAGACACCTCCAGAATTTATAGTAGGAGACTTCAACACACCACTTTCGGTGAAGGACAGGACATCCAGTAAGAAGCTCAATAAAGATGCAGAAGACCTAAATGCCAAATCAACCAACTTGACCTCATAGACATATACAGAACACTCCACCCAACAGCAGCCAAGTATACTTTCTTTTCTAGTGCACATGGAACATTCTCAAGAATAGACCACATATTAGGTCATAAAGTGAGCCTTAGCAGAATCCAAAACATCAAAATATTACAAAGCATCTTCTCAGACCATACGGCCATAAAAGTAGAAATCAATAACAGAAAAACCAGGGAAAAGAAATCAAATACTTGGAAACTGAATAATACCCTCCTCAAAAAAAGACTGGGTTATAGAAGACATGAAGGATGGAATAAAGAAATTCATAGAATCCAATGAGAATGAAAACACTTCATATCAGAACCTTTGGGACACTGCAAAACCAGGGCTCAGAGGTCAATTTATGTCAATAAATGGACACGTACAAAAAGAAGAAAGGCCAAAATCAAAGAACGGTCCCTACAACTTGAACAAACAGAAAAAGAGCAACAAAAGAAACGCTCAGGCACCAGAAGAAAGCAAATAGTAAAAATTAAGGCAGAATTAAATGAATTAGAGAACAGAAAAACAATTGAAAGAGTTAACAAGATCAAAAGCTGGTTCTTTGAAAAAATTAACAAAATTGATAAACCATTGGCCAGACTGACTAAAGAAAAACAGGAAAGGAAGCAAATAACCCAAATAAGAAATTGGGATGGACAATACCACAATAGACCCAACTGAAATTAAAAGAATCATATCAGATTACTATGAAAAATTGTACTCTAACAAATTTGAAAACCAGGAAGAAATGAACAAATTCCTAGAAACACATTACCTACCTAAACTAACAGGACTAGAACAACTAAATCTATGCATAACAAAAAAAGAGATTGAAAAAGTAATCAAAAATCTCCCAACAAAAAAATATCCCTGGCCCTGACGGCTTCACTGCAGAGTCCTACCAAACTTTCAGAGAAGAGGTAGTAACACCACTACTACTAAAGGTATTTCAGAGCATAGAGAAGGATGGAATACTCTCGAACTCATTCTATGAAGCCAGCATATCCCTGATACAAAAACCAGGTAAAGACACCACAAAAAAAGAAAATTACAGACCTATATCTCTCCTGAACATAGATGCAAAAATCCTCAACAAAATTCTAGCCGATAGAACTCAACAACATATCAAAAAAAAAAATTCACGATGACAAGTAGGATTTATTTTATGCAGGGATGGTTCAACATTAGAAAAACAATTAATGTAATACACCATATAAATAAAACAAAAAACAAGAAGCATATGATTTTCTTAATTGATGCAGAAAAGACACTTGATGAAATCCGAAACCCATTCATGATAAAAACTCTCAGCAACATAGGAATAGAAGGAAAATTCCTCAACATAATAAAGGGCATTTATACAAAGCCAACAGCCAACAGCATCCTAAATAGAGAGATTCTGAAACCATTCCCACTGAGAACAGGAACCAGACAAGGATGCCCTTTATCACCACTCTTATTCAACATTGTGCTGAAGGTCCTAGCCAGGACAATTAGGCTAGATAAAGAAATAAAGGGCATCCAGATTGGTAAGGAAGAAGTAAAAGTATCTCTATTTGCAGATGACATGTTCTTATACACAGAAAACCCTAATGAGTCTTCAAGAAAACTACTGAAACCAATAGAAGAGTTCAACAGAGTATCAGGATACAAGATAAACATACAAAAATCAGTTGGATTCCTCTACACCAACAAAAAGAACATCGAAGAGGAAATCACCAGATCAATACCATTTACAGTAACCCCCAAGAAGATAAAATACTTAGGAATAAATCTTACCAGAGATGTAAAAGACCTGCACAAAGAAAACTACAGGACTCCACTGCAAGAAACCAAAAGAGACTTAGGTAAGTGGAAAAACATACCTTGCTCATGGATAGGAAGACTTAACATTGTAAAAATTTCTATTCTACCAAAAGCCATCTATAGATACAATGCAATTCTGGTCCAAATTCCAAAGACATTTTTTAATGAGATGGAAAAACTAATCACCAACTTCATATGGAAGGGAAAGAGGCCCCAGATAAGTAGAGCATTACTGAAAAGGAAGAACAAAGTGGGAGGCCTCACTCTACCTGATTTTAGAACCTATTATACCACTGCAATAGTCAAAACAGCCTGGTACTAATACAACAACAGCCACATAGACCAATGGAACAGAATTGAGGATCCAGACATAAATCCATCCACATATGAGCAGCTGTTGTTTGACAATGGCCCAAAGTCAGTTAAACGGGGAAAAGACAGTCTTTTTAAACAAATGGTCGTGGCATAACTGGATACCCATCTGCAAAAAAAATGAAACAAGACCCATACCTCACACCATGCACAAAAACTAACTCAAAATGGATCAAAGACCTAAACATAAAGTCTAAAACGATAAAGATTATGGAAGAAAAAATAGGGACAATGTTAGGAGCCCTAATACATGGCATAAAGAAAATATAAAACATTACTAAAAATGCAGAAGAGAAACCAGATAACTGGGAGCTCCTAAAAATCAAACACCTATGCTCATCCAAAGAATTCACCAAAAGAGTAAAAAGACTACCTACAGACTGGGAAAAAGTTTTTAGCTATGACATCTCCAATCAGCGCCTGATCTCTAAAATCTACATGATTCTGCTAAAACTCAACCACAAAAAGACAAATAACCCAATTAAAAAATGGGCAAAAGATATGAACAGGCACTTGACTAAAGAAGACATTCAGGCCGCTAACAGATACATGAGGAAAGGCTCACGATCATTAGCCATTAGAAAAATGCAAATCAAAACTACAATAAAATTCCATATCACTCCAACAAGGCTGGCATTAATCCAAAAAACACATAATAATAAATGTTGGAGAGGTTGTGGAGAGACTGGAATACTTATACACTGCTGGTGGGAATGTAAAATGGTACAACCACTTTGGAAATCATTTTGGCACTTCCTTAAAAAACTAGAAATAGAACTACCATACGATCCAGCAATCCCATTGCTTGGAATATATCCTAGAGAAGTAAGATATATGCACACCCATGTTCATTGCAGTGCTGTTTACAGTAGCAAAAAGTTAGAAGCAACCAAGGCGCCCATCAACAGATGAATGGATAAATAAACTATGGTATATTCACACAAGGGAATACTACCCATGAATAAAGGATAATGATGAATCCATGAAACATTTCATAACATGGAGAAATCTGGAAGACATTATTCTGAGTGAAATTAGTCAATTGCAAAAGGACAAATATTATATGAGACCACTATTATAAGAACTGGAGAAACAGTTTAAACAGAGAGGAAAATATTCTTTGATAGTTATGAGAGGGGGGAGGGAGGTAGGAAGGGAGATGGGTTTTCACTAATTAGATAGTAGATAAGTTTTATATCAGTTGAAGGGAAAGACAGTACGCAATACAGGAGAGGTCAACACAAATGGACGAAACCAAAAGCAAAGAAGTTTCCTGAAAAAACTGAATGCTTTTTTTTTTCAAAGGCCAGTGTAGCAGAGGCGGGGATTTGAGGACCATGGTTTCAGGGGACATCTAAGTTAATTGGCATAATAAAATTTATTAAGAAAACATTCTGCATCCCACTTTGGAGAGTGGCATCTGGGGTCTTAAACTCTAGCAAGCAGCCATCTAAGATGCATCAATTGGTCTCAAGCCACCTGAAGAACACCAAAGACACAAGGTAATTATGAGCCTAAGAGACAGAAAGGACCACGTAAACCAGAGACTACATCAGCCTGAGACCAGAGGAGCTAGATGGTGCCCAGCTACAACCAATGGCTGCCCTGATAGGGAGCTCAACAGAGAAACCCTGAGGGAGCAGGAGAGCAGTGGGATGCAGACCCCAAATTCTTGTAAAAAGACCAGACTTAATGGTCAGACTGGGACTGGAGGGACCCAGGAGGCTGTGGTCCCCAGACCTCCTGATAGCCCAGGACATGAACCATTCCCAAATCCAGCTCTTCAGACAGGGATTGGACTGGAATAAACAAACAAAAAAAAAAAACCCAGTGCCATTGAGTCAATTCCAACTCATAGTGACCCTATAGGACAGAGTAGAACTGCCCCATAGAGTTTCCAAGGAGCGTGTGGCAGGTTCAAACTGCTGATCCTTTGGTTAGCAGCCATAGCACTTAACCACTATGCCACAAGGGTTTCCTGGAATAGGTGATGGAAAATGATACTGGTGAAGAACGAGCTTCTTGGATCAAGTGGATACATGAGACTATGTTGGCATCTCCTGTCTAGAGGGGGAATGAGAGGGCAGAGGGGGCTAGAAGCTACCCGAATGGACAGGAGGAGCGAGAGTGGAGGGCAGAATAGTGCTGTTTCATTGGAGGGAGAGCAATTAGGAGTGTATGGCAAGGTGTATATAAATTTTTGTATGAGATACTGACCTGATTTGTAAACTTTCACTTAAAGCTCAATAAAAATTAATTTAAAAAAAGATAATACATATCTCAAACTAAGATAATAAATAAATAAAAACAATCTGAATTATTTCTTGGCAATTATGTTATCCATACTCGAGAGATTTATTCTTGGTTATCTAAACCTAGAAAATTTTAATGTCAAAGTTATTTATCCTGGAATTTTCTATTCAAGGTCCTCTTTAAAATTAAAGGTAAATATTTATGTAATCTTGTGGTGGGAAACACTTTCTAAACACAATAAAATCAGAGCCAAAATGAAAGACTGATCTACCTGATTACTTAAAAACACAGGTGTTTAGTACCTTTAAAAAAATCATAAACTTAAAGGTTAATTACAAATTGGGAAAATATTTGTAACATATTATATATAATAAAGTGTTAATTTATTTTACATGTAAAGAGTTTTTACAATAAAATATGGAAGAAAATGGCTACCATTTCCCATGAAAATGGCAATGCACCTCAACAATTCAAAGAATCACAAAGGACAATTAACATAAAAATACTCAAATAGTAATCACATATATATGCTAACTAAAACAAAAATGAGAGACAATTGCTTTATATACCAAATTAGAAAAGATAAAAAAGATAATATTCAGTGTTGTCAAAGATGTTAGGAAATCCACATACATGTAGAGCCTAGGACCATTTGACATTACAGATCAAAAGCCTCAAAAAAACAAATGTACTTCCCTCTTATGCACTAATTCTACCACTAGGAATTAAGCCTAAAGAAATATTAAAGAGTGTCAAATATGTAAATAAAAGGATGCTCATTCCAGAGTTCAATGATAAGGGTTAAATAAATAATGGTAAATGAAATACTCTTTGAACCACTTACAGAGATGTTTCTGTTGAATTTTAAATGACATAAAAGAATGACCCACACTCTGAGAGGAGAAGGGTAAGCTTCCATCCCAGGAGTAAAGGAAAGTTACACTCTTCTGACCACCTCCCACCTTGATTGTCCTCTTCCCGCCCTCCTTAATTGGTATAGTAAGATCCCTGGGCACTTGCTGGCTATGTGAAAAGGACATCATACTGGGATAATTTTTTTACCTTCTACTTTAATTCCAAGCTGCAGCACTTGTAAATGAAGTCAGGGCCACTTGGCATCTGGCCAGCCCACACTCTGTCATTTCCTCACACAACCAGTTGATGAGTTCTCATTGTTTCAGGTGTGACAGTTGACTGGGGTTAAGATGGGATTTAGGACTGAAAAGAGAGGCCCTGCTTGAATCTCAAAGATGAGCCATATGCACAGCTTGCCAGGCATTTGCTCAGATAAAAATATATAGTTTTTTTGTTTTTTGTTTTTCTTATTTGGCACTGTCCTTTTTGTGTACATTTTCGGATCTCTTCCAAGGAGAGGTGAGTACAGGAGGCTGGGATTCGTGCCTTCTTGGATTAACTTGCAGGACATATTGTTAAGTAGGAAAAAGTTTTCATAAAACAGTGAGAACTTCATCTGCCTGTATCAACAGGACATAACAATGTGGACTGAGAACCAAGATCACCTGGGTCAACATAACTTAGTTGTTTGCAAGGGAAAGTTAAGACTATACACCAATAAATAACTTTATTGCTTTGCTTCAGGAAGTGCCTGAAAATCATTTTTCTGAGACAACACTCTACACAATTAGACAGCTAACTTACCACACAACAGTTTACTTGTCTAGGCTTGTTTCAAGACCCTCAGGTCCACCAATCCAAAGCTATTGTGTCATAAACTCTGCCAATCAACTTGTTCCCTACTTTGCAAGGCCCACTTTAAAAATCATTCTGAACACCTTTATAAAGCTAAGTTTAAAAAAATTTTTAAACACAACACAAGCGCTAAAATATTGTTTACGAACTGCCATTCGATTAACAATTATTTTCCCTTTGGTTTGCACAGTGTCCTTAAATGTTCAACTGATTAGAATGAGAATACTTCAATCAAAAGTAGTGGGTAAACTAGTCAAAACAACCAAATCCATTAAAATAGCCAATATTATAACAACAGAGCCCCTGATTATTACAAGTGTGCTTATATTCTGTTGATAAACAAAAAAAAAAAAATCTCTTTACTGTTGACAAGTATTTGTAGCCCCAAAACATATATCTGCATAATTTTGTATCTTTTGAGCATTGTCATTTTGAAATGAACCTTCTTACCATGGCCCATAAGAACTGTAAATGCTGAAGATTTTCTTTATTGCTACTATAAATCTGTAAATGAGATGGTCTTCACTAAGTAAGGATGTGGTCATTTTATACAAATTCAGGAAAAAGTAGTCTTTAAACATGACTGAAGAATATATCTGACCATCTAGTGTACTGTAGTCAGTCTTCCAACACACAGAATCATTACCCTCGTGTAGGAGAAGTAGTGGAAGGAAGTAAGGGAGTGTAGGAGTGAGGTGCTTGTGAATGTCATTTCTAAATAGTTGCACTACTGGGGTTGCCTTTCATTCATACAGGTATACTATGATCAAAATCAGGATTAAATGGCTTTTTCTGATCTTCTCATTTGAGAGATGAATCTCCACAATTCATTTATTTGTTAATCAAGCTGCCATGTTGAGACCGCCCCTAAGGGTACAATATAGATGATGAAGTTCATCTTCAAACAAGGAACAACCGGAGTGAAGAAATCTCTTTGAAAACTGACAGACTTACCACTAGGAAAATCTAGTTTAAATAGAGATAAATATAAAATTCTTACTTCAAATTATTTTCCAATCTAGCTACATAAAGTGCCAAAGTAGATAATAGCAATAAAAATATATGTCCACAAATATATTAGTACCCAATATAAAAGTGTCTAATTCTAATAAATACTGCTGCAAACATTTTTAAATTAGCCATTTTGAACTGTTTTTGCTGCAGTTCATGGACAGGGAACTGCCAAAAATTCAAGCTGGATTCAGAAGAGGAAATGTAATGAGGGATATCATTGGTGATATCAAATGGATCTTGGCTGAAAGCAGAGAATACCAGATAGATGTTTACCTGTGTTTTATTGACTACACAAAGGCTTTCAACTGTGTATATTACAACAAATCATGAATAACATTACAAAGAATGGGAATTCCAGAACACTTAATTGTGCTCATGAGGAACCTGTGCACAGACCAAAAGGCAGTCGTTCGAACAGAACAAGGGGATACTGCGTGATTTAAAATCAGGAAAGGTGTGCTTGAGAGTTGTATCATTTCACCATATTTATTCAATCTGTATGCTGAGCAAATAATCTGAGAAGATGCACTATATGAAGAAAAACAGGGGCATCAGGATTAGAAGACGAATCATTAACAGCTTGTGATATGCAGATGCAACCTTGATTGCTGGAAGGAAGTAAAGAGGATTTAAAGCACTTACTGATGAGGATCAAAGACTAGAGCCTTCAGTTTGGATTACACATAAACATGAAAACAAAAATCCTCACAACTGGACCAATAAGCAACATCATGATAAATGGAGAAAATATTGACATTGTCAAGGATTTCATTTCACGATCAAAGCCCACAGAAGCAGCAGTCAAGAAATCAAACAATGTATTGCATGAGGCAAATCTGCTGCAAAAGATCTCTTTTAAGTGTTAAAAAGCAAAGATGTCACTTTGAGGACTAAGGTGGGCCTGACCCAAGCCATGGTATTTTCAGTCACCTCATACATACATGAAAACTGGACAAGGAATTAGGAAGACTAAAGAAGAATTGATGCATCTGAATTATGGTGTTGGTGAAGAATATCGAATATATCACGGACTGTCAGAAAAACCCATTGCCATTGGGTCGATTCCAACTCATAGCAACCCTATCAGACAGAGTAGAACTGCCCCACAGAGTTTCCAAGGAGCTCCTGGTGGATTCAAACTGCAGACCTGGTGGCATAGTGGTTAACTGCTACAGCTGTAAACCAAAAGATCGGCAGTTCAAATCCGCCAGGCACTCCTCGGAAAACCTATGGGGCAGTTCTACTCTTTCTGATAGGGTCGCTATGAGTCAGAATCGACTCAAGGGCAATGGGTTTTAATGAGCCAGAAGAATGAACAAGTCTGTCTTGGAAGAAATATAGCCAGAATGCTTCTTAGAAATAATGTTCTTTGGACATAATATCAGGAGGGACCAGTCTCGGAAGAAGGATATCATTCTTGTTAAAACAGAGTCAGCAAAAAAGAGGAATACCCTCAATGAGATGGAATGACACAGTGGCTGCAACAATGGGTTCAGACATAGCAACAATTGTGAGGATGGCACAGGACTGCATAGTGTTTCATTCTGTTGTACATAGGTTTCCACTATGAGTTGAAACCAAGTCAACAGCACCTAACAAAAACAATTCTAATAAATAGTTACAAATGTTAAATTACAAATGTAATGTCACTCATCCTGAGCCTAAAACCCTGTAAATGCTCTTCCACAATTTCCCCATTTTGATCCACTGTCAATTCTCTGTCAAGGTAGTGTCTCCCTTACTGCAGTGATTTCTAATAAGTGTGTTGTTAGTGGCCATCATCTCAGCCCTTGACTCATGCTGACCCCATGAACAATGGGACAAAACACTGCCCCATCCTGCCCCATCCACATGATCTACTGCAGATCAGACTGTTGTTATCCATAGGGTTTTCATTGGCTGGTTTCCAAAGGTAGATCACCAGGCCTTTCTTCCTAGTCTATTTTAGTCCGGGGGCTTTGCTGAAACCTGCCCAGCATCATAGCAAAACACAAGCCTCCACTGACAAATGGGTGACGGCTGTGCTTAAGATACACTGGCTTGGAATCAAACATGTCCAAAGTATATGAGACATAGTCTCACCATCCTTGCTTCCAAGGAGAACACTGGCTGTATTTCTTCCAGGATAGACTTGTTTGTTCTTCTGGCAGTCCATGGTGTATTCGATATTCTTTGCCAGCACCACAATTTAAAAGCATCCATTCTTCTTTGGTCTTCCTTATTCACTGTCCAACTTTCACAAGCAGATGAGGCGATTGAAAATATCATGGTTTGGATCAGTGCACATTAGTTCTCAAAGTGAAATCTTTGCTTTATAACACTTTAAAGAGATCTTTTGCTGCAGGTTTGCCCAGTGCAATACATCATTTGATTTCTAGACTGCTGCTTCCATGGGTATTGATTATGGATCCAAGTAAAATGAAATCCTTCACAACGTCAATCTTTTTCTCCATTTATCATGATGTTGTTTATTAATCCATTATTAACAGGTTATCTGATGATATCTTGGGAGTTTAACAATAGTACATATTTATGTGTAATGTAATTTAACTTTTTAAAAATAATTGCAGAAATCAATTTATCAAGATTTATTAAGCTCATTAGGACAGTTTTCCAGATTGATCTAAGGAGGAAATAGTCACTTCTGAGTTTCTTGTTGAAGTAGAGCAAAAGCAATGAGGTCAAATTCTAAACCTAATTCATTAGAGGCCATACAATTCCATGTAGGATTGTAGTCCTTTAATAGGATCCAAACCCCTTCAAAGACTCCCAGGGCTTCGACTCCTTGGAATCAAGAGGTTCAAAAATGTCCAAGCACCCCGGGACAGCCTGGCATGAGGACTTCCAAGCATTCTGTCCACATGCCTTTTAGAGTCTCATTTGCAATATATGAACTGATTTAGGTAATTAAGTTGTATATTTGGGACACAGGATATTGAGTTCCTGGCATAAATTGTAAACTATTTAAATGTAATCATGATGTTAAAGAGGACAAAAATGGCATTAAAAATATACCAAAGAGAGAACTGATCCTCATGCAATGAAACCAAGTTTCTGAGAACACTGCAAGTATGTATTGAGATCTTTACAATATTCATTACTTCTGATCCAGTAATTCTATTTCCAAGGGTCTTACATGAAAAAAAAAAAAATCATTGACAATACTTGTAAGATGTATTTTTTCAAATTATGTTATAAAAATATGCAATTTTTAAACAAAAGAAATTTTGAACTGCTAAACAACAGTGGCTATCTCTGAAGGGTTTTTTTTTTTTCTTAATAGTTTTCTATATTTTTCAAGTTCTCCCCATTGAACATACATTAATTTTATAATCATAAAACATAAGTTGTGGGGGGAGGCATGAGGAATTTTAAGGGAGAAAGTAAAACCATACATTCAGGGCATGCAGCCCAATTCTCCCCACTCTCTGTCCTACAAATTAATTGTTAGATCACATTGACAATTTGATATTGTTAAATTTGAAAGCATAAACAGAATCTCTAGACATGTGACTCAAGGAATTATAAATCACAGACTGAGCAGGTGCATTCTGTCTCAGGAGAAAGATGAAGAGAAGGCGGATTATAAGCTGGACCATATCATGTCAAAATATAGAAGGCTTTCTCATAACTCATGTTAAGTCATACTAAACATCTTCAGCCTTATGTATTTCAGGCTTATGTATTCTAGTTACATAAGCCATCTTTTATTTTTTCATGAAAGCACAAAAATGCAATAAAGCTACTTTTAACAAGGCAATCCTGTGAACTCAGTGAAATCTTTATTATCCCACTTAGTACATTATTCTTGAGATCAAAGTTCATTATTATCTTTTTTTAAGATGACACCTATCTGTCCCACAGTTCCCTTCTTCAATAACTTCCGTTTAAAATTTTCTCTGCTTCCAAATCAAAAGAAATATTAAAGTACATGATGTGTCTCTGAAGATCTAAGACTCCAAATGCTTTGGGCCTTTAAAAGTGCAACTATAGAGAAACCACAAAGGACTACAAAGCAGGATGAAATATTAGTCGTGGTCCTTGTACAGATTATTGCCAGAGGAGTGTATTTGGCTTGGGGGATTCAATGATTTATTACTGTTCAACTAATTTCCAATGAAAATATCGCAATGCCTCTAGAACAGATTTTAGAAACATCTCTAGGTGTCAACCAAAAGAAAGAGGAAGAGACTGCCTTAACATGTAGACTAAGTCTGTCATTGTCAATAATACTATAAAAGCATAATACAAAATATTCACAAGTCCCCTCTGGCTAGTAAGAGAGAGCAGGATCTAAGCTTATAAGGGCCTGATTTACTGCCACCATTTTCAACATGTTGGCTCACTTGCTCATAATAAACTTGAAATCATGCTACTCCTTTTATATTTAAAAATAGTCACTCTACTTTCATGCTCCTGGCTCAGGAATCAAAATATATCTACAGAAACATGGTGTTGGGTGTATGGCTGTGTGGCAGGAATACAAATGTAGAGAATGTGGCAATGACAAATTGCTGACATACCGAACACTGCTACCAATAGAGAATAGTAACTGCTTTTCTGCTGCTGATTACCTTAGGAATGAAAATTCCAACCACTGATGAGAATTACATCATAACTATTTCATTAGGGATATACAGTTCACTGCTACTGGTAAGACTTAACACATGCTTTGTTTCTTCATTTGGTACTTTGTGTTTCTTAATTTTGGAATATTTCTTTAACAATTAACATCTAATTTAGATTCATTGGGGGAAAGAAGCTGAATTAATCAAAAGGACATAACCAAATTTACTTTAATTTTCTATGATAATTCTGTTTAAAGTGCACATCACCAAGACAATTGTACTGAAGAATTATTTAATAGCCTTTTGTTCATTCAACCACATCCATTGAACATATGTTTATGAAGCAACTATTATGTGCAACTATCAGGCAGATAATATAGGTTCGCTATGAGTCAGAATCGACTCGACAGCACTGGGTTTGGTTTTTTTGGTTTATCAGGCAGCATTTTGTTTCGTTGTACATGGGGTCACCATAGAGTCGGGGCCATCCACAGCAACTAACAACAACAACGTTATGTGTAAGGTCTTACTGTAGGCCCTAGGGATGCAAGAATTTAAAAAAAGGAAGCAGATGCTGGGTTTAGAGCATTCAGGCAAGACTAATTTGAGATATATCTTAAAATTCTAAGATTATTGTTAAAATTTAAAACTACCACTCAGATTTTATAATGATTCTATCAAGCTAATCAATATCTTAAAACATTCTGAAGTTAAAGAAAATTTACCTTCAATTAATACTAAATAAAATGCTTTATGTCATATAACTGCATGTTAAATTCAAAGAGAACTAAAAAAAAAAAAAACAAATTGCTCTGGATTTAAGGAATAAAGTTTTTTTCCTGCTAGACAACCATAATAATACATAAGTAATATTGCTATAATAGATCACTCAAAAAAAAGTCGTGATTTTCCGAAACTTCGTAGAAAATAGCGTCTCTATATTAATGTCTTAAACAACACGCAAGAGAGATAATTTATTCCCAAATCATCACCTTCACTTCTATTCCCCAGAATAGAAAATGATTGCTAAAACCGTAAGAATGAAAACAAACATTAATTTGCAAAAAGCTGTTTATTACATTCACAGCTGGAAAACTAATAAACTTTGGAAAGATATGTTCCACTCTAGACCAACTCAAATGATAGTGTCTACATCTTCATTTAACAGAAAACAAGTCTTAAAGTAAGAGATTAATCTCTAAATCCCTGCCATACATCATCAAGGGCAAATTAGGTAACCGCTTGCTTTCTCTCCTACTGTTTCAATAATTCATAAGATTCAACTGCAAAAGCTGGATCTGTTAAATCTCTGATAGTAAAGTGTCTTTACAGTTGAATTTGTGTGGGGTGGTTATAACTGACATTGATGTTTCATGAGCTAAATTATAGGCAATCTGAATGAGATGAAGCATCATTCAACTACCGATTTCAACCCTAGCCAAAACTGAGCAAAGAACTTTTTCTTTGTAGTCTTTGCATGTCTTTGTCTTTGCTCTTCAATTCCTCTGCCCTCACCTCTACTGTTCAGCTGTCTGGTGCCCAGGTCATCCTCTGAATATGCAGTACTTGTACTCCAGAGTTAGCTCCTGTTTCCCCCATTCTGTGGAGGGCCCATATTATTAGAAAAGAAGCTTTTTGAGCCGATGCCTGCTAAAGACAGACTAGTAGATTGGCCTGTTTTTACTCTCTCAAGGATATCTGCATTTTAAGAGCAAATGGTTGTTAATATAAGTAATCAGTCCTGTAGTAATTCAAGGTATGTAACTAAGCAAATTAAAGACTTTTAAGCAGTTTGCATAGAGAAGACAGTATTGAACCGGAACACCTCTTAAGAAAACCAAACCCGTTGCTGTCGAGTCGATTCCAACTCATAGTGACCCTATAGAACAGAGTAGAACTGTCCCTATAGAGTTTCTAAGGAACACCTGGTGGATTTGAACTGCTAACCTTTTGGTTAGCAGCCATAGCTCTTAACCACTATGCCACCAGGGTTCCTGAACATTTCTTAGGCAACCTCGTATTCATATAGGGTTGATTCTGTTCAGGTTAATAAATAGTGTCAATTATTTCCTCTGTTTCTTTAGCAACCTATAAATATCTGTTTCTTTATTCACCAGCTGGAAAGTAATTCATTTATTTATTCCATGCACAAATGTTTGTCAAATGCGTATTCTGTTCTAAGCACTATCTTAGGCCCTAATGGTGCAGTAATGAAATAAAAACAATGCCCTTGCCTCATAGGGCTTATATGCTGGTGGCAAAAACCATATGATATAAATCTAAAGAAAAAAGTAAACCAGAAAACTTTGTATTATAAAAAAGGTCTGTGAGGAAATAAATAAGGTGCTGAGATAGAACGTGCCTGGGAGGGGCTCCTTGAGGAAAAGTCATCAGAAAAGTTCTCTCTGAAGAGCCGACTTTGATCTGAGACCTAAAGGCTGAGAATGAGACAGGCTGGCAAACTGCTAAGGAAAGAGGACTTCAGACAGAGGGAACAGCACATGCAAATGCCTTACCACAGAAAGGTGCTTGGCATGTTCCAGGAACAGAAAGGAGGCTGGTGTGTTGAAGCATCACAAGAGGATGAGTGATGGGCCTTGAGGTCGGGAGACAGGCAGAAGCCAAACCTTGGAAGTCTGGATTTCTTTCTCTGTGCCAGTAGAAAGGCATGGGCAAGTTTAATGAGATGAAGGGAGGGAGATGCAAACTGATTTTTATTTTAAAAGATCACATCGGTAGTTCACCTTCCCAAAATCCATCTGTCTTTCCTTATCTTAGTGGTTGAGAAAGCAGGATCTGGAATTGGGCTGGCTGGGGTTAAAGCTTGGCTCAGCCACTTACTGACCAGTAACTTGAGGAGTTTCATAATTTCCCTGTATCATAGCATCCCTATTTTTAAGTGTAGCAAATAATAGTATTTACATCATAAAATTGTGTGAAAATTAAATAACAACAAGCTCCTGGAATAGTGATAGACATATAAAAGCACTTAAGTACTATAAGTTGTTATTATAATATTATTTTACCCTCAGCAGCATTAGACTTCGTTGACCACATCTTCATTCTTAAAATACTTGCTTCTCTATGCTTCTCCCAGTTTATCTCATCCAGCCTCATGGCTTTAAATACCATCTCTGTGCCTCCCAAACCTCTACTTCGAACACTAAGCTCCAGACTCAAAGATTCAACTGAAAAATATCTGTTTATATAGCAAATTTACCAGGTACAAAACAGAACACTTGATTCCCACTCTCACCCTTCACTAAACTGCACCTCTCTCATCTTCCCCAGTAAATAGCACCCACCAGTTGCTCTAACCATATCTAAGTGTCATACTTGATTCATCACTTTCCCTCACATCCAGGCACTGCTTTCTTGATGGTATGAGGTCCCCCATCTCTGCTCACTTTCCTTTCCTTTTTATCTCTTGAGAGATAAAAGGTAGTAAAAACCACACCCCAGGGAAACTCCCTTTACATTGGATCAGGAATGTAACTTGGGTAAGGGTGTTACATTTCTACCCTAATCCTCTTTAACATAAAATTACAATCACAAAATGGAGAACAACCACAGACTACTGGAAATTGTGGCCTAACCAAGTTGACACATATTTTGGGGGGACATAATTCAATTCATGACAATTAATAAGTAGGGTGAACACTATAAAAAAGCAGGTTGTAAAAAGGTAAATCCACACAGTCAATGCCTTTGCATAGTCAATAAACCACAGGTAAACATCTTTCTGGTATTCTCTGCTTTCAGCCAGGATCCATCTGACATCAGCAATGATATCCCTGGTTCCACGTTCTCTTCTGAATAGGTTCAAGAGCAAGTTTCAGAGTCTCTTTTAACATTCATTTTGGTCTTTTCTTTCTTGTCTTTTTAATGATCTCTTGCTTTCTTCATGGGTGATATCCTTCATGTCATTCTGTAACTCATCTGGTCTTCAGTCATCAGTGTTCAAACCATGAAATCTATTCTTGAGGTGGTCTCTAAACTCAAGTGGGATATACTCAAGGTCGTACTTTGGCTCTCGTCGACTTGTTCTAATTTTCTTGTTTCAACTTGAACTTGCATATGAGTAATTGATGGTCTGTTCCACAGTTGGCCCCTGGTTTTGTTCTGACTGATGATGTTGAGCTTTTCCATCATCTTTTTGCACACATGTAGTCAATTTGATTCCTGTGTATGCCATCTGGTGAGGTTCCTGTGTATTGTCGCCATTTACATTGGTGAAAGAAGGTATTTGCAATGAAGAAGTTGTGGGTCTTGCAAAATTCTATCAAGCGATCTCCAGCACCATTTCTATCACCAAGGTTATATTTTCCAACTACTGATCCTTCTTCTTTGTTTCTAACTTTTGCATTCCAATCACCAGTAATTATCAATGCATCCTGATTCCGTGTTTGATGAATTTCAGACTGCAGAAGCTGGTAAAAATCTTCAATTTCTTCATCTTTGGCCTTAGTGGTTGGTGTGTAAATTTGAATAATAGTGGTATTAACCAGTCTTCCTTGTAGGTGTATGGATATTATCCTATCACTGACATAATTGTACTTCAGGACAGATCTTGAAATGTTCTTTTTGATGATGACTGTGATGGCATTCCTCTTCAAGTTGTCATTCCCGGCATAGCAGACCATATGACTCTCCAATTCAAAATGGCCAATGCAAGTCTGTTTCAGCTCAATGTTTATGTGTTCCATTTATTTTTGATGATTTCCAATTTTCCTATATTCATGCTTCATACATTCCATGTTCCAATTATTAATGGATGTTTGCAGCTGTTTCTTCTCATTTTGAATCGTGTCACATCAGCAAATGAAGGCCCCAAAAACTTGAATCCATCCACGTTATTAAGATTGACTCCACTTTTTTTTTCTACTTTGAGGAGGCAGCTCTTCCCCAGTCATCTTTTGAGTGCCTTCCAACCTTCCAGCACTGTATCAGACAATGTTTTGCTACTATTTGTAAGGTTTTCACCGGTCAATTCTTTTCAGAAGTAGACTTCCGGGTCCTTCTTCTTATTCTGTCTCAGTCTGGAAGCTCAGCTGAAACCTGTCTGCCTTGGGTGACCCTGTTGGTATCTGAATACCAGTGGCATATCCTCCAGCATCACAGCAACACGCCAGCCCCCACAGTACAACAAAGTGAGAGACACTTAATTGTGCTCATGAGGAACCTGTACATAGATCAAGAAGCAGTTGTTCAAAAAGAACAAGGGGCTACTGTGTGGTTTAAAGTCAGAAAAGGTATGTGTCAGGTTGTATCCTTTCACCATTTCTATTCAATCTGTATGCTGAGCAAATAATCTGAGAAGCTGGACTGTATAAAGAACAACGAGATATCAGGATTGGAGGAAGACTCATTAACAACTTGCATTATGCAGATGACACAACCTTGCTTACTGAAAGAGGACTTGAAGAACTTACTGATGAAGATCAAAGACCACAGCCTTCAGTTTGGATTGCGCCTCAACATAAAGAAAACAATCCTCACAAGTGGGCCAATAAGTGACATCATGATAAATGGACAAAAGATTGAAGCAGTGAAGGATTTCATTTTACTTGGATCCACAATCAACACCCGTGGAAGCAGCAGTCGAGAAATCAAGAGACGTATTGCATTACCCAGATCTGCTGCAAAAGACCTTTTTTAAGTGTTGAAAAGCAGAGATGTCACCTTGAAGACTAAGGTTAGCCTGACCAAGCCATGGTATTTTCAATCACATCATATGCATGCAAAAGCTGGACAATGAATAAGGAAGACTGAATTGATGCCTTTGAATTGTGGTGTTGGAGAAGAATATTGAATATACCATGGACTGCCGAAAGAACGAGCAAATCTCTCTTGGAAGATGTACAACCAGAATGCTCCTTAGAAGCAAGGATGGCGAGACCATGTCTCACATACTTTGGATGTGTTATCAGAAGGGATCAGTCCCTGGAGAAGAACATCATGCTTGGTAAAGTACCAAACCAAAAACCAAACCCATGGCCACTGAGAAAATTCAGATTCATAGCGGTCCTGTAGGACAGAGAAGAACTGCCCCATATGGCTTCCAAGGAGCACCTGGTGGATACAAACTGCTGACCTTTTGGTTAGCAGCTATAGCACTTAACCACTACACCACCAGTGTTTCCTGGTAAAGTACAGGGTCAGCGAAAAAGAGGAAGACCCTCAGTGAGATGGTCTACCACAGTGGCTGCAATAATGGGCTCATGCATAACAACGATTGCGAGCATGGAACAGGACTGGGCAGTGTTTCATTCTGTAGTACATAGGGTTGCTATGACTTGACAGCATCTAACAATAACAATGAAAGGATAAAAACAGATGATATGGTTTCCCAGTTTCGCCTTGCCTTCAACTTTTACTTCCTTTTTTCCCTCTTCCTTTTTCTTTTTTTTGTTTTTTTTTTTTTACTTACTTCCCCCACCGCCACCCCTTGACTAACAGACAGATGGTGAATTTAGCAAAAACAATTGTCCGAAGTACCATTCTGAGAAATATTGGGATGGGATTGCATGATCCCTAACAAGAGGCATGAAAACCAAGGATAATCTCCAACCAGTCCAACCACACATTTCACAGAGGAAATCAAGAGGAAAATCGCTACCTGAGCCAAAACACCAGGGTGCATGATTCTCTCTTCTTCTCACCACATAACACTCCTACCCTGCTTTGACTCATAGAGTTACCTGGCCTTCAGGTAGCTGAATAAAGCCTTTAACTGCTATTTGAGTCACTTAACCTGTTTTCTTTTGACAAGGCCATGACATAGGACTGACTTTAAGTGTCCCCTGAGAAAGTACCACTCGATTTTTGTAAACTTTGCCAGTATGGTTCAAGTGAAGCAGTGTATATCCCCTTAGATGTTAAGGTTTTTTCACAAAATTCTCTTTCAGAAGAGAGGAAATTCCCTTTTACACATGCCTTTACAAAGTCTGATATTATGGACACTATCTCGGTTACTTTGTTTTGAATAACAGAGTGCTGTGTGAGGAAGAAGGCCCCTAGGTAGTGCAAACAGTCTACTAAACCGAAGCTTTGGGGTTCGAATCCACTCAGAGGCACTGTAGAAGAAGGGTCTGGTGATCTGCTTCAGCAAAATTTACAGTCAGGAAAACCATATGGAGCAGTTCTACTCTGTAACACATCAGGTTGCCATGAGTCCAAATTGACTCAAGAGCAGCAGGTTTGGTTTTTTTATGCATATGTATGTGAGGAAGCTAGCTTGAAGTGACATAAATCACTGTTAGTTGTAGGTTCTTATAAAGGTCACCTGATAGACTTTTATAAAAGTCACTGACCAAAAGCAGCAAACAAATTTAAAGCAAATTGTATAATTATCCCTGGGAATATAACCTCTTAATTATTACCTTTGGATGTCATTAGATGCAAGTCTTCTAAAGATTACTTTTAAAAGTGTATAAAATAATTGTTTCTGCAGATTAGCTATTGGAATTAACGATAGCACTAAACAAACTAATAATTCTGAATTTTAAAAATTTTTCATAATAAGAGCATCATTCTGCTGACAAGGAAATAAGGAATACTAACACATATGTGCACACACACGCACACACACACACAACTAACTGAAATGGGTAGCCCAGAGAAAGAAATTGAGTGTGATAACCATCTTCTATACTGGGACATTTACTAAAACTGCAGCTTTCAAGCCTACAAGAATAAAGGAAGCAGAAGCAGAACCCAGGGCCCACCCAAATGGAGAATCTAATAAAGACATCCTGTTATCATAAAATAGAGATTTCATAGGGTTTTACCCTTATCATAAGAGTAAACAGCAGTAAATCCACTTCGGTACCACTGAAAAAAATAGTAGTTGTCCAGCCCCTTAGAGCTAAGCTGAAGATGGTGTGTAGAAATTCTCACTGACAAATTCAAACAACAAGTCAGCACTAAAGTGGATTTGCAACCTAAATTCACAATAGCTCAATGCCCTCAAGTTGAGAATAAATTTAGAAGAATCCCAGACTGGAATTGCTTACAAGAACACAATCCTCTCTGAGGCCTTCATCCTAGGCCTCAAAGACTTCCAAATATAAAAGTACTAGAAAAAAAAAGATGTTAATCAAAATAACTGAACATAGATAAGACTCCAAGAAAGAGAATTAACAGGAATAGTACAGTGGAAACAGTAGCAAGAATTTCAAATAATAGAGTCAACAGACATAGGCTCTCGAAATGACTATAATATGTATAAGGAAATATAATCCATTATTTTCATTCTCTATGATGCCCAATTTGCCCCAACTTTAGCCATTGGGAATGCAAACTGAATTTCATGCCTCACTCACGCCTTTGGCTGGTACCCTTGAGTAGTGAACAGCCTTCACTACCACAATGCAGAGAATGGACTGTAGGTCAATTGCTTTAACTCCTTTCTGCCCAGTTGTAAACTTGGCTCCCTGCAATCCACACTTGTTCCCATCCCCACATCCGACCATCACTGTCAATGATCAACAGAGGAACTAGAGGGATCTTTTTTAAATATGTCGTGTGTGACTCCCTCTACTCAAAACTCTGCCCTGGCTCCCAGTTTCACTCCAAATAAAGGAAATGACATGAAATGGCTTGCAAGGCCTTATGTGATCTGCCACCCCCACACTACTACCTTTCTGGTCTCATCTTTCTCTTGCTTATTCTACTACAACTAAACCTTAAACTGGCACCTTTGTTATTTCTAGGCACATCAGGCATATTCCATCTTAGGGTCTTTGCATTGCTATTTCTTCTGCCTGGAATGCTCTGCCCAAGATAACAGCTCAGCCAACTCTTTACCTCCTTCCAGTCTCTACTTAAATACTACCTTCCCAGTGAGCCTCCTTCCACTATCCTATTAAAACTCTTATCTGCTTCCCAGTATCCTCAATATCTCCTCTCCTGTTCAATGTTTCCATAGTGCTTCTTCTTGTTATTGGGTGCCATGGAGTCGATTCCGACTCATAGCAACCCTAGGTGACAGAGTAGAACTGCCCCCATAGGGTTTTCTTGGCTGTAATCTTTACAGAAGCAGATCTCCAGGTCTTTCTCCTGTGGAACCGCTGAGTGGGTTCAAACCGCCAACCTTTTGGTTAGCAGCCAAGCACTTAACCATTGCACAACCATGGCTCCTTGTTTCCATAGCACTTAGTGCCTTCTAACATTCTATGTAATTTGTTTATTTATTATCCTCATTGTCTGTCTTTCCCCATTAAGATATAGCTCCATGAGAGTATGAATTTTGTCTGTGTCATTTATTGATATATCCCCAACACTTGAAGAGTACCTGGTTCAGAGTAAATAACAAATATTTGTTGAAAATAAATGACAATATTGTTCAGGAATGCATGCAGAGTTGGTACAAGTACAAAGGAAAGTAACAAAATAATTATCACAAAAGTCTGCATAGTGGTTATTCTAGGGCATGGGTTGGGGATGCCATGAGAGAACTTTCAAGAAACTGAGAATTTCTGTTTTACAAAAGGTATCTGTGCTATCATTATTATTTATATTATTATTATTTAAAATGGAAAACATTTTTCTGCAGTGTTCAACATTATATTTCAAATTTAAAATATTTTTAAAAGCAATATAAAGTCAAAAAAGCAATACGGTGAATGGTTACATGTACAAATCACAACGAGCAAATAGGTCTTTTAAATTAGGATAAAATTTCCAGTGACTGCTGTATACCTTGATTCAGTGTTGTAAGTCAAACAACTTTGATGAAAGAGATTACGTGTGCAGGAAAGCTATAACCAATGATTCAAAACAGAGCTCTAGAAACAAAAAAGACACTGATATTGAAGTCATATTAAGAGTTTGAAGAAAATATTTTTATAAAATTAGGAAAAAGAATATTTTCAAATCAGTAATTTCAAATATGTATAACTAAATCAATATTTTTTAAAAAATAAACTTTGGAATATTTCATCTGTATTCCTAAAATTTTATATATTCACATTCTATTTGGGGTTGATATAGTAAGGCTTTATGCGCTAAATCTTGGAATCCACCAATGTAGTTAGTGTGTAGCAATATTCATTAAAAAGGCATTGTTTAAGTAAATCAGGTTATTTATCTAATGCAGCCATAAAAACTATGGAGAAATTCACATTTATTGGCATAGAATGCCACATATTGAGATGAGTGGGAAAAAGTGGTTACCTCATAGCATTTCTGTTAGAATCTTATTTACATAAATTGGTTAGATACATAAATACATAGAGAAATGCCTGAAAGGATCTCCATAAAATGTTAACAATACTTACTTCCTTGAGATATAATTTCAAGTTATTTTTACATTTCTTGCTGTACTCTTAGTTTTTTCCATGATTCTGCATCATTTTATAATAATGATTTTTTTATTGCAATTGCTGTGACCAAGTTGTACACCTGTAAAAAGTTGAATTGGCAAAAGTTGTGCGATAGACGTACTTATAACAATGACAAAAAAAAAAGGAGCTGTTGAAGCTGCTTATGTACAACCAAAAACCTCATGGGATTTTGTTCATTAGTTTGGAGGCTTTGGGTCATGGTTTCATGGGACATTCGAGTTAATTGGCCTAATAATGTCTTTAGTGCTTCTATCCTTCCTCCTAGTTTGTTGCATAGTGCCTGGTATCTTAAAAGCTTGCCAAGCAGCCATCCAAGGATTAGCAATTGGTCTCTATTCACCTGGAGCAACAGGGAAAGAAGGAAAGTTAGAAATAGGAGAAGGAAATGGAATGTGTGGCTAATTGCCTTCATGAACAACTGCCTTTTTTCCATGAGCCCAGAAAAACTGGATGGTGCCTGGCTACCATTACTGAACATTTTGATCAAAGATTCTGAAGGAGAACCCTGATCAAAAAAAAAAGGGAGGGAATATATAGCAGAATTTCAAATTTTCATGGATTCCAGACTTTCTGGAGCCATGGAGCCTGGGTGAACCCCTAAAACTATTGCCTTGAGATAATCTTTAAACCTTAAACCAGAATATCCCCTGAAGTCTTCTTAAAACCAAACAACAGTTTATTTAGCTAAATTAGTAAAGAATGTCTGCCTTGAGCATTGTGTTCTTTCAAGATCTATCTATACGGAATCAAACCGACAACTGCAACTTTAAAGATTAGATAGGTAACTTAGAGGGCAGAGAGTTTATGTTAACGGGGAAAGAACAAATCAGAAAAGGAGGGTGAGAATAGTTGCACAACTCAAAGAATGTAATCAATGTCACTGAACTCTACGTGTAGAACCTATTGAATCAGTGCATGTTTTGCTGTGTGTATTCTCAACAACAACAAAAAGATAAATTTAAAAAAAGAAAATTACATACCTTTCAGATATCATACAGACTCTTATGCAGCCATAATTTCTCAATGATAACAGAGCATGATGCCATGGTAAATATGTCTGATCTTAACTTCCAACCCATTGTTATTGAATCAATTCCGATTCATAGCAACCCTATAGGACAGAGTATACTGTATACTGCCCCATAGGTTTTCCAAGGAGTGGCTAGTGGATTCGAACAGCCAACCTTTTGATTAGTAGCCATAGCTCACCATAGCTCTTAACCACTGTACCACCAGGTCTCCATCTTAATTTCAGTGGCCTTTAACTTTGTGTTTACAACACCAAAGAGAAGAGAGAAAAAGAAAACTCCCAAATCTTAACAATCCATAAAATAATATTTAAATTCATAAGATTTTGGCCCAGTGTAGCAAAATGTGAATCTGCTGCTTTACCACAAACTAATATTAATATAGCTATATTTCTGTGCTCACTCTCTAATTTATTTAGCAAATATCAATTGGATACATACTATTTTAATGTCATGGCAACTTCAACTATGCATATACTGTGCATATTTCAACTATGCATATACTGTGATTCCTACAATAACCATAATTCAAGGCAGGATAAGAACGTGTCCTGTGAGGGAATTCACATGCTACACAAGTTCCAAAGACAAGATTACTTCCAATCCCTCTGAGCAAAGGTGCTTTAAAAGAGGTGGTAGTATCTGAGCCAGGTTGGGATATTAAGATGGATGGAGAAAAGACTTTACAGCAGAGGAGGAATGGAACACAGTCCAGATAATCGGATTAGAAAAAAATATACATGTATTGTCTACATTCTTTTAATTCTAAACTCCCATTCTATGGACTAGTAGAAAATCCTTAATGTCAGCGCTGTCGTTTCCCAAAGTTGTATGGAGTGCCTAGGCACTAGGGGTAGGAAGAGGTGGTTAACAAATAACAGTACAGTTCACACAAGGGGTTTACTAATGTGACATCCATTACATCAGATGGTATAGCCACTTCGGGTTTTATGGCTCTTCACCATTTCCGTTCCATGATTGAGGTAGAGAAATCATACATAAATGGTTCCTATCTGCCTAAAGGCAACAGACAGTCATGTCTTCTCTGGAGTCTTGCAGCCACACTGGCAGCGAGCAGGCCCTGGCCCGTCTTGTCCTTGGACCCACAGGTCTCTGTCACTTTCCTCTCTTCTTATACTGAGGAAAGTTTCTAGTCTGATAGGCTTGCTCTCATCTCAGCTTCTGGTCAAGCATTTGGTGTATTCTCACAAATCCTCTTCCCATAAAGACTTAGGATTTTGAACCACAAAGTCAGAGACATTCACATTTGTCTGTTCCCTTCTCTGCTACAGCCCTCCTCTGAGACAATGAGCCTGCAGTTGACTGCTTGCTTCAGTAGAGAGACGAGAAAAACACGGAAGGCTGCTAACCAAAAGGTTAGCAGTTCAAATCCACCAGGCGCTCCTTGGAAACCCTATGGAGCAGTTCTACTCTGTCCTATAGGGTTGCTATGAGTTGGAATCAACTTGGCGGCAACAGGTTTTGTTTTTGATCAATTCCTTGTACCTCAAGTAAAATTAAAGCTTAGCTTTACATCAAGAAAACCTTCCCCAGAGGGATTAGCCTGAGAGAGTCCCTTCTCCTTTGGAGAGTTTGCAGTCAAGGAAACACTTCTACAATATGCATCCATTTGAAAGCACACACACACACACAAAAGCTCACAGAGTAGACTTGACTTCAAGTTTATTTTACAGCGGAAGTGAGTTCAATAAATCATTAAGTCACATTCTCTAAAAGACTTGGGATAAAAGTTATTTTCTTTAAGAACATTGACTATATTGGTATTAAATGATTTACCTACAGAAGAGCCAGGGGGTCCTAGGTCCTAGAATTAGGATCCCATGAGTCGGAATCGACTCGATGGCACTGGATATGATGGCCCCCTGGTGGCATAGTGGTTAAGTGGTACGGTACTAACCAAAGGGTCGGCAGTTCGAATTCGCCAGGCGCTCCTTGGAAACTCTATGGGGGCAGTTCTACTCTGTCCTATAGGGTCGATATGAGTCCGAATCAGCTCGACGGCACTGGGTTTTGTTTTGGGTACTATGGCCCCTGAGCAAATTGAACAGCAGCAAAGAGATCACCCAGCTTGAAAGTAACTTTATGTAGAGAATGCAACATTAGTGCCACCTAGTGGTAACATTGAATAAAATCCTGAGGTTTAGGTCTCTTGTAAGCGAAATCCTACATACCTTCACGACCACCACCATCCTCCTCCACCCCACCCGGTATTCACCACGTGTTTCAACCAGGGCAACAGCTGTTTTCTGAAAAATGCTACCTGCCCTTTGGCAGCCTGGAAATAGCAATAAGTCTGAACCCATCTCCCCATAAGTTTCCTCTGATTTCTTCTAACTTTGTACAATGTATATTCAACTGCATTCCATTCCTAAAATTACTAAAAGTAATCTCTGTTCCCTTCAGTGTCCAAATTTATCAATCACAATTTCCTCCCCCTTCCTCACCAATACTAACAATATCACAGACAAAGAAAGTAATAGACTGGGCATATGTTCACAGGACTAGGCCCCAAGGGAAGTTTCCGTGTTAGTGACTTCAGATGTACCCCTTCCTTTGCCAGATGACTGTGGGCAGCCTCACGGAGTACAGGCAATCGTCATAAAATGCTGTTGCTGGGAGGACAGCTGTCACTTTACTGATGAGGAAACTGAGACCCAAAGAAGTTTTTGCACGTTCAGTTTGACATAGCTATTTAGTGACAAATTTGAAACCAGGAGAGAGGCTTTTTAATTTCCGATCCAGTATTGTTTTCCTGTAATGTCACAGTATCTAACTTCCCTTTGGAACATTTTCACCACAGAAAGCAGATTACTCTAATGGAGTGAGACCAAGGTTCAAAGAAAATTGCTGTGAATCTTGGCCCAGGTCCTAAACTTAAGTTTGCAGAATGGGAATAACATTTAATTTGTAATCAACAAAGCTTGCCTTCTAATGAAGTTTTCGTCATTAGGCAGTGTTTCACACTGCTTTTCGGCCCTGCAGTTATTGGAGCGTGCGCTGCTGAATTGTATTTGCTGTTGTTTTATTAATTTGATAGAGTGCTCGGCACCTACGCATACTCTTACATGTAGACCCCAGCCCATCCTGTTCCCAACGCATCTTGGATTATTTTGTTGCCAGAGTTTGGGAATTAATCATCTTAGGTGTATTTTTCATAATAGGTCATACTTTTTGCTTCAGGGGAAAAAAAAATTCTTTGAGCACAATTATTGATTCGCAGCTGGCAGATGGCATTATTAAATATTCTCTCCTAGATGGAGAAAGCATTTGAAAAAAATTTGTCGACATCTTTATACTGTACAAAGCTAAGGTAAACCTCAGAAATATTGGACTGGTATTTATTTTCTCATATTTACTGTTCATCCTCCTCTGAAAGGAGAATTCTCACACTAAAGGAAAATAATACTTTTACGTAGTTTTAAACTGACCTCCCATAAATGCAGGTGGCTTTCCAATGTATAAGAACTGCTGGTTTCATGATTATGTTCTAATTATAAACAATAAAAGAAATCTTTTAAATCCAGTTGTCCATTTGTTCTTGATCTTAATTTTTTTTTCTTTCCATTTCTAGTTGCTGTTTTTCTAAGCTAATGAATACTTAGCTTTACCATTTTTACCTCAGATAAAGATCATTCAAACTTCGTTATTCTCTGTTTTCTGTATCTGGCTACACAGCCTAAGGAACAGACATAGTTCAAAAGAAAAATATTTGAGTCCAATATTCCAATCATTTAAACCTTCTGGAAAATAAATGCTTTCCTATGATCTCTGTAACCATGACTGCATGGCCTTTCACATCAAGGTGAAGGGTGAGATTTTACAAGTCACAATTTTGACAGCTGTGAAGCTAATAAGGGCAAGCATCCCTGCTGATGTAAGCTAGTCAGCATGGAACTCTCCTATAGGAAAAAGCCAAGAGACATTATTAAACCTCAAATGTGATAGCTGGAGACTTAATAGCCTCACCCCAAGCCATTTTTATTTCTTTGCCGAAATACAGTTTGCTAGAATTCCCTCTGCTGTGAAAAGAAATTGCTGATTAGTCAAATGGGACTTAAGCCTTCCTTCACTGCTCTAATAAACAGGATTTCCGGGCTATGTGCGGTTCACCCTTTCAAGTGCTTCTAGACACAATCTCTTTCACCCGAGGACCCTCAGCATCACCTCTCTATAGCCCCGAACCAGGCAACGAGAATAATGACAGAGCAAGCCATTAATTTGGAACTTTTCTATAATTGAGGTCATGTTCAACAATGAGAAAATATTTGACGAAGAAAAACAAACCAACTTCCAATGGACTGTGTTCTTTGTAGGACATACTGTCTGTTCCAAGATTAAGCTGAGTAAAGGCTGTTTTCATTAAGATCATACAGAGCCTAAGCAGCTTTAAAGGCATTTCTTGCCCTTTGCCTCACCGTTCTACCCTCCCACCCCCACCACCAACACCATCACCATGTAAAATTCTGAAAAATTCCAATTCAGGCCCTGATGAAATTTACTAAATTCCTAGCTCCTCTCCAGTTTTCACACGAACAAGAATAACTTCCAAGAAGAATCACAAATTTGAAATCCAACATTTAGAAATTTCTTAGAAACAGAGGTGAATCATGAAAGAAAGAGTGAACGTTGCTGGCGTTTCATCTATGTCTCCATGGCAAAATGAGTTGTTTCTGAGTCATGGAAGAGGGGGAAGCTGGTCATGGAATTTTCCATGCATTTGATTCACCTGTGGAGTCAAAATATTGAGTACAGCTGATAGCAAGAGGCAAGAGAAAGGACACATAAGGTTCCAAACTAAGAACACTGCCTCTGGTTTCTGGTAAGCAGGGAATTGCAAGATATTTTTTTTTTGGCACAGATTCAGAATGTAGTTTGAATGCAAAGTAAAAATGTTTAAAGGAAAGATGATTTAAGCTGTATCTAGGGAACTCTTCACAGGTAGCATATGTTTGTAGTTAATATAAAAAAATAATCTATCCAAAAAGGAGAGCCCTGTTTTTCCAGACAAGTATCTCTTCTGATGACTGAGGTACTGAACTAGCAGTGAAAATAGGGAAAGAAAGCTTTGTGCCTGCTCAGGAAAGATAGTCTTCTGTGGACAGAAGAGAAAAGAACATGGGAAGAACTGGGTCATTACTGAGCTAGTTACCTCTGATTCACTATCTCTGCAAATGATTTCTTCCCCTTTTTGCCTTTTTTTTTTTTTGCCTGTCTTTGTTTCTTACTTCCCCTCTGTTTCCATCCTTTGTCTTTGAGATTTTATCCCAGGCATGTAAATATGTCTCTGTGGTGATGTGTCAGTACTATGGTTAAGAACTCAGTGGTTAAGAGCTGTGGCTGCTAACCAAAAAGTCAGCAGTTCGAATCCACCAACTACTTCTTGGAAACCGTATGGGGCAGTTCTACTCTGTCCTATAGGGCCACTATGACTCAGAATCAACTCCACAGCAACGGGTTTGGTTTGGTTTTTTTGTTTATTTGTTTATAGTTAAGAACAGACTGAAGTACTTAATGTAGCCTCTTCTGGTAAAGGAAGCAGTTGAGTAAGGGAGTCACCCACGTCATTTTGCCATAATTGCCAATGAGTGAAATTGGGGTCTAGACCTACAGAGAGAAAAAATTGCCTTATTGCAACTGAAGCATCTTCATTCGTAAATGTTTTTTGGAGATACAGCCAAGTAACAAATCTTCTAACCTACCAACCAGTTAACCAGTTGCTGTCAATTCCAGCTTATGGCAACCCAATGTATGTCCTAGTAGAACTGTGCTCCACAGGGTTTTCAATGTTTGCTTTTTCAGAAGTAGATCACTCGGCCTTTCTTCTGAGGTGCCTCTGGGTAGACTCAAACCTCCAACCTTTAGGTTAGCAGTCAAGCTTATTTATTGTTTGTACCATCCGGGGACTCCTTCTAACCTACAAGCTCATCTCTTTGTCAGCTAATCTGTGGCAGCTGTAGATCAAATATTTATTGAGCTAGGCTTTGCACTAGGCCCAAAAACCAAACCAAACCCACTGTCGCCAAGTCGATTCCAACGCATAGTGGCCCTATAGAACAGAGTACAATTGCCCCATAGGGTTTCCAAGGCTGTAATCTTTATGGAAGCAGACTGCCACATCTTTCTCCCATGGAGAGGCTGGTGGGTTCAAACCGCCGATCTTTCAGTTAACAGCTGAGTGCTTTAACCACTGTGCCACCAGGGCTTCTTTGTACTAAGCACAGGGGAAAAAATAGAGGAAAAGGCAGACATGAGGCTTATACTTTTTATTAGCTTCTTAGGCCATAACAAAGTACTACAAACTGGGTGGCTTATAAGAACAAAGATTTCTCTCAATTCTGGAAACTAGGAGTCCAAATTCAAGGTGTCAGACATGTTGATTCCTTCAGGCGGCTCTGAGAAAGAATGTATCTGATGCCTCTCTCCTAGCTTCTGATGATGCCCAATGATCCCTAGTGTTCCCTGGCTTAGATAGTTGCAGCACTCCGGTCTTTGCCCCCTTCTCCACATGGACATTTTCCTTCTGTGTTTTTTGTCTGTGTCTCTTCTCTTTTTATAAGGATACTATTTATATTGGATTAGGACCTACCCTACTTCAATATGACCTCATGTTAACTGACAACATCCTCAAAGACCCTATTTCCAAACAAAGTCACATTCACAGGTGTCAGGGATTAGGACTTCAACATCTTTTAAGGAGACACAATTCAATCCATAACATACTTAGAATCCAGAGTCTAAGACAAGTGTTTTCTGCAGAAGAAGGCAGCCCATCTTCCCAGGCATCTATTAAAACACAGGCTACTTAAGCAGGGTTGCAGCATTACGGTCGGTCAACATGCCTGGCTGAGGAAATGAGTAAGGGCTGAAATCCACCTTGGACTTCGCTCTCTAAAACTCTGAACTGTTACAAAGGGAACACCAGGAAGTCACTGCCCTGCTTAAAGCAATTTTCCAGTGCAGCACCCATACCTTTCCTTCTGCTTGGGAATTCCCAGTACTGCAGAGGTCACACCCACCTCTGGCCTCTGACCTTAACCATGGACCTTTAGGCTTGAGTCTAGATGAATTAATGTCAACAAGGAGTATTCAGCTTGCAATAGAGTGTAAAAATCTATACAGTAGGGGGACAATAATAGCACAGCTGGTCTCCGATTTCTTAGGTGTTTTAGCTTAAACCACTGTTTCTTAGTTGTTTTATTTTAGAGCCCCAGATCAGCTTTTCTCTCAGAGATAATAAGCACCATGAAGTCCGAGCTCTTTGTCCAAGGCCAGTTTGCTTTATTATGTACTATTTCCCCCCTAATGAGGGCAATAGCCCGTCTCCCACTGACCCATTACATCCCTAGACTTGTGATTAGCAACTATGCAAAAGGGCAAAACATGAGAAAGGACTATGAAGGAAGCCAAGTTAGAGTGAATGACTTCCAGATAAAGATATGGAATTTCTTTTGTACAGCTGATCTGCTGCAAACCGGTTCTGCAGATTATAGGGGATGGTAATGCCACATTTTTGTCACGTGTCTGTTGCCTTTGCTGCAAAGATAAACTCTTAATTGGCAAGCCTTTAACATCCAATGGCATTTTATGTTATGGTCTGATAGAAATAATCTGTTCAGGCTTTGTGACAAAGTTGTTTTGTAAATTCCTACTAATAATGGATGAAAAGCCCTGATAATGTGTGTGCTCTTGTGTTGGGATTAAAATTTTACACTAGCTTTAGTCAAAACAAATTCTGATCCTGTCACTTGAAGATGTAACTCTTATCATTCTTTCTGTTGTGAAAGGTTAGGGGTAAAAGCTTCCAAAAGCTGGTTTTACAAATAGCTTTTTGGCAGATTACTTGTAACATCCTTCCATGAATTGTTTGAAATCTATTCAGTCCATAAACATATTCCATCCAAGAAAAGCCAGAGCATCTGGGATTTTAACCCAAGTCCTGGATTGCCTCCCATTACCCTACGACTGAAAAGCTTCTATAAACTGTCTCTGAATCTGATTTTCATCACCAGATTCATATAGACAAGCACACAGCAGTCAACACATGATTAAATGCTGCCTTTGATGGCAACAGGTTTTGTGTTTTCAATAATCATTAATCTTTCTGGCTTTTTTAATCAAATAAATTAGCCTTGTCATTCTTTCAGTACAACTCTGCTTCACTGCCATGACAGGCTTCAAATGGTATCATCTGAAATTATTCTATCTTTTATGAAACAAACAAACAAAAAATCTTAAGCTTTAATACACAAGAGACAATCCTGAGTAGGATACAAACCAGTAATACAGGTCACAACTAACATATTTTTATTAGCTGAACATCTTAGGGAGCAGTGCCCTCAGGATGAGACCCTTCCACATAAACCCAATAGAAACCTTTCTCATGACTTTTCAGCCCCCACCAAGTTTCAAGCAGCTACAAAGTGAAGAAAAGCCTGGACCCAAACTCTGATTTTGTGGTTGCTCCCTTTAGAATGTCAGTTCCCCCTCCTTAACAGACTAAGTCTCTCTGGTCCTTCAAGATTTGTCTGAGACATCTTCTCATTCTGCCTGGGTTAGATGTGGCTCCATCTTAGCATTGACCACAGTATATAAGCATCTGTTTACTTGTCTTTCTCTGCACTAGAATGTGAGTTCCTTGAGGCCAAGGACTGTGTATTTTAATATCTGTATTCTAGTGTTAATTATGCTGCCTGGAACATAATAAATGCTCAATACATGTTTCTTAAACCAGGAACATAAGGATGGAGCAGTACTTTTCTCCAGTGAAAGACTGGTTGAGAATACCTCCTTTATCCTCCCTGAAGAACTAGATACAGCACTATAAAAGGTGGACTTCCCTTCAAACTTCCAAACACTTTCAGCAACTCCCATAGTTTAGTTATCTCAGTTTCCAGGATTATCATATAGAAATTTGGTGACTTCTGTTAGTTCATTAACAGTTATACCTCACATACGCCCAGTCAGTCCAGAAAAGCCACGATGCTATAAAGGCTACTGTAGCCTTTTATTGGAAGAAATTAGCAACAGGAATGGTTATCACTGAACTGTTTATCTGTGAATTTCTCAAATTCTCCAAAGAATTTTCTCTTTATCTTGGCTTTGAAATGCCAAAGGTCCTGAGAACCTTGCTCATTTGATACAGAGGCAAAAATTGTCATTTCTCCTCGTTAGTCATTCATTTTAGTTGAAAGAATAATATGTTTCAAGTATACTGTTCCCTGACCATTTGCTTGCATTTAACCACATTGCCTTACTTGGTTAAGCTCTTGAGCTGGTTTGCAGTACAACCTCTAAACACAAAACCTGCACTCATGAAAATGGATAGTCTTTATGCCCACTGAAAATGACATTCTGCTTCTTCTTTATTGAGAAAGGATGCATACATTGTCTTTGAATAATCTGCCTTTGTGTAGATTTATGAAAAATTGGCAACACTGAAAGGCTGGATCTTGATGTGTGTGTCTTACAAACCCGAGCAGCTGTTTGATTTCTAGTTTGAATCACTCAGGTAAGCTGTTCATGAGCTGAAACAGCAGGCATCATTTCTCCATCTGCTGTGCAGCACCCCAGAGATGCCATGGGCCCAAGGAAAATAAAAGGCAGGAAGAAAAAGAACACTTCTCTGTTTGTTTTTTAACTTGAATGCCTGGAGCAAATCAAGCCCAAGAGTCTAGCTGCTAAGGGAAAAGGCAAAATCCCTCAGCATTTCCACAGGACAAGGCAGGTCAGTTGCCCAGAGACAGGAATATGCTGTTTTGAGAGAAAGAAGGGAAATAAAGTAGAGCACGAAGCAATTCTAAATCACTGTCATGTTACAAACCTAAAACAGTAAGTTAATCATTAAGAAGACCTTTTTCAGGATTCTCTCTCACACACACACTGTACTGTAACAGCATCCTTCTTGAGAGTCTCTGCAGTAGACCAAGAAAAGATACCCCCCAACAGTGAGGAAACATTATGTTCAATTTCATGGGATGTGGACACACTACTTGACATGTGGTCCCCCAACCAGACCTTTACACTATGCAAAGTTAGAAGTGAAATCCTGGGTGTCATACGTTCAAATCAGAAAGAAATCAGCCTGCTGACTCCTTAACCAAGGTTGATAAGCTCTGCAGACTGAAGGCTGTAGCCATTAGAACTGTAACTGTCTATTATTATCCCTTCTCTGCATTATTATTCTATTCTTAACTGGCAGAGTTACTTTTATCAGCATGAAAACATGTCAAACTTCTGATTGACCACAAGATCATTGATTAATATGGATAAAGAGGAATTCTGTTAAAACTGCAGGATCTTCTTCCAAATAGCTCAGGCACGCAAAGCCAAACCTGGTACTGCGATAGCTTGTTATTTTTAACTACATCCCTTCCATTATTAGGTCTCTCCTTTGGAACAGTGGATTATTATTCAGCAACTTCGGAACAAGAGAGTTGTGCGCATCATCCAGCAGGGAGACAAGGGGGTTCTTGATACTTTCCATGTTAGACTTGCTAATCAATTCACTGGATAAAATGAAAGCCAAGGTACACAGTGGATGTTAGAATCTAATTTTAGGCAAACAGCATTACCCGCACAACACATCGTGAATTAAATGCACGAATGCTGAGAACATTTCAAAGCCTGCGAACACTTAACACACCGGACAACTCAAAGTGGACTCTAAGTGTTTTTGACATGGTCATCAACATCGGAGATCTTTTGTACCTCTATTTTTTGTTTTTTGTTTTTAATGTTAGTATTATGTAGGTTGTAATCCCTGGGTGGTACAAATGGTTAATGCGCTTGGCTGCTAACCAAAACGTTGGAAGTTCGAGTCCACCCAGAGGCACCTCAGAAGAAACGACTGATGATCCACTTCTGAAAAATCAGTCATTGAAAACCTTATGGAGCACAGTTCTGCTCTGACACACGTGGGATCGCCAGGAATTGGAGTCGACAGCAACTGTGTTTTGTTTCAATTATTAGTATTATTATGTAAGTTTAGAGCAGCGGTTTTCAAATGGAGGTCAATTTTGTCACCAAGGATATATTTGGCAATGTCTAAAGACATTTTTGATGGTCAGAATTGTTAGGTGCCATTAGCATCTAGTGAACAGAGGCCAGCGATACTGCTAAACATCCGGCAATACAAAGGACAGCCTCCACGATGAAAAATTATCTGACCCAAAGAGTCAATATGGCAAGGTTGAGAAACCCCAATTTAGAGGAAATGATAAATAAACATTTTTTAAATTTTTATCCAAGTAATATATGTATGTAGCTTTAAAAGTTAAATAAAAAAAGTTAAATAGCATTAAAAATCTTCTCATGAAAATTAGCAATCCTGTGCTCTGCTCCTTTCTCCCTTGAATTTCCCCTCCCGAATGTTTCCCTTTCTTTATCTATCTACCCTTAATTTCTAAAGAATATACTTACATCGCTAATTCTTATTTAAGTAAGTTTAGATATTATTATTGATACTTTATTATGCAGTGGAAGGATTTAGCACTTTCTCTACCTCTTTTTTTTTTCCTACCTCACTCCTTCACTTCCATCTCTAATTTTCTTATCATTTTCTTCCTGTTTTCCATTTGTTTCTAGAAGATTTTCCTCGCTTTATTTCCAACACTTATTTTTTTGTTGTTGTTGAATTTTAATTTCACTTATTGTACTTAAATTTTTATTCCCAGAGGCTTCTCTTAATTCTTTTCTCTTGTTCTTTTTTAAATAGCAACCTGTTTTCCTTTCCTGTATTAAATATCTCCTTATATTGCTCTAATATTATAAACTACATTGTTTTTGAAATTTTCTTTTGCTCCCTGCTTTGTTTCTATTTCCTTTGAGATCTATTTTTGCTTTATTGTTATGGTCACTTTCTTTACTCTGGGAGTGTTTTACTTAAATGCCTTGTGATCTTTTGTTGTCCATTTATATTTAAAAGTGGGAAATTAAAAGGCTGTGCATGCATGGGTAAGGCAAGTCCACTGGGGGCTTCACTGAGCACAATCTGGTGGCAGTCAGCCATATCGATGGCAGTTCCAACTCTCAGTATCTGTATTAGTCAGGATAGGCTACGTCTAACAAACTAAACCCAAAAAACCAAATCTATTACCATCGAGTTGATTCTGTCTCATAGCGATCTATAGAACAGGGTTTCCAAGGAGTGGCTGGTGGATTCAAACTGCAGACCTTTCAGTTAGCAATCTGAGCTCTTAAACACTGCGCCACCAGGACTCCATGTCTAACAAACAACCCCAAAATTTCAGTAGGTCAACATGCTGGGGCTCTTTTATAAGCACAGTCCACTGCAGGCCGGGTGGCTCTGCAGGGCAGCTGTACTTCTTGTGGTGGCTCAGCCATGCAGGCTATAGATCTGACATACTAACACACACCTTCCACGGTCACCTCTAAAAGGTGATCTACGTCACTTCCCTTCACAGTCCATTGGCCAGAAACAGTCACATGACCTCATCTAACTGTAAGGGGGTGTGAGGTAAATGAATATTTAATGAGGGACCACTCAGGTTCTCCATTGGCCTGACTCACATGTGCTGATCTTTAAAAAGGACAAAACATGCAGAAATGGAGTTTTGAATACTAGGAGACGTTAGAACATTCAACAAGAATATATCTGTCTGCACTCCCACCGAATTAGATATATTCTCTCCTTTTTCACTTCTTTAAGGTTTGAATTGCTTGGGAGAGGAGAAAAAATAAATGAAACTCATTCTTGTTTCTTTTTATCTCTATTTGTAGCTCCTTGTGTGGAATTTGCTTTAGAAATTCAAATTAATACAGAAATGTTATTAATTTAACTGAGACCAGCTAATGGATTATTAAAGATAAGTGATGTTTCTAAGTTTTCAAAGGAACATTTTTAGGCTTCGATCCCTACAATTACAAAATTCACTCCCCAAAAGATGGACGCCAAGATGCTTATTCCAGGCATCGATAGCTGCTTAACAAACCACCCCAGACTTAGTGGCCTAAACAACAATCTTTATATTATGCTTATAGGTTTGTGGGTCAGGAATTCAGAACGTTTTCTGAAATTCAGCAGGTTTCTGTTCCATGATGCCTAACAACTTTGACAAGAGCTTTACTAATACAGACTTCATGACCATTTGTTTCATCACACCATGTTCTGCTAAATGGAATATCTGAAAACCTAGCCTTCTATGAATCAAAACTCAGTAATTCAGAAGAAACGCAAAGGGTAGCAACATTACCCATCTTATTCTCACACTGACAGTGTCTAGGGAAGAAAGGCTTACAAGCAGAGACAAATTTGTGTGTACCCCAAGCCTAGATAATGATCTATTTCACCAAAGTAAGATATTTACCCACCCCCCCCCAACACACACACCCCGTGTCTAAATATCACAGGAGACAGAATGAGGAACAGAATTTCACAAATAGATCCATAAGCTAGTATTCAGTAGCTCAATGAACTGATTAAATTAACTCAAAAAACATTTGAGTTTCTACAACATAACCAGAAATACAGCAGAATCAGGACACTTTCTTTGCCCACAAGAAGCTTCAACTCTAATAGGCAAGATAGCAATACACTGTGGTAAGTGCTATGTATGTAAGTCTGGGGCTCCTCAGCACCAGCATTCTGCTAGCTGTTTATAGCCAATATCCACTCTGACTGAACTGTTCTCTCTTTTGATTGCTTGGTGCACACGCCACAGCAGGTGATAAATATTCTCAGTAGCACCACTTGTGCCTTTATAACAGATAAGAGGGGCACCTCACCGAGTGTCTGGCACATTTGGGGAGGAGGTAACACGCCAGAGCTGTAGCCTAGAATGACAAGTAGGGGGTGGCAAGAAAGGAGGTTGGCGAAATAAACTATGGTGAGATCATGAAAAGTCTTCTGTGTTATTTTGGGGTAAGTAGGGAGCTATTGAAGGGATTTTAATTAAGAGAGCAAGCCAATCAGATTGGTCTTAAAAATATTATTCTGCCTATCTGTGAAAAATTGAGAGGAGAAAGATGGCGAGCTGACACTAGAAGTAAATTTCCAGAATCCTGGGAAGAGAAAGGCAAAGTTAGATACAGTGAGAATAGAAGGAAGTAGATAAATTTAAGATATTACGAAAGTGGAATTTAACAGATTTGTAATCATTCGATGTGAGTGAGAAGGAGAGGAAGACAGAGAAGGGGAGTTTTCAAGGATAACGCTCAGATTTTGGGTTTGGCAATGGGGAGAATAATAGAACAGTTGCTGCCAAAGCCACAACTCTCCCTGACTTGTGGCCACTGGCTACTGCAAGGCAGAAAAATAGCAGTAGCAAGCCAGTGCCAGCCAGCATTGACAGGACATCATCAGGATGTTCTCAGGTCTGGTTTGGATGGAGAGAAGAAACCAAGAAGTTTAGGCAGGTAGACAGGAGATTTTCTCTTCCTCTTTCCATCTCATCCAGCACACACACCTCAAAGATCTGGAGACTGTAACTATTGTAAGAGATCAATGTTACGTAAAGGATTTGGAGGTTTCTTTAAGGTACTAACGGAGGAAAAAGAAAATGTGAAGAGACTGAGCCCAAACGGGAGTTCCAAACTCACCAGGAGGAAAGGAAGCAAGGTGTTGGGCTTTATACCCTCCTTAAAGGAATACTTTACAAGTCCTTCGATACCAAGGAAAAATATTCAATGGAAAAAGACTTCAAGAAAACCAAGAAGCTACCATGTCATGACGAGGAAATTAAGATTTCTATAACCCCATTCCTTTCAGCAATTGAAACTTTCAGAAATTAAAAGTCTCTGGTAGGTTGTGGAAGTTCAACTATGATACTGTCTTCAGGGAAGGGTGAGCAGAAAAGTACTGACTCGTGTCTTGAAGACGTATCAACATCAAGGTTCCTGTGTGGTGGTTTTTCCCCAGGAATCATTTTCTCTGAGCCATCTCTCAGTTCTGGAGCCACCCAAAATGCACTTATATTATCATGGAATAGCAGCTGATGTTATCTCTAATTGTGCAAGATTCCCTTGAAATTATTTGTCATGTAGTTCCTGTTTCTCAAATAATTCTAAGTTATATTTCAGTTCTAAATCTCTTTACCTAATACCCAAATAATCTTCTAGGAATTTTGCCATTTTTAGAAGAGGGCACTCTCAGGTGTTATTTCAAAATCTCTCTAAAATTCTTGCTAAAGTCATTCATTGGATAGTTTCTTCCAGTATCACTTTAAATAACCTACAGAAATTTTGTTTAATTTCTTTATATTAATAGCTTTTGTACAAGTATTATTACAGCTAATTAAAATGTTCCTACCACAGAGATAACTCAGAATTTTTTGTGTTCTTGATTTGCTAAAATGTGTCTCAGTTTTGGACCAAAAAGTTGCTATTCCAAAAGCAAACCACTCTGTGATATTAAAATGTGAAATTTATCTAGGAACAGAAGTGTAATGCTGGCAGTGTCTGGTACCTGACTCACTTCCTCTCAGTATCTCCTGTGATTTCAGCTACAGATGGGTGGATGTCTCTCCATGGGCGGCTTGGACTTCACACTGGTATCTTCTCACCTCAAACATGTGCCATGCCTCTTGGCTTTCTGTCCCAGGCTGTTCAGCTCAGCTGCTTACATGTATAGCTCGGAAGTGCAGGGGAGGTACCCCCAAGGACAACCCTGGACCAACGGGGGTGAGGATGATGGATAAATGTTCCACCTCTCCTTTTTGGTGGGCAATTCTTAGAAGTATTCTATATGCTCCTCAGGAGGGTCTGGCAGAATCAAGCTCCATTGCCTCCAGCAGTAACCTCAATAATGCTCCTTTATATTGGCTTTTTCTCCTTCCATGTCCCATTCTCCCTAGGCCTTTCCTCCTATTCCCTGAGATGCCTGTTCAAAATAAAACCCCTGCACACAAGTCCTTTTCTCCAGATCTGCTTTTGGGCAGAACCCATATTAAGACATCTGTCATCTAGTCAAACCCCTTCACTTTAAAGATGAGGAAACATCTTGTACAAGGGCATAATATTAGTTACAACATGAACTCATTCACAAATCTCCTCACTTCCAGAACAGGGCATTTTATGTTACCACCTACAGCCCCATGAAGAGTATGAGACAGTAATTAAGTGCTGAATTGTGGTCGACTGTCAACTTTCAGTATAGCTGGTGTTCAGAAGGGATAGCCACCAAGGAGCACTGGTACATGCAGGGGAGATTTCCTGGAGAAAGGAAACTTAATTTGGCCCTTGAATAGTATCTTAGGCAGACGTAGGGTATTCCAAGAAAAGGAAAAGATGAATTTATTAAAGTCAAAGTGAGTAGTATGTATTCTTAGGATATTTGGTAGACTAGCCTGGCAGGTCACAATAAGGTGTAAAGGGAATGATGAATAGGTAGGATGGTGCCAGATTATAAAACACTGAAAGCAAACAAAGGAATTTAAAGATAGCCTTCATTTCACACTTAAAATGTTATGAGATCTGCCTGACGCTCAACTAGGAGGCAGGTCCAGAATCTTTATCTCTACACTTTTAAAACCTGCAATCCTTTCTTCACTCTTCCATTCTTCTGAAGTTACCTTGATATATTTTAAAAGCTAAGGGTTTTTTGTAATGTGATACCTGTGGAAGAAAATCTAAACTCCTCAGCCTGGTTTAATTGCCATCTGGATACTGCTTACCCCTCCAATCTTATTCAGTTCAATCAGCTCATTTCCCATATCCGATACAGTCCTCAAGGAAGCTCACCCTCACCCTTACACTGACCCGGAAGAAAACTTTCTTCCTCCTGGAGGTCACACCATCATGATTTGCAATGTTATTCCCCTCCTTCTTGCTCTCAATTACTGAATTTCGGCTATTGGTGGAGAACTGTGTCCTGAGATGTCAGTCTTTTTTTTTTTTTTTTTCACTTCCAATCCTGCTGAGATGTTTTACAAACTTAACATCCATGCAGATGACCCATATGATACCATGACCTCACATTTTCGTCATCTCCTGGATTTCGACTGTCTACTTAAGCTTTTTACTTAAGCTACAGCTTTGACCTTGTCATTAACCAGAACTCCATCAACTCTGAAATTTTAAATTCCAAAATATTAATCTCTAAATACAAACTCATATTCTTCTTTCTCTTTCACTGCCTTCTTATATTTGTTTATTTGTTCAGCTGCCTGCCATGTGCCAGGCACTGTGTGGGACGTGAAGAAACAATGATGAATGAGACAGACATGACAAGGTTGTTGTCCTCACAGAGCTGGTAGCGTAGTAAGAAAAACTAACCAAGAAATTAACAGAAAGAGCTATAATAGAGGACATAAAGGATGCTATAGGGGCTTATGTGAGGGGCCCTGTTAACATAATACATCATTTTGTGCGGCAAAGAAGACACTGAGAGCATGGGCTTTGGAATCGTACAAACATAGGTTTAAATCCTCAGCTTAACAACGTATTTGTCCATGACAAGTTAACTTCTCAAAATTTCTGTTTCCTCACCTATAAAATAGAGATTATACCACTACCTTATTAAGTTCTTGAGAAGATTTAATTCGGAAAAGTATGAAAAGGACCCACGTGAGGACCCAGTGCCTGGCAAGACTTAATGCGTGTTAGTTATTAATATTATTATCGTGTCTTCTTGCCCATGTTGTTCCCCCTCCCTGAAATGATTTCTCTCCCCAGGATGCCGTTCTTTATTTCTTAAACCTAGCTAACACCTTGTTTTTCCTTTTAAAATTCAAGTAGGTTGTCGCCTTCTCTCGACGTCTTCCCTGACTTCCCCCATCCCTTGTGGTTTAGGTATTACTCTTCCTTTCCACTGTTCTCAAAGCACCTTATACTGTATCTCCCATAGCACATATCATACAGAGCAATTGTCTGTTTGCTTGTCCAACTCTTACTTTAGACTATGCATTCCACAAGAAAAAGGGTTACGGATTTTACCCCTAGAACTTAGCAAAATGCTTAGCAAGTACATTGTGTTTGATGAATTAGCCAAATGGAGAAATACTGCCCAATAGAATACTGTGAATGCAGTAGACACAAATATTTCTTGATGATTCAACAGGATCAAGTGGGTGATTCACTGTGCCCTGCAATATTATTTAAGGAGCCCTGGTGGCGCAGTGGTTAAAGTGCTTGGCTGCTAACCAAAAGATCAGCAGTTCAAACCCAGTAGCCATTCCATGGGAAGATGTGGTAGTCTGCTTCAGAAAAGATTATAGCTTTGGAAACCTATGGGGCAGTCCTGCTCTGTTTTATAGGGTCACTATGAGCCCGAATCAACTTGACCCCTTATGAACAAGCTCTTGTTTACATATGTTTGTAGCTCTATCTTTAAGTTCAAAAAGGAAACAGAGAAGTGTGAGGTAAAAACAGAGAAGTGTGAGGTAAAATAAAGCATGATAGTAAATTCTTTTAGTCCCAAAAGCTATTTCTTTCCACACTTTCTTTTTTTGTTGTTGTTATTTTAAAATATTTATTGCTTATTTTCCATTCTGCTTAACACAGGGGAATTAAAAAGATGAACTCTTGTCCTAATTTCCACATATTACTTCAGTGAAACTTGCAGAAAATAGCACATTTTGGTTTCTGTAATTTAAGGTTTGACTTACATTTGACAAGGAAAAATTCTTCCCTGAAAACAGCATGAAATCCTGAGATAATGGCTTAAAATATTTATTTATAATTGAGAAGGCAGACAGGCTCTTAATCATGGCATGGCTTAATTATAGCAGTATAAGCATAATTAGCACTGTTGTAATATATTATTAATTTGTATGATGAATTATCTTACCTCTGTTTTCAAAATACAGTTCTACACATTATTGTATGAATTCTTGGTTTAAATTATTATTCTTCTGGATTCTGTCTGCTGATAACTAAACGTTAAAATTTTTATTTCTTTCTCTACACATTAATTTTAATCTCCCAGAGTTGAAGGTAGAAAAAAACTAAGAACGCCAACCTATTAGACATTTTAATTTGCATTATTCACTGGGCATCAACTTTCACTACCTATTCACCAATTTTTAAGTTTATTTCAAATAGTTCTCAATACTTGTTGTCATTGATACATGAGTAGAAATCACCAGTATGGATTTATGCCTAAGGAATGGTGAGGCATAGTGACAAAGGGAAAGAAATGCCAGAAAGATTACACAAATTAACGGCTGAAAAATACTTCAGAGTTAATTCAGTTTCTTCAGAAGAAAGTATCATTTTGTATTGCTATAACAATGCTTTGCTTTTATTTTTCGGCTTAATGTTTAAAATTTATTTTTAAAATGGCATAATTTTCCTTTAGCCCTCATTTTTTAGGAAAAGAGACCATGAAAGTAAAATACTACTATTTTTAATGTCACCTACTTCTGGTTTTTTCCCTTTCATTACTTTGCTATTCACTATAAAGTGTATTCCAATAATAAGCTCTAGGGCCAGTCATATATTGCTGGAGAAAGATGGATATTTTAAATTCCTTTTCCAATATGATTTTTTTTTTTTTTAACCACAAACCCTAGGCATTCATTCATCTTTTAAAAAAAACACACACACAGTTTGGGAAAGAAAAATAGTTTTCCATTGTTGCATTGGAGGCCAATGCAACTGCAAAACTAAATGAAAGATTAAAAACAAATTTTAGGATTATCTAAGTTCCGGTAGATCCAAGGCAAAATGGGTTTAAAGAGCTTGAATTCTACTGAAAGTTGACTCAGTTCTCTAACTCACTTTCAGATTGAGGGGTGATATATGGGAAAGGTTTGTACCTTTAAGCCTGGACAAATTCAACATATAAGTCTTGGGTTATGAGGTCATTCTCAGAAAACAGACATGCGATCACCTCATTTGGAGAGACTTTATTCCCAGCCTGGCTCATTTCAGAATTGCAAATTGGTCTGATGTACTGGCTTATCACAGATGTCTCTCTGATCAGCATTAATGAGATGTATGCTTCAGCCAGGACTTCAAAAATACAGCCTCTGTGGGTCAGCACTGAAATAATTTGCCACCATGGAGAGCCCTGGAGAATCAAAGGGGAAAAAACTGATTAAGAAATCCCATTTGAAATTAGTTAGAAAAATCATATAATTTGCAGAGATTAACCCAATTAGATATTTTCCTTGATTTTTTTCCCACAGTAATATATCATAAACCAACCAAAAAACCAAACCTGTTGTCATCAAATCAAGTTGGACTCATAGTGACCCGATAGGATAAAGTAGAACTGCCCAACAGGGTTTCTAAGGAGAGGTTGATAGATTCAAACCACTGACCTTTCGGTTAGCAGCCAAGCTCTTAACCACTACACCACCAGGGCTCCATAATATACCATGATCTGGCTTAACTCAGTACATTCTCATAATAGAGTAATACTCAACATTTTTTATTAAAATTCATTTTGCATCTTGAGGTACAAATATTTAATTAAATATTTTATTTTGATAACAAATTGAAATCTGCAATATTGGCCTTTTCCTTTCTAGTGTCCTCCTAGACAATCTGATGACATCTTCTTGACAGTACCACTCTCAGCATCAGTCATAACAACACAAACCTACCTTACATGAGTGAGGGAAACATCACTTAAAACCGACATAGTCATATCACTGACCTTGAGCTGCTTCTGGAGAAAATGAATTGGCTTATTGAAGCAGTCAAGTGGAAAGCAGAAACCATCATTTTCTAAAGGTTTTCAAGGTAAAAATCCTTAGGGACAATCTTTTGTCAGTGTCTAAGGCTTGATTAACTGTCTTAATTCACTATGATTAATGATTTTTCAAACCCTGGGGCACCAAGTTTCTTTATATGTTATATTATTTGAACCTTAAAAGTGGGTGTTCTTCAAATGAACATCATAACCCACACACAAACCACATGGACAATTATAACAGATAATTATGCATTATGTCATTCAGTTAGTATAAAGACATTCCAGGTGAGGCCCCTCATTCATTTAAATAGGCATGTCAATATCTCACCCAAAATACATATCTCATCACACAGGGAATTTCTCCTTCATCAAAACATGACACTCCATTCTTCCTGTTTCCACAAGTAACTGTGTCTCTTAGAAAACCCATTAATGATCCAATTTTGTCAAATTCAGATTTAAGTCATAGTATTTAAAAATTGCTTGACTTCTGCTAGTGACTAGAAAATATGAATATGAATGCATATGGAATGTCCAAGTTCTGCTTATTCTAAAAGATAATAAATTTTAAGTTCCAACATCTAAAATAAATTATATAAAATTTGATTGGCTGCTATTACCTAAAATGAGTAGGACAAAGACTTCCGTCATTAACCAAGGATAAAATAAATCACAAATTTTGACAACAAATGTTGTAGAACTGGTAGAAGAGTTGTGTTGAAATGCCAGTCTCTCTCTGTGGGATAGGGAGAATGAGAACCTAAAACCTTCTTTAAATCCCAGTATGGTCCTCAGAACAGCTGTCAAAGATGACTGCACTGTTGTGAACTACTTGGGCTTCCACTTTAGCCTCATTTACCAGCAAAGCTGATTTATTTCAGGTTCACAAGCACTCAGGAACACAGATAAGTCTCATCCCTCCAGATTCTCCCTAAGTGTGTAAGCAAAAGGCAACTCACACTCTAGGACCTATTTATTTCTCTCAGGCTTTGGGATAAAGTCATGATATCATGACAAACAACCAAAATTAGTTAGACATCAAAGCATCACCCAACTGACACTACTGACTCAAAGGATTTGTTCCTAAAGCACACGCTAACTTCACAGAGCAGTGGGTATGTCATACTTAGGCTGAAACTGGTGTGACATGTGTATCAGATGATAATATAAAAACTTGAGAAGTTACCAAGAGGGAAAAACAAAGACAAGGGAAAGTTTTCACAAGGCAATAAGACTATCATCCCATCATCCTCCTTCCCTTACAAAGCTTAAATAACTCTAGCTAGTAAAACAATTATAAATTATAAGTTTAATGAGGCAAATAACATCAATAGAAACGACCTCTAAAGTTTGTATATCTCATTTTAGATATGGAATTCATCATTGAAGTTATTTTTTTCCTTCTTCCAGAAGAGGAATAAAAGGTTTAATTTTACATGGTTGATATGGTTTTATGAAAGTTTTAAAAGGAATACCACTGTAGGCCCTTATTCACGGAAAATAAAGTTGTTTCTGAGAATACACTGGGTAACCATTAGATTTTTTTCCCTACATCTCTCTTCTATGTTAAGCTGGCTCAATGATGTAGCTCAACTATCTCAGTAATATAAAACTTCTTTGGGGTCAATTAAAAAAAAAAGACACAAATTAAGTCACAGGTAAAAGAGATGAATATATAGATACATTATCTTTAGGATGTTGATAAGCGGTCATTAACCATTTTAGGATGGTTAAGGCACTATAAAACCAAAAACAAACCAAACCCAGTGCCGTCAAGTCGATTCCGACTCATAGCGACCCTATAGGACAGAGTAGAACTGCCCCGTAGAGTTTCCAAGGAGCACCTGGTGGATTCCAACTGCCGACCCTTTGGTTAGCAGTCATAGCACTTAACCACTACGCCACCAGGGTTCCCTAAAACAGTATAGCCCCCAGTAAAAACCTGCAACATTTTCTTTAGTGCAAGGTCTGCGACAGATGAAAAACCCATTCTATTTCTATCCTTGTTAGTAAATTCATGACTTATACCTCTGAAATGTTTTATACGTAAGCCTCTAGTGACTGACTTTCTTTCATAAAGGGAAAAGGGGCAGAAACAGAGCCTTAGAGTAGATGACCTTGGGAAGTACCTTGATTGGGTTATCTCTCTCTTAAATAGGTGTCAGGAGTCCCTGAGTGGTGTAAATAGTTAACATGCTCAGCTACTAACAGAAGAAAGCCCTGGTGATCTACTTTTGAAAAATCAGAGACTGAAAAGCCTATGGAGCACAACTCTACTCTGAAACACAGGGGGTTGCTATGAGTCGGAATCAACTCAAAGGCAACTGATGGTTTTTTTAAAAACTGTTATTTTGAAGAAAGTGAAGATGCGGCATGACTCAAAATGAGAAGAAACAGCTGCAAACATCCATTAATAATCAGAACATGGAATGTACGAAGCATAAATCTAGAAAAATTGGGAGTCATCAGAAATGAAATGGAACACATAAAGATCGATATCCTAGGCATTAGTGAGCTGAAGTGGACTAGTATTGGCCATTCTGAATCAGAAAATCATATGGTTTACTATGCCGAGAATGACAAAATGAAGAGGAATGGCATCATATTCATCAACAAAAAGAACATTTCAAGATCTATCCTAAAGTATAATGCTGTCAGTGACAGGATAATATCCAAACACCTACAAGAAAGACCAGTTAATACAAATATTATTCAAATTTACACATCAACCACTAATGCCAAAGATGACGAAATTGAAGATTTTTACCAACTTTCGCAGTCTGAAATTGATCAAACATGTAATCAAGATGCATGATAAGATGGTGATTGGATTGCAAAAGTTGGAAACAAGAAGAAGGATCAGTAGTTGGAAAATATAGCCTTGATGATAGAAAAGAGATTGCGTGATAGAATTTTGTAAGACCAATGACTTAGTCCTTGCAAATACCTTTCTTCAACAACATAAACAGTGACTATACATGTGGACCTCACTGGATGGAATACACAGGAATCAAACTGATTACATCTGTGGAAAGGGATGATGGAAAAGCTCAATATCATCAGTTAGGACAAGGCCAGAGGCCGACTGCAAAATGGACCATCAATTGCTCATATGCAAGTTCAAGTTGAGGCTGAAGAAAATTAATTAGTCCATGAGAGTCAAAGTACGACCCTGAGTAATGAACACTAATGACCAAAGACCAGACAAGTTTTGGAATGACATCAAGGACATCATACTTGGAAAAAGCAAAAAGTCATTAAAAAGATAGGAAAGCAAGAAAAGACCAAAATGGATGTCAGAAGAGACTCTGAAACTTGCTCTTGAATGAAGAGTAGTTAAAGCGAATGGAAGAAACGATGAAGTCATGAAAAAGGAAAGTAAGTTCTTGACTGGGGTATATTAAATTGCTTTCTTTCTTCCTCCTTTCAATTGTGTTGAGGAAATAAACTGGTGCTATTTTCTGATTTTTCCCCCTGTTGATAATATATCTTCCCATCATTTCTAAGCCCAGATCCTTTTTCTATTCCAGTTTTAAAACAAACCTCCAGCCAGGTGAACTGACTTCGCCTTGCCAAAGAGTAGGTAATTTCTCTAGGCGATAGAATATCTCGTCAGTTACTTGAATGTTGTTTTTCTTAATGAAGTCCTGTCAACTAATTTTTTCTGACTTATCTATTCCCCTCCAGTTCAGAGACCACTATTGATTTACCCTGAGTTAAGTCAATTTACTCCTAAATTTTTCTAGCTGTGATTTGGGAATATTCATTCAGGTGCATGGAACACCCACCATTAATCACATTTACATGTATCTTCAATCTTAAAACTTGAAGCATCTGCTAGAGTTATTCTTGCTTCTCTTTTATTTTTGCAACCTACACATAAAACATTGCTTAATGAGGAAAAATTGCAAGTCTTTGTTTAGGAGAGGTTACAGATCTTCTCAGGCACAGGAAATATTTTTTGCATTTATAAACTCCACAAAGGAAAACTATGCAATTTTATTTGAAAGAAACTAAACTGATCTTATCCCCTAAATTGTGTTTTCTAGACAAGCTGAAGGAGCCCTGGTGGCACAGCGGTTAAGAGCTATGGCTGCTAACCAAAAGGTCAGCAGTTAGAATCCACCAGCCGCTCCCTGGAAACCCTGTGGGGCACTTCTACTCTGTCCTGTAGGGTCACTATGAGTCAGAATCAACTTGATGGCAACAGTTTTGGTTTTTTTGGTTTTAGACAAACCGAGTTATTTTTCTAGTGTGTTTTAAATTGCCCCATTTTTCCTGCCTAAATTTCTTGGACATTATAGTAATATAGACTTGTGCTTAGATTGAATTTCTGATCATGTACATAAATCTAATAAAATCATCTGTTGCTCACCAAACTTAGTCCATATAGTTCTTCACTACTGGATATCACAAGCTATATAGAAATGATACTCAAGCATGTCAACACAGATATGGTGCATTGCTCTTTTTCATTTCCTTTCTACTTGTACAATATAATCATTGCATTCGTATAATAAATATTTACAGGGTACTTGGTATTTGCACTAGATACTAAAAAGACAAAAAGATACAATGGTATGCGCTAGATACTAAAAAGACAAAAAGATACAATTCTTTCTAAGTAAATACAATTTCTAGAATTTTCAGTTCACTTCATCTTGAATTCGACGGCAGTGGGTTTGGGTTTCATCTTGAATCTCAATCCAGTGGTTTTCAAATGTTTTAACCTGGATTACCCTTTTTTCAATCTAATATTATTCATTATATACAACAGACACAAGCTGAAAAGCTGTTAAAGCAGGCTTGGCAGAGGAGGGCCATCTGGTACCCTGACACTCAGCCTCTCAATGAGGCACCTGCTGAGAACCCTGGACCTCATGGGGCACGTCTAAAACCACAGACAGAGCCAATTCGCTATTTTCAGATAAATAAACCATGAGTTACAGGTACTATATGACTAGTCCAGAGTCATCAGTCAGCCTGAGGCACATTCAGGTCCATGTTTCCTAACAATGAAGCCCTGGGTTCTTTCCAGAGAGCCTTAACTACTTCTTACTTTGAGTAATGTTGATACTTTGTCAGAAATATCTCTGCTTGTAAATATTTACCTTTTAAGGATTGATGAGTACTTAAGATAGATTTAATTACATTTTAGAAGCAAAAAAGAAAAAGCTTCTGGAATTACTCATCTCTCATGTTTGACCATAAGTTGATTATTAAAAGTCTCATCTCTTCTGTAAAATAGATGGATGAGAAGGGGATGGTTCATCACCTCTCACAAGCCAGAGCACTAACAACCCTAGCCCAGAGGGAAGAAAAGATTTTATTCACCTTCAAATCACCGAAAGAAATTCCTATTACTAATACCTCTCCTAGCGAATAGCAATCATGCATACCTCTAGGATAATAAATAATAAAATGGTAAACATTGGTGCATACCCAAGGCTGCTATTCTTCCCAGATCATTTCTCTTCTCCTTCTTGCTTTATCCTTTTGTACTACTGCCCCAGATACTTCTGATATCTTGCTTCAATCCCTACAGTGAAGTTGTTATGTCACAGCCTTTGCCCCAACTTGGCCATGTCATATGCCCCACTGGTCATAATACATTCTTGTTGTGAATACAGTAGCAGCTGGGACATAGTGGCCAGAGCAGGAATAATGCCTCCACCACATCACTGCTCATTATTGATCGCTGCTTTGCATGTACCTGACCTACTCTAAACTAATTTGAACTGGCTTCATCTCTAGCTCTTAATCACAATAAAACGTTCTTTCTGACCTCATCAATTAGTGTACATTCATAGCCAGGAGTCTAGCACTTTTTTAAAAAGTTATTTCAATCCTTTATTTAAAATAAAAACATTAACTGTTACCCCATGCTGCTACGCTGATAAAACATTAAACCCAAGCTCCTGAGGTACACTACTTTTATACTGACGATACCGAAATGTGACCCTTGCCATTACAGACTGATTAAAAGTGAAATTTTATGGCATCTCAGCATGCAGTCTGCTTTTAAAGATTTTTCTTTAAATGAAGAGTGAAGAATAATGAATTACAAAGGCAGTCGGAGCTAGCAAAAGGTGCTTAATTTAAAAAACATTTCCCATAGTTGTGGTTCAAGATGTTGATGCTCATAGCTAAATTAGTTTACAATTCATCTGTATTATATTCTTTAATTAATCAATTGTTACCACGTATATTGTTTAAAGAGGCTAAATAACTTTTGGGATAATTGCTTTCTTTTCTGTTTTTTATACTTAATTCCTAGCAACAACAGATCAAGTACATCTTTAGATTGCTTCAACAAATAGCTTCGCTTTATATTAGATAGCCAATATATTTTGGAAATTTTTCTAACATTCAGAAGCCATGTATCTTAACATCCTATGATTTTTTATCTTCATCGCACAATCATCTGATATAAGGAATAGCCTATTGATTTTTATATTTGTATAAAGTCATAACATCATTTTATCATAAAAGTGTCTACTGTATAATTTCTTCAATACTTGCACATTTAATTTTTCATGGTTCTATAGATAACAAAGCAGAAATTTGCTACCCTTACTGGTTTAACATCAAAAAAAAAAAACAAAAACCAAACTCACTGCCGTCAAGTCAATTCTCACTCATAGTGACCCCATAGAGTTTCCAAGGCTATAAATCTCTACAACAGCATACTGCCACATCTTTCTCCTACAGAGGACACCAAACTTTCAGTTAGCAGTCAATCGCTTTAACCACTGTGCCACCGGGGCCATGTGTAAATTAGATCTCCCTAAATGTTTTAAATGTGGAAAAAGAAGATGTAATGTTTTAAGCAGAACAATATCAACAGACCCAACTCTATATTATGTAAAGTAGCCTCACAATAAAAGAGAAAGAAAACATGTTGTTGTGTGCCATTAAGTTGATCCCTACTCATAGCAACCCTATAGGACAGAGATGAATTGCCCCATAGAACAATTTTTTTTTTTTTTTTACAAAAGCAGATTACCAGGTCTTTTCTCCCAGAAAGCTACTGGTGAGTTTGAAACACTGACCTTTCAAAAAGCAGCCCAGCACTCAGCCAGTGCACCAAAGAAAAGATAGAGTTGTTCAAATGCTTTGAAAATACCATAGGCCTTTGTTAAACACAAAGATATGTCCTGAGACTTTCATGAATCCCATATTTGTGAATGTACTAAAGCATATCATTTCCGCCATAAAATTCAATGAGGTAAAACCGAAAAATTTAGGTGATTACTTCAGACCCTTAATGATTCCATAAATATAAGACAGGAGTCATTTGTAAGACTATTAAAATGAATTCTGCCTCTAAAATAAACTCAACACTACATTACATCATGTCATTACTGTAGTAATGTGACACAAAATTAACTGAATCTCTACATTCTTAGGACTTAAACTGAACCCTGCCCAGGGATGCATGGCCTGGTGTCTGTGTGGGGACTGCAATCCACTTGCCAAGCTGAGTACCCAGGCAGAGAGCTGCATCAGTCAGCCCAGCATCGGCCTAGTGGAAAGGGCTTGTTTTTCTAATTCTCACAAAGGCTCTGAAGGTTCTATTGATGGCCCTGCTTCTCCCGCTAACTCTGAACAAGCAGAGTTAAGTAATAAATCATATAGTTACCGCCCAGATTATCTTTCCTGATCTACTTGTTGGCATCACTGGTTAGAAGGAAACAGCAGATACATGGGATCCCAGCCTGGGAGAAGATGGCTGCTGACTGGTTGACTCCTATGTAAGAATTCAGAACAACCTAGGCAGACTGGTGCTTGAATTGCTCAGACTCTCCTTATATTCCCTGAAGGAGGAGTTGGGGCAGGGTGGGGAATGCATTCACAACTTAAAGCTACAAGCAGAATGGGTGAGTCACACTCTACGGGGAATAGGTAACACAGCTTACTGAGCTACACCAACGGGGATGGCAGAACTGGAACGACAACAAAAAACAGTTGCCATTAAGTCAATTCCGACTCATAGCAACACCATATGTGTCAGAATAGAACTGTGCTCCATATGGTTTTCAGTGCCTGATTTTTTGGAAGTAGATTGCCAGTTCTTCCTTCCAAAGTGCTTCTGGGTGAAATCAAACCTCCAATCTTTCGATCAGCAGCAGCTCTGCACATTAACCACTTACATCACCCAGGGACTCCAGCAGTGCCTGGCATATACCCTGGAATGAAATTTCTCAAGATGGATGCTAAATACAGACTAGTTTATATCTGATCTATTACAAAGTTAGTTTGAAAGTTGGCAGGCGAAAAGGGAATCTTCTCAGGTCCCCAAAGGAACTTGGTGGGAAATGTTAGAATAGTGAAACTGAAAGAGTTTTTCTCAAAGAAAGTAAAGTTCAACATCCGGGAGCGCCCAAGGCAGAAAGTTCCTTCTGCAAAGTTGGCTCATGGTACTGGCCAAGAAAATAAAGGCTTGGAATATAGAGAACCAGAGGTCCTTTTGCAAGATTTGGCCACAGCATGAGCAAGCATAGCCGGAGCATTAGAATACACATGGAGAACCTGAATGTAATGAAGCTGGCGCAGACAATCCCCTTGTACTCTCAGCCCACACAGTTCTGACAGTGGGAGCGGAGAAGCAACAACTAAACCTCCTGGAGAAGGAGTTGTGCCAAAATTCAAGGTGACCCGAGAGGACAAAATGAAAAGGGGTTCCTTCGCTCCTCTTTCTGCTCAGATGAGAGGATGACCGTGAGCAGTTTGGAAACTGGAATGACTGGGGCAGATCTCAAGGTGAAGATCCCAGGTACTGCCAAGTGTACCCAAGTGTGTTAACTCATTGTACCAGGAAAGGTTATGTCAGTCATATTGGAAGGCAAGTCAGGAGTTTGAGGTAGATTACTTGAGACCTGGTTCCCAGGTTCTGGGCCCAGATCTTTTGTGTGTGTGTGTTTGATGAAAATATACTTAACAAAACATACACCATCTCAACAATTTCTACATGTGTAATTCAGTGACACTCATTACATTCTTCAAGTTGTGCAAGCATCCTCACTGTCTTTTTTCCAAATCTTTCTACCACCATTCACATAAACCCAGTTCAATGCCCACTAAGCAATAATTCCCATCCCACTCCCTCCCACCCCTGGTAACCACTAATTATCTTTGATTTCTATATATTTGCTTATTTCATATGTGAGATCATATAATATTTGTCTTTTTGTGACATCATCATGAAGCTTTACAGGTTCATCCATGTAGTGGCATGCATTTGGACTTCATTTCTCTTTATGGCCGAGTAGTATTCCATTGTGCGTCTATACCACATTTTGTTATACATTCATCTGTTGATGGACATTTCAGTTCCCACCTTTTGACTACTGTGAGAAGTGCTGCAATTAACATAGGTATACAGCTTTCTGTTTGCTTGCCTGCCAGCACTTCTTCTGGATATGTGCCTGTGATTGGGATTGCTGGGTCTTATGGTAGTTTTATCTTCAACTTTTTAAAGAACCATCAAACTTTCACAGTGGCTGTACCATTTTTCATTCCCACCAATGAATGAGGATTACTGGGTCCACTTCTTAATCAAGAAAGAGCAGGAAAAGAAGACAGCTCAAGGGAAATTACCTGAATTCTTTTTATAAGAAAGGCTCTATTTTTACTAACCGTCTCAAAAAGATGTTGCTGTTGTGTTGTTAGGTGCCATCAAGTCAGTTCCAACTCAGCGACCCTATATGCAACAGAGTGAAACACTGCCCAGTCCTGTGCCATGAGCCCATTTGCAGTCACTGTGCCAATTCATCTTCTTGAGAGTCTTCCTCTTTTTCACTGACTCTCTACCAAGCATGATGTCCGTCTCTAAGAACTGGTCCCTCCTGATAACATGTCCAAAATACATGAGACAAAGTCTCACCACCCTCCCTTCTAAGGAGCATTCTGGCTGTAATTCTTCCAATACAGATTTGTTTGTTCTTTCTGGAAGTCCATGGTATATTCTTCACAAACACTGTAATTCAAAAGCATCAATTCTTTGGTCTTCCTTATTCATTGTGCAGCTTTCATGTGCATATGAGATGATTGAAAATACCAGGGCTTTTGTCAGGTGCACATTAGTCCTCAACGTGACATCTTTGTTTTTTAACACTTTATAAAGAGGTCTTTTGCAGCAGATTTGCCCAATGCAATATTTCATTTGATTTCTTGACTGCTGCTTTCATGGGTGTTGATTGTGGATCCAAGTAAAATGAAATCCTTTACAACTTCAATCTTTTCTCCATTTATCATGATATTACTCATTGGTCTAGTGTGAGGATTTTTGTTTTCTTTTTATGTTGAAGTGTAATCCATACTGAAGGCTGTGGTCTTTGATCTTCATACGTTAGTGCTTCAAGTCCTCTTCACTTTCAGCAAGCAAGATTGTGTCATCTGCATATCACAGGTTTTTAATGAGTCTTCCTCCAATCCTGATGCTATGTACTTCTTCATATAGTCCAGATTCTCAGCTTATTTGCTCAGCATACACATTAAATACATTTCATGAAAGGATACAACCCTGACGCATACCTTTTCTGATTTTAAACCATGCAGTATCCCCTTGGGAAACCCTGGTGGTGTAGTGGTTAAGTGCTACAGCTGCCAACCAAAGGGTCAGCAGTTCGAATCTGCCAGGTGCTCCTTGGAAACTCTATAGGGCAGTTCTACTCTGTCCTATAGGGTCGCTATAAGTCGGAATTGACTCGATGGCACTGGGCTGGGCTTTTAGTATCCCCTTGTTCTGTTCAAACAACTGCCTCTTGCTCTATAAACATGTTCCACATGAGCAAAATTAAGTGCTCTGGAATTCTCATTCTTCGCAATGTTATCCATAATTTCTTATGATCCACATATATGCAGTCATACTATGTAGGTATTTAATTTTTATCTAGCCAAAACTAGAATACAGCTACAATGAAAGGATGAGAAACAAAAAATGTATGAGTGTAAATGTACCCATATGTGCATGCTGCAGGTGGTATATAAAAAAAAAGAAAAAGCTAAATCCTCATCTTCTATAGAAGGGAGTCAATATATAATGCTAAAACTGAAAACTCAAGAAGTAACAACTTAAGCTTGTATTTTTGGAGATTTGAGAATAAATAACAAAAAGAAAACAGTTAAGATTGTTGAAAATGGTTGCCTTTGAATGTGGTTGGGAAGCAAGAGACTAGATAAAGTCCCTCCCCCCCTTTTTTTAAACAAGCCTATTTCACTAATCGATACTTTCAACTGTGTGATTATAAACAAAAAGAAAACTATCCTTCTGTCAGTGGAGATCTGTGTGTTTCCATGACGCTGAATAGGTTTCAGCAAAGCTTCCAGACTAAGGCAGACTAGGAAAAATGGCCTGGCAATCTACTGCTGAAAAATCAAGCAATGAAAATCCTATGGATCACAATAGCCTGATCCTCAACTGATAATGGGGATAGCACAGGATCAGGCAGACTCACCATGAGTCAGAGGCCAACTCAATGGCAGCTGACAACCACAACACTTTAAATATTACAAGTGCCCGTCACCACTGGTCCTTTGCACATGATGCTCCCTCAGCCTTGAATACTCTCTTCCAGTAACCCCACCACTCCCATCATCCCACCACCACTTTCACATTTGCCTAATTAATTTCTGCTCAGCCTTCAGATGTATGCCCTCAGGATATCATGCATTATCCTTTGTAGCACTGATCACAACTGTAATTTTAAATTCATTTCTAAGATTATTTGATTAAAGTCTATCTTTCCTTCTACACTAAATTTTATATGAGCAGAAATTATGTCTATTTTTGCATGCTGTGGTACCTAGAATATAGTAGAGACTCAATACGTATTTAACTTATAAATTAATAAATTGCTTGCTTACTCCAAACTATAAGAACTTTTTAAAGCCCTAGAGAAAAATACATAATTCTTACATAGCAACAAGTCCAAAAAAGTTACTATCTGACACAGTGAAGACAATCTAAATGGGCAAATTGTCCTGAAATAACGTCAATACAAGAAGCACAAGAAAATAGGCCGTTTAAAAATGGTGTGGTGGGAGCATCTGATCTCTTCTAACTTCACAAGGGAGAAAGAGAATCAAGATCCACAGCCCAAGGCTGATTCCTATGAGGCAGAACTCAGACACACTTCTTCCCTCAAAACTTTTAATGAATCCTGACATCAGCCATCCCTCTCATGGCAATCTCTACTCCTCTGCTGCATTGGACAATTCATTGCAATGGCCACACAGAACTCACAGACCATACTGACAGTTATGGCATTTATTAGGGAAGTAACAGGTTATAATTCAGATCAGGCACAACTCAGGATACAGTTCTTCAGTCAGGACAGCTTCTCATCCTTGCCCGTAGGCAGGCCTTTCTCTGACCCTCATCCCCTCGGCCCCTTGGCTTCTGCCCTGCTGAGGCAACTGTGACAAAGCTCGTTAGCTCCACTGATAAGTGCCCAGAGACACCCCACTCTGCCAGCAAGCCTCCTGCCCGAAGGTACTCTGCTCTCTCACTCCTCGAGTGAGTGAGCCTAGCTCTGTCAAGTGCACCTCACTCTGCCAGGGAACTTCCTGCTCCAAAGTGCTTGGCTTTCTCGCTCTGTGGGCCCGGGAGTCCACTGTGCTGTCTCTTGCTGATCTTCTGGTCCTGCTGCTGCCAGTTCTCTGCCATTGCTTCTTGCTGTCTTGTGCCATCTCTAGTGTTACAGCTTTCTGTCTCCTGAGTCTATGAAATTCTCAAAGCAGGGACCCTGTGTCCAAAGGACACGTTGCACTCCCAGCTCTTCTTCGTTGGTTGTAGTCAGGTCCCCCCCCCTTCTCTGCTCGTTTCTCTCTCCTTTTATCTCTTGCAAGATAAAAGGTATGACTCAAGTAGGGGCATGACTTGAATAAGGGTGGTAAGGGTGATGACTTGAGTCACACCCTCTAGTCAGGTGGTGGCCAAGATACATCCAACCCTAATCCTGCTTCATTAACTTAACGGACAACTCACTCCAAAATGGGATCATAACCACAGGCAGAGAGGCTAAGATTTACAACATACCAAAAAATGGAGGATAATTACAATCACATCACAAAATGGAAGACAATCACACAATACTGGGAATCATGCCCTAGCCAAGTCGACACATATTTTGGAGGACACAGTTCAATCCATAACATTCTACTCTTAGTCCCACCCAATCATTGTGAGGGAGTCATAAAGACAATGGCTAGAAGGGCTATATTAAGGAACTCACTGCACCACATACAGATAAACATTAAATACAATTGGAAATGAGCTTTGGAATAGCACTCTTAAGACTTTATGTCATCTAAGAAATGCAGCAAATATATTTTAAGTGGTCCACCCCTAATCCTCTGATTCCTCTCTGTGTCTTTTTAAAAGTCAGTACCACGCTGAGAACAGATTCTGAGGAGGTTGACAAAAACACAAAATTGATTCAATAAGTAGTCTCATCTTCCATTTCCTTCTGCGTAAAAAGAGGTGTCATCCTCACAAAGCATCTAGCTGTTAGCAGGCCAGATAATCCATCTGTTTTTTTTAATTAAACAGACTGAACATTGCTTCATTTGAATTGGACACTCTCCAATCTTTCTGAAGTTTTTCTACCTACAGAGCAGCCTATCTATTAAAAATATATATAAAAACAAGAATAATACCTCATTTTTCATTCTTTTGTTAAAAGTAGACATCCTGGTTTTTTGTTTTTACTTCCTTAGCCCATTTTAAACCAGCTGCTATCTCCAGAAAAGCAATGATTAATGTTTTAATTTAACTAACTATGGTTGTTTAAGTGCTATTATGTCTTCTCTTTTTAGATGAATAGAGAGAACAAAGAAGAAAGTTACTAGTAAATATATTAGTCAGAAAATTCCTTTATTCTATTAAAAATAACTGAATAAATCAACCAGTAGGTAACTATCATGTTCATAAAGGAATTAATTGCCCACTTTCATCCATTTATTTTACAACAGAGGTTTATAAATACTTATCAGGCACTCTACTTGACTGGGGTAAAGGAGCTAGAAGGTAAAGTCCCTGCCTTCAAGGAGCCCAGAGTCTAGTAAGGGAGAAAAAAAAATTAATACAGGGTAATAGGTACCAAGACAGATTTTGGTCATTCCAGAAAAAAGAGAGTTATCTAAACAAAGGAAGAGACAAGGGCAAATTAGACTGAGGAAACTGCACAAATCTTTGAAAATAAAAGGACTAGAGAAATTGACAGGATGAAAGTAAAGTCTGGTAGAGTGAGTAAGATTTATGTTAAGAAAAACTTTGAATATTATGCTGAGGAGTTTGGATTTTATACTGAAACTGAAGAGGAAGAATAATAAGAAGGCTTGTGGCATTAAATTTCTCATTTAGAAAAATTATTGTGGCAGTGATATGAAAGACGGTCTTGAAAAGAGAAAAACTTTCCATAAAGTCTAAATACAGTAACTCCTAAAATGGAAGATAGTTTCATATTACTTTAAAAATAAATAGAGAATAAACAAACTGTGGTACATATACACAATGGAGTATTACACAACCATAAAGAACAACGATGAATTGGTGAAGCATTTCATAACATGGATGAATCTGGAGGGCATTATGCAAAGTGAAATAAGTTAATCACAAAAGGACAAATATTGTATGAGACCACTACTGTAAAAACTCATGAAAAGGTTTACATACAAAAAGAAATAATCTTTGGTTGTTACAAGGGAGGGGAGGGGTGGGGATGGAAAAACACTTAATAGACAATAGACAAGTGGAAATTTGGTGAAGGGTGAAACAGTACACAATATTGGGGAAGCTAGCACAACCTGTACAACGCAAGGTCATGGTAGCTCCATAGACACATCCAAATTCCCTGAGGGACTGCATTGCTGAGCTGAAGGCTGTGGGTACCATGGTCTCAGGGAACATCTAGCTCAATTGGCATAACACAGTTTATAAAGAATCTGTTCTACATTCTACTTTAGTGAGTAGCGTCTGGGGTCTTAAAAGCCTGTGAACAGCCATCTAGGATACTCCACTGGTCTCACCCCTTCAGGAGCAAGGAAGAATGAAGAAAACTAAAGATACAAGGGAAAGATTAGTCCAAAGGACTAATGGGCCTCATCTACCATGGCCTCCACCAGGGTGAGTCCAGTAAAACTAGATGGTGCCCGGCTACCACCACTGACTGCTCTGACAGGGATCACAATAGATGGTCCCAGCCAAAGCCAAAGAAAAATGTAGAACAAAATTCTAACTCAAAAAGAAAGACCAGACTTGCTGGCCTGACAGAGGCTGGAGAAACCCTGAGAGTATAGTCCCTGGACACCCTTTCATTTTGGTCACGAGAGCACTCCTGAAGTTTATCCTTCAGCCAAAGATTGAACAGGCCCATGGAACAAAATAAGACTAAAGGGGCATACCAACCCTCGGGCAGGGACTGGAAGGCAGGAGGGAATAGGAAAGCTGGCAATAGGGAACCCAGGTTTGAGAAGGTAGAGTGTTGGCATGTCATGGGGTTGTTAACCAATGTCATAAACAATGTGTGTACTAACTGTTTGATGAGAAACTACTTTGTTCTGTAAACTTTCATCTAAAGTACATTAAAAAAGATAAATAATAAAATAAAAAGAGGGATATTAGACTTCAGTCTAACTTCAGTTGACTATTCAGAGGTTTGAAATACTCTTCTTTGCAATACAAATAATTTGTTATAGAAACTCAGCAACTCCAGTGCTTTAAAGATTGAAAACTTAATCTCAAAATTATCAGAAGTTAATATATAACTGTAGTTTTAAAGGCACTAATGATTTAATGATTATCCGCCATCAGCAGATCCTCCCATTGTGTTGGAAAAGTAAACAAAAAACTGAAGTGTGAGATTGCCAAAAGATAAGTTTGTCTATGAGAAGGAAATTTTGGAAAGTACTTTTTTTCACAAGCACATAATTTGTCCAAATGGCCCAGGAAACCCAATGAAAATTCCCTTTCAGCCATGAGGCTCACTCAGCTCTTAAAAAAAAAAAAAAAAAAACCTGGAATCTGGCTAAATAGTATTTACCAAGGATTTTTTTTTAGAAGTAAGGAGGGAACAGGAAAGCTGGTAAAAGGGAACCCAAGGTCGAGAAGGGAGAGTGTTGACATGTCATGGGGTTTTTAACTAACCTCATAAAACAATATGTGTACTAACTGTTCAATGAGAAACTAATTTGTTCTGTAAACCTTCATCTAAAGTACAATTTAAAAGAAAGAAAGAAAAACAGTATTTGCCAGAAGTAGCTAAAAGAAACATGGATGGGAAAGACAGCAACCATAGTTGAAAGAAGCCAAGATTATGGTCAGGTAAATGGAACCAAAAAGGTGAGTCTGAAAGGGTGAAGCCACAATAAAGACAGAAACAAAAACAAAGGGGTAGGTAGCTACTAGCTTAGGAAATAAGGCAGAATCAGATTCATGAGGTGGGTCCAGGCAAACAAATCAAAACTAATACTTTCATTTTGCTATAAAGTGGCCTTCACTGAAACTGCTTTCATTAAATATCCTTGATAATGAAGTCAAGAGAACTATTCGAAATTTATCTTATATGACTTGTCAGTAGCAACTGACCCTGTGGACCAATCCCTAATTATTAAAATGCTCTATTTCTTTAGCTTCCATGTCATCTCCTTCTCCTGGTTTTTCTGCTTCTTTGATCTCACCTTTTTTTCAACCTCCTTGTAACACATAAAGCATGGTCATATGCATTCTTTACAACCAGCTTCCTTTTTGATGGGATGGGCATCCATCCTTATTGGTCATTGCCCATGTTGAACCAATTGTTAAATATGTTAAATGTTTTCAGTATGACCCCTGTTTTTACATACTTACTATTTTTTATTCTTGTGATCTTGCTTTGGATCTCTTCTTTTTTTACTCTTCAAACTGTCCCCAGACAATATAATCCTTTCCCATTGTTTCAAATGCCATCTTTCGATTCCTAAATCTAAATTTCCACTCAGTCCTCTCTCCTCCACACCAGATATATTTCCTTCTAGCCCTTTAGACTCTCCGCTTTCAAGTTGTGCTATATGCTCTGCCTAGAGCTTTCTTCTGCATCTTTTTTCATCCTGCTAACTCCTATGCTTTAAAGTCACTTCCTCCAGGAAGTCTTCTCTAATACCAACACTCCAAGCCTGGGTCTAGTCTCTTCTTCCACTTTATATTAAAAAAAAAAAAAAAAAAAAAATTTTTTTTTTTTTTTATGGGATAGCATTTATTACACTTTATTCATTGTCTGTTGACTTGTCTTCTATCCAGTAATAAGTTACATACTCCTTCAGGATAGGGGCCATATTTGTTATATTTACTAAAGTGCATATAGTATTTATCAATCAGTATTTATTGAATAAAGTAATGAATTACTACAAAAATCGTCATAATGAAACACCAAACTTAACACTCCGCTAGAAATAAAAATAGTTTTATTGAAGGATAAAAAGTTTCACAAAACTGGGAGACATACAAGTATCCAGGCAGGATATTGCAGTGTTCCAAATCACAGGAAGAACAGTGAGGTCTTTATTAGGTGGAGCAAACAAAGATTTGGTGCTCTCAGGCACTGGGGTTTCAGAAAGGAGGGGAAAAAACTTACAAGGAGTTGTTAAACTACAACCTTTCTTTACATCAATTTCTAACTTAGCATTTATCTCTAACTTCACGGAATATGTTTGACCAAGACAATTTTTTTTTTTAATTGTGCTTTAAGTGAAAGGTTACAAATCAAGTCAGTCTCTCGTACAAAAACTTATATACACCTTGCTATGTACTCCTAGCTGCTCTCCCCCTAATCGACAGCACACTCCTCCTCTCTACCCTGTATTCCCCGTGTCCATTCAACCAGCTCTGTCCCCCTCTGCCTTCTCATCTCACCTCTAGGCAGGAGCTGCCCACATAGTCTCATGTGTCTACTTGAGCCAAGAAGCTCATCCTCACCAGTGTCATATTCTGTTATATAGTCCAGGCCAATCCCTGTCTGGGAGTTGGCTTTGGGAATGGTTCCAGCAAGACATTCTTTTTAACATCAGCAAGTATATTAGTTAACATCCCTGAGAACAACTGAGTCAGCTTTCTACTTGTTTGCTTTTTCCTCTTAAAGAAACAAGCTATACTTCTACCTTAATTACAGATTTTATAAAAAGTCAGTAGAAATGGAGCGAAGGTCTCAATGAGTGAATAAAGTCTTGTTTGAGAGAGTTAGTAAATTAGATTAAGGCTTGGTTAAATGACTTTTACTTCATTTTGGTTATAGAGTTACAACACAATTGCAGGGCTTCATCTTTACTTAACATTATTAATTCTATTTTCTAACCACATGTTGACCAAAGTATTTTTCCCTAGGACAAACTGCATAAACATTTTTTTTTTAATTTTTATTGTTCTTTAAGTGAAAGCTTACAAATCAAGTCAGTCTCTCACACAAAAACTTATATATACCTTGCTACATACTCCCAATTGCTCTCCCCTGATGAGACAGCCCGCTCCCTCCCTCCACTCTCTCTTTTCATGCCCATTCTGCCAACTTCTAACCCCCTCTACCCTCTCATTTCCCCTCCAGACAAGAAGCATAAACATTCTTGACCAATGTCTTTTAACAAACAACTCTTGGCACAAGCAAAAAAAAAAAAAAAAAACTCTGACCCTTACTTCTTTTAAACTTTTACAAGAAGCTGAATTGCGTCTTCAGAACAGTAGAGGCAGAGAGACTATGGTCAGGCTGCAGTTTAAAACGAAGTTTAATTTAGGTCTGAAATCAGTCATTTTACAGCCCATATTTTGGAGTGCCCTTACACAAAATGATCTGATCATCCATACAAGCCAGAGAACTGATTATCTCCTGAATTTCAAAATAGGACCTTCTTGCCTGCTTACATGCTGTGTGGATCTGCCCTCAATCATTAATATATGCCCCAACATTCTATCCCCTCGTCAAAAACTACAAACTCAAACTGTCTGCTCTCTTCTTACTTTCAGAAACTTAGCCAAGAGAATATCAGATAAATTGGCAGCAATCTACATATCCCTCTAAACAGTTTAAACTTCCCAAAAAAATCCTAGAAGAAGACAGTTGCACATTGCTACAAAAATAAAAAGACCACCAAAACTACATATTTGGGCCACACTAGGTTAGCCCCTCAAAGAACCACTACATTCACAAAACTCCATGGGCACTATGCTCGTGGTATTCTATGTGAAACGCACACTCAAAACCACCACCCCCACCCAGCCAATATTACACACACACACTTTATAGTTTGTTTGAATAGTATCCTCTAGAATTATGTAAAGTGGTGGTCCTGGAATTACCTCCATTGAACTGCTCTTTATGTTAAGTTTCTGACAAAAGCTAGAAACAGACACAAGAAAATCACGGCATTTTCAGAAAAAAATATCGTTGATACTGTCATCTTCAAAAATCTAAGTCCTCTATGTGAAGTTAACAAAGAAATGTATTTTAGAATTAGTGTCAGCACAAATGTAATACTAGTTTCTTTGAAGAAAAGTAGTAAAATAGACAAACCACTATCAAGTCTAAAGAAAAATTTTGAAGGCTCCACATTCCTCCCCATCCCACTCACTGTGCCCGTAAGGAAGAAGAGCAAGTCCTGCTGCAGACTGGTCCAATTCCAAAGTAATCTTTAGGTTACAGTACTAGGTATCTTTGGGAATGTCCAACTTCCATGATGCTGGAGACATGAGAGAGGGCTCGTGTTTTTTCACCTGCTTGGGAAGAGGTACTCTGCCCACCTATATCCCACTGCCTCCTTTCCTTTTAGAAAGCCAAGTGGGAACCAGAGTGAGCCCAACGGGAAAGCTTAGCCAAGTTTTGATCTGCCTATAGTAGGGAAAAGAAGTCCTCTAGAACTAACCAAACACACCAGCACTAGGGGTACCGACTGGGTTTGAAGTCAAATATCAAAAAAAAAAAATTTTTTTTTCTTTAATTATATCTCTTTCTGGTATTTTCCCCTATGAACGTATTTTCCCTCAGAGGTGGTTATGCAGAGTGGGTTGATAGGGAGTGACATAATCAGACTTGCATTTTGACAAATCACCACGGCAGTGTGAAAAATAGAAGAGGGCACTTGTAGATATTAGGATACCACTTTGGAAGCTTTTATGATGGGGCTTGCTTGAAAAAATGAAAGTGGCAGAGGAAAGCAAGAGAAATGGACAGATCCAAGAGATATTAAGAAACTGGAATCATCACCATTTGCTGGTTGGTGAGATAATGGAGGGAAGAGAGAGGGATGAGGTAAGAATGGTGCTGAGCTTCCTGAATTCACCACCTGGTAGATAATAGTGTGAGAAACTGGAAGCATAATACAAGAAAATTTGGAGGGAAGATACAGAGTTTGTGATATTTTTTGTGTGAGACAGTTGTATGATAAACAAAAACAAGATAATAGGGAAGTTGTTAGATTTTAGTTGTTAGTTGTTGCTGGGTGCCATCAAGTCCGTTCCAACCCATGGCGATCATATGTACGACAGAACGAAACACTGCCTGGTCCTATGCCAGCCTCACAATCATTACTATGTCTGGGCCCATTGCAGTAGCCACTGTATTAATCCAGCTCACTGAAGATTTTCCTTTTTTTCACTGACCTCTACTTTACCAAGTGTGATGTCCTTCTCTAGGGATTGGTCCCTCTTAGAAACATGTCCTAAGTACATGAGACAGAAGTTTCGCCATCCTCACTTCCAAGGAGCACTCTGGCTGCACTTCTTCCAAGACAGATTTGTTCATTCTTCTGGCAGTCCGTAGTATATTCAATATTCTTCACCAACACCTTAATTCAAAGACATCAATTCTTCTTTGATCTTCCTTATTCATTGTCCAGCTTTTACATGCAAATGAGGTGATTGAAAAATACCATGGCTTGGGTCAGGCACACCTTAGTCCTCAAAGTGACATCTTGCTTTTCAACACTTTAAAGAGGTCTTTTGCAGCACATTTGCCCGATGCAATATGTCATTTGATTTCTTGACTACTGCTTCCGTGGGCGTTGATTGTAGGTCCAAGTAAAATGAAATTCCCGACCACTCCAATATTTTCTCCGTTTATCATGATGTTGCTTATTGGTTCAGTTGTGAGGATTTTTGTTTTCTTTATGTTGAGGTGTAATCCATACTGAAGGCTGTAGTCATCTGCATGTGGATTTGGGAGTCAGCAACATACGGTAATTCTTAAAGCCTTGACAGTGAGAATAGCACCCAAGAGAATATAAGAATGAAAAGAGATGCGTAGCCAAATTTTGAGGATTGCCTAAATAATGGTAAAGAACAGACAGAGGAAATTAAAGTGCAAAGGGTTATAAGCGGTAGGATGCACGTAGCAGCAGTAATAGGATGATATTTTTATAAACCCCAAAACCAAACCCATGGCCATCAAGTTGATTCTGACTCATGGTGACCCCATGTGTTACAGAGTAAAACTGCTCCATAAGGTTTTCATGGCTATAATCTTACAGAAAGATCCCTGAGTGCAACAAACAGTTTGCACTCGACTATAGGGTCACCACTATGAGTCGGAATCGACTTGACAGCAACAGGTTTGATTTTTTTGGTTTACTAATGTAAAGGTTGGTATTTAGAACTTATTCAGTGATGCCTTTAAAAAGAATAGGCAGAGTGAAAGGAGCCTGCAAAGGAAACTGAGAAGAAGCAGGCAGAAAAACTGGATGAAAAATGGGAGAGTGAGCTATCAGTATCTAAAAGAAAAGAGATTTTTCAGAAAAAAGGGAGCAGAATATTGAATCAACAGTGTCAAATGCTACTGACAGGTCAAGTAAAAATAAAAGGAACTGAAAAATGTCCACAGAACTCAGCAATTAAGGAAGTCAGAATCTTGAAAGGAGTAGTTTAGTAAAGTGAAAAAGTGTTCTATGGCAACAGGTTAAGAAATGAATGCAGTGAGGAAAGGGCAATAGGGAATATGGGTAATATTTTCAAGAGGTTCAAATGTAAAGAGGAGCAAGAAAAGGCAGGCCTAAAAGGAGATGTGTATTCCAGGGAAGTTTTTCTGATTTGCTTGTTTAGTTGTTTAATTATTTTTTGGTTAGTGCTTTATGATAGGAAAGAATTGAATATATTAAAATTCTGATAGGCAGCTTCCGAGGTGGGGCCAAGACGGCTGAATAGTCAGATGCTTCCTGTGGTTCCTCTTACAACAGAGACCTGAAAAAACAAATGAATTGATTATATATGACAATCTAGGACAGCTGAACATCAAAGGCAAAGTTGAGGAATTGAACTGAGCAGCAGGAGGAGGGAGAGAAGATTCAGAAGCAGTGAGGAGTTTGCCAGGCTTGACCCAGCAGGAACCGGCACCATGCAGGCGGAATTAGCTGGCGTGCATGGTGAGGCAAGCAGTGGTGCTTGGGACGTGCTTTCCACAGTGGGAGAGACCAAGCAGTGGAGAGTCTGCTCAACACTCAAGAACCAGTGAGAAGTGGCACTCAATCGGCAAAAGATAAGTACATGCGACTAACCTACCATGCAGAGCCAAAAAACACCCCCTTTGGGAAGAAACTCCCTCCCATTTACCTGCCCCCTCCCCCCCTGCACGAGGGTGGGCCAGCCTCAGTGATTGCAGTGTCCCTGGGCTGGAAGTAGGACCACTAACTGTCCTGTGCCACGCTCCTGGCTGTGGAGAGGGAACAAGTTAACAAACAGGAAAAAAAATAATTTGACAGCTCCCCTAAGCCGGGAACTCAGGGAAGGCACAACCCCATTGCCTAGGCACAGGCTTAAGTGGTCCAAGGACTTTGAATGCCTTTCATCTCTACATAGACCTGTGTGGGCCCATTTCAAAAACATAGGCCCTCATTAGCAGAGTAAAACTATATACCTGAAGCCTATTTTCAACTATTTCAGCTATAAGGGGAAGTAGCAGTTTTGTGACATTTGACAATGTCCTGCCAATTAAGCAGGGTCTTATCTACCCACATCAGGGAACTGAGAACTGTTAGCTCCACCCATGCCACCTAGCCAACCATGACAAGGGTCCAAGAATAAGTGGTGCTTCCCAATTCTTACAGCCAACAACATTGAGTGCCCATAGTCTGGCTGCAAAACCCACCACCTACGCACTCTAGAGAATAGGGATATGCTTTCCTCCCACACACTCAATGGCAGCCATCAGCCCCCTGCCCTGCTCAGCACATGACCCCCTACTACAGCCAGATATCTCTGCCTACTCTAATCACCCCTGCCTGTCTAGGACAGTAGGTAACAGCCTGCACCACACACTTGGTGACCGATAACCTGGACATCTGAGATGAATCTATAAAAGAAAAGTAAACATATTCCTGGACTTACATACCTAGTAACAGCTATAACCACATGGTGACAGGACATGAAAGCTTGAAAGATGCCAATAATAAACTAGCTCCCATGACCAGCCTATTTGGGCATATCAGAATGAAACAAAACAAGAAGCTAGGACACAGTAAGCACACATAAAATAAATAAATATCTTATTGATGGCTTGGAGACAACAGTCAATATCAAATCACATAAAGAGGCAGACCATGATGACCAGCAATCTCCCAAAACAAAGAATCAAGAAACCTTCCAGAGGGAGAAAACTTTTTGGAAATACTGGAAGTAGAATTCAAAAGATTAATACACAGAGCCCTTCAGGACATCAGGAAGGAGATCAGGCAAAATGCAGAACAAGCCAAGGAACACACAGATAAAGCAATAGAGGAACTTAAGAAGGATATACAAGACCATACTGACAAATTCGACAGGCTACAAGAATCCATAGAGAGACAGCAAACAGAAATCTGGAAGATTATCAATAAAATTTCAGAGTTAGACAACTCAATAGACAGTCACAGGAAGAGAATTGAAACAATGAAAGTCAGAATTAGTGAGACTGAAGATAAAGCACTTGACACCAACTTATTTGAGGAAAAATTAGATAAAAGAATTTGAAAAAATGAAGAAACCCTAAGAATTATGTGGGATTCTATTAAGAGAAATAACCTACAAGTGACTGGAGTACAAGAACAGGGGAGGATAACAGAGAATACAGAGAAAATCGTTGGAGATTTGTGGGCAGAAAACTTCCCTGATATCATGAAAGATGAGAAGATACCTATTCAAGAAGCTCATCAAACCCCACACAAGGTAGATCCTAAAAGAAAGTCACCAAGACATAATCAAACTAGCCAAAACCAAAGATCAAGAGAATTTTAAGAGCAGCCAGAGATAAATGAAAAGTCATCTTCAAGGAGAGTCAAAAATATTAAGCTCAGACTGCTCAGCAGAAACCATGAGCACAAGAAGGCAATAGGATAACATATATAAAGGTTTAAAGCAAAAAAAAAATTGCCAGCCAAGAATTATATATCCAGCAAAACTGTCTCTCAAATATGATGGCAAAATTAGGGCATTTCCAGACGAATAGAAGTTTAGGAATTTGTAAAAACCGAACCAAAACCACTAGAAGCACTAAAGAGAGTCCTCCAGTTAGAAAACAACACCATCAGATAATAACCCAAGACTAGAACACAGGACAGATCAACCAGATATCAACCCAGATAAGGAAGTCACAGAAATAAATCAAAGCCAAAACACTGAAAATAGGGAAACAGAGACGTCAATATATAAAAGATGACAACATTATAACAAAAAAGAGGGACTAAATAATGTAGTCATAGATCTTTCATACAGATAGGAAGTCAAGGTGATGTAAAAAAATAAAAGATTGGTTTAAACTTTAAGAAATGGGATAAATTTTAAGGTAACCAAAAAGGAATCTAACATTCCTATACACCAAAATAAAAGCAAGAAAAACATAAAGACTCAGCAAATACAAAATCAACAACAATGACAAAGATGCAAAGAAAATACCCACACACAAAAAAAATGACTCAGCACAGAAAATTAAGTGACACAAAGAAACGGTCAACAACACACAAAAAATGACATCAAAATGACAGCACTAAACTCATACCTATCACTAATTACGCTGAACGTAAATGGACTAAATGCACCAATAAAGAGACAGAGAGTGGCAGAATGGATTAAAAAAAACATGATCCATCTATACACTGCCTACAAGATACTCACCTTAGACTTAAAGATGCAAACAAACTAAAACTCAAAGAACGGAAAAAATATATCACACAAACAACAATCAAAAACAAGCAGGAGAAGTCAAACACTTGGAAACTGAAAAATAACCTGATCAGAAACAACTGGGTTATAGAAGACATCAAGGATGGTACAAAGAAATTCATAGAATCCAATGAAAATGAAGACACTTCCTACCAGAACTTTTGGGAAACAGCAAAAGCAGTGCTCAAAGGTCAATTTATATCAATAAATGCACACATACAAAAAAACGGGCCAAAACCAAAGAATTATCCTTACAACTAGAAAAAATAGAAAGAGAGCAACAAAAGAAAACCTGAGGCACCAGAAGAAAGCAAATAGTAAATATTAGAGCAGAATTAAATGAAATAGAAAACAGAAAAACAATTGAAAGAGTTAACAAGACCAAAGCTGGTTCTTTGAAAAGATTAACAAAATCGATAAACCATTGGCCAGACTCTCAAAAGAAAAACAGGAAAGGAAGCAAATAACCCAAATAAGAAATGAAATGGGGGATATCACAACAAACCCAACTGAAATTAAAACAATCATAACAGAGTACTATGAAAAGCCGTACTCTAACAAATTTGAGAACATTGAGGAAATGAACAAATTTCTAGAAACACACTACCTACCTAAACTAACACAGACAGAGACAGAACAACTAAATAAACCAGTAACAAAAGAAGAGATTGAAAAAGTAATCCAAAAACTCCCAATGAAGAAAAGCCCTGGCCCTGAATATTTCACTGGAGAATTCTACCAAACTTTCAGTGAAGCGTTAACACCACTACTACTAAAGGTATTTCAGAGCATAGAAAAGGATGGAATACTCCCGAACTCATTCCATGAAAAAAAAAAAATTTTTTTAAGCCAGCATAAAACCCCGATACAAAAACCAAGTAAAGACTCCACAAAAAAAGAAAATTACACACTTATATCCCTCATGAACTTAGACCCAAGAATCCTCAACAAAATTCTAGCTAATAGAATTCAACAACGTATTAAAAAAATAATTCACCATGACCAAGTGGGATTCATACCAGGTATGCAGGGATGGTTCAACATTAGAAGAACAATCAATGTAATCCATCACATAAATAAAACAAAAGACAAGAACCACATGATCTTATCAATTGATGCAGAAAATGCATTTGACAAAGTCCAACACCTATTCGTGATAAAAACTCTCAGCAAAATAGCAATAGCAGGAAAATTCCTCAACATAATAAAGAGCATCTATACAAAGCCAACAGCCAACATCATCCTAAACGGAGAGACTGAAACTGTTACCATTGAGAACAGGAAACAGAAAAGGATGCCCTTTATCACCACTCTTATTCAACACTGTGCTGGAGGTCCTAGCCAGAGCTATAAGGCTAGATAAAGAAATAAAGGGCATCCAGATTGGCAAAGAAGAAATAAAAGTATCTCTGTTTGCAGATGACATGATCTTATACACAGAAAAACCCAAAGAATCCACAATGAAACTACCAAACTATGTTTATCGGGATACAAGATAAACATACAAAAACTCCTCTACATCAACAAAGAGAGCGATGAAGAGGAAATCACCAAATCAATATCATTTACAATAGCCCCTGAGAAAATAAAGCACTTAGGAATAAATCTAACCACAGACGTAAAAGAACTATACAAAGAAAACTACAAGGCACTACTGCAAGAAACAAAAGAGACCTTCATAAGTGGAAAAACATACCTTCTCACACATAGGAAGACTCAAAATTATAAAAATGTCTATTCTGCCCAAAGCAATCTATAGATACAATGCAATCCTGATCCAAATACCAGTGACATTTTTTAATGAGATGGAGAAACAAATCACCAACTTCATACGGAAAGGAAAGAGGCCCCAGATAAGTAAAGCATTACTGAAAAAGAACAAACTGGCAGGCCTCACACTACCTGACTTTAGAACATATTATACTGTCACGGTAGTCAAAACAACCTGGTACTGGTACAACAACAGATACATACACCAATGGAACAGAATTGAGAATCCAGACATAAATCCATCCACATATGAGCAACTGATACTTGACAAAGGCCCAAAGTCTGTTAAATGGGGAAAAGACAGTCTGTTTAACAAACGGTGCTGGCATAACTGGATATACATCTGCAAAAAAATGAAACAAGGCCCATACCTCACATCATGCACAAAAACCAACTCAAAATGGATCAAAGACCTAAATAAAAATTCTAAAACGTTAAAGTTCATGGAAGAAAAAATAGGAGCAATGCTAGGAGCCCTAATACATGGCATAAACAGTATATAAAACATTACTAGAACTGCAAAAACAGCAAAAGAGAAATTAGATAAAAATCAAACACCTATGCTCATCCAAAGACTTCACTAAAAGAGTAAAAAGATTACCTATAGACTGGGAAGTTTTTAGCTATGACATTTCCAATCAGCACCTGATCTCTAAAATCTACATGATACTGCAAACACTCAACAACAAAAAGACAAATAACCCAATTAAAAAACAGGCAAAGGATATGAACACACACTTCACTAAAGAAGACATTCAGGAAGCTAACAAACACATGAGGAAATGCTCACAATCATTAGCCTTTAGAGAAATGGAAATCAAAACTACAATGAGATTTCATCTCACTCCAACAAGGCTGGCATTAATCCAAAAAACACAAAACAATAAATTCTGGCATGGCTATGGAGAGATTGGAACACTTCTACACTGCTGGTGGGAATGTCGAATGGTATAACCACTTTGGAAATCAATATGGCACTTCCTCAAAAAGCTAGAAATAGAACTACCATGCAATCCAGCAATCCCACTCCTTGGAATATATCCTAGAGAAGTAAGAGCCTTCACACGAACAGATATATGTACACCCATGTTCATTGCACCACTGTTTACAACAGCAAAAAGATGGAAGCAACCAAGGTGTCCATCAATGGATGAATGAATAAATAAATTATGGTATATTCACACAATGGAATACTATGCATCGATAAAGAACAATGATGAATCTGTGAAACATTTCATAACATGGAGGAACCTGGAAGGCATTATGCTGAGTGAAATTAGTCAAATGCAAAAGGACAAATATTGTATGAGACCACTATTATAAGAACTCAAGAAATAGTCTAAACAGAGAAGAAAATATTCTTTGATGGTTACGAAAGGGGGGGAAAATAGAGAGGGAGAGAGTTGGGGACTCACTAAGTAGATAGTAGACAAGAACTAATTTAGATGAAGGGATGGACACACACAATACAGGAGAGGTCAGCACAACTGGACTATACCAAAAGCAAAGAAGTTTCCTGAATAAACGGAATGCTTCAAAGGCCAGGGTAGCAGGGGCCGGGGTTTGGGGACCATGGTTTCAGGGGACATCAAGGTCAAATGGCATAATAAAAACTATTAAGAAAACATTCTGCACCCCATTTTGGAGAGTGGCGTCTGGGGTCTTAAACACTAGCAAGCGGCCATCTAAGATGCAACGATTGGTCTCAACCCACCTGGAGCAAAAGAGAATGAAGAACACCAAAGACACAAGGTAAATATGAGCCCAAGAGTCAGAATGGGCCACATAATCAAAGACTGCATCAGCCTGAGACCAGAAGAACTAGATAGTGCCCAGCTACAACTGATGACTGCTGTGACAGGGAGCACAACAGAGAATCCCTGAAGGAGCAGGGGGACAGTGGAATGCAGACCCCAAATTCCAGTAAAAAGACCAGACTTAATGATCTGACTGAGACCAGAGGGACCCCAGAGGTCATGGTCCCCAGACCTTCTGTTAGCGCAAGACAGGAACCATTCTTGAAGCCAACTCTTCAGACAGGGATTGGACTGGACTACAAGACAGAAAATGGTAATGGTGAGGAGTGAGCTTCTTGGATCAAGTAGATACATGAGACTATCTGGGAAGCTCCTCTCTAGAGGGGAGATGTGAAGGCCGAGGGGGACAGAAGCTGGCTGAATGGACATTGAAACACAGGGTGGAGAGAAGGAATGTGCTGTCTCATAAGGGGGAGAGCAAGTAGGAGTATACAGTAAGGTGTATAAGAGGTTTTTATGAGAGACTGACTTGATGTGTAAACTTTCACTTAAAGCACAATAAAGATTTAAAAAAATAAAAAAGCAGGAATGGCAATATTAACCTCTGACAAAGCAGACTTTAAAGCAAACTCCATCACAAAGTAAAAGGAAGGACACTATATAATGATTAAAGGGTCAATACACCAGGAGGACATAACCATAATAAATATTTACCCACCCAATGACAGGGCTCTGAAATACATAAAACAAACTGTAACAGCATTGGAAAGGGAAATAAATAGCTCCACAATATTAGTAGGAGACTTCAACACGACACTTCCAGTAAAGGACAGAACATCCAGAAAGAAGCTCAATAAAGACGCGCAAGATCTAAATGCCACACTCAACCAACTTGATCTCATAGACATATACAGAACAATCCACCCAAGAGCAGCCAAGTATATTTTGTTTTCCAATGCACATGGAACATTCTCCAGAATAGACGACATACTAGGCACAAAGCAAGCCTTAACAGAATTCAAAGCATCAAAATATTACAAAGCATCTTTTTTGATCATAAAGCCATAAAAGTAGAAATCAATAATAGAAAAAACAAGGAAAAAAAATCAAACACACGGAACCTGAAAAACACCTTGCTTAAAAACTACTGGGTTATAGAAGAAATTAAGGACAGAATAAAGAAATTTACAGAATCAAACGGGAATGAAAACACATCCTTCCCGAACCTTTGGGACCCAGCAAAAGCAGCACTCACAGGTCAATTTATAGCAGTAAATGAACACATACAAAAAGAAAAAAGGACCAAAATCAAAACATTAACCCTGCAACTCAAAGTAATAGAAAGAGAACAGCAAAAGAAGCTCTTAGGCACCAGAAGGAAGCAAATAATAAAAATTAGAGCAGAATTAAATGAAATAGAGAATAGAAAAACATTGAGAGAGTTAACAAGACCAAAACCTTGTTCTTTGAAAAGATCAACAAAATCAATAAACCACTGGCCAAACTGACAAAAGAAAAACAGGAAAGGAAGCAAATAATCCGAATAAGAAATGAGACGGGCAATATCACAACAGAACCAACTGAAATAAAAGAATCATAACTGAATACTATCAAAAATTGTACTCCAACAAATTTGAAAACCTAGAGGAAATGGACAAATTTCTAGAAAAACACTACCTACCTAAACTAACACAGAGGTAAAACTAAATAAACCTATAGCAAAAGAGAAGATTGATTAGGTAATTAAAAAGCCTCTCCGAAAAAAAAATAAAGCCCTGGCCCCATTGGCTTCACTTGAGAATTCTACCAAACTTTCAGAGAAGAGTTAACATCACAACTACTAAAGGTATTTCAGAGCATAGAAAAAGATAGAATACTCCCAAATTCATTCTATGAAGCCAGCATAACCTTAATACCAAAGCCAGGTAAAGACACCACGAAAAAAGAAAACCCTCATGAATATAGATGCAAAAATTCTCAACAAAATTCTAGCCAATGGAATTCAACAATATATTTAAAAAAAAAAAATTCACCACAACCAAGTGGGATTCATACCAAGTATGCACAGATGGTTCAACATTAGAAAAGCTATCAATGAAATCCACCACATAAATAAAACAAAAGACAAGAACCACATGATCTTATCAATTGATGCAGAAAAGGCATTTGATAAAGTCCAACACCTACTCACTATAAAAACTCTCAGCAAAATAGGAATAGAAGGGAAATTCCTCAGCATAATAAAGGGCATTTATACAAAGCTAACAGCCAACACCATCCTAAATGGAGACAGTCTGAAGGCATTCCCCTTGAGAACGGGAACCAGACAAGAATGCCCTTTATCACCACTCTTATTCAACAATGTGCTGGAGGTTCTATCCAGAGCAATGAGGTAAGAAAAACAAATAAAGGGCATCCAAATTAGTAAGGAAGAAGTAAAAGCACCCCTATTTGCAGATGATATGATCTTATACACAGAAAACCCTACAGAATCCACAAGAAAGTACTGGAACTAATAGAAGAGTTCAGCAGAGTATCAGGATACAAGGTAAACATACAAAAATCAACACCAACAAAGAGAACTTTGAAAAGGAAATCACCAAATCAATACCATTTACAATAGCCCCCAAGAAGATAAAATACTTAGGAATAAATCTAACCAGAGATGTAAAAGACCTACAGAAAGAAATCTACAAGACACTACCGCAAGAAACCAAAAGAGGCCTACATAAGAGGAAAAACATATCTTGCTCATAGATAGGAAGACTCAACATTGTGAAAATGTCAATTCTACCCCGAAGCAATCTACAGATAGAATGCAATCCCGATCCAAATTCCAATGGCATTTTTTAATTAGCTGGAGAAACGAATCACCAACTTCATTTGGAAAGGGAAAAGGCCCTGGATAAGTAAAGCATTACTGAAAAAGAACAAACTGGCAGGCCTCACACTACCTGACTTTAGAACCTATTATACCGTCACGGTAGTCAAAACAACCTGGTACTGGTACAACAGATACATAGACCAATGGAACAGAATTGAGAATCCAGACATAAATTCATTCACCTATGAGCAGCTGATATTTGACAGAGGCCCAAAGTCCATTAAATGGGGAAAAGACAGTCTCTTTAACAAATGGTGCTAGCATAACTAGATATCCATCTGCAAAAAAAAAGAAACAAGACCCATACCTCACACCATGCATACACACATACACACACAAAAACTAAAAATGGATCAAAGACCTAAATATAAAATCTAAAAGCACAAAGATCATGGAAGAAAAAATAGGGACAACACTAGAAGCTCTAATACATGGCATAAACAATATACAAAACATAACTAACAATGCACAAACATCAGAAGAGAAACTAGATAACTGGGAGCTCCCAAAAATCAAACACTTAATGCTTATCCAAAAACTTCACAAAAGAGTAAAAAGACAACCTGACTGACTGTCAGAACAGTCAGTGGTGGTAGCTGGGCACCATCTAGTTGTATTGGACTTGGTCTGGTAGAGGCCATGGTAGATGTGGTCCAATAGTCCTTTGGACTAATCTTTCCCTTGTATCTTTAGTTTTCTTCATTCTTGCTTGCTCCTCACTATTCTGACAAGGATCACAATAAAGGGTCCTGGAGAAAATGTAGAACAAAATTCTAACTCAAAAAGAAAGAACAGACTTGCTGACCTGAGAGAGACTAGAGAAACCCTGAGAGTATGGCCCCTACACACCATTTCAGCTCAGTAATGAAGTCACTCCTGATGTTCACCTTTCAGCCAAAGATTGGACAGACCCAGAAAACAAAACAAGACTACAGGGGCACACCAGCCCAGGGTCAAGGACTAGAATGCATGAGGGAACAGGAAAGCTGGTAATAAGGAACCCAAGGCTGAGAAGGGAGAGTGTTGACATACTGTGGGGTTGTTAACCAATGTCATAAAACAATATGTGTACTAAATGTTCAATGAGAAACTAGTTTTTTCTATTTGCTTCATCTAAAGTACAATGAAAAAAATTTTTTTACAAATTTCAGAAAAATGGCCAAAGCACTCCTCGGAATATATCCTAGAGAAATAAGAGTCTTTACATGAACAGATATATGCATTCCCATGTTTACTGCAGCACTGTTTACAATAGCAAAAAGATGGAAGCAACCAAAGTGCCCAACGATGGATGAATGGATAAATAAATTATGGTATATTCACACACTGGAATACTACTCATCGATAAAGAACAGTGATGAATTTCTGAAACATTTCATAGCATAGAGGAACCTGGAAGGCATTATGCTGAGTGAAATTAGTCTGGTTTTAGAGCCATCTAAGTCAACTGGCATAATAAAATCTATTAAGAAAACATTCTGCATCCCACTTTCAAGAGTGGTGTCTGGGGTCTTAAACACTAACAAGCCACCATCTAAGATGCATCAATGAGTCTCAGCTGAACCTGGATCAAAGGAGAATGAAGAGCACCAAGGACACAAGGTAATTACAAGCCCAAGAGACAGAAAGGGCCACATGAACCAGAAACTACATCGTCCTGAGACCAGAAGAACTAGATGGTGCCTGGCTACAACCGATGACTGCCCTGACAGGGAACACAACAGAGAACCCCTGAGGGAGCAGGAGATCAATGGGATGCAGACCCCAAATTCTTGTAAAAAGACCAGACTTAATGGTCTGACTGAGACTAGAAGGACCCTGGTGGTCATGGCCCCCAGACCTTCTGTTGGACCAGGACAGGAACCATTCCCAAAGCCAACTCTTCAGACATGGATTGGACTGGACAATGGGTTGGAGAGGGATGCTGGTGAGGAGTGAGCTTCTTGGATCAGGAGGACACTTGAGACTGTGCTGGTACCTCCTGCCTGGAGGAAAGATGAGAGGGTACAGGGGGTTAGAAGCTGGCAAAATGGATACGAAAAGAGAGAGTGGAGGGAGGGAGTGGGCTGTATTATCAGGGGGAGAGTAATTGTGAGCATGTAGTAAGGTGTGTATAAGCTTTTGTGTGAGAGACTGACTTGATTTGTAAACTTTCACTTAAAGCACAATAAAAATTATTTAAAAAAAAAAAACAGGCAAAGGATATGAACGGGCACTTCACCAAAGAAGACATTCAGGCGGCTAATAGATACATGAGGAAATGCTCACAATCATTAGCCATTACAGAAATGCAGATCAAAACCACAATGACATACCATCTCACCCCAACAAAAAAAAAAACAACGAGGCTAGCATTAATCCAAAAAACACAAAACAATAAATGTTGGAGAGGTCATGGAGAGACTGGAACACTTATACACCGCTGGCGGGAATGTAAAATGGTACAACTACTTTGGAAATCAATTTGGTGCTTCCTTAAAAAGCTAGAAATAGAAGTACCATATGATCCAGCAATCCCATTCCTTGGAATATATCCTAGAGAAATAAGAGCCATCACACAAATATGTGTTCCCTGCAGCACTGTTCGCAAAGCAAAAAGATGGAAACAACCTAGGTGCCCAACAACAGAAGAATGGATAAACAAATTATGGTATAGTCACACAATGGAATAGTACACAACAATGAATCCATGAAACATCTCACAACATGGAGGAATCTGGAAGGCATCATGCTGAGTGAAATTAGTCATTCACAAAAGGACAAATATGGTATGAGACCACTATTATAAAAACTCAAGAAAAGGTTTAAACACAGAAGAAAATATTCCTTGATGGTTATGACAGTGGGGACGGAGGGAGTATTCACTAACTAGATAGTAGACAAGAACTATCTTAGGTGAAGGGAAGGACAACACACAATACAGGGGAAGTCAGCATAACTAGACTAAACCAAAAGCTAAGAAGTTTCCTGAATACAACCAAACACTTCTAGGGACAGAGTGGCAGGGGTCTGGGGACCATGGTTTCAGGGGACATCTAGGTCAATTGGCATAACAGAGTTTATTAAGAAAATGTTCTGCATCCCACTTTGGTGAGTGGCAGTTGGGGTCCTAAAAGCTTGCGAGCAGCCATCTGAGATGCATCAATGGTCCCAACCCACCTGGAACAAAGGAGAATAAAAAATACCAAAGACACAAGGAAAATATTAGCCCAAGAAACAAAAAGGCTACTACATATACCAGAGACTCCATCAGCCTGAGACCAGAAGAACTAGATGGTGCCTGGCTACCACTAAGACTGCCCTGACAGGGAACACATCAGAGAATCCCTGACAGAGCAGGAAAAAAAGTGGGGTGCAGAACTCAAATTCTAGTAAAAATACCAGACTTAATGGTCTTACCGAGCCTGGAAGAACTCCAGAAGACATGGCCCCCGGACTCTCTGTTAACCCAGAACTAAAACCATTGCCGAAATCAACTCTTCAGACAAAGATTTGACTGTGCTATAAGACATAAAATGATACTTATGAAGAGCGTGCTTCTTAGTTGAAGTAGATACATGAGACTAAATGGGCAGCTCCTGTCTGGAGGCAAGATAAGAGGGCAGAAAGGGACAGGAGCTGGTTGAACGGACATGGAACATCCAGGGTGGAAAGGAGGAGTGTGCTGACATATTATAGGGGTAGCAACTAGGGTCACAGAGCAATGTGTGTATAAATTTTTATATGAGAAACTAACTAGAGCTGTAAACTTTCACTTAAAGCACAGTAAAATAAATAAATAAAATTAAAAAAAAATTCTGATGGGCAGGTATGGTAAACAGCCTCTAAGATGGTCCTCAAAGATCATTGGTATTCATGCCTTTGTGTAGTCTCTCCCTTATTGAATAAGGCTGACCTGTATAAGCAGTAGGATAGTGTGGAAATGATGGTGTGCGACTTCTGAGGCTAAGTCATAAAAGACATCATGGTTTCTGCCTTGCTCCCTTAGATCACTAGCTCTCGGGGAAGCCATGTTGTGAGGACATTCAAGCAACTGTATGAAGAGGTCCATGTGCAAGCAACTGAGGCCCCCTTCCCACAGCTTGCAAGGAACCTAGGTCTCCTGCTAACAGTCATGTAAGTGATCCATTTTGGAAGTGGACTCTCCAGCCCCAATCAAGCTTTCAGATTACTGTCAGTCCCAGCTCCATAAGAGGCTCTGAACCAAAATTACCCAGCTTAGCCACTCCCACATTCTTGACCCAAAGAAACTGTGTGAGAGAATAAATGTTTATTGTTTTAAGATGGTTATACAGCTGTAGATAACCAATACAGAAAGTATTAAAACGGAGAGGTTGAACAGAAGAAGATCATTTATATGCAAGGTATTTGGAAAGGTGGAAGAAGAAAGTCTACCCTAAGTGAAATGATCAGCTTCAGATAGGAGAAAAGACATCACTTTCATTCCACAGGAAAGAAATAAAAGGGTGACTGTAGATCATGTCAAGTTGTTAGTGGTAAGGAATGAGGAAGTATGCATCTGATGTTCTCAGTTTTCTCTGGTAAGAGTGGTGAAGGAGGTAGACACCCTCAAAATTTGAAGAGAATAAAGAAAATTTAAGTAGCTGTTGTGGATAATGGGAAAGAGATGACTGGGGAAACAGAAGGATTTCTTGATAGCATTGAGAGCCCAGCTGATGTCAGATGTAACCAGTCTGAATGTTCTACAAAATAGAGATGAGCTAAGAGTACTTATTGGCAAAGCCTCACAAAGAAGCTTTGGATCACACTTCAAATTTAGAGAAAGGTTCCTGCACTGTGGTCTAATCACAGCTTCTTGATTAAAAATGGTAGGTGCAAAGAGAAGCACAAGGTATTACATCAGAAAGAAAAGGGTGCAGTTAAAGAAATTGAGACTAATTCCCCAACCATTGTCATACATTGCTATGGCTGTACAATTTTTTTTTAAAGACAGTCAATCCAATAGTGTAGGAAATTATTAGAAATATTTTTGATTACTAATGATTTATTTCTTACTTTTCCATCTAAATACCTTTTTCTTCTCTTTTAGTTTATCCGATGTCTTATTATGCAATTATTAATACAACTTAATGGAATATTCTCAAAAATTATAAGCACTCATGCAGGCTTCTCTCCCTTCATACTAATATTTTAAAAACTGCATCCTACGGAACTGGCCATTAGGTATATTTTACCCATTGAACATAACATGTGCATAAACTTAATCTAAGAAATAACTGAGAAAATAATTGCTATGATCTAACATACAGTTTTCTCTCTAAAATAAATACCCACCATTGGAATTCAAATGGCAAAGCAATTGTATATAAACCACATTCAATCTAACTAATTCTAGTTTGCCTCTTTAGATACTATTTTCTTAAATTCCAAGATAAACCAGGTTTAGGTTTATATAATCCACTGTGCATTAGCTGAACAATAAGCAATGATACCCTAAATACGAATGGTGCTCCCTTGTATTAATCATATTCATTAAAGGATAAAATATTTCACACAAACAAAAGTTTTTAGGCCCCAAAGAATGAAATGTAGTATTTTTCAGCCATGACTATTTTTAAAGAGGCATATTTCCGAAAATACCTTGGACTTTATCTCAGTAAACAATAACACGCACTAATGCAAACAGATACACTGCCAAGTTATTATTCCCATCCTTATTAAGGGAAATAGAACCAGAGACTAACCTGAAGCACTATAAATAACGAGGGTGTTAAACTGAATCCAATGAATAATTCATGAAACCTAATTCTTCCCGTTTCTTTGGCGGGTCTCTCATAGCCAGCTGAAACAATGCAGAATGATTACAAAGGTGTATAAACTGTATTGTTGGGGTGTATGCCTTACCTATTAAGCAGCTCGTTTATTTAAAAAATCATTATCTAAAGGGTACTTTGCATTCTAAATGTTTGCTTTTCAAGGACGATGTTATCCAAATCTACCTTACTGGATTTTAAAAATGATATAATGTCCAAGAAAGTCTGCTTCACACTCAAGATCTGATTTAGGGGTGAACTGGAGCTCCAAGTATAAGTTGACATGCTCTGTGACTCTCGGAGGCATTGTGTTCCATTCCTGGTCCATCGCTTCAGCAAGGTCACTAACTTCACCAAGGAGTCTAGTATCATTGAAAAAAAAAAAGATCTTAGAAGTGAGCTAGGAGTCTGCCTTTATTTCTGGGTCTTCCACTGGATTGATTTGACCTTTGTCAAGTAGCTAAATTTATCTAGATTTTCATCTCTTTATCATATAAAAGTAGGAACTGTAATAACTATGATGCTCCTTTCGGTCTTCTATTCAGCAATCTGCATCACCAATAAACCAATCTCCTAGCTTCCAGTCACATTTCACTAGATTGTAAGAACCATTAAGACAGGGAACAGAGGGGCCCAGAAATCCGCAAACAAAGTACAGGAAATGGGCCAGGGCGCAGAAACAAACCCATTCCCCAGAGGAATGGGGCAGGGTATCAGAACATAGCCCACAAACTTCTTTAAAGTTGTCTTTCAGAAGCAGCTGGATAAAACCAGCCCCAGGGACGTGTGCAGAACATCCACCTGTGACTGCTATGTGACCTTCCACCAGGGGCAGTGAGGGGCTGCAGCAGCAGCTGGGGAATCGAACTCAGGGAGCGAAAGACTGTGCAGGTACAACACCCCATAATAAGTCCTGGTACATATCCCAGAGGCCTCCAGGACAGGAGTTATCTTAGAAAGCAGCTGCATGTGCACTCTAGTTAACATATCCCCGCCTATGCCTATGAATAAATATGAATCTTTTCCCACCCAAGAACTTTTAAAAACCCAGGCAAGTCTTTTGTTCTGTGAGACAGGAGTATGCATTGCTTAGGCCCGCCTCGTCTCCACTTGCAAGCCTCTTCAATAAAGCTTTGCTCATGTGGAAAATTCTGTGTGCCTTACCTGTTCATTCTTGACCAGTGAGAGGCAAGAACATTATTCAATTCTGGCAACACCATGAAGGCAGACATATTGTCTATTTTGACCACCATTTTATCCTCAGCACCTACCACAGTGTCTAACCTATCAGGGTACAAAAATCTGTTGAAGAAATGGATGAACCTAGCCCAATTGAAAAACACAAAATCAGAAGGAGTTTGTTTCTTCTTTCATAAAATGTTTGATACAGCAGAAGTTTGGAACAGCACCAAAATACTGACAACAGTTGAAGAGAATTATTACATCAGTAACAAATATTTAGTATACGGGTTTCTCACCAAACTATCAAAGCAATATATTTTCCAAAGTTTATTGAAAAGCTGGAATTTGAATATATTCTTCTATTACTCAATGTAGCTAGGTTTAGGATTAGCATGCTGAGTATTCAGCTATCTTTTGTGATAGTAATCCGATTGTAAAGCAATGAATTCTCTCCTTTTCCCTCTCCCAACACATACATATGAACACATATGCACATGTAAGCCTCAAAACACAGACTCAAAGAGTATACACACTAAGAAGAGGTCAAAGTAGCACACCATAGAAGGGTCTAAACCAAAAAAAAAAAAAAATCCACTGCCCAGGAGTCAATTACAGCTCATAGTGACCCTATAGGACAGAGCAGAACTGCCCCATAGGGTTTCCAAGGCTGTAATCTTTCCAGAAGCAGGCTGCCACATCTTTCTCCCAAATAGTGGCTGGTGGGTTCAAAACGCCAACCTTTCGGTTAGCAGCCAAGCACTCAACCACTGTGTTAACAGGGGTCCCACAGAAGACTGTAGAAGAGAATACTCTGCAGATCTTGTTAACCCTATGTTTACTATAGTCCATTTTGCATTTTATCCCGAGTGTTTGATTCAAACTCTGTTCTGTGGAATTATGGCATTGTATCCAAGAGCTGAAGACTAACACTTTTTTAAAAAATATATGTTTATAATTCAGGTGATTTAAAATGATCAAAAAACAGAATTAAAAAAATAATAACAGCAAACCAGTGAAGAGTTCAGCCACACATACCAGAAGACAAATATGATAGCCCACTCTGAGTGCTTAGTATATACAGCAAATATTTTCTATTTGATTTATCAAGTTTTTAGTTTGATTGTTCACAAGTAAGTTTTTTTGAAAAGTTAAATATAAAAGGCAGCCTAGGAATGAAACTTTACATGTCAGCCTGTTACTGTGGAAAGAGCTTTACGGAAGTAAGAGTTGGAAACAGCCCGTCTCCTTTGTTCCTTTGCCAAGGCATGATAGTTTCTTACAATATATTTTCTCATTAAAATTATACAAAGGATCTCAATCCTGAGGCTTTAGTGAATAAGCTGACTTCTAGCTGGGATTAAAATGAGATTTTTTTTTTTTTCCCTCAGGAATAGCACTACAAATGTCATCAAGTGAATTTCTATTGGGTTTCACTCTATAAGACTCCTGGTCTGTTCCAGGGTGATAATTTCTAAATACAGAAATCGGGAAAAGGGCAAATGTTGTGTATCTTTAAGAGTAAACTGGAAGCTCAAAAAGAGAAATTAAATTCAACAGAAGTAGTTGCTTAATACTCTCAGCTTCTACCACAGCCATAGACAGATACAGATTTCTTGTGGAAGGAAACTTTCTAAAAGATCATTCCGGCAGGTTCCAAATTTTAACTGACCTACTTAATTGTAAGGGCCATAAGAATAACCCCAGTAATTTAACTTTGCCTCATTCCTTAGCACTTATAAATCACGCTAAATTACTCAGGCTTCACAGTTTCCTACAATATATTTATTATTCTATGTCTTTGTTTGTGTTGGCTCTAATTGTCTCAGATGGACTCCCCCTTCCCCTTCTCCCATCTCTTCCACACTTCTCTTCTTCTTCTCCTTCCTCTACTCAGTTCTTCTCTCATCTCTTCCCTATCTACTATTCTTCTTTTCCTCTCAATTTTCACCCTTCCTGCAGAAAGCCCTTCCTGACCATTCCTCTTTATTCCTGTGAAGGAAAATTTGGACCACAGGATTCTGGCATGTCTTGATTTCATGAGGCAACATGGTACAATAGAAAAGCTTAGTTCAAGACAAAAAAAGGGTTCAAATCCAAGTTCTAACCCTCATTATCAAATCCTCAATAAATGATTGTTAATAATTACGAATTATTAAGTCCTGGTTCTGATCTTGAGCAAGACATTTAACCTATAAGAACTTCAGTTTCCAAAGAGAGCCAACATGGCACTATAGATAAAATCACTATGCAGCCTCTCCAAAGCAAAGACCCAGATAACTAAGTAAAACAGAGACAAACGTCAATCCTGGAATTCTAAGCATCAAATGAAGGGATAAAGATCTCAACCAAGCACCAAATAGATTAAGAAACCGACAGAGAACAGAGTGAGGAGAGCTACAGAGTGGATGTACCCTATCAGCTAATGCAGCACAGATTCTTCATCTTGGACCCCTCAGCCACCAAGAATGGCAGGCAGGTAGTACAGGAAGGCAGCTTCATTGAGCTCCTAGCAGGAGACAGAGCACCCAGGAACCAGGAATACACACTTTTCCACCCCCCACCATCCCTCCCCCTGCTTGGCCTCCACTGCTTCCCAGTGGGCTAAGGTTGCTCGACCATGGAGACTCCAGCTCCTTGTCACTTGATTCACCCTGACCACACCAGCAGGCTCCTTCAGTGCCATTTTTTGTTGCTTTTCTTTTTTTTTTTTTTTTTAGCTTCTTTTGGTTTCTTCTCTCTTGTCTCCTTCCTTTCCTTTCTCTCGAACACCTGGCACCATGTACCACCTCCACTCCTTCTTGACAGGCAGTGCAGCATCACTCAGCTGGGGAGCCACTTCCCCAGTCTGTGTCACCACACTAGTGGGCTCCCTGTGGGCATTTTTCTTTTTTTGTTTTGTTTTCCTTCGTTTCTCAGTTTCTTCTCTCTCTCTACCTTCCTTCTTTTCCTTTCTCCACATACCTGGTACTGTGTGCCATCTCCACTCCTTTTAGATGGGCTGTGCAGTGCTGCTCACCTGGGGAGCCACTTCCCTGGTCCATGTCACCAAGCCAGTGAGCTCCCTTGGGGATTTTTTCCTTTCTTTTCTTTTCTCTGTTTCTTGTTTCTCTCTACCATCCCTTCCTTTCTTTTTTCCTGAATACCTAGTGCCATGTGACATCTCTGCTTCTTCTTGATGGGCTGTGCAGTGCCACTTGGCTAGGGAGCCCCTTCCCTAGTCCACACCACCACACCAGTAGGCTCCTTCAGGGCATTTTTTTTTTCTTTTTCTTCTTTTCTTTTCTCCGTTTTTCTTCTCTCTCTACCTTCCTTCCTTACCCTTCTCCTGAACACCTGGCATCATGTGCCATGTCTACTCCTTCTCAATGGAGTGCCACTCGGCTGGGAATGTGTTTCCAGTGGGCTCCCTTGGAGCATCTTTTTTTCCTCTTTTCTCCTCAGTTTTCTGTTTCTTCCTTCTTTTCTCCCCTTTCTCCCAACAACCTAGCTGTGTGTGCCTTTCTCTCTCTCTTTTTTTCTTAATCTAGTTTCTTATCTCTCTCTCTCCCTTTCTTCCATTCCTTGCTCCTGCCCATCTATCTGCATGTGCCATATCTGTGCCTTCTTTGTGGGCTGTGCCATGCCACCTGGCTAGAAAGCCACCAGCATATAGCTTCCTCGAGTTTGCACCACTCCAAGAGCAGGTTCCCTCAGCACTTTCCTTTTGCTTTTTGTTTCTCTCCCTTCTTTATCTTCTTTCCCACACCCCCTTAGCTCCATGCATCACACACTCCCCCTCCCTTCTGCCTATCTGCACCATGTGCTGAGCATCACAACCCAAGCAGCACAGGCACGGTCTACCAGAACCTGCCCTGCACTGCCCCCGGCCAGCCCCGTCTGCCCTAGTATGTGCCACAAATGACCCAGCCCAGCCTCTCGCCTTTGCTGGATTTGCACTGCTGTAGTGGTTGAGTGACAGGCCTTGCTCGTGGACAAGGTGATGAGAAGTATCATGCCCACAGACAAGCAAACAACAAAGAACACCCAGCCCACCTGCTCAGGCGTAAGCAAATAAAACAAAAAAGTAGAACAAAACAAACAAATCTACAATCAATAAACGAAGAAAATAATTACTGAATGTCTTGAAGACAGCAGACAATATTGAAACATGTCGGGGAAAAAAAGGACAAGATGATTCCAGTAGGCATCCAAAATAAAACACCAGATGACTCTCCAGTAGAAGAAAAACCACTGGAACTACCTGATATAGAAGTCTAATCTCTAATATTCAGGGCTATCCCAGAGATGAAGGAAAAAGCAGACAAAAATGAGAAAAAAATAGACAAAACCATGGAAAAGATAGACAAAATAATAGAAAAGACAGAAAAAATAATGGAATAATTCAGGAAAATAATACAAGAACAAAATGTCAAAATAAACTTACAACCAGAAATCATATAAAAACAGCAATCAGAAATCCAAAAGATAACAAGATTTCAGAAATGGACAGTGTCATGGAAGGTCTGAGGAGCAGGTATGAAAGAACGGAAGGCAAGATGGGTGAAATTGAAAACGAATCCTTGGATACCACTTCATACGAGAAAATATCAGAAAAAAGAATGAAGAAAAATGGAGAAACCCTGAGAATGATGTGGGATAAAATCAAAGGCAAAAATCTGTGCGCAATCAGAGTTCCAGAACAGGGAAAATAAACAGAAAACACAGAGAGGATCATTGAAGAACTGCTGACAGAAAACTTCCCTAATATCATGAAAGATGAAAAGCTGACCATCCAGGAGGCTTGACAAACCCCATATAGGATAGATCCCAAAAGAAAATCACCAAAGCATATCATAATCACACTCACTAAAACAAAGACAAAGAAAGAATCCTGAGAGCAGCTCAAGAAAAGTGAAAAGTCACATACAGAAGGAAACAATAAGAATAAGCTCCGATTACTAGGGAGAAACCATACAGGCAAGAAGGCAATGGGATGACATATATAAAAACTTGAAAGAAAAAAATTGCCAACCAAAAGTAATAAACCCTGTAAAACTCTCTTTCAAATATGATGGTGAAATTAGGACATTTCCTGATTAATAGATAAACAGAAATTAAGCAAATATGTAAAAACAAAACCAAACTTACAAGAATTATTAAAGGGAGTCATTTGGTTAGAGAACCAACAACATCAGACAACAGCTTGAATCAAGGATGCAAGACCACCTCAGCCAGACATCAGCCTAGATAATGAACTCTCAAGGATAAAACAAAACTAAAAGATTTACAACAGGGAACCAGAGAGGTTAATCTGTAAATGACAACAACATCAGAACAATAAAAGAGGGAAAAAACGGTGTAGGTATAGAACTCTCAAAAGGAGAGGAAGTCAAGGTGATACCAAGGAATAAAAGACTGATTCAAATTAGGAACATAAGGGTAAATTCCAAGGGAACCACAAAGGCAGTTCTGTTGTACATGGGGTTGCCAAGAGTCAGAAACAATTCAATGGTAGTTAACAGCAACAATCTCTTGTCAGGGAATAAGATGAATGAAGGAAATCCACCATATTGATGCTTGGCCATACAAAGCTATATTGATGTAATTTTTAGCAAATGAGGGAAGGAGATAAGTCATACAGTCTGCCAGATCTCCTTATAATTAATATTGGAGCAGAGTCAATTATTAACATGATAGCACAACATGTCTCCTTTCATGATAAGATGTGGAGGAAACACCATACTTATAGGTCGGGCTCCCTTCCCCGACCACAACTCATTGCTGTTGAGTCAATTCTGACTCATAGCAACCCTATAGGACAGAATAGAACTCACCCCACATGATTTCCAATGCTGAAATCTTTACAGAAGCAGACTGCCACATTTTTCTACCACAGAGCAGCTGGTAGGTTCAAACTGCCGACCTTTGGGTTAGCAGCCAAGTGCTTAACCACTGCACCACCAGGGCTCCCTTCCCCTTGACTGTCTACTGTGTAATAACTGTCATTTTCCCAGGTCTGTAAATAAAGGCATATGCCTATGAGAGCTGAAGGTTTGTGTGTTTATGTACAGAATATGTATGCGTAAAATGATATTTCTTGTTAATATGAAGAACACTGGACCTGTCCATAATAATTAAGTTGGTTAAGGACAGTCTATCTATAGAACACGTGAACATATGCCATTACCTCCTAGCATGTGGGAGAGAACATCCTAAATGAACAAGCTGCAAGTTATGATAGGCTGTCTTTAAGAGTTGGATAAAGTCCTGCAGCCAGGTGGCCAAGAGGACAGCTAACAAGGAACACAAATTGGTATGTGTGCGAAATGGCTTCCTCCTTGTTCATTACCATCCTGCAGTTTCTTGCTTATTCACCCTGGAGAGACCGGCCTCACTGGGGCCAAAACTGCCCTGCATATTAAACCAGGAACAGGTGGAATAGTTGCCCTCATCACCATAACTTTTCATTATTTTATTGTTTCTCTTTTTTCTCCCCTTTAGATGATGTTATGTTATACGCTGTATATGCTAAACTGACACATTCGTAAGATTCACTGGTTGTTTGCTACGCTTCCAAGCTGTGTTATCTGAACATCTTTCTAAGAAAATCATTTGTTCTCATCTGCAAAAACTCTAAATCTAAACGAAATGGAAAGGCTAAAGGAAGCATATAGAATTTCCCACAGAGTAGAATAAATCAATTTCACTTTAGTCTCCCCTTCTTATCTCCAAATATGGTCATTGCACTACCTAAAACTGATATAAATAGGAGAAAGAAATGCATAAGGGATGAGAAGCTGGGTGGAAGTACTATTAAATGTCATTTTCAAAGCTCTTAGCAATTTTACAAAAGCACTTACATATACATTATAACATTTAATCCAGACTACATTTTGGTGGTGCAGATAATACTATTCATCTTCATTTTTCAAATAAGGAATTGAGGCTCACAAAGGAAAAAACAAAGCCAAAACTCAAACACAGTCCACCTGATTCTTCCAGGTACCAAAGTGCTCCTCTTCCTGACCCAAGATATTTGACTTTGTCCAAAAGGAATGAATTGGAATCCTAAAAATAGAAGAAGTGAAAACAAACTGTATGGTAGCATATCATCTCAATCCCTTTTGACCTTACCTATAACTCCACACAATATTGCATAATATCTGCTTCTGACCACAACTCTCTGCTACTACTAATTATCAATGGTTAAGTGCTTGCTTGGCAACTAACGGAAAGGTTGGCGGTTTGAGCCCACGCAACGGCTCCGAGGGAGAAGACCTGGAGATCTGCTTCTGTAAAGATTACAGCCTAGAAAACCTAATCAGGAACTTCTCTCTGTCACATGGGGTCATTACGAATCAGAAATCCACTGGACGGCATACAACAACAATAGCCATCCAAAGCAGTGGTGAAAACTGTCTGGAACAGAACAAATACTCCACCACCCCCATCTCTGAGAGCAAAACTAATATCTGTATCTGAACCTAACAATTAGTTAGATATAATATTCAAAATGCAGGGTCAAAATCAGAAAATTGTGTCATGTTTATTCTATCTGTAAAACATAACTACAGGATAACCAAAGAACCCAAGTAAAGGTGGTCCCAGGACTTTCTCCCACTTAAAGATGGGATACGGGTGTGTTTGGTGGACAAATCAGTGTAGATATGAAAAGAAACAGCTTTTCCATTCACCCAATCTTTCCCAATCTCCTATATCCAAGAAAGTGATGGAAAACTCTCAAATCTCGCTTCTCACTTCTCTGACACCAAATATATGTTGTTCAATCCAAATCAACATATTAACTCTGTTTCTCTCTGTTCTACTTCTGTTTGTCATTAGCCGCACATGTAGCACTTCTTTCTCTGACCCTGACTACCTGGAACTAGGTCAGATCTCAAGTTAAGGGCACAGTTCTCTCGACTGCCAAGTCTGCCTAAGACTTCGAATGCCAGACACAAGCTTGGCAGTCCCCATCATACCCTCACTTCTGACCTTTTGGCTATGAATTCAGGGTTTTTACACTACCCCTTAGGATGCCAACCATAGGTCAAGAGTCCTCAGGGCCTCCCTCACTTCTGAACTGCTGGCTATAAATTTTGGGGGATCCCTCTACTACCTCAAGATACCACCCAAAGCTCAGTGGTCTCCAGCCTCCCCTCACTTCTTACCCACTGGCTCCCCCTACTCCTTCAGGTTCCATAATTTGCTAGAATGATTCACAGAACTCACAGAAAGCATTATATTCACAATTACAGTTTTATTATAGCAATATGGATAAAAATAAAGAGTTACATAGGCAAGCTCTGGGAAGGTTTTCAATGCAGAGTTTTCATGTCCCAAAAAGAGATGCACTACTCTCCCACATGCATCGATGTCTTACTCCAACTAGTCCATAGAGCTTCAGTGTCCAGAGCTTTTATTGGGGATCTTATTACATAATTCAAACTCCAGTCCCTCTCCCCTGACGCTGGTGGATATCACGAGGTTGATACCACATCATGCAGTGGTTTTTCTGGCCTGGCCGGCCCCCACCCAAGAGGCTCCTCATTAGCCTCTTAGGTTATGTACGGTCTGGAGGTTTCATCAAAGATACTTCAGTCACTGAGAAATTTTCAAAGTTTTAGAGGTTATCTCTCAGGAACCAAGGATAAAAATGAAATTCTTTAGGTAAAGTTAAATTCTTTACTCCACAATGACATTGGTGGATATAGCATTTCATTAAAAAAAAAAAAAAGTATTGAACATCTCTAATATGCAAAGCTGTGCCTGCCACCACCCCCCAAAAAATAGTGCTAATGGTAGAGCTTCAGAGATCCTGTGGTCCAATCACCTGGCAAAGGGACAAGAACTATTCTTTGACGTCTTGATGCTTTCTATTTCTCCCTCTCTTCTATTCTTCCCCATAAGAAAGCAGGCTATAAGCATGAAGTAGAACTAAAAGTTCCTAAGGGCCACTCAAATCTACATAGTGTCACAGAAAGAACTCTGAATCACCCCTTTCCTTGATTTAATAGTTACTCTAAAGGGTTCTAAAGTTATATTCAGTTATCCTGCGGTTTTCATGGTTTGGAGGATTTGTTTGTTTCACTGTTTTATCTTTGGGTGGTTTTGTCATTGTTGTTTAGCTTTTTACAATTATAACTCTATACTATAGGGTCGCTGTGAGTTGGCATCAACTTGACGGCAATGGGTTTAATGGGCATAGGGTTTAGGAATGAAAACAAATTCCCAAGAATGGCATAATGAGACTACGTGCAATATTACATAATCCAAATCCTAATTCAAAATAATCAGGATCCAAAAGGAAATACATAAAAGAGACAGAAGGGAGTAAAATATACTTAACAAAGGCTCTCTCTTTTCCTTCTTACCATGTTAATATTTTTTACCATATTAGTGACTTTTCATCTTGTAATGCCATTTAGTCTTTGAGAGATAAATGTACTACTGTTGTTTGAACAGTTTTTATTGCGCATTCCAAACAAATCTTATATTTTAATCATTTAAAATTAATTAGGAATACAATATTTAAAATTATCCTGCAGTAAACATTTTTATAAAGTGAATATTTGTACCAATGCATAAAGTTGAAATTTTATATATTGGGTTTCATGTTGGCTGTACCCATAACTGATGAAGGTCATTGTGAAGTTCCATATTCACTACCAAGTGAGGTACTGTGAATATGGTTGATCAACATTTAATGTTAAAATGGCTAAAAACATTATATAACTGTCTTGATCTAAGATCTCATTATTGTTCATTCCAGATGCCCAGCACCGCATTACAGATGCAACAAGGTCTTCATAGTGTCTATTTCTTACAGACAATATTCCTTAGAAGAAAATAAAAAATGATAGCCTAAGTTGGTATGAAAAGGCACAACTTAATGGTGTGAGATACTGCTCTTTCTTTCTGACCTCAATCTATCATCCAATAATACAATTCTACCATAAATGAACCAAGACTGAGATTTATGCATACTCAAAATTGCTTAGCATTTCTAGAACAGCATATGCCATAATGATGTGCATTAAAACTTCTCTGATTTAGAAAGCTCAGCTTAGAGAGTTACTCTCACCAGGCTTAGGTACAGTAAAATTCTAACCTATCCACACCTTGTTAACTGCGACTCTAAGAAACCAGTCATTATCTTTCTTTCCTGGATCTTCCTAGAGGGGGAAAGAGAGACAACGCAAAGAAAAGGGAATTGTTTATCACTGTCTCCCATGGTGGTGGTGAGGGTGTGGTCCTCACTGGTCTAAAGAAAAGCTGATTTTACGCTTTAAATTTTGCATTCCTGGTGGCATAGGGGGAAGCAGAGAGGGAAGATATAATTCAAAATGAGAGGAAGCATTTCATGAGAAGGAAGGAAAAATCAGAATTCCTGAAAAGGTTTCCTACCTCTATAAGTAAGGTCAGATAATACAAAAAACAAAACCCATTGCCATCAAGTCGATCCTGACTCATAGTGACTCTATAGGGCAGATTAGAACTGCCCCATAGCGTTTCCAATGCTGTATCTGTATGGAAGCAGACTGCCACATCTTTCTTCGGAGGAGTGGCTACTGGGTTCGAACCACTGACCTTTCAGTTAGCAGCCAAGCACTTAACCACTGCGCCACCAGGGCTCCTTCAGATAAAACCAAGCCACTTAAAGTTAGAAAGGGAGGAGAGCTAGTGCTGGAAAAAAGGCAGCAAACGGTGGCCCTAACTCCAAAGGAAAGTCTTCCTCCAATTGCTCAACTCCTCCCAAGGCTGCAGATGCAAGGCCCACTCACTGCAACAGCAATGGAGTAACAACACAGAGCCTATCTGCATGGGGCCCCCAGGCCCTGAGTCATGCCGGCCCTTGCCTCAGCACCACAGTAGTTTATCTCCCAACCTGAGCTGATCTGGGCTGACATATTTCACTACGTAGTAGCCCCATTTCAAATGAGAAAAATCTGGTATTTGGTGCCTTAATCATGGACACCAAAAAAATGACAGCCATCTTTTCTCTCTGCTTTGCAGGCATGGTATACATTACAATAATTTCACAAGAGCTCTTCAACCTCCTTCTTAAGTAAAACCGTAAACTTAACAATGTTAAATAGATTAGACTCTCAAACTTTTTGTTTAAATATGAAATCCATCAGATATTTTTAATTTTTTCCCCCTCTCTGCATATAATTGCCTTCTAGCCTAACAAAGACAACTACCGAGTATTTTTACCTTTCAGAAAATAGAAGTATTGCAATAAATATTATTTTCAATGATACTGGTGAAGAATGAGCTTCTTGGATCAAGTAGACACATGAGACTATGTTGGCATCTCCTGTCTGGAGGAGAGATGAGAGGGCAGGGCGGTCAGAAGCTGGCCTAATGGACACGAAAAGAGGGAGTGGAGGGAAGGAGTGTGCTGTCTCATCAGAGGGAGAGCAATTAGGATTGTATAGCAAGGTGTGTATATAAACTTTTTATGAGACTGATTTGATTTGTAAACTTTCACTTAAAGCACAATAAAAATTACAAAAAAAAAAAAAAACCCAAGTGGAAAAAAAAGTATCATTTTCAGAATAATAAATTCTTATGTAAGATGAGCAACAGACTTGTAGGCTTTTTAGTGGTTACGGGTTATTTCCCAGGACATAGCAACAATGCAAGAAATCCAGGAGTCTTCTAAAACTCCCTTATTAGAAACAACATTTGCCAGGATGATTTTTATGAGAAAAGTAAAATCATACGTGCGTTTCTGCAGGTATAGAGGAAGAGGGAATATTTTATCCTTCTTGTCTTGCTGATTTTCATCAGTAGTAAGAAGCCCGTACAGTTTTAATGCTAATACCAGAATTTCATTAATTAGCACCAAGAGAAAAATTAGGACTAGCCTGAAAACCTCAAAATTTGGAAAATGGTAATGGGAAAAGGCCAAATAAGATTATTAAAAATTGAAAATTGGGGCATGTACTGTTTTGTATCCTCATCTGGCAACTCAGTAACATTATAATTAGAAAAATAATAATAATTGCTCTTATAAAGGGGGCTCCATTACATGGGGAATTATGATCATTTGCATGGCTATTTAGTGAGCCCTTGGTGGCGCAGTCATTAAAGCGTTAGGCTGCTGACCTAAATGTCAGCAGTTTGAACCTATCCAGCCACTCTGAGAGAGAAAGATAGACGTGGCAGTCTGCTCCTGTAAAGATATACAGCCTTGGAAACCACATGGGGCCGTTCTACTCTGCCTATAGGGTCACCGTGAGTCAGAATCAACTCTACGCAGTGGGTTGGATGGTTTGTTTTGGTTTGGTTTTCATGGATATTTTAAGTTTCAAAAGTCTGACTTAACCACAAAATTCGAAGTTAACACATTTAGTTTTATAATTTCTTTCATAAAACAAAAAGTTGGTAAAAATATATAATGGCCTCATCTGAAATATAAATGCGTTCTTAATTCTTTAAAGGAATTCTGCATTATACAAAAGAAATTTGAGAATTAGTATGCAATTCTGAGGATCAAGGCCCTTTCTAGAAGCATAAAATATTCAGTTAACTATCCTGAAAAATTTTTGATTGTGACATTGAAATGTTAAGCAGAGCATTAACATCTATTATGTTTTATGAATTAATGTTTTCCAGGGCTGCAAACACACTGTCAGCTCTATAATAGTATTTTAGGGCACAATTTAAGGTTTTGGCTTCATTTCTACACTAACGGTAAAAGGTAGCATTTAATTCTAAATAATTTACCAATGAAGCATTATTTCAAACCAAGAAAATGTTATACTTGCTTAATAAAAGGGTTTTTCTTTAAATATATTACAACAACTTATGTAATTTCAAAATCAATAAGATTTTCGAAATTCCCAATGCTGTGCTATAAGAATTTTCATGCTTTCTGGCTCACTTCTTTCTTTCACGAAAAAAGCAACAGGTCCTCCATCCTACTGCCAGGAAATAAGCCAGCTGCTACCCAGCAGCGCTGTCAGCACAGCGTGGAGGCAGCCTGAAGTAGAGTGTTGTTGATGTACCACAGAAGACGTAAGCAAGAAGATGTGATATCTAATAGTGGTTAAGAGCCTGGGCTGTGACATCAGACCTGAGCCTAAACGTTGATATCACCATTTTACTAGTTCTGTGATTTTGATCATTTACTTAATCCATTTAAGCTCCATTTCCTCATCTGAAAAATGAGGAAAATGACAGTAGCTACTTCAGAGGGCTGCTGTGAGAATTACGAGAAAATGCAGGTATAAAACTGAGCCCAATGCCTGGTCTATAGGGCATGCTCAGCAGATGTTATTATTCTTGATGCATTAAAACTCTGATCAATCATCTGGGTATTTCTAAATTCAGTACAATTCCAGAATGATAAACACGTTTGAACTTGTCTACAACTCTAATCAATTGGCAGCAGCTGCCTGGAGCACTGTGGGATCAGAAAAAAAGAATTATCAATTGGAGCTCTCAGCTATGGGTTAATAGCCATCTTTGCCATCCCTGGTACAGCTACATATTTGTTGTCATATAAGTAGTATATCCTGTTGAAATTTTTGCTTTTAATTTAGTTTAGCTTTAATGTGAATAGGAAAATCCATCCACAGGTATGAAAAGGTAATTGTGAGCAAGTCCACAGAAAATTACTAAATGATCCAGGTTTCATCAGCTTTGGTACAAGATAACCCAATTCAAACTGCCAAGGTAATTGACTGATAGATCATCACAGTAAACATTTACATTTTAAAATACATACATTATATATAAACATTAGGTCAAATGGCTGTACACGCTGAAAAACAAAGTGTTTCTTTTTTAAGTCTGTGATGGGAGCCAGAGATCACTTGCATTAAGGTAGTTTCTGAGGAGTGGTGATGTTTTCTTTTTTCAAGAAATGAAATAATCATTCAAAAGAGATTAGTCACAAGCTCCACACCCTGCTGCCAACCTCCCTAGTTTAAAAATAGATATGATTTTAGAAAAGTAAGCAATGCAGAAAAGAATATAATTTTTAAAATAATTTTAAAATAGTAATTATCTGCTAACCTCATGTTACATAAAATCATTAGATTTCCAAAAGATATTTTCAACAGTTCAAATTGAGTCCTATTCAATATTATCTTCTACTACAGAGAATGTATCGAAATATGGATTTTGTTACCACTAAAGTAACATAGTTAATTTTAGTATCCAGTAAACACATGAAAGATTATGCCATGTTCTCCCAAAATATCTACATATCCAAATATACTCATAATATGTTTAATTTATCAACAGAAACTTATTCATAATTCTACCCCCACATCCAGTATAATAAAGGGGTTTTATTGTAAAACAATGTCACCACCCACAATTTGGCTAACAGGCATTTTCTTTTTAATTCTATCTGTCTTCTAACACATCTTTCTTAGTAGAATGATCAGAACATTTCAGCTATTACCTAAAAGCTTATATATTCTTCACAAGTGGCCCTATGAAGTACCTATTGTAATGAAAGAGGTCAAGGTAATTTGTTTGCAGTGTTTTTCACTAGAATATTATTTTGAAGAAAAGAAAAATCTTGTATATTAGTGTGATAATAGTTTGTATCTAGGGATCATAGAATCTTAAGGTTGGAAGATAGTTTAAAACAGTGATTACCAAGGTATATTAATATTACTTTGTAGTCCCTACAGAAGGATCCATCTTTGGAACTCATCTAAAGTGTCCATCCAGTTCCATAACAACCTTGACTAATGGTCATCTAGCCCTTCTTGAATATAACCAGCCAATAGAGAGTATATCAGTTATCTATTGCCATAACAATAGTGCATAACAAACCACCTCAAAATGCAGTGACTTAAAATGATAAATATTTATTTAGCTCATAATAAATAAGTGGATCAGCAAATTAGACTGGGCACCTAGACAGTTTTGGTCTTAGTTATAATCAGCTCACATCCCTAGGGGTCGGCTGGCCCTCATCTGATTTAGAAAGGCCTTCACTGTGATGACTAGGGTGACTCACTCTGTCCCATATGTATCTCATTGTCCAACAGTCTGGTCTCGGCATATTCTCGTGGTGGTGGCAAATGTGTGTGAGAAACAAACCCCAGTGTGCAAGCCTTTTACAATCCTCTGCTTGTATCACATCTGCTAACATTCCTTTGGCCAAGCAAGTCACATGGTTCAGTCCAGAATTATGGTGCAGGGCAGATCACCTTAGCCACAGTGGGAGGCACTATGAAGTTATAGCAAAGGACATGCTTAAAGGGAGTGATGAACAGTTGGGTCATCATTGCCATCATTCACAGGGAGTTTACTAGATCAAAAGGCAGTCCTCTCCAATTTCCAGATAGACATACTTAGGACCAAACCAAAACTTCCGTCTCTTTAACTTTCATGATTTGTTCTAGCTAATTTTCTGAAGCTACAACTGTGTAAGTCTAATTAATAGTTCTTCTAACATTACATAAATTGCCACTAAAATATTTTATTAGGTTCCTAATAAATAATATCTTTAGCAAGCTAAAACAAACAAAAAAAACCTCAGTTCCTTCCACTGTATTTCATGTTACTTGAAAAATGATCTTGCTTAGATTGTCAATGTTCCTCTTAAGTCATGGTACTTCAAATATGTCATATGGTCTAATGTTGCCTACATTATTCTGGGTACTATATATCTACTACTGCATTTAAAACAGTTTAGGCTTTTTTGCTGCCATATTACACTGTGAACTCACACTGAGCTTACGGTAAAATAAAATCCCCAGGTGTTTTATATGAACTATTACTAAGATAAGCTCTCCTTGCTATAAATTTCCTATAGAATAAATAACAAATTTCTTGAATGTATGCTTTAGCTGGCAATAATCAATAAGGTTTTCAAGTTGACAATTTGAATTGGCATGTTTATAAACTCACTGATCAGTCTAGGCCATATATGGGATCCAAGTCAATTGCCTTAATGATACATTTTGGCCTAATAAGACCAGCCTTATTGAAGCTTCTCACATAAGCCCAAATAAAGAATGGATTTGGCTTCATGTGTCTCTGTCCGATGTGGTTTATGACATCTTAGAAACTTAAAATTGAAATGGTAATTTGAGATCATTTGGTCAACCTTCTACCCAATGTGAACGATGTTCAGTATCTCTGAATCAGATCAGTGTCGCAAGAGCTCCAACCAAATGCCCCATTTGTGGGAATCCATTTCCTAGTTACAGGGACACCAGAAATGTTCTGGATTTAAAAAAAAAAAAAAGAAGGTGTTTCTTTACTAAACCAAAAAAAAAAAAAACCCATTGTCCTTAAGTCCATTCTGACTCATAGCTACCCTATAGGACAAAGTAGAACTCCCTGTCATAGATTGAATTGTGTCCCACAAAAATACGTGTATCAATTTGCCTGGGCCATGATTCCCAGTATTGTGTGGTTGTCCTCCATTTTGTGATTGTAATTTTCCTGCATCTTGTAAATCCTTATCTCTGCCCATGGTTAATGAGACTAGGGTGGGATTGTAACACCCTTACTAAAGTCACATCCCTGATCCAATGTAAAGAGCGTTTCCCTGGGGTGTGGCCTGCACCACCTTTTATCTTACATGAGGTAAAAGGAAAGGGAAGCAGGGGGTGGGGGGACCTCATACCACCAAGAAAGGAATACCAGGAGCAGAATGCGTCCTTTGGAACCAGGGTCCCTTGCCTGAGAAGCTCCTTGACCAGGAGAATGTTGGTGTCAAGGACTTTCCTCCAGAGCCAACAGACAGAGAAAGCCTTCCTCTGGAGTTGATGCCCTAAATTTGGACTTGTAGCCTACTAGACTGTGAGAAAATAAATTTCTCTTTGTTAAAGCCATCCACTTGTCGTATTTCTATTACAGCAGCACTAGATGACTAAGACACTCCCCTATTGGGTTTCCAAGGCTGTATGTGTATATATATATATGTGATTATACTTTAGATGAAGGTTTACAGAGTAAATTAGCTTTCATTAAACAGTGAATACACATATTGTTTTGTGACATTGGTTGCCAACCCCATGAGATGTCAACACTCTCCCCTTCTCAACTTTGGGTTCCCCATTACCAGCTTTCCTGTCCCCGCCTGCCTTCTTGTCCTTGCTCCTGGGCTGGTGTGCCCATTTAGTCTCATTTTGTTTTGTGGGCTGTCTAGTCTTTGGCTGAAGTGTAAACCTCAGAAGTGACTTCAGTTACTTCAGTTAAAAAGGAGTCCAGTGGTTATACTCTCAGGGTTTCTCCAGTCTCTGTCAGACCAGTATGTCTGGCCTTTTTTTGTGAGTTAGAATTTTGTTCTACATTTCTCTCCAGCTCTGTTCAGGACCCTTTGCTGTAACCCCTGTCAGGGCAGTTGGTGGTGGTATCCAGGCACCATCTAATTGTGCTGGACTCAGTCTGATGGAGGTAGTGGTGGTCATGGTCCATTAATCCTCTGGACTAATCTTTCCCAAAACTGTAATCTTTATGTGAGCTGGCTGCCATACCTTTCTCCCACAGAGCAGCTGGGGTTCCATTAGCAGCCCAGTTCTTTTGGTTAGCAGCCCAGTGCTTTAATGACTGCACCACCAAAGCTCCTTATTTCTGACCTAGCCCCTTATATTTGCACACCCTTTTTAAATTTAAAAGTGATTTCTTGTCTACTATCTAGTTTCATCTCCTTTAATTTACATACCCACTGATTTGCAAAATTAATAGGACACAAAGTCTTTAACATTTAGAAATGTTTGAAAATACTAATACCTCTTTAAGGGAAAACGCATTGATTTATCTTTACATTAAGATCTAAATTGTTCATACAAGATTCATTCTCAGAACAGATACATGCACTCCTCACTTATTGACATGGTTAGGTTTCAAAAACTAGGTCATTATGCAAAAATCTGCATTATCTGAAAATGGAGAATGACCACATCAGATCACAAAATGGAGAATGACTACATCACTACATAACTTCCAAATTACATCGTTTCGTAACTGCCAAGTGACTGAGAATCATGGCCCAGCCAATTTGACATATAAGCTTAACCATCACAGTCAGTGTTACTCTTACCTTGCACCTCAGTGTTTATAACTGCCAGTTGTACATTCTGAATGTACAAAATAGCCAGATAGTAGATTTTTTTCTGTTGTCATAAGTACAAAATATTGGATAATTAGATAGTCTGTAAGTGAAGAGTAGGTATATTTACAGGGTGATATGGAGCTGCCAGGAGCCTTAGAAAGAGAGAAATTAAGTTCTAATAAACTGTACATACTTCAAAACTTTGGCTAGGTGAGAAAGTAGTGATAGATTTAAAAAGAAAGTAAAAAAAACTTTTTTTTTTTTACTATCTTTTAAAGGAGTAGGTATATTAATGTTGATGAGCCTTGAATATTCATTGAATTAAATTATATAATAAAAATAAGTAAAAAACCATAAGCAATTCTTTTTGTTGCTATATGGCAACATCAGTAAGTGCATCCGATCCTCTTTGCTCTCAGCAAGCAAGTTTGTGCAATCTGCATATTCCCGGTTGTTAATGAGCCGTCCTTCAGTCACGATGCCACGTTCTTCATATAATCCAGCTTCTTGGATTATCTGCTCAGCATACAGATTAAATAAGTATGATGCAAGGATACAACCCTGACACACACCTTTTCTGATTTTAAACAACACAGTATCCCCTTGTTCTGTTCTAATAGCTTCCTCTTCATCTATGTACAAATTCCACATGAGCACAATTAACTGTTCTGGAATTCCCATTCTTTGAAATGTTACCATAATTTGTTATGATCCACACAGTTGAATGCCTTTGCATAGTCAATAAAACACAGGTAAACATCTTTCTGGTATTCTCTGCTTTCAGCCAAGATCCATCTGACATCAGCAATGATATACCTGGTTCCACATCCTCTTCTGAACTCGGTTTGACTTTCTGGCAGTTTCCTGTCAGTGTACTGCTGCAACTATTTTCAGATTATCTTCGGCAAAATTTTACTTGCATGTGATATTAGTGATACTATTACATAATTTTTGCATTCTGTTGGATCCTTTTTCTTTGGAACGGACTCAAATATGGATCTCGTCCAGTCGGTTAGCCAAGTAGTGGCCTTCCAAATTTCTTGTCATTGATGACTGAGTGCTTCCAGTATTGCATTCGTTTGCTGAAACATCTCAATTCGTATTCTGTCAATTCCTAGAGACTTGTTTTTCACCAATGCCTTCAGTGCAGCTTGGACTTCTTCCTTCGATACCATTGGTTTTTGGTCATATGATACCTCCTGAAAATGGCTGAACAGCAACAAATTCTTTTTGGTGCAGTGACTCTGTGTATTCCTTCCATCTTCTTTTGATGCTTCCTGCATCGTTCAATATTTTGCCCAGAGAATCCTTGAATTTTTTCTTCAGTTCTTTCAGCTTGATAAAAGCCGAGCATGTTCTTCCCTTTTGGTTTTATAATTCCAGGTCTTTGCACATTTCATTATAATATTTTACTTTCTCTTCTTGAAACATCCTTTGAAATCTGTTCAGCTCCTTTACTTCATCATTTCTTCTATTTGCTTTAGGTGCTCTACATTCAAGAGCAAGTTTCAGAGTCTCTTCTGACATTCATTTTAGCCTTTTCTTTCTTTCTTGTCTTTTTTAAAGTGTAGCCCGAATGCTCCTAAGAACCGAAGGTGGTGAGACTCCTGTACTTTGGACATATTGTCAGAAGGGACCAGTCTCTGGAGAAGGACAAGAGGGTCAGCGAAAAAGAGGAAGACCTTCAATAAGATGGGCTGACACAGTGGCTGCAACAATGGGCTCAAACATAGCAACGATTGTGACACAGTGGCTGCAACAATGGGCTCAAACATAGCAATAATTGTGAGGATGGCACAATCGTTGTACATAGGGTCGCTATGAGTCGGAGCCTACTCAGCAACACCTAACAATGACAACATACGATAACATGGTAAATGACCAACTGAATGCCATTAGAATTAGAAGTACCAGTCCCAGGGCTTATTTCCTTTGCCCATGACAATGGAAAAAATTATAAAGTATGTGCTGGAGCAAAGAGCCAAATCACTGATAATGGAAGTGATAACATTTTTGAAAAAAGAAGTGTGTACTTATATACCGGTGCAACCATTATACTGGTGCAAACAGGAAGAAAATATTCAAACAAATTCAAACTTAGCATTATCTCAAATGGAAACTCTCATGTCCAAGCTGTGGGCATTCTTCCCATAGGAAATATCCATGGTAGAAGACCTCTCCATTGGTTTAGGTTTGTTTTGCTCATTTTGTTGTGTGAAGGATAAGAATGAGAAGGATTTTTAGAAATACGTAGAATCCACATTCTGTGGAAAATCCCAAAGAAAGAAAATATGTTTGTTTTTGGATTTAAATTATTAAACTTTATTTTCTCCCACCTTCACATTCCAAATCCAAAAAACTACCTTCCCAGAAAGAGGAAGGGAAAGAAAAAGCCTTGTTTTCCCTACTAGATTTTGTAGTCCAATTGAGCCACTTTTCCTTCCCAAATGATAATTCAGCCTGGATCTACACCAACAAAAAGATGGTTCGAACAAATTACTGTGCACATTTCATGCCTCAAAGAATTTCCTTGTGCTGCTTTTCCACATTAACTCTCTTTTCAGGTCTCAGCTGACACTGGGCTTCATCCAATGTAGTCCTACCATCTCCTACCAAAGCACTTGGTATGTTGTGTTGCATTTTATTTGTCTACACGTCTGTTTCCTCTACCAGAATATGAGCTCCACTGGGCAGAAATTACATCTTATTTATCTTTATATCTCCAGTGCCTAGCACAAAATCTCATATATGATAGGCATTTTGTTGGATAAGTGAATGAACGGAAGACATTTTACACTACCCTAAATTATCCCACTTTTCTTCACCCTCACCCCCACCTACCACACAGGCTGGGCTCTTGGCAATAATTTCTTAGGCAAAAGTTTGACTTGATGCTCTCTCTTGATAAGACTATTTCTCCTCCTGGTACTATTCCTCCCTGATTCCAAATATTTTGTGTCCCACTGTTTATTGCGCCTTGGTCTTCTTTAAGATGTTCATTAAGAATAACAAGAAAGAATTAAACAGGTGTACTTGTCAAGAAAGATTCTTGACAAGTAGTAGAAAAGTCTCTGCATGAATGCTTGAACGTTTAGTGATGGTGTACTTCCTCCTATAGAAACACAACCATTTTCAGATAACCTCTTAACCAAAGTATTCCTCTCTATCTCTCTAACACTTTTGCGACTGCTTCTAGGTTGGCTTCTGAGGCTTCCCAGAATAAATCTAACTTTTCTACATGAGCCTTTCAGCTATTTAAAGAGGATCAAGTCCATCCAAGCTCCTCGCCTCCATGTTACACATTTTCCATTCTCTTAACAATGCCTCATATGATTTGGCTTCAACTCATCGTTCTTTCTATACACTCTAGTTAGTCAAAGTCGCTTTTGAAGTATGACATCCAGAACTAAACACAGATCACCAAATGTGTTCTACAGCCAAGGGAGGGTATCATTTCCTTTGTGATAGGACCAATGATTGTGTTACATCACACTGCAACTTGTTTTAAGTTTATAGCCAACAAAACCCCCCTAAGACTTTTTCAAAAGCATGTGCTGCAGTATGCATAGGGTATTTCTGCACCTAATTGCGGCACTTTACATTTAGCATTAGGAAATTTCATTTTTTTTTGTTTGACCTTCCGTCTCCCATTCCAGCTCTTCAGGATTACTTAGAACTTTAATTCTATCATTCAACATATGAGCTATCTTTCCCAGCTGTATCATTTGCCAATTTAATGAGCACATCATTTTAATAAAATAATTTTAAAATGTTGAATTCAACATTTCAAAAGACACATTACTAGAAATATACCTTGGGCACTAATCGAGCACAGCCTTCAAACCAGTTAAAAACCCACTTTCTGTGTTTTAAAAGTACTGTGCTTTGAACTACCACCTGTCAGTTTGTCATACTGTGGTGGCTTGCATGTTGCTATGATGCTGGAAGCTACGCCACTGGTATTTCAAATACCAGCAGGGTCACCCATGGTGGACAGGTTTCTGCAGAGCTTCTAGACTAAGACAGACTAGTGATCTACTTCAGAAAATTATCCAGTGAAAACCCTATGGATCACAACACAATATCGTTTGATATAGGCCTAGAAGATGAGCCTGCTAGGTTGAAAGGCATTCAAAATACAGTGGTTGAAACAATGGACTCAAGCATAATAACAATTGTGAAGATGTCACAGAATTGGGCAACATTTTGTTCTGTTATACATGGGATCTCCAAGAGTTAGAGCCAACTTGATGACAACTAAAAACACGCCTTAAAAGCAGTTTGTGTTTTAGTTTGTGTTGTGAAACCCTTAAATGACCAAAACCTGAAAGGCCAATAGAAATTAATTTCTAAAGATGAAATTTCAGAGTTGTGGGAGAGTTTCCTGCCAGGAAAAGTATTTCTATAATGTAGCTGTCTGTCTATTCATAAGCTATACTGCCTAATAGCATTCTTACCTAGGTTTTTAATACCTTTTTTCCACAATGATGGTTGAATTTGCTGAGAGTTTATTAAAATTATTGCCTTGAGTAAGACTGATTTGGGGGAGATACGATCTGCTGGTTTCTTTTAAACAAACTCCAAATACATATTATTTTTCATGTTAACATCTGTGGCAAATAGTTCCACATAAAGAGTTCCCAAGGGTTTCAGTTAATCATGAGCCTTGTAAAAATACAGAGTTAATATTATTACTTCATGTGAAATCTAAAATAAGTCAGAGCTTCCAGATATTAGGCTTGATTTTTGGCATGTACAAGTTACTATGATCATCTTCTAAATTCATTTTGGATTCAGCAATTTTATTTCCATTTTTACAACTCTCTTATGTCACTGAATCTTCCCTAGAATCTACAGTCCTGACTCAGGGAAAACAAGGTGAATCACAAGCTATACTTGTTTTATTTTTAGTTCATAACACATCCTGCAGATGCTCACAGACCAAAAAAAAAAAAAATTGTAAGGCTAAAATAACCCTCCTTTGCCCCATAAAGAGAGTATCTCCCATTGCCTGGATCCTAATACATATCAACAGACTGGGGGCAGATGTGACACTTTCAGGAGAAACAGTGTATAACTATCTGCACTTTTCTCATGCTTTTTTTAGTATGACAAAAAACACAAGACAAAGGAATAAGATCACCTTTATGATCCAAGGTAGAAGTCTACCACACACCTTAATTTCTATTATCCACAGGATGTGTCTGAGATGCATGGGGGAAAAGGAAACCAAGAGTGGCTTCCTAACAGCCAAAACCAACTCTTTTATCAGAGATGAGAAAACTGTGCTAAAATCATATTAAATTAAAATCATGTCAAAAAATGAGTCCCGAACACAACTCTAAAATTACTTCAAATTAAATAGCAGCTGCTCAGGTGAAAAAAAATGTCAATAATTAATTCTTTTCTTGTTTAAAAAAAAATTTTTTTTTTATATTTACTTTACAGAGTTTTATATTTAACCCAGACTGCCATAAGATTTCAATATAAATTAAATTTGAACTTAATAGAGTGTTTGGCTAAATTATAATATACAGTATCACCAGATGAAAAGATAAAACTGAATAATTTAAGTGTTTTTTTCTTCTAAATGAATTTTAAATCCATGAAATCTTAAAACATCAGGCTTTATTTGTACAACATGCTGAGTATTTATCTGTAGGTATCACTGAGACAACTATGTTGTTGTCGTTAGGTGCCATCAAGTCAGTTCTGATTCATAGCAACCCTATGTACAACAGAAGGAAACACTGCCTGGTCCTATGCCATCCTCACTATCTTGTTATGCTTGAGCCCATTGTTGCAGCCACTGTGTCAATCTATCTCTTCAAGGGTCTTTCTCTTTTTCGTTTACTGTTCTCTTTACCAAGCATGATGTCCTTCTCCAGGGATCGTTCCCTCCCAATAACATATCCAAAGTACACAAGATGAAGTCTCACCATCCTTGCTTCTAAGGAGAATTCTGGTTGTACTTCATCCAGAACAGACTTGTTTGTTCTTCTGGCAGTCCATGGTTTATTCAATATTCTTTGCCAACACCATAAATCAAATGCATTAATGTCTTATTTGTTCTTCCTCATTCATTGTCCAGCTTTCACATGCATATCAGGAAACTGAAAATACCACGGCTTGGGTCAGGCACACCCTAGTCTTGAAGGCAACATCTTTGCTTTTTAACAAAGAGATCCTTCACAGCAGATTTGCCCAATGTGATGCATGTTTTGATTTCTTGACCGCTGCATCCATGGGCATTGACTATGGGTCCAAGCAAAATGAAATCCTTGTAACTTCAATATTTTTTCCATTTATCATGCTGCTGCTTATTGATGCAGTTGTGAGGATTTTTGTTTTCTTTATATTGAGGTATAATCCATACTGAAGGCTGCAGTCTTTGCTTTTCATCAGTAAGTGTTTCAAGTTCTCTTTGCTTTCAGCAAGTAAGGTTGTGTCATCTGCATATCGAAGGTTGTTAACGAGTCTTTTTCAATCCTGATGTTGCATTTGTCTTCATATAGTCCAGCTTCACAGATTATTTGCTCAGCATACAGATTGAATAAGTATAGTGAAAGGTGACAACTTTTCCTGGTTTTAAACCACGCAGTACCCCTTTTTTCCCTTCAAACAACTGTCTAAGCACAGGTTCTGTGTGAGTACAATTAAGCGTCAGTAAATAGTCAATAAAACACAGGTAAACATCTTTCTGGTATTCGCTGCTTTCAGCCAAGATCCATCTGATATCAGCAATGATACCCCTAGTACCACGTCATCTTCTGAACTTGGCTTCAATTTCTGGCAGTTCCCTGTCAATGCACTGCTGCAACCATTTTTGGATTATCCTCACCATAATTTTACTTGCATGTGGTACTAATGATATTGTTTAATAATTTCTGCATTCTGTTGTATCACCTTTCATTGGAATGGGCACTTGAATATGGACCTCTTCCAGTTGGTTGGCCAGGTAGCTGTCTTCCAAATTTCCTGGCATCAACGAGTGAGCACTTCCAGCATTGCATTCGTTTATTGAAACATCTCAATTGGTATTCCATCAGTTCCTGAAGCCTTGTTTTCCACCAATGCCTTCAGTGCAGCTTGGACTTCTTCCTTTAGTACCATTGGTTCTTGATCATACACTACCTCCTGAAATGGCTGAACATCAGCCAAATCTTTTTGGTAGAGTGATTCTGTTTCCTTCCATCTTCTTTTGATGCTTCCTGGGTCATTAAATATGTTGCCCATTGAATCCTTCAATACTGCAACTTGTAGCTTCAATTTTTCTTCAGTTCCTTCAGCTTCAGAAATGCCCAGCATGTTCTTCCCTTTTGGTTTTCTAACTCCAAGTCTTTGCACATGTCACTATAATATTTTACTTTGTCTCCTGGAGCCTCCTTTTGGAATCTTCTGTTCAGCTGCTTTACTTCATTTCTTCTATTCGCTTTAACTACTTGATGTTCAAGAGCAATTTTCAGAGTCTCTTCTGACATCCAATTTGGTCTTTTTTTTTTTTCTGTCTTTTTAATGACCTTTTGCTTTCTTCATATATGATGTCCTTCATGTCATCCAATATTCATCTGTTCTTCAGTCATTAGTGTTCAATGCGTCAAATTCTTGAGACAGTGAGATATACTCAAGATTGTACTCTGGCTCTTGAGGGATTGTTTTAATTTTCTTCAGCTTCAACTGGAACTTGCATATGACCAATTGATGGTTTGTTCCACGGTCAGCCCTTGGCCTTGTTCTAACTGATGATATTGAGATTCTCCATTGTCTCTTTCCACAGATGAAGTCAATTTGATTCCTGTGTATCCCATCCATCGAGGTCCGTGTGCATAGTCACCGTTTATGTTGTTGAAAAAAGGTATTTCCAATGAATAAGTTGTTGGTCTTGCAAAATTGTATCATGTGACCTCCAGCATGATTTCTATCACCAAGGCCATACTTTCCAACTACTGATCCTTCTTGTTTCCAACTATTAAAAAAAAAAAAAAGCTCAGTAAAAATACTGGTTTTTCTTTGCCTTAGGATCATGACTACATGAGCCTAATCAGTGATGGAAGCTGACCTCTACAAAGACAGCCTCAACCATCAGAGAGTAACATAACCTCAGAGTATGGTAGGACTGAAAAAAAACATGACTTAGTAGAATTAGCTTTAGTGTAATTCATCTACATCAAACATAATACTCAGAGGGGATGATCTATTTTTAATTCTAATGGCATACTATATCAGTAGCATTTTCTGAGCTTCTTGATGAATTAATTGCCCATATGAAAGATATACAAATAAATAGAAAACTTTATATTTGTAAATATTTATTATAAAATTACAGGAATAGGATATTTGAGTAGTTTTACCTGTATCAGTGTACTTTGCTACACAAATTATGGTCTGTGGACCAAGAGTCTTACCTTTGTTGTTGTTGTTGTTAGTTGTTGTCGGGTGAATTCCAACCCATGGCAACCCAATGGTGCAGAGTAGAATTGCTCCACAGAGTTTTCAAGGCCGTGATCTTTTAGAAGAAGACTACCAGGCCTATCTTCTAAAGCGCATGTGGGTGGGTTCGAGTCACCAAGCTTTCCTCTGTTAGTGGGGTGTTTAACTCTAGAAGCTTGTTAAAAATGCAGAATGTCAGGCCCAACCCCAGACCTCCTTGGTCAGAATCTGCATTCTAACCAGATTTCCAGGTGATTCATATGCATATGATAGTTTGAGAAGCACTCCCAGAGTAGACTTTAAATGTCTCTTCTAGCTCTGATCTTCCACAGCCAGAACACTGTACTTCCATTTAAATAACTAAAACACATTAATAATAGATGTGTTATTGAGCCCTGCATTCCTTTTAAATTAGCTGGAATAAAAATGTGTATGAACTTGTCAAATAATGAACAAATAACTCATTGTGGTGGCGAGAATGAGGGTTACGTGAAAATTGTAGTTGATCAGGGAAAACAAATCTGATGGATGTGATGTTAACAGGCAGTAACACATCCTTTCAGTATGCTTACTGCTTAGAAATTCACTAAATAAAGCAGCTATACAGAAATCAAAGAAACACACCCAAGACGAAGGCAAGAAGAAAATCTTAATGTCAAATGCAAAGGTTCATTTGAAAGAGGCAACCGATAGAATCATGCAGGAGCAAAAGGTCATGACAGTGTTATAAAGATTAGTGTAGTCCTATTAACATCCTTCACTTTTGTCTTTCTGCCCCATTCTGCCTGTATGTTACGGTGAGAGCCTTGTGTCCTATTTCTGGACAAAAAACTGCTCCTAAATAATCTCAAGCAGTTAATCATTTCATGGTTTTTGTACATATGTCTTTACTCCCTCTACATTATTGCTAGAGTGATTATGTCTAAACTGTAAACACTAGTCATTTACCAGATTAAAATCTTGCTAATGCAAAATTTAATGATTTCCCAGATTAAAGCCCTTCTGTGGCTCTCTATGCCAATAGGATAACGCCCAAATCCCTTAGCATGTACACAGGCCCCTTCGTGAGCTGTTTATGACTTTTCAAGTTCATATCCTCCCACTTCCCCATATCCTACCATAAAGTCATCCCAAACTACCAACTAAAATCATTAAGCCTCGCATTTTTTGTTTCCCCCTTCCTAGAATGGTTTTATCATTGCTTTCCTCTTATCTTCTTGGTACTTATCCTCCAGAACTCAGATTTCAGTCCCCTTATGTAGAATTACTCTTTCCTCTGTTCTACCAATATAGTAGCACTAATACATTGTACTGTAATTTACTGACATCTCTTTCTTCCATTAAATTGAGTTCCTTTAGGAAAGATATTATGCCTTATTCATTTTTGTAACTCCAACACCTAGTACACTTCCAAGCACTTAATGCTACTTTTACTAGATATGTGTTCCCATCTCTAAATTCGCTATTTTTTTTTAATTTCTTGATTGGCTGGGCTTCATTTGATGAGTCCTTGGTATTGTTGTTTGGTTTAAAAAAAAGAAAAACCTTTAGATATTTATTCCCTGAATCCTTTATAATTGAGTGACAACTTGGATGGATAGAATATCTTGAGTCATTCTTCCTCTGTCTAAGAATGTTGTAGGCACCTATATATTTCTTCCGGCATTAAATGTTTCTGTGAAAAGTCTTATACCGGCTTGAATTTTTCCCTTTGTAAGTAACTTGCTTTTTCTGCTTGATATCTAAAGAGCTTTTTTTTTTTCTTTCCTTTTTAATCTTTGAGGTTCAATAACAACCAGGGCATGTCTCAATGTTGATCATTCAGTATCAAATTTTCCTATTGGATGTTGTGTTCCTCGATATTCGGATTCCGATCTTCTTTCTATCAAGGAAATTTTTCAGTATTGTACCTCTGAATACTTTTTCTCATCATTTGTTATCTACTTTGGACATACCAATTGCCTCTATCATCCTCTTCCTAATTGCTTTCATCTCTGTCTTCCTTTGCATTTGCTGTGAGCGTGTGCCTTTCTTCTATCGTATTCATTTGCATTTTAACTGTCTATTCTGTTTCTTATTTTTTGTGTATTTATTAGATTTAAAATGTTGTTTAACATTTTAACTCCCTTTATCTTGCACTTACCTTTTTATTTCATTCTTGTTTTTAAACTTTAATTTTATGGAATTTTTACTCATACAAAATTATTCCACAGCAAGAAGCACTCACAGGGAAATGGCTTCTGCTGCTAACATTATAATTTCTTGCATATAGTTTCCTCATCTGTCTTTCACCTGCATATTTCTCTCACTCTTTCTATCTCTATCTCTCCACGTATTTGTCTTTCTCCATAATACATTTGTATAGTTTTATGCCATTTCTTTTCATCTGTCATATGCTTAAAATAGGCAAGACTGTCCAGATATTACTTTCTCTAATACAATGTACTTTGCAATTACTTTTATTTCTTTATAAAGGTTATGCCAGAAGATTTAACTCTGCTAATGTCTACAACGGAGGAAAAGAATAATAATAATTTTGAAACGCTACCATGTGCTAAACACTGTGCTAAACAATTCAATTTACTATAATTTATTTATGGAAAACACCAAGAAGTAGTGCTTAAAATAGGCTCTGAGTCAAACTGTCTGCATTTATATTCTGTGTATCGTGGACTAATAAATTTTGTAATCTCTCTAGGCCTCAGTTTCCCAGTCTCTAAAATGGGACTAATAATCATGCCTAATCTTATTGTTGAGGGGAATAAATGAAATAAAACAAAACATGAAAAATACAATGCACTTAGTAAGCATTTGTCAAATGAATGAACAAATATAGAATCTCCAAATAAAACTTTTAAACATCACAATATATTTGCAGTTTCAGTTTGAATTACTTGATTCTAATTTTGGCTGAATTTGTCAATCAGTGCCTTTATCATTTTTTGATACAAGTGCAGCTGTCTTGTGTTAAGATGTGTGTTTGAAATTGCAGCACTTTTTTAGCTTGATGCCACTGAGAAACTGAAAGAGAATGCTTGCCATCTAGTGGAAGCCAGTTAAGTTCCAGGAACACTTTTGAGTTCTAGCAAATTCTTAGATTTAAATCAACTGTTTTCATTTTATAATACCTGTTGTGAGAAACTGCCTTCACATACCTTTTTCGTGTACATTTATAGAGGGAAAACGCTTTGTGGTAGAGCAAACTAATAATAATAAGCAGCAGCAGCCTCAAATTGCCCTCTGATGAAAAAGAATCTGCTTGATAATGGAATATATATACAGCACAGTATTTTGAAGTCAGGCTTGAAATTAAACCCCAGAAAATAATTAACAATACAAGAGCTACCTATATGTTTAGAGAGTTGTCAGAATTTCTTCCTCAATGCCAATGTGGACCAAGAATACAAGGAGGCTCAGGCTTCCAGGTTTCTATCTTATTTGAAGGCCAAGTTTCTTTGTTTCTATAAGTAGCCTTTCTTTCTCTAGGCATTTATCTTTTTGTGGATAAACGTCTGATCATGGAGTTCCAAATTATTTTGTCTTTCCAGAAACAATTTCCTTTTACCATCAAAAAATATCCTAAACAATCCCCTTTTTCATAAACAGATTGTCACATTTAATAAGCATTTCTTGGCTTAAGTTTTGTATTACTCCTTTAATCACCATAGAGATAAAGCCCTGAAGTAGCCAAGTCTTATGAAACTACCCCATATCTCAAGAAACAAATCACACTGGCAGGGTCATGACTGGAGCAATGATGTATAGTTCTTGCGTCAAAAAGGTAACTGTTCTACAGGTTGAATTAGGTTCCTTCTCTCTAAAAAGGATGAAACTTGACAAAGTTATGGGTGATAATTCTTAAAAGGAGTAAGTAAGTGGATATCATAAAATTACTTGAAAGGTTAATGGTTTTTAAATATAATGAGGCAGGAACTATGGTTAGGAGAAAAATGATGCCAATGAGGATAGGGAGAAATGGATGTGTGCAAAGGATGTGAAAGACAATGGTTCCCAGGACATGCCTTTATTTTACACCCGCACACACTGAAGGACAACCACTGCCTGCCTCCACCAGAAAGTCCTAGAAAGGCTAACTCCTGGCTTCATCCTAGAAGAGAGCACATATTAGTGGCTTCTGGGGTACAAAGAAGTTTATTTCAGAATCGGGATTTCCTTTATGACGGCATTTCCCACCTGCTCACTTTGTCCTCCATTTATCTGGATATTGAGAAATTGTTTGACATGTCCAAGAACTAGTCCTCATTCAAGTCACAGATACACTTCTCCAGGTTGGCTTACACTTGCTTCTAATGAAGATGGGTTGTCAGCACCTATTAATAATACTACTACTAGCCCATACTCACGTATCAGGCACTATCCAAAGGCTTTACATACGTATTCTCACAAAAGTCTATGTAATCAGTAGTACTTTTAACATCTCTGTTTTAAAGATGAGGACACTGATGCCTAAAGAGGTTAAATAACCTGTCGAAGCTCAACACAGCAAGTAAAAGGCAGAGTCACAATTTTAATCCAGGAGTCCAATACAAAGGGCACGCTTTTAACCTTTACACTGTACAGCCTCAGGAATACAATCAGGATAATGGACTGTGGCCCAGTGTAAATATAAATACCATCCTAATAATGACACTACAATTCAACAGTGTGATGGTTAATGTATGTGTAAACTTGATTAGATTATGATTCTCAGTAGATTGGCAGTTACGTAATGATGTAATTTGGCAGCTATATAATGGTATAATCATCCTTCATTTTGTGATCTGATGTGAGCAGCCAATCAACTGAAAAGGAAGTTTCCTTCAGGGTGTGACCTGCATCAAATACATAGGGCCATTGTGGCAAAGCTCGCTTGCTTGCTCTGGGTCCTACATCTGGCTTATCATCATCTGACCTCTGGTTCTTGGGAAGTGAGCCAGTGCCCTGTCAAACTTCCTGCCAATCTTGGGATTCATCAGCCTCTGAAGCCTGTGAGCCAGCAGACTTCTGTCTTTCCTGTCAATCTTTTATTCGTCAGCCTCCATAGCCCGTGAGCCAGCAGCCTGCTGTCTTATCTACTGATCTTGGGTTTGTCTGCCTCTGCAGCTATGTGAGTTAGTAGAAACCTCCAGCCTGACACCTAACCCACACACTTGGGACTTGACAGCCTCTATAACTCCGTGAGCCATTTCCTTGAGATAATCTCTCTCTCTCTCTGTATGTAAATATATATATATATATATATATATATATATATATATATATATATACATGCTTCCTGGTTTTGCTTCACTAGAGAACGCAGCCTAAGACAAACAGGCATCATGCATACTGTCAGACTCTATTCCAAAGATTTAAGCTCCTTGAGCGGAAGATATTTGTCCTTTTTATTCACTGCTATATCCTTAGCAGAATAACTGACACATGGTAGGCTCTCCATAAATATTTACTGGATGAATTAATGAATTAATCAGAAAAAAATTTGTTTATGAATATTTTGAGTACTGAGGGAAAACTAGTCTAAGTAGAACATTATCAGCCATTTGTGGTCATCATATCATTTTCAGAATGCAGTTTTCTGCTCATTCCCTTCCTACTCTGATCAAAACTGAACATCACCTGAAATATACCTTACTATTCCCACACTCCACTGAGATTTCAACGTGGTACAGACTAAACAGAAGCTACTTCAAAGGATCATGGAGTCATGAGAAAAGGCACTAATTTGGATACTGATCATTTTAAGGACCAGATAATTATTTAATTAATTAAAGAAGTACCTTGGAAGAAAGAACTGGTTATCTGCTTCCAAAAAGTCACAGCCTTGAAAACCTCATGGAATGGAGTTCTACTGTGAACACATGGGACCACCATGGGTCGGAGCCAACTTGACAAAAACTAAAAACAACAATTATTAAATAAGAAGATACTGAGCTGGAGCCAAGATCGCGGAATAGACAGATGCTTCCGGCAAGCCCTCCTTACAACAAAGACCCGAAAAAACAAGTGAAACGAGTATATTTAGGACAAGCTAGGAGGCCTTGATTCGACGGCACTGGGTTTCTGGGTAGGAGCCCTTAGCATCAAAGGCAAGCTTAGAAAATGAACAGGGGGCAGGGGGAGGAAGAGATGGTTCAGAAGCGGAGAGGAGTTACCAGACCTGAATAGTGGGGCGCCCTCAGACACCATTCCCAGAGCAGTGGCGGCAGGCTGGTACTAGTGTTCAGCCACAGTTTCCTCAGGGAGAAGCAGCCAGCCACACAGCCTACTCACACTCCTGGAACCAGAGAAGAACGGCACTGTCAGCAAAATCTAAGTACTTGTGTATATTTTACCGTGCCCCACCCCACCCCCAAGCTGGCTTCAGTGGCTGAATTCCCTGGGCCTGAAATAGGCCCTGTTGAGTGCCTAGAGCCATTCTCCCGTCCTTGGAGAAAGAAAATATTTGCAAGTGGGAGAAAAGATAATTTGCCAGCTCCACTAACCGGGGGAGCTCAGGACAGAAGTGGCTCCTGTCCAGGCATCAAAGGTCCATGGACTTTGAGCATGTTTCCCTTCTGCATGGACATGCACGGACCTATTTCAGGAGAATAGGCCCTTGTTGGTAGACTCCAACCATTTCAGCTGTGCGACAGAGAGGTGGGTGTTTGATGTTTGACATTGCTTTGCCTATTAAACAGGGTCCTCACCTACCCACATCGGGGGACCTAAGGACTGGTAGCTCCACTCAGGTCATCCAGCCACCCAAGACAGGGGTCCAAGGATAAGTGGTACCACCCAGTCCTTACAAACAAAAACATTGGTTGTCAATGGTCCATCTGGAGAACCCACCCGCCTGCACGCTCTAGTGAACAAGGACATGCTTTCCTCAGAGACACTCAGGGGTCAGTTCTCAGCACCCTGCCTTGTTCAGAGCATGAACCCCTGCTGCAGATACCAGTACATACACCAATCACCCCTGCCCCTCTAAGACTGTAGGACAGAGCCTGTACCACGCACTTGATGATCAGCTACCTGGACACCTGAGCTGAATTCATGCAAGAAAACTGAATGGACTCCTAGACTGATATACCTGATAACAGCTCTAGCCATCCGGGGACAGGACACCAGAGTTCCAAAGGTGAAAATAATCAAGGTAGCTCACTCAAGCAACCCATTTTGGTATATCAAAACAAAACAAAGCAAAAAGCTACGACACAGTAACCAATGATAAACTAATACAATAACTTGTATCCAGTCACATAAAGAAACAGACCATGATCACCTCAACAAGCCCTCAAACAAAGAATCCAGGGATCTTCTACACAAAAGTGCCTTTCTGGAATTAACGGAGGCAGAATACAAAAGATTAATATACAGAACCCTTCAAGACATCAGGAAGGAAATCAGGCAATATGCAGAACAAGCCAAGGAACACACAGATAAAGCAATTCAAGAAATTAGAAAGATTATCCAGGAACACAATGAAAAATTTAATAAGCTGGAAAAATCCATAGGCAGACAGCAATCAGAAATTCAGAATATTAACAATAAAATTACAGAAGTAGACAACTCAACAGGAAGTCAAAGAAGCAGAATTGAGCAAGTAGAAGCCAGAATTTCTGAACTTGAAGATAAAGCACTTGGCACTAATATATTTGAAGAAAAATCAGATAAGAAACTAAAAAAAAAATGAAGAAACCTTAAGAATCATGTGGGACTTTATCAAGAGAAATAACCTAAGAGTGATTGGAGTACCAGAACAGAGAGGAATAACAGAAACTACAGAGAGAATTGTTGAAGATTTTTTGGTAGAAAACTTCCCTGATATCGTGAAAGATGAGAAGATATCTATCCAAGATGCTCATCGAACTCCACATAAGGTAGATGTTAAAAGAAAGTCATCAAGACATATTATAATTAAACTTGCCAAAACCAAAGGTAAAGAGAGGATTTTAAGAGCAGCTAGGGATAAACGAAAAGTCACCTACAAAGGAGAGCCGATAAGAATAAGCTCAGACTACTCGGCAGAAACCATGCAGGCAAGAAGGCAATGGGATGACATATTTTAAAAACTGAAGGAAAAAAATTGCCAGCCAAGAATCACAGATCCAGCAAAACTGTCTCTTAAATACGAAGGTGAAATTAGGACATTTCCAAATAAACAGAAGTTTAGGGAATTTGTAAAAACCAAACCAAAACTATAAGAAATACTGAAGAGAGTTCTTTGGTTAGAAAATCAATAATATCAGGTATTGACCCAAGACTAGGACACTGGGCAGAGCAATCAGAAGTCAACCCAGACAGGGGAATCAAAAAAACAAAGGATTAAAAAAAAAAAAAAAAAGCTAAAAACTTGGTAACAGCGATGTTATTATATAAAAGAAGACAACATTAAAACAATAAAGAGAGACTAAGAAATGTAGTCATAGACCTTCCATGTGGAGAGGAAGGTACAGTGATACAAAGAAATAAAAGTTAGGTTTAAATTTAGAAAAATAGGGGTAAATAATAAGGTAACCACAAAGGAGACAAACTATCCTACTCATGAAAATAAAATACAAGAAAAAAAATAGAGGCTCGGCAGAAACAAAATCAACAACAACGAATATGAGGAAAGGACAATATAGAAAGGTAATCTACTCAGCACATATTAAGTGGGAATAAGAAACTGTCAACAACACACAAAAAAAGATACCAAAGTGATAGCACTAAATTCATACCTATCCATAATTATGCTGAATGTTAACAGACTAAATGCACCAATAAAGGGACAGAGAGTGGCAGAATGGATTAAAAAACACAATCCATGTGTATGCTGCACACAAGAGACACACCTTAGACTTAGAGACACAAACTAAAACTCAAAAGATGGAAAAAAATATATCAATCAAACAACAATCAAAAAAGAGCAGGAGTGGCAGTAGTAATTTCTGACAAAATAGACTTTAAAGTTAAATCCATCAAAAGGATTTGGATGCAAAATATTGGATAATGAGACAGTCAATAAGCGAGGAGTAGGTGTAAATTCTGTAAGTCATGACATATAATCATCTGGAGGCAGAAGAAAACATTGGTCTTAGGCAGTAATATTCAAACTTAAATGTCAAGAACTCTAAGTGGGACCAGCTTAGACACACAACTCTAAAATATTGTGGAGAGATTGAAAGGCTGGTTGTCTTCCAAAATGTCACCTATTGAAGAGATAATCTAAATGTCCTTGGTCTAATGCTTCACGGATTGCCAAACCAGAAAATAGCTCTCAAAGGCTTCTATAATCACAGGGATGGAGTATTCTGTAAGACTTTAATAGTACAAGTTCAACAGTGAAGTTCCTCAAGGCCATATTCTACCATGGCCTATGTATTGAGGGTATATTGGTCCAAAGGCAAAGCTCAACCAAGACAATGGATATGTAGGTTAGTAATGAAAATTAAGGAGACTCAGGTTAGTTGAGATGAGCTAGTATCAAAGTCATTAAGAGTGGCCAAAAGTAGAACTAGAAAGGAGTCAAACTCCTGCTCCGAAGATAGCAAATGTTCATGCTCTGGGCATTTGTCCCTTCAGGATGGATATGGCTTACTGTGCTGGTTCCCATCTTTACCATCTTCAGGAGAATCAGAAAAACAGATGTAGCTGCCAGGAAGTCATCCTAACAAAATAGATATAAAGCTAACTGCAAAAACCTCTGACTAGGACAAGAGTTTTGAGCTTTCTATTGCTCATCACCTAACTCAGCCTGTAGAAAAAAAATTTTTTTCACTATTCCCTCTCTTCCAAGATTGTTTCATCAGAGGCAGAGGGCTTATCTCTCATTGCATATTTTCTCCGAAGACAGAGGCAAAGATATGAAAGAAAACTACTATTGGTTTAACTATCAGTTTAATAAATCAGTACACTCATTTCTGGATTATGTTGACAAGAATGAAATTATCTTTATATTTATAATGCATTCACTATCATATTCACTATTTGAACCTGGAACGTTAGTACAGCCTTAGCTTCTATGTTCCAAATGGCGGAAAGCATCTGAAGAAGAAAATTCCCAAAGCCAGCTGAAATAAACTTTACGTTTTTCTATTCTCAACCACTAAGGTTAGATAATCAATCTTAAACAAAGCCAAAGGAAATACCCTCTACAAGGACTCTTCTTTAAGATCACTCAGGTAAAAAAGGTCTTTAAAAAGTAAAACAACAAAAGACAAGATACATACAAGTTTTAAAAAAGAACTGTACAAGAGTACTGAAATGACTGAGTGGGACTGTGCTGAACAATTTTTTGGGCACAGATAGATATGATCTTCATTAATATTCTCAACCTCATCCTTAAACAGACAAACCATTCCAAAGAAATGACATTTTTTTTTCATTTTAAAAACTTCCGGAGGAAAAAAATCATATTTTGACATCTGTCAGTAGACTTCTTTTTTTAATAAGGGTCTCCACTACATCTGTTGCTAGGAAAGGGTATATTAACCTGCCTTGGCTCAGTGGTTAAGACATTGGCTGCTAACCAAAAGGTTGGCAGCTCAAATCCACCAGCTGCTTCTTGGAAGCCCTACGGGGCAGTTCTACCGTGTCCTATAGGGTCACTATGAGTTGGAACAGACTCAACAAGAACCAATTTGGTTGTTTTTTTGTTTTGTTTTGTTTTTTTAGTCCATCCCCAAAGTGTGGGTCTCAGCAGAAAACAAAAAGGAGAGGTTTGAAGATAATATAATAAAAAGCCTATCTACAGATGTGTGAATAGGCTTAAGAGACCCAATAAAGGATGTTGAGCACTCGAGGCCTGAAGGGACCAAGTGAAGAACTGTATTCCTGGAGCTTGGCAGGAACTACAGTGGCAGAGGGGTGGGGGAATAGAAGCCTGCCATCCTAGAGCTACAAAACATAGCCAAAATGTAGGAGTAAAGAATGCAGCCAGAATGCAACTCCAAGTCAGGGAAGGAAAGAAGAAATGCCCTGACCTTTCCTCTCCCCCTCCCCACACTCTTCAATCCCTTGCCAGTGCCTCCCATTGCCTGAATCAACTGGAAGCCAGAGGGCAAGGAAGCCTGGGTAATGCAATTTATTGGGATCTATCTCCAAGAGCAGAAACCCTGGTGGTGTAGTGTTTAAGAGCTGTGGCTGCTAACCAAAAGGTCTGCAGTTTGCATCCACCAGGTGCTCCTGGGAAACCCTGTGGGGCAGTTCTACTCTGTCCTATAGGGTTGCTATGAGTCGGAATCAACTCGACAGCAATGAGTTTGGTTTTTGAGTTTTGACCTCTGAGGGCAAAGAATAGGGCAGAGAGAGTGGAAAATTAATCTAGGGGAAGGAAGTGGAATAAACAGAAAATAACTACCCACCACTGAAGTACCTTTTACCAGTATAAAACAACACATGTCCTGTCCCCTAAGAGACTCCTAAGAGGTATCCCAGGGAGTGTCACCCCCAAGGTTTGGTGGTGTTCACTAGAAATGATGGACATGTCTCAACAATGAGTCACTACCTTTCACCAGAGCAGAAACAAGTTATATTTCTCAGTGTACTCTGATATCCTTATATCATTTTACTCAACTACCAGAATTGCCTACCTACTCTGCTTCATTCAAGGGACAAGCCAAAAACCAACTTTTTTTAAAATTTCCCTATTACTTTGTATATTAAATTTTAACCAGATAATTTGTTGCAAATCATTACATTTTATGTGAAAGTAGTTACACCAATATTTTAAAAGGCCAATTAAATATTTCAGGAATAAATCCAACTCACATGGATGCTACAAAAATTATAGCACAAATTATAATCAGTTCTTAAAAATTACTTTGAGTTCCACACAAATATAGTCAACTGGTCTTTGACAAAAGAGCAAAGGCAATTTAATGGAGAAAGATTGGTTTTTTTACCAAATGGTGTTGGAACAACTGGACACTGGCATGCAAAAAAATTAATCTAGACACAGACCTTATACCTTTCACAAAAATTAACCCAATATGGATCATAGACCTAAATGTAAGACACAAAACTACCCAACTTCTAGAAGATAACATTGGAGAAAACTAGGTGACCTTAGGTTTGGTAATGGCTTTTAGACACAATGCCAAAACCACTATCCATGAAAGAAAAGCTTGATATGTAGGACTTCATTAAACTTAAAAATTCTGCTCTGCGAAAGACATTGTTAAGAGAATGAAAAGACAAGCCACAGACTAGGAGAAAATACTTACAAAACATGTATCTGATAAAGGACTTGTATCCAAAATATACAAAGAACTCTTAGAACTGAACAATAATAAAACAAAAACTAGCAAATCCCAATTAGAAAATGGGCAATGATCTGAACAGACCGCTCACCAAAAAAGACATACAAACAGCAAATAAATACATGAAAAAATGCTCAACATCATATAAAACCCATTCCCCCCCCCCCAAAAAACCACTGCCGTCGAATCAATTTTGACTCATAGCGACCCTGTAGAACTGCCCCATAAAGTTTCCAAGGAGTGCCTGGTGGACTTGAACTGCCGAGCTTTTGGTTAGCAGCCGTAGCACTTAACCACTACACCACCAGGGTTTCCCAACATCATATATCATTAGGGAATTTCAAGTCAAAACAACAATGGGATACCACTGCATTCCTATGGGAATGGCTAAAATCCAAAACACTGACAACACCAAGTGTGGTCAGGATGTGACGCAAGAGAAGCTCTCATTCATTGCTGGTGGGAATGCAAAATGGTACAGCCACTTTGGAAGACAGTCTGGCCATTGCTTTCAAAGTTAAACACTGGTTTATCATTAAATCCCGCAATCACGTTCCTAGGTATTCAGCCAACTAGTTGAAAATAAATTGTATATGTATCCACACAAAAACCTCCACACAAATGTTTACAGCAGCTTTATTCATACCTGCCTAAAATTGGAAGTAACTAAGATGCCCTTCAATTGGTGAACAGAAAAACTGTGGTATATCTATAGAATGGAGTATTACTCAGTGATAAAAAGAAATGAGCTATCAAACTATGAAAGGAACTGTAAATTGATACAGTTAAGTAAAAAAAGCCAGTCTGAAAAAGCTACATATGGTAGGATTCCAACTATATGACATTCTAGAAAAGGCAGAACTATAGTCAGTAAGATGAGTGGTTGCCAAGGGTTAGGAAGAGGGAGCACAAGGAATTTTTAGGTCAGTGAAACTATTCTGTACAGTATTATAAGGGTGGATATATGGTATTATACATTTGTCAAAGCCCACAGTACAACACAGACTGGAACCCTAACTGAAAAAACAGACTTTATTTGTTCATCAGTTGTAGCAAATACACCACACTAATGCAAAATGTGAATAGGGGGAAACGTGTGTTGGGGAAGAGGGGACATGTAGGAGCTCTCTACTTTCTGCTCCATTTGTCTGTAAATCTAAAACTGCTCTAAAAAATAAAGCCTTTTTAAATCACTTTAACCAAAAATAAACATTTCATGTCACTTGAAACAAAGAGCAAAGAAAAAAGGAGAGTATATCATAGGAAAATGAGTCAGATAATTTAAGTATAAGGCATACACATTAAATAAGACAACAGGGTTTTTCTTTCATACAAAAGATGGCATAAATATGGAAAGTCAATGCCATTTAAGCTACATCACATACTTGAGTTATTATACTCTTTAGATCACAGATCACTGACGTTGTACGTTCTGTACCATATTTTTATTGACACATTAACAATTCAAACTATCATCAATTTTCCAAGTGCCAAGTATTTGGTGGACTTAAGTCCTAGGACAAGGGCATTATACTATTATTTGCTTTCAGAAGGCTTTGCGTGAAAGCCCTGTTTGCAGAGAGTGTACAGTGGTTATGAGCATAGGCTCTGGAGCTAGGTGCACAGCTCTGCTACTGAATAGCTGTGTGTCCTTAGGCAAGGATTTTAACTTCTCTGTGCTTCAGTTTCCTCATCTGTAAAATGGATAAATAATTGCCTCGTGCGAGGTTATAAGATTTAAATGAGTTGATTAATGTAGAGTGCTCCCAGCAGTGTCTTAAATAAACATTTAACACATATTAGCTATTGTGTTAGTCACCTAGTGCTGCCATAACAGAAATACCACAAGTAGATGGCTTTAACAAAAAGAAATTTATTTTCTCACAGTCTAGTAGGTTACAAGTCCAAATTCAGGGCGTCGGCTCCAGGGAAAGGCTTTCTCTTTCTGTGGGCTCTGGAGGAAGGTCCTTTTCCTCAATCTTCCCCTGGTTGAGGAGCTAGCTTCTCAGGTGAAGGGAGCCCGGGTCCAAAGGACACGATCTTCTCCTGGTGCTGCTTTCTTGGTGGTATGAGGTCCCCAACTCTCTGCTTGCTTCCCTTTCATTTCATCTCTTGAGAGATAAAAGGTGGTACAGGCCACACCCAGGAAAACTCCCTTTACCTTGGATCAGGGAGATGACCTAAGTAAGGGTAGTGTTACAATCCCATCCTAAACCTCTTTAACATAAAATTACAATCACAAAATGAAGGACAACCACACATGGCCTAACCAAGTTGATATACATTTTTGGGGGGATATAATTCAATCCATGACAGCTATTATTATCACCCTGTTCCTCATGCCTGAGGCTATTCCTTGGAAGTAAGCAAAACAATTGGGGTAGGGGTAGGGAGACAGGATCCCTTTGTGTCATATCTTTATTCCTTTACCCTACAAATTAACCCTACTCAAAATATAATCATTGGTCTCAAAGGACAGCACAAACATGACTAAACAGAGACACTCTTGTATCAGAAATTGCATTTGGGCTGCAATAAACAAACATAAAAAGGAATTAAAGCTTAAGCACACAAGGGTTTATTCTCACAAGTAAGGATACAGAGCTGGTATGGTGACTTCATAAAGGCATCAGGGACCCTGGCTCCTTCTATCTGCTCTACCACCCTCAGTGAGTACTTTCAACCTCAAAGTCACCTCATAGACCAGGATGAGTGCTGAGTTCTAGCCATCACATTTACATTCCAGACAGCAGGAAAGGCAAGTAAACTTTCTTCCAACTAAGCCTGTTACCATGAAGCATCTTCCCAAAAGTCTCACACAACACTTCCCTTAAACTTAGTTGATCCCATCTACCTGCAAATAGGGTTGGAAAATGTAATTTTTAGCTGATGTATTTCTAATTAAAAAAAAAAAATTGCAGTTCTATTTCTTCGGTTCAGGGGTTAAGACTATAAGGTCCAGTTTCTCTAGAGTCCATTGCACAGCAAAGAAAATCTCTCGAAAACAGACTGATTATGACTCTATAAATAATTAAAAGTTAACTACGGCAATGCTGTTGTTGTTGTTAGGTGCTATTGAGTCAGTTCCAACTCATAGTGACCATATGTACGACAGAACAAAACACTGCCCAGTCCTGCGCCATCCCCACAATCTTTATGTTTAAGACCATTGTTGCAGCCACTGTGTCAATCCATCTCCTTTAGGGTCTTCCTCTTTGTCCATGACCCTCTACTAAGCATGATGTCCTTCTCCAGGGGCTAATCCCTCCTGATAACATGACCATGTGATACATAGTCACACCATCCTTGCTTCTAAGGAGCATTCTGGTTGTAGTTCTTCCAAGACAGATTTGTTTGTTCTTTTGGCAGTCCATAGTATATTCAATATTCTTCCCCAACACCACAACTATAAAGGCGTCAATTCTTCCTCAGTCTTCCTTATTCATTGTCCAGCTTTCACAGGGATAGGAGGTGATTGAAAACACCATGGCTTGGGTCAGGCGCACCCTAGTCTTCAAGGTGACATCTTTGCTTTTCAACACTTTAAAGAGGTCTTTTGCAGCAGATTTGCCCAATGCAATGCGTCTTTTGACTTCTTGACTGCTGCTTCCATAGGTGTTAATTGTGGATTCAAGTAAAATGAAATCCTTGACAACTTCAATTTAATCTTTGCCTTCATAATGATATCAAATGTCACTGCATAAAACAGGTGGAAAGGTAACTGCCTGGAATCTTTCGAAAGAGGCATGTAATACATGCATTCGTATCTACATAGTAATACATTGTTTTTTTGTCAACATTCTCTTTAATTGTGTCAACATCTCTTGAGCTTCCACCCACTAGTTCTAGTTGTAACCCAGGGGCCATACATAGCTTTGGGGCTATACAAATAGATTTCTACAGGGTAAACAGTAAATATTTAAACCAGGGCTTCAAACCAGTTCTGTTAGGTTCAGTCCTGGCTAACAAAGCGAAACCTGAAAGGACCTGAATTTTTAAAATGTAGGTGAACCAGACCAATAACCAGAATGGGAAAAATTATGGGTTCGAAGCCGTGCTAGAAACTTAATCCCCCTCTTAGACAACAATGACACTGTGCAAGTTGCATAGCAACCAAATCTCTTGACCAGCAGAGAAACAGCAGAAACAGTGGTGCCCCACTCAAAGATGGCAGCCGACCACGCTGCTGTGATGTGTGTCCCTCTCCACAGTCCTGACAATAATCCAGTCTCCAGCATCAGGCTCCTAAAAGGGCTCACTACACCTCTTCCAAGTCTCCCATTCCAGCACTACGACCTATAATTTTTCCCGTCCCAGTTATCACTGGACTTCATTCAAATTTAAAAAATGCAAGTCTGTTCCAGTTTAAGCCAGTTCGAAGCCCTGATTTAAACATAGCTGGCATGTTTCCCTGAATCTTTTTTTCTATAGCCTTCAATAATAAGTTTTTTTACCTTTACCTTTTTATTTCAAAATTAGAATAACTTTGTCTTGCTCAATATAAAAGTAATACATGCTCACTGTAAAATTTTCAAAAATAAATATGTGTATAAAATATATAGTACTCCCTCCTAATCCCACCTTCTTGAAAAAAACCACAATTAACATTTTGAAGTATACAGTAAACACATCTGGGGTGGCTGCCCAATTCACAACCATTACCTCAGTGGCCTTGTCTATGATACCCCTGTCTTATGGAAACAGTCTATTCTCTTGCCAGTAGGCTGGCCAATCATAGAATCTCACTTTGCTGGCAACAGTGATTAATCAAAAGTGTGAACATATGACGCATAATTCTAATCAGAATTCTGCCTGAGATTTTCACACTGGGAAGCTAAGAGAGAGAAATCCTTTTTTCCACTCTGGTTTTACAGTCATAGAGTATATATGTAGAAGTAGGTGGCAGTCATACTCCTCACAAAATGGAGAAAGTCTGTCTGTGGTAAAAGAGAAAGATGCCAAAACAAGAGAGCGAGAGAGTGAAAGGGAGAAAAAAACAGCGTGAGAAAAGGATGGCAGTGTTCAGGCCCTACACTCTAGTCCCTGAATTCCCTAAAACTATTCCAGTTCCTAAAGCAATTTCTTTTAGCATGTGAGCTACCTCCGTTCTTCTAATAAATCTCCTCTTCTGCATAAACTAGTTTAAGTTGGATCTACTACCAAAGGAGTTCTTAGCTAATTCAAACAATACCCTTTCAGACTTTTAAAATACATCAAAAATAACTTCAAATAAGGGCAATTATAGTATAATTTCTGTCCTTTAATCTGTTTTGGAAGGAATCCTGGTAGCACAGTGGTTAAGTGCTTGGCTGCTAACAGAAAGGTCATCAGTTCGAACTCACTAGCCACTCTGTGGGAGAAAGATGGGGCACTCTGCTTCTGCAAAGATTGCAGCCTTGGAGACCCTATGGGGCAGTACTACTCTGTCCTGTAGAGTCGCTATAATTGGAATCAACTTGATGTCACACAACAACCTGTTGGTTCTTAACTTAAAAATAATCATGGACTTCTTTCAATAACAATGCCTCTATATACCTCCGATGATTTTTAATAGCTGTAGAAGCATTCATTTGCATAGGATATCAGTTTTCATTTAACCAATTTTCTACTGATGAACATTTAGATCATTTTCCATTTTTATTAATATAAACAAAACTGCACTTAACGCCCTTGTACCTATATTATTGTGTACTTGTGCAATTATTTATTTAGAATAAATTTCTAGGAGTAAGTTGTTGGATCAGAGGACATGCACATTGAAACTTTTGATAGTTACTATAAAATTTTCCTTTCAAAAAGTTGTAAACATTTAAATTTCTAGCAACTGTGTGGCAGAGGTTCTGCCACTTTACACTCTCATCAGCACTGAGCATTATCATAGTTTAATATCTTTGCCAGTATGGTAGTAAAATGTGCTATCTCGTTTTTAGTCTCACTTATTTAACTGTTAGAAAGACTGAGCATCTTTTCATTTTGATTGGCCATTTATATACATATACACATACATATACATATACACATACATATACACATACATATACACATACATATATATCTTCTTCATCTCCTTCTCCTTCTCCTCCTCCTCATTTTCTTTCTCCTTGTCCTCTTCCTCCTCCTTTGTGAACAGCATCCTGTAACAAACATAATACTCCAGGACTGATGTACCAGACTCAATCACCTCGTTTATTCTAAACATTTCTGGTAATGTTGCCAAATATTACGTAAATTTTTTGAATGGTATTTCAGGTTAAGACTTTTTTAATTGCCATGACAAAACCCAATCCAAACTGGCTTAAACATAAAAGGAACAATTAGCTCACATAACTAAAAAGCCAAGGGCTATTACTGGGTTCAGATGCAGCTTGATCCAGGACTTGGCTTTGTGCTCTCCATATCTTGGCTCTGCTTGTTCTGTGTTAATCCTTTTCTCAGGCAAACCTGTCATGCATGGTATCAAGATAGCCACAGAAATTCTCACAACCTCTCCAGTTCAAGTTTGTAAATTCCATGGAAAAAGAGAAAATTCCACAAACACTATATAATTACTTGGGAAACCCTGGTGGCATAGTGATTAAGAGCTACGGCTGCTAACAAAAAGGTCGGCAGTTCAAATCCACCAGGTGCTCCTTGGAAACTCTATGGGGAAGTTCTACTCTGTCCTATAGGGTTGCTATCAGTCGGAATCAACTTGATGGCAATGGTTTTTTATAACTATTTGAAAAGCATCCTTTACAGTCAGATAACGCATGATGATATTGAATGACTAGAATTCATCAGGTCAACTCTCCTGTCCATGACCTCTCCACTTAGTATAAGACAGGCCAATCTAGGATCCAGTTCAGTTCAACTGGAGTAGACCAAGGTGGTTCAATATAATGTAAGGTTCGCAAAGTAATACAGTTGCATTAGTTACCATTCTTCTAGATTTATAGACAAATGGGTGCCTTCACTGTCAAATCCTGTAGCAGAATGGGATGTAAGGGGCTGAAGACCAGGGCAAGACTGGCTGAGACTAACAAGTGGCAGAAAGGTCAGGGCTGGATGAAATTCAATGCAGCATCTGTTATAACCACAAAGAAACAGCTGAGAACTATTCATATGTGTTGCCTAGTCACAGGCTTGTAGCTGAATTGAGCTTCAGTGGATGAGCCAGAATTTATTGTAAGGATTTTTCCTTGGTGCTCTCTCAAATGATCTCACCAGCCAGACTATAACGGCTGAGATTCATAGTACTGGGACAAGAATAGACAAGGTGGTTTTTTATAACCAGAAGGCAAATACAGCAAATCAAGAAGTCAACCGAAGTAATGCTGGTGAAAGACAGACTATACTAAATACATTGTAGACACTATTTCATAACCAAGGTTCATCCTTTAAGGGTTCATAAGATTTCAAGAAGCCATAAGTCACCCCAAAATCATACATAAAAATTTGCTTGAATCTCTATATACATTTTTTCAGGATAGGAGATTCCTTTTCATTAGATTACCCAAAGACTCATCAAATGGAAAAAAGTTAACATCCACTGGATCAGAAGCTCCCAGTTAATACATGGTGGCCTGAATATTCCTATTGATCCTCCCTCCTTTCCTCCTTACTGTCGTTAACATGACAGTTAAAAGGGGGCATTTGGTCCACACAGACAAAAAGAACAGGAAATGATAGCTGATCACAGGTGCCAACAGAATTCTGGAAGCCAAAAAACACATGGATGAGTAAAAACTGAACTAATAGATTAGAGATATAAGAGGCCTAAGCCTGCAGGGGCAAGGAAGCCAAGGAGAAATAAGCTGATTGGCATTGCAAATCCCAGAAAGTTTCAGGAATTAAGGGTTCTGAGCCCATTTAAAGGCAAAAGTGTAGAGTTGGGCTGAATACAGGAGAAAGGCTTGAAAGGCTGTATTAAAAAAATAAGTTTCCCAGACTTTTTTTCCCAGCCCAAGACTTCGAGGCACCTCTTACAGCTGAGAGATGAGGTGCCATCTGATAATAAGCAATTAATTAAAAGTCTTCATACCCAAAGGTGACACCCCTAGCCCTCCTGCCCTGCTTAGCTAACAGAGCTGTAGAAGATACATATACCCTGTGCTAATTGTTCTCTGCTTGCCTCTTCACATTTGTTACCAGTTCTCTCCCTTGCCCTGGGAGGAGGACATCTGCAGACTGTAACCACCCAAAGCTATCTTAGCCTTTTCCAATTAGAGGCACTAGCAGAATATCAGAGGGTGGAAGAAGAGAAACATTGTGCTGTTTCTTCTACTTCTTCCCTGCTCCCTGCCATTTTTTTTTTTTTTTTTAGCAAGTTCCAGGAATGCTGTTCCTTTCCCCTGCCACTTTAGGCCAAGAGGAGGTAAGGACTTCCAGCTGTTTTTAGTCCTTGGTTATTTCACCTCTCCTGTTTGTAAACAGTCCCTTCATTAAACACCCTTCAAGGAACCCTTATATTACTCTCTTCAATTACCCACTGAGTGATCCATCTGTTTCTTACAGACCCAGACAGATATACATCCTCTCTTGGACCTGAACAAGCCCAAGAAAAAGACCTACAGATGTTTGTTTCTAAACAAAAGAGAATAGCATGAACAAATGCCCAGAGGTATGAAACAGCTAATTGTGTTCCAGTAACCTTAAGTGTTACTAGGTGCTATGTGTGAGATGAGGAGTGATGGGAGATGAGCCCAGAAGCAGACAAATGTCAATTCACAGAATATCTTGTAAGCCAAATCAAGGAGCTTGGACTTTACCTTGTAGGCTCCACAGAGTCACTGAAGGATTTCGAGTTTCAAATTAATCACACTGGAGGCAGTATGAAGGAAAACAATGAGATGAAGTAAAGATGAAAGACAGGAGAGAGATGAACAACTGCAATAGTTCCAATAAGAGAAATTGAAGGCCATAATTCAGATAGCGGCAGAGCAATAGAGGGACTAAACAGGAAATTAGTGGTTATTTGGACGTGGGAAACACAGTAGGGGAATGAAAGGAAGAGGATGGCCCCTCAGGCCTCTGACTTAGCAGTTGGATGAACAGCCTTTCACTGAGATGAAGAGTGTGGAGGAGGAGTGAGTTTTGAGAGTAGGAATTCATTGGCGGAGGAAGGCAGAACGATGGAAAGTTGTATTCTGAACAAGTTGAGTTTAAAATATCCCTGGGATGTCCACATGAAATTGGCCCCAAGGCACAGGGGAAGAGCTTTCTGTCAATTCGCTGAACTCAGTCAGTGTGGAGGACTTTGAACTCTGAGTTTTCCTCTCTCTTCAACGAGAGGGGGGGTTGGGGGTGTGAGGGACTCCAGATCCAGATCCAGAGAAAAAAGGCAGAGCAAAACTGACTTTGACCTTAAGATGGCAGCAGGCAGTAGGTACCCAAACCCAAACCAAATCCATTGCCATGGAGTCGATTCCCACTCATAACAACACTACAGGACAAAGTAGAACTGCCCCATAGGGTTTCCAAGGCTGGGATCTTTATGGAAGCAGACTGTAACATCTTTCTCCCATGGAGCAGCTGGTAGGTTCAAACTGCCAACCTTCAGTTAGCAGTTGAACATGTTAACCGCTGCACCACCAGTGCTCCTAGGCAGCAGGTAAAACCAGAATAAAATGTTCCCAGTGCAGGCACCCATTTAACCACAAGACACACTAGAGAGCTTACCTTCAGGAGCGCTGGGTCCTAATCAGCACCTACTCAGCATTGTAAAATCACCACTTACGGTGTTGTGGATTTTGTTTGTTACTAAGGAAGGGACTTTCTCCAGTGAACAGGGATGAAAACAGACATTTGGAAAAGTCTACAACAGAGTATGTAAGCTCCAGTATGCTCTAAGAGCTGGGAAGATGGTGTGTGATGAGCAGGGACTCCAGAGTCATACAGGTGCCTATTTAAACTGGACATCAGGAGCTATGGGATGGCGGATGTGAGTTCAGTATGAACCATGAGGTATGAAAGGTGACCCAGAAGTTACGTTAATTGGCACAAAACAGTGAGAAACAAGAACAAAGACACTAACAGAGCTGTGTATCACCAGGTAGGACTACAGGTTTCACCACAATTGATTCTTGAAGAGGTCCAGGTACTGCCAGGCCAAATACTAGATTACATGTGGGCAATTTGCCCTGCTGGCCCTTAAATACCACTGTAAACACAGCAGTGGGGTCACTCACTGTAGAACTAGACCAGTTAGCAAGAAAAAAGCCAAATCAATGTGATTGTGTCTTTGCATGTTGACTCCATCTCTGAATAGTCCCCCTCTCACAAAGCCCAGATAACCTCCCTGTTGACTCCCTCCTCATCCTCCTCTAGGCCTGGACATGGCAGTAGTGGTTATGCAGTTATACAATACATAAGGGCACTCAGCTGCAGGAGAGGGGATTGAAATCGTGTTTTAGGGCTACCTCTGCCAAGAGTAGGATTTCCCAACCTTGGCACTACTGATATTTTAGGCTAGATAATTCTTCATAGTGGAGGGGCTGTCTTGCGAATTGAGGGATGTTTAGTAGCATCCCCAGCTTCTACCTACTACATGCCAGTAGCACCTCTGCAGTTGTGACAATCATGTTTCCAGACATGTTTCCAAAATTGCCCCTGGTTGAGAATCATTGGCCTTGAAGGCCATCTTTTTCTAATTTACAAAAAAAAATGCCATATAGGCAAGTAGTAGCACTGTTAGAACTCACCATGGTCCTGGGAATATTCCTCCAGGCTAAGCAGTTCTAGATGCTTTGGCAGTTCTTCCCAGAGTGACACTTCCAGTCCCTATCTCCTATGTCTGTCCTCTGGACCCTAAATGGATCTGTATGTGTCCCCATGAGTTACAGCCCTAGGACTGGGCAGAGTATTTCAGGTGAGTGACTGTGGAGTAGGAGAAGCTCTCCTCTCCAGACAGAAACCTTTAAAAGTACCCACCCAAGGCAGCATGTCGACCTTCTAAAGGGCGGATGAATATTTGCACCTTGGCTTCTTTGCCTTCCCATCCATCACTCTTCATTATTCACAAACTGTTTCATCCAGTTTTGCTTGGAAATTCCTTATGTAAATCCCTGTGGCTGTTCACATGCTATATACTAGTTACTTTTCACAGAAGTGGTTAGTTAAAAAATATATATGAAGTCTGTAATTCTGAGAGTCTGCCCTTAAGATTTCAGGAATTTTTATTTTGTCTGAATGTGTAAGCCATGGCTATCTCCATCATCAGCATAGAAACCTTTCATAACTCCATTGCATATGACGAATACATATCTCTTCAAGGTCGCTCTAGTCCACAAAGTTTATTTCATACCTGCCACTTAACATATATTTTTAAGACTTATCTTTCCTAGAAATTTGATGCAAATCCCTGTCCAGTCATTTTCCTGTTATCCTGCAGAGGCAGAAACTTCACTTTACCCATGTAGATTTGCTTCACTCCCCCAATTCCCAAACGGTTTCTTTTCCTCACTTGCATTCATTTACACGCTTTACATTTGCATTTTGGATTCTGAATATTCTATGCATAAAATGGAGCAGATACACGCTTCAGAAGTGCAAAATGTCACTTTAAAAAATTAATCCATTACAAACTTTTGAGTCCAGTACGATAACAATCATAATGAGGAAATGCAATATGACTCTAAAAAGCTGAGGAATTTTCTTTGCAATAAAAAGGATTTATGTCCCAAATGCTGATTTGAGAGGGGAGTTCGTGGGGGAGACGCGGGATTGGAGCTGGATAGAGTTTACGGCTGAAAATATTTGCCACTGCCCTGGCTCGCCCTTCTCCATCCCCCAAGACTCAAGCAAGGCGCCCTACACAGAGCTTCCAGCCAGCGACTGCGTCTTCCCGGGGCGCTGCAGCGAAGGACACACTCTGTCCTCCGTGGTGGTTGGAGCAGAGCATCACTGGGTGCGGCCTAAGGCAAGGTGGAGTCTGAGGGCCACTGTCGCAAAGTGCTTCGCAGTGTAGAGCTGTCGAGATATTGTTTCTAGAATTCGAGATGATCAGCTTCAAAAAACATCACCCTGCCTGCGGTAATAGCTAAAACTAAACATCCCACTGGAAGTGTCACTTTGCATTCAGTCCCTTATCCCTTCAAGAACAGAACGCTCATTCTCGACCTCAAATACTTCGTGGACTGAGACAACAAACGTTTCCTCAAATGTGTTTAACAAGATGTTTCCTCAAAGGTGGAAGGAACGTCTGCTAAACAGCACTGACGAGAACACGGAATATGTGAGGACCGGCGGACAAGTTCCCGCAGAACCGGTTCCCACAGGCTAAAGAAGACGGTAGCTGGGAGGGGCCAAACTTCATTAGTGCCAGAGCGTGCAGGCGACGTCTGACGACCGCCCTCCTACCGCAGGGCACGACGGGAGGAGTGGTGGGACGCAGACAGGCTCGCGGCGTGGCGCCCTCTGGAGACCAAACGAACCCTGCGGATGACTAGAGGGGCGCGCCCCTGGCCTGCGGCAACTTGGGGGTCTCCTACTTCTTTGTGGAAACAGCATTACCCTCGCGCCGCTCCCGCCGCCCCTAGTTTTCTCGCGTCCCTGAGAGGCGCACGGTGACGTAGTTCCTGTGTGCGCCAATCCGGGGCTGGCCGGAGGGCGGGCTCTTCGAATTTGAATTCCCAAACTGTTGTAGATGTCAGGGATCCTCAAGAGGAGGTGAACGTCGCCTGGGCCAGGGCCGCGGCAGACCGAGGCCGACGTGGGCCTGAGGCGCGAGTCCTGGGGCGCCTGACCACCTCCGCGCGGTGCCCTGACCACCTCCGCGCGGTGCCGAGCTGGGACTGCCACCGTCCGCCCTGCCAAGCCCTCCACCAAGGTACGGCCTCTTCGGCGCCTCTAGCCTTTTGCCGGCGTTGCAGGTGCAGCGGCTAGGCCCACGCGGGCTTTAGTAGATTCTGGCTTTGGCAGTGCTTTCGCGCTGCTCATGCATTCAGTGTTTATTTGTTGCGTGTCTACGCAGTTGTCAGAACACTCGGTCAGATTCGTTTCCGCTCAGATTCATTTCCATGTTAAGCCCTCTAGACCTTTGTTCTAAAATCACTCACAGGAAAAAAAAAGAAAAAAAAAAAATGAGGTTAGAATGATTGTCGTTAAGAGCCTTCCAGTCAGCTCTTACTCATAGCGACTTCATGTATAACAGAAAGAAATATTGCCTGGGCCTGCACTATCTTCACAATTGTTGCTGTGTTAGAGCCCATGGTTGCAGCCACTGTGTCAATCCATCTCATTGAGGGTCTCCCTCTTTTTTGCCGACCCTCTGCTTTACCAAACATGATGTCTTTCCCCAGCTGTTGGTCCCTCCTGATGACATGTTCAAAGTAAGCAAGACTAGCTTCTAAGGAGCATTCTGGCTGTACACTCTCCAAGATAGGTTTATTTGTTCTCTTGGCAGTCCTTGGTATATTCAGTATTCTTTGCAGACACCACAATTCGGATGCGTTCATTTTTCTTCGTTCTCCCTTTTTCATCGTCCAGCCTTCGGAACACTGTTCTTTCTCAACTTGAGGGACACCAATTATCTGCATATTTCATCAGAGATTGAGCATTATTGATTTAGGGTTTTTTGTTTGTTTGTTTTTGTTCTGCTTTTCTGTTAACTAGGAAAGAAATAGGGCTTCAGGTCTTTCTTGGGTCGCCTATACTCAATGGTTTATTTGTTTTTCTTTTATTATTCTGCAAAGTTTCTATCGTCAGAAAAAAATCCTACGTGATTGTTTTAACACTCTGTCTACCACCAACCACACTGAAACCACTGAAAAATATTGGCAGATCTTTGGGCTTCTGTTGAGTTGCTGTTTATCACGTAGTGGTAGAGAAGGACTCCAAGAGAAACTTTGTGTCTTTTTGGGAGGGGGAGTAGAATCTGAGGGTTTTTAAGAATCTTGACTATTCAGCTTCTCCGTCTTATTACTTGCTTGAATGGGGGGGTGGGGATGGGGGTGGTGGGAAATATGAAAGGGAGGAGCTGTGTCTTGGAGCCTTTCAATGTGACCATAATTATCTGCCTTTAGATGAAAACAGTTCTGTAACGACGGCACCGGGTTGTGGGATGTCTAGTACAGATTGTGTCTGCTTTCAGTGCTACTAGTGTATTTGCAGTTATCGTTTGCTTTTTTAGCATTTCATTAGGCTCTAGGGAATTGTGATTGTATAAGTGGTTCAGTGGTAGAATTTTCACCTTTCATGCAGAGACCCACGTTCAGTTCCCAGCCAATGCACCTCATGTGTAGCCATCACCTCTCTGTCAGTGAAGGCTTGCATGTTATGTTGCTGAAAAGGCTTCAAAGCTTCCAGACTAAGACTAGGAAGAAAGGCCTGTGACCTACTTCCAAAAATAAGGTGGAGAAAACCCTCTGAATCAAAATGGTCCTATCTGCAATCACTGGGATGGCACAGGACCTGGCAGCCTTTAGTTCCATTGTGCATGGGGTCTCCCTGAGTCGGGCAACGCAACAACAGCTGGCAGCTACAAACCTGCACACATTTTGCAATTTTTCCTGGTAACTGTCCAGCTTATTAATTTTTTTTTTCTTTTGTGAGAGTACAGTTTTAGGGGATATAGTTAAAACTAAACTGTTAGTATTATAGCTCCTAGCACAGGACTCCTAGCACCTAGCATATTGCCTAACACATAAATATATCTGTTAATACATATTTACCAAATTATGTTCTGTGAAAGAACTACACTGGTGTTTGTGTTCAGGACAAGACTCCCAAGATAAACTTTGTCAGCTCTTATTATTGAGGAATTTTTTTTGTTTCTTTACTTTTCTTACTTAGCCACTGTCCCACCAGGGATCCTAGTATATTCTAAATTACTGAATAAAATATAAATTTGTATGTGAATTTTTAACTCACATATATGTATTTCACAGAAGTTATTGTAGATATAGACATTGGATGTCTTTTGGTCTGATTGCATTAGTATTTTCTGTGATTGGCTTTTTATGTTTATATGATGTCCTAAACTGATTGGAATAATTATAAATTCAGCAGTAAGAGATGCTATAAACCTAGTGTCTTAGTTATGTAGTGCTGCAATAATGACAGACCACAAGCAGGTGGTTTTAACAAATTTATTTTCTCACAGTTTAGGAGGCCAAAATTCTGAATTCAGAGTGCCAGATCTAGGGGAAGGCTTTCTCTGTCAGACATGGAGGGAGGTCCTTGTTTCTTTGGGCTTCTGCTTCTGGGTGATCTTCATGTGATTAACATGTGCCTTCCCCATCTCTGCTTTTTGCTCTTGCTTGTTTGTTGTTGTTGCTATTGTTAGTTGCCGTCGAGTGGGTTCTGACTCATAGCCACCCTGTGTACAACAGAACAAAACACTGCCTGGTCCTGTGCCAACCTCACAATCATTGCCATGCTTGAGCCCATTGTTGCGTCCACTCTGTCAGTCCATCTTTTAGACTTTGCCACTGACCCTCTTCTTTACCAAGCAAGATGCCCTTCTCCAGGGACTGGTCCCTCCTAATAACATGTCCAAGGTACTTAATATGAAGTCTCTCTATCCCTCCTTCTAAGGAGTACTCTGGCTGTATTTCTTCCAAGACAGATTTGTTTCTTCTTTTGGCAGTCCATGGTATATTCAGTACTCTTCGCCAGCACCATGATTCAAATGCATCAATTCTTCTCCGGTCTTCCTCATTCATTGTCCAGCTTTTGCATGCATATGAGGCGATTGAAAAAACCATGGCTTGGGTCAGGTGTACCTTAGTCTTCAAAGTGACATCTTTGCTTTTTAGCACTGTAAAGAGATCTTTTGCAGCAGATTTGCCCAATTCAGTACGTCCTTTGATTTCTTGACTGCTCCTTCCATGGGCGTTGATTGTGGATCCAAGTAAAACGAAGTCCTTGATGACTTCAGTCTTTTCTCTGTTTATCATGGTGTTCCTTATTGGTCCATTTGTGAGGGTTTCGTTTTCTTTATATTGAAGCGTAATCCATCTTGAAGGCTGTGGTCTTTGATCTTTATCAGAAAGTATTTCAAGTTCTCTTCACTTTCAGGAATCAAAGTTGTGTCATTTGTATATTGCAGATTGTTAATGAGTCTTCCTTCAATCCTGATGCCTCATTCTTCTTCATATAGTCCAGCTTCTCAGATTATTTGCTCAACGTACAGATTGAATAAGTATGGTGAAAGTGTACAACCTTGACGCACACCTTTCCCGAATTTAGATATGCACCATCCTTTTGTTCTGTTCAAACGACTGCCTCTTGATCTATCTGCAGGTTCAGCATGAGCACAATTAAGTGTTCTGGGTTCCCATTCTTTGAAATGTTATCCATAATTTGTTATGATCCACACAGTCAAATGCCTTTGCATAGTTAGTAAAACACAGGCAAACATCTTTCTGACTTTCTGTGCTTTCAGTCAAGATCCATTTGACATCAGCAATGATATCCCTCATTCTACCTCCTCTTCTGAATCCAGCTTGAATTTCTGGCAGTTCCCTGTCAACATACTGCTGCAACCATTTTTGAATTATCTTCAGCAAAATTTTACTTGTGTGTGATATTAATGGTATTGTTTGATAATTTCTTCATTCTGTTGGATCACTGTTCTTTTCAGTGGGCATAAATGTGGATCTCTTCCTGTCGTTTGGCCAGGTAGCTGTCTTCCAGATTTCTTCGCATAGATGAGTGAGCACCTCCAGCACTGTTTGTTGAAACACCTTAATTGGTATTCCATCAGTTCTTGGAGCTGTGTTTTTCTCCAGTGCCTTCAGTGCAGCTTGAACTTCTTCCTTCAATACTATCAGTTTTTGATCATATGCTACCTCCTGAAATGCTACCTCCTGAAAATTGACCAATTCTTTTTGCCACAGTGACTCTGTGTATTCCTTCCATCTTCTTTTGATGCTTCCTGCATCATTCAATGTAGAGTCCTTCAATATTGCAACCTGAGGCTTGAAATATTTCTTCAGTTTTTTCAGCTTGAGAAATGCTGAGCATGTTCTCCTTTTTGGTTTTCTAGCTCCAGATCTGTGCACATTTCATTATAATACTATATTTTGTCTTCTCAAGCTGCTGTTTGAAATCTTTTGTTCAGCTCTTTTACTTCATCATTGCTTCCTTTTGCTTTAGCAACTCTGCATTCAAGAATCAGTTTCAGAGTCTCTTTTGACATCCATTGTGGTCTTTTCTTTCTTTCCTATCTTTCTAATGACCGTTTGCTTTCTTCATGTATGATGTCCTTGCTGTCATTCCACAACTTATCTGGTCTTTGATTATTAGTGTTCAGTGCATCCAATCTATTCTTGAGTTGGTCTCTAAATTCAAGTGAGATATACTCAGGATCGTATTTTGGCTCTCATAGACTTGTTTTATTTTCTTCAGCTTCAAATTGAACTTGCATATGAGCAATTGATGGTTTGTTCCACAGTCAGCCCCTGGCCTTGTACTAAGTGATGATACTGAGCTGCTTCATCATCTCTTTCCACAGATATAGTCGCTTTGATTCCTGTGCATTCCATCTGGTGAGGTCCATGTATATAGTCACTGTTTATGTTGTTAAAAAAAAAGGTATTTCCAGTGAATAAGTTGCTGGTCTTGCAAAATTCTATCATGTGACCTCCAGCGTCATTTCTGTCACCAAGGCCATATTTTCTAATTATCAATCCTTCTTCTGTGTTTTCAACTTTCACATTCTAAAACTCACATTCTAGTCACTAGTAATTATCAGTGCATCTTGACTGCACGTTTGATCAATTTTAGACTGCAGAAGTTGGTAAAAATCTTCACTTTCCTCATCTTTGGTGTTATTGATTGGAGCATAAATTTGAATAGTAGTCATATTTTCTGATCTTCATGTAAGCTTATGGATATTATCCTATCACTGACAGTGTTGTACTTCAGGATAGATTTTGAAATTTTTTTTGTTTTGACAGTGAATGCAGTGCCATTTGTCATTCCCAGCATAGTGAACCATATGATTGTCTGATTCAAAATGGCCAATACCAGTCCATTTCAGCTCACTAATGCCTAGGATATCGATCTTTATGTGTTCTATTTCACTGTTGACAGCTTCCAATTTTCCTAGATTCATACTTCATATATTCCACGTTCCAGTTATGAATGCATGTTTGCAGCTGTTTCTTCTCATTTTGAGTCATGCCACATCAGCAAATGAAGGTCCCAAAAGCTCTACTCCATCTGCGCCATTTAAGTCTACTCTACTTTGAGGAGGCAGCTCTTCCCCAGTCATATTTTGAGTGCCTTCCAACCTGAGGGGCTCATCTTCTGGCACTATATCAGACAATGTTCTGCTGCTATTCATAAGGTTTTCACTGGTCAGTACTTTCAGATGTAGACTGCCAGATCCTTCTTCCTAGTCTGTCTTAGAACAGAAGCTCTGCTGAAACTTGTCCACCATGGATGACCCTGCTGGTATTTGAAATACTGGTGGCATAGCTTCCAGCATTACAGCAACGCACACACCACCACAGTATGACAAACTGACAGACAAATAGTCCGTCAGGCATAGAGGTTAGGATTCACAACACGTATTTCAGGAGGGGAGACCAGAGTTCAATCCATAACAACTAGTAAGTTCCAAACTTCTTGTATTGAAATATTTTGTTTATTTACCAAATATTACTGAGTGTTACTATGTGGAGCTTTACCTAGAATCTTGATTTCTAGGTGTGGGAATTAAAATTTATATGTAAGAAACAATTAAATCGCTTCTTGGCCTTTTGGCTAAAATTAAGTGTAGAAACAAAGCAAGTCTAAGACCATGAATGCTCAAGTACATAATTTCCTCTAAAAATTTCAAATAGCATTAAGTTTTTTAAAATTAAAATGAATAGAAGGCTTTTCAACAAAACTTAATAAAATATTGTAGAATATCACAAAATCAGGATTGGCAGTTATTTAAATAATCAAATGGATTTTTCAGCTTTCACAGGATATATCATTGTAACTGCTACCTTCAAATTTAAGTACATATCTCTGAAACTTTTAAAATCTAGTATAGGGCCATATGCAGATGTTATTTAGTGCTTTTTGATACAGACACTAGATTGGAACCTTCAAGATTTAAGATTCACGTAAATTTCAAAAGCAGAGATATTCAAAATTCACTTCTTAGAGCTATTAAATAGATGATTTGCTGAATACCACTTTATTTGTAGAGAAGTAAATTTAAAGACCAAACTGCTCATCTATTGAAAAACAGTAATAAAAATGTGACAAACAAAAGTTAAAATCTTAGTCTAACTGGTGAACTATAGATTATCCAATGTTGTTATAAACCAGTTAAACCTATTTTTTTAGTATATATGTTCTTATAGAAAGCAAACTTTACCAAAGCATGATAAAGGTTGACTTTACATTCTTTTTTTTTTTTTTTACATTCAGCTACAGGTTCTTCTGGGCCCCTCCTGAATTCCTGCTCTGAAAATTGTGTTTGTGGAATTTTTCTGCTAGAAGAACTTTGTTGCTGCTGGTTTATGAAGATGATTGCAACACCATTGAAACATCCAGGAGTTTGCTTGTCTTCGGAGGCATCTCAGAGGAGAAATATGTCCATGCATGCAATCTTTTTTGACAGCATTCCTTCAGGCACACTTACTCCGGTAAAAGATTTGGTGAAATATAGGAACACTTCTTTAAAATTAAATGACCATAAAAAGAATCAGTTCTTAGAAATGACAACTTTGAATAATAAAAAAATATTTCAGTCTACTGTGCTAGCAGAGGCCACTGTCTCTAACAGCTCTCTTGATATCAGTGTTATAAAGCCCAACAAGGATAGATTAAAAAATCAAGAAAACTACGAATCACCGGGAAAAATATTTCAAAGAATGAAAGAAAAAGTACTGCGTGATAAGCAAGGACAAGCATCAAGAGACAGTTTGTTAGAACCACCAAAAAGTGAAAGTACTAAAATCTTGACTCCTAATAGAGCTGAGAAAAGACTACTGCAGCATACCTACCTCTGTGAAGAAAAGGAAAACAACAAACCATCCCAGTCAGATAACAATTCACTAAAAGGTTAGTTTTATTATGTGTTGCTTAAAAAGCTATAAAGGCTCAAGTGCTTAATGTGTCAGGTACTGTTTTAGATGCTTGGGATACAGCAGTGAGCAAAGCAGACAAAAATTCCTGCCCTTATGTAGCTCACATTCAGGTGATAGAGAGATAATTAACATATTAAAGTAATTTTTATCGTACAGTACAAGAGAAGAAGCACTGTAGAAATAAAGCAGAGTAAGGATGATGGGGAGGTTAGAGGAGGGATGTAATTTTTAATGGGGTGGTCAGGATAAGCTTCAATGGGAGGGTGATATTTGAGTCAAAAAACTGAAAGAAGTGATATTTGCAGATATCTTGGGGAATGGGAGAGGATGATCCAGATTGGGAACAGCTGGTACCAGTGCCCTAAGATACCTAAGATAGGAGCATTCCTGATAAGTTCTATTTATGAGGTTAGTATAGAGTAAGTGGACAGTACTGGGGAGGAGGGGGTAGAACAGAGAGAGTCAGATAATGTAGGGCCCTATAGGTGAATGTTGTAAGGGTTTTGGCTTTTATTCTGAGTAAAATAAGGAGCCACTGGAGGGTTTTAAGCAGAGGAGTGACTAGATGTGACTCATGCTTTTAAAATAATCACTCTGGCTGTTGATTTGAAATGGAAAGAGTTACTGCAGTGGTGCAGGTGAGAGATGGTGTTGGTTTGGTCCATGTGGTAGCAGTGAAGGTAAGAAGTTGTTGGAGTCTCGATTTATTTTGAAGGTAGAGCCCATAGGATTTGCCCTAGGTTGGGTGTGAAATGTAAGAAAGTGAGATATAATGGATGACTCCAGGGTGTGTTTTATTTTGCCTTAACAACTGTAAGTGCAGAGTGATTTAACTGAAATGGGGAAGGCTGAAGGAGGAGCAGATGGACTCCAGTAGTTTTTTTCATGTTAATTTTGATATGTCTATTAAAAATCTAAGTATATGTGTCAAGTAGGTTGTTGAAAAAAAATTAGTTGGCATTTAAGGACCTGATCCAGGCAAGAAACATACATTTGGGGATCATTAGCATCAAAATGGTATTTAAAGCTATGAGATTAAATGAGATCATCAGGGAGACTGAGTGTGGAAAGAGAAAATGTTCAAGGGCTGAGCCCTGGGGCACGCAGACATTTAAAAGTTAGAATAAAGAGTTGAGACTAGTGAAAGTCACTCAGAAGCTAACAAAGAAGAAAGAAAACCAGGAGAGTGATAGTTTGGAAGCCAAGAGAAGAAAATATTTTGAGGAGGAAGGAGTCAAGACCTGTGTCTAATGCTGCCAATCAGCCAAATAAGATGAAGGCTGAGATTTGACTATTGGATCTAGCAGTTTGTAGGTCATTGATGACTTTGATGACTTTTGCTGGAGTGGTAGGAGCAAAAACTTGAGAGGGTTCAAAAGAGACAGTGAGGAGAGACATTAGCATTGGTGAACAATTGACAACTGTTTTGAGAAGTTTCACCCTAAAGGGGAGCAGAGAAATAATGGAAATATGGTTAAGAAAGGTTTTATTATTGTTTTTAATGATCAGTGAAATAACAGCATGTTTGTATGCTGTTAGAAATGATCCATTAGGGAGGGGAAAACTGTGATGCCATTGAGTAGTTGAGAAGGAATAGAATCTAATGACTAAGTAGAGATTTGGCCTTATTTGTCTTTATTATATTGCCCTGTCATTTCCAGTAGAATGAATTAAAGAAGAAACAGAAACTTATCACTTTTTTTTAATTTATTTTTTTGTTGTTGAGACCATATGCAGCAAAACATATACCAGTTCAACAGTTTCTATATGCACAGTTCAGTGACATTGGTTTACGTTCTTTGAGTTGTGCACCCATTCTCACCCTCCTTTCCTGAGTTGTTCCTCCCCCACTAACATAAACTCACCACTGTCTAAGTTTCTTATCCAGTCTTTCAAATTGTTGTCAGTTTGATCTCATATAGAAAAGGCACAATGGTAAAGACAGACATTCTTTACTGGAGCCCTGGCAGCACATTGGTTAAGAGCTACAGCACGCTATGGCTGCTAACCAAAAGCTCAGCAGTTCAAATCCACCAGCAGCTCCTTGGAAACCCTGTGGAGCAGTTCTACTCTGGCCTGTAGAGCCACTGCACTAGTTAAGCGAAATAAACTGTTGTATGGTTTTAAGAAGACATCAAGAGATATTTTTATCTTTATCAAGATTATCTCAGGGCAGTAGTTTCAGGGTTTCATCCAGTCTCCATGGCTCCAGAAATTATGAGGTCCATGAGAATTTGAATTCCTTTTCTGCATTTTCCCCCTTTTGGTCAGGATTATGCTATAGAATCTCTGCTCAAAATGTCCAGTTATGGTAGCTGGGCACCATCCAGCTCTTCTAGTCTTTTGGCAGAAGAGGCAGTTGTTGATGGAGGCAATTAGCCACACATTCTATATCCTCCTGTTCTTGACTCTCCTCCTCCTTCTTTTGCTCCAGAGGAATACCAGTCGTTGTGCCTTCGATAGCTGCTTGCAAGCTTTTAAGACCACAGGCACTATGCAAGGAACTAGAAAGTAGAACCCAAGCACTAAACACATTATTAAGCCGATTAACTGGGATGTCACATGAGGCCATGATCTTATCATTTCTTTTTATGACACATGTCGTTATAAATAAAGTCTTTAGGTTAAGATTCTAAAACCAAAGTGCCATACTTAGTAAAGCATAATCATTACCAATTTTTTCAAGTATAAGATTTGAAATTAAGCAAAAATTGAGATCTTTCTTTTCTGGTTCCAATTTTAAGTCTGTTATCTTCCCCTTTTTTGGTGAAAGAAACCCATTTCTATATTCAAAAAAACATAAAACTTTAAAGACCTAGGCTATAAAACAGAATAACCTATAAAGAACACTATTAGTCCCTATTTGTCTAGTTGATACTTTTGTGCCTTTGAAGGCCTGTTAAAGAAATGTCAACCAAAAACCAAACCTATTGCCATCAAGTTGGTTCCAACTCATAGTGACCCTGTAGGACAGAGTAGAACTGCCCCACAGGGTTTCCAAGGAGCAGCTGGTGGATTTTAACTGCTGACCTTTTGGTTAGCAGCCGAGCTCTTAACCACTGCGCAACTAGGGTTCCCACAAAGAAATGTCAAAAGCATATAAATTAAGGTTGAGTATGCTATTAAGTCTCAACTTTTTGTTATTTAAAGTGTAAGTTACAACTATTCAACAGTTTGTGTTTTAGAGTTTATAATAACCAGAAGCACAATTTTCAAGACTGGGCGGCACTTCATACATAATCCTAACTAAAGCCATTCATTTTACAAATGATGAAATAGGCCCAGAGATGTCATTTGACTTATCCTGGGTTACTTTTCTGATTTTTGGCAGCACCAGAATTATGTTCCAGATTTCCAGGCTTCCAAGTTTAGCAGTTCACTTTTGCCTAGAGTTGGCAAGTTGTAACATGGAGAAATTTAAAAAAAAATTCTTCCTCCGCATAACATAGGTATACATAGTAGGATGAAGGCATGAGAGAGTAATAAAGGTAAAAATTATATAGATGTCGTGTTGAAAAGATATACTATACTGTTATGATCCTTACTGAACTAAGTGTATCTGTTTCAAGATTTTGAAAATACATGTTTTTTTTCCAGTAACTAATACAATTCAATTTTTTCTTTCTTAAAAAAAAAAATCTTAATCCTAGTCAAAGAAGTTCCTCTAGACTCATCAAATATTTAAAATAATATTTAAATAATATTTTCCTTGCAGTCAAACAAAAGATTCAACATCAGCAAGAAAAGAAAGGACCCCTGCACAATTTAACTTATGGTAAAGTACTTTTTGTTTTGTTTTGTTTCATTTTTTACTTTTTAACTTGAATGTATTGTCACATGTTCTAGATAATTATCTTCACTGTGTGGGGAATAAGCATTGGATAAAACTTGAATCTTAAAAAGCCAGGAGCCCTCGGAGAAAGTTTAAAAACTATTTAAAAATGTATATAGTTTTAAATTGACTGTTTTATTTCTCTCTGTTTTAATTTCATATGGTCCTTCTATAATTTTTGTTTATTTTTTTGCAGAACTTCTAGTTTTGAAGCAAGAACACGAAAATATTTCAGCTGCAGGAGTCTCATTAAGTACAGCTCAGTCGGCTAAACCAGTTTTTCACTCAAAAGAGAATACTGTTGCAACCAGTAACTCCACAAAGGGCACATTTATTTTAGAAAACATTGATTCTGCCTATGAAAAATCCCAAAATACTACTGTCGAGACTCCTAGTACTAATTGTGTTCCTACTAATAGTGGCAGTCAATTAATGGTTTCTGAGAGTAAGGTGACAACAGAAGCGACTTCACAACAAGAAACTAAGGAAGGAAATGAAAAAACAGTATCCATAGAGACAGATCTTCTGTGTTCCATGAACAGTACCTGTAAAATTGTGCTTGCGACTCCAAGACTTAATATAACAATACCTCGAAGATCAGAAAGAAAGAAAAAGCTTTCTCCTCCAAGTATATTTCAAACCATTACAAATGGAGCAAAAAAAAATAAGGTAGGAAAATATTTAAAGTAGATATTCTGCTTTTATCCCCATTCTTTAAGAGCTTTATGCTTTCTCATTACTAAGAGTAGCTTCGTTTTCATGTTTTATTATTGTTTCATGTAGTGGCAGTATGGCTCCTCTAGTGAAAAGAGCCATGGGTTGAGCATAAGAAGACTTGGGTATTAAGTCTTACCTTGCTGTATTACTGTAGTTGTATAGCTTTCAATAATTATTCCCTTTGGGAATGAACACTGAGTTCCTTCCTACTCTTAATTACTTTTACTTTTTTCTGATTCTTGGGATACTGTTAACAGAGCAGTTGAAATAGAAAGGAATTACAGCGTCTGAAGATTTAAGAATTTTCCTGGTGTAGCTCATGCTTACCCAGATTTTTGGTTAATTTCCCAGAAAGGGATAGCCATAAAACAAAATACAGAGCATTTTCAACTTCTCTTGCTGTACAAAATGTCCAAATATACCACACAGTCACAGTGTGAAATAGAAACTTTGATTTACTCCCTCTTTTATTTCCATGTGGAGATTACTGCTAGAATTACACTTGAGACCTTTCTCAGATCTCTTCACTCACTTTTCCCAATTGATAGAGCAAATTGTCCGTTGAATTTGAGAAAAGGAGTTGAACGAACCCAACCTCTCTGGGCTTCCCTTTTTGGTGTGGTAGGGTATATACTGGTTTACTCACTCACATGTACAGTAACCTAAAGTATTTAGCTATGTTCTTCCCCTCTAAGAGGAAGGCCTGCAGTTTAAGGAGTCAATTCAAATTAGGAAGGAGTTTTACAAAACCCATCATGGCCACATGTCTAAGCTGTAGTCCCTAAACCATCTTTTATCACGATAACCCCTTTGCTGGCTTTGACATCAGTTTTAATATTGTCTCGTCCAAACATTCTCTTCGGCATGGTTTTAAACTGCAGATAACAGCCCTTGAATGGGTTATTGAATTAGTTTAGTGGGCCATAACTTGCATTTAAAAAGTAAATAAAATGGATTACAGTGGAGAGTATCAGAACAAAATGCATGTATTAAGGGTAAACATTGTTTTGTGAAAATTTTGTTTTGAGTTAGAAATGTATGTGTGTACTAAATTATAACATAGAATGTATTTTTATGGATCATGGTCATAATTTGAAAGATTGCCATAAGGAATTTGGTGTTTATATGTTAGCAGGGAAGGGGGTGGAGGGGAGTGCATAGAGCCCCTCTGCTCCAGGCTAATCTTTTCCTTCCCACCTTTGTCTGCCCTCCCATTTCCCAACACTTCCCAGATTATCATAAAAATTTAAGAAGGAATATATAAACAGAACTGATCTTGTGCTTCCCTATAAGACTGTAGCCTTCAAAATGGAGCACTGCATTCTTTTAAGAATGCTTAGTTTAGACTTCAGACTTTCCAAGGAGTATGGTGGGTGCTTAGAGTTTTAAGTGAATTTCTGAATCCTCAACTTACGTACTGTTTCCTAAAAACATACCTGCCATTTAGGCCTGTTCCTTTCACAGTCTGCTCTTCTACTTTACAAATCTTTTCACCCGTTAAGAATTATTCTGGTACATCACCCTAAAGTATTACAAGCTTTTGTAAATAGAATTTTATGGGGATATAGCCACATCCGTTCATTTATGTATTGTTGTTTTCATGCTACAACAGCAGAATTGAGTGACTGCAACAGAGACCATATGGCCCTCAAAGCCTAAAATGTTTACTGTCTGGCCCATTACAGAAAAAGTTGACTGACCACTGCCCAAATGTGTGATAACCCGGGAGGCATCAAACAAGAGGAGAAATACTGGTATATTAAAAAAATGAATGACTCATGATTAGATAATAAACTGTTTGCAAATCAGATGGCTTCCAATTCTTTACTTTTGGAAAAATTGGAAGAAGATCTGATAATCCATGGTAGTAGATCTCTGTAATATTTTTGGCCTATAACTTGGAAGGGGTGCAGATAATTGAATGACCCTGCAATAATAAAAATGTTTCCATTCTCAAGTACTTATTGGTGTGACCAAAGATTCTCGGTGCTCACTATATTTTATTTTCTCTTCTATAACATGAAAAATAGAAACAAGATTGATGCTGAAACTATCTCACTTTGGCCGTGAGTAATATTTACTCACAAATACATTAACTAACTAAAAAAAAAAAAAAATCATTAAGAAATACATTTCCAATAAAAGTTTACTTTTTATGCTCAAGTATCAAAATTTTTTTAGGTTACACGTTGTGAAAAGAAAGGCTAAATAGCAGCGTGCAGGGTGTGTATATATTGCTCAAAAAGTAAGATAGGGTCATCAATAAAGGACTTTAGAATATCAAACTATGTTACCAGTTTCCCTTGACTCAGCTCCGGCTCAGCAATATTACGTACAAGAGAAATAAATGTTGCTTGGTCCTGGGCCATCTTCATCTGGATGATATCTCAATGTATCTATTGGAAATTATGTTCGTTGCAAATATTTAAACTTATGGTGAAAAGTTTAAAATATTGACTTAGAAATGTGTGAGAGGCTGCATAATTTTTTACAATTCTTTTTTGGGGTAGGTTAAGCAAAAAAGTTTGAAGACAGCTGTTCTAAGAGATCCCACAGTACTGATTCCATCATCTCTGCAGTGCTTTTTATGTCAGTTACCACAAGAATTCCAAGCTTCCGAGGACTCATCTCTATACAGTTCTATACAGACCCTAGTTGTGACCCAATCTCGCACTTATCACCAACTCATCACACCTTACATTGTGCCCTCTTAAACTCAAGGTATATCATCAGCAGAATGTTCTATTCTCAATCTTCTGTAAGCTATGATTCTTGTCTAACTAAAATAAGACTTCTTGCTCCTCCTTGCTACTCCAGGCTGTTTTTCCTGCATCCTCTCTAAAGCCACTCAGCTCCCCTCCCAGCTTCTTTGAAGAACATGTTATAAGTCTTTACCTCTTCTTGCCCCCTCTTGTTAAAATCATCTACAATATAACCTCCTACTCACAACTTCGCATTCCTATTGTTTGACACATGTTACTGACTTCTACTACTACTTCTGTCATCATCCCTGGTGACATCAGCATCCGTGTAGATGATCCATCCAGTCCCTTTGACTTCTTGATCTTCAGTGACCTTTCCAGTCTTCATCCTCTGCCATCGTCATACCCCCATACCTTGTTATTGCCAATTGATGCACCAAATTCTCACTTTCAAGCATCCTACTGTCACTGCCCACTCCTGTTTCTCTGGGTCATTCCTTCTAGCACTGTTCCCCAACCCCTCTACTGCATCATCAATCCTCTGATCCCCCTAAGACAGCCTTAAATCCATCAACCGTCTCTTGTCCCTATTTCCCTCTTCACACCACACAGATTCAATGGTACATCGTTATAATCATTCCTTTGACTAAACTCTGAACTCTCTCTACTGTTTTTCCTTCTGTTCTCCCTTGGCAAAATCCTAACTCTGGTTAAATTTAACTCTTCTTGCTGCATACCTGTACCTAAGAAGCTGAAGAGACCTAAAACAAAACATACAACCATGCTGACTGGTCTCATTTTAAATTCGACAAACTTTAACTGGGCTCTCAGTATTGTCCATCAGTCCTGCTACATTTCACTTACCAATTCACACTTTGACTTTTCTAGAAGAGTACCTTACAGTTTTTCTCTCCTAAAACCTCCAAACCTCTTCCCTCCTCCTCATTTTCAGTTCACTGAGAACCTCATATTCCCATCACCAAATCTACCAACCTACCTGTGGCTGTGTCCACATACTCTGGTTTCCCTTCCATTAAAATGAATGAAAGTTTATTCTCCTTTTTGAGGCCAGTTCATTTCCTCTTACTGCTTTAAGAACTTTGCCCTGCGATTATCCCCTCAATTTTTTCTTCTCCTCTGTATCATTAGCATTAGCACATAAACAGGTTGAAACATGGCCTACATTTTTAAAAAAGTAAATAAAAAAGTCCACCTTCCCTTTACCCCATATCCCTCTCTACTACCATCCCTTTTTTTGTTTCCCTTACAGCAAAACACCTTGAAAAAAGGTATATGTATTCACAGTTTTAATTTTTTCTCCCCATTCCCTCTTTAACGTGTTTCACTTTGAACATTCATATTCACTACTTTATGAAAATTGTTCTTTTCAGGTGCTCCAATGACCTCCATATATATCACCAAATCCAGTGATTCATTCTAATTCTTTACTCAGTCTCTCAGTAAGGTTTGACACAGTGAACCATTCATTCCTTGTCAAAGCATTCCATTGTTTTTTCTCTTGGATTCCAAGATCTCTCTCTCATTTTCTACTACCTCAGTAGCCATCCCTTCTTAGTCCCCTTCCCTGCTTCCTCTTTTTCTACCCAACCTATAATGTTGGAACTCTCTGGGAATTAGTCCTAGAAATGTTCCTTTACCTACACTCATTATCTAGACTGTCACCCAGCACCATAGCTTTAAATTTCATCTCTATGCAGTTTTCTACATGACTTCATTGATATCTAATAGGCATCTCAAATTTAACATGTTAAAACTAAACCCTTCATTGTGTCCCATACCAGTGGTGTTTATCAGCACTAATATCAGTAAATAGTAAAACTATCCCCCCAAGTACTTGGGCAAAAATCTTAGATTCATCTTGGATTCTTGTTTTTCTTTCATACTTGACAAACCATAAAGAAATCCTCTTGGCTCTAGTGGCCACTTTTCACTGCTTACCTACTGCCTCCTTGTCCAAGACATGGTAATTTCTTGGATTACTGTAGTAGCCTAATTGTCTCCCTGCTTCCACTATTGCTCCTCCCCCCACTTCTATGTGTTTTCCAGACAGAATCTATCATATTTATATATCCATTCTCTACCTAGCTGTCCCTTAAAATATTAAATCATGTCACTCCCCTGGTCAAAATCATCCAGTAACTTCCTATCATGGGGGGTGCGGGGGTGGGGCAAGCTTTTACCATGTTTTGCAGGACTCTGTAATTCAGTCCCTGGAGATCTCCAATTTCACCTTTTGTCGTTCCGTCTTGCTTTCAAGCTACCATACCCTCCGGGCGACCTACTTAGAGCCTTTGCACTTGTTTCCTCTGCCTGGAACAAACTACTTACTCATGCCTTCAATCAGTTCTCTGTTCTGAAACTTTTCCTGACTGTCCTATCTAAAAGCACCCTTAGTTATCTAACACCTTATATTATTTTTATAGTAGTTATCACTGCCTGACATTTTATGATTTATTTGTTAGGATACTCCCCTAACCCCCACTCGCTGTCCCCTGCTGGAAGCACATTAGAATGTTTGCTCTAGGAAGGCAGCTGTTTGGTTTGGCTTCTCACTGAATCTTCACCTCCTACAATAGTGCTAGGCATGTAGCAAGAGCTGAACGAATATTTCTTGAATGAATAATGAGTGAACATTTTTATATTTTATATAAGCAGTATGGTAAAGGGGTCATACATCCAGAATCCTTGGATTTATAACCCGTCTATGCTAGCACTAGCTAGTGTGTGTGACATGGGCAAATTATCTAACTAGACTTTACAGAATTTCTTTATCTATAAAATGAAAATGATAGTCTCTTCCTCCTGGTGTCGTCATTAGGATAACATGAGTTGATGAATCTAAGGTGTTTGGAACATTGCCTTAGTGTTAGCTTTTATTTTTAATACCATCTCCATCTGACTGATTCTTTGACCCATCTCAGGTAGTTCCAAATGTGGGAGGAGGAAAAAAAGAATGTTACTTATTGCGCTCCTATAATCCCACCTATAATTTTCTTAAATGAACAAAATTGAGGAGAAGTGCAATAACACTGCTCATTTTAGCAACTTTTCCAGGCTTGTTATAAAACTGGAGAATTTGTATATGTATTTATAATTTTACATGTAAAGTAAGCAGCCATTCAGTTAGTTCTGTGAATTTTGGCTCTATTTCGCATCAGAAATAGTTCAAAGTTAAGTTGTTATGAAATACAATTTTTTTACGCAGATATTCATAGGAATAGTCTCTTTATAATGGAATCTTAGGTGTTCTAAAATAAAGAATTCTATGAGCTATTCGGATGTTTGCCCTGGATTAGAATGTTGTTAAATATAGGTTACTAGCGATCACCTTTATAGTTTATAGAAATTTGAAATGAAACTGTAAATCTACTTTGTAAAACAAAGGAGAAAAAAATGCTCTGACTTTTTAGGGGCAAAAATGATGGTGAAATGTATACAACTGACTTTTTTCTCCAAGTTATTGGGTCTTTTGGTGGGACTTGGTGTTTTAATGGATACCTTGGGATTTTAAGTGATTGTTATTCCAGTGGTGAGATATTTAATATAAGAATATCTGAAGTTGAATTGCTTCTGAATTGTAGCACTGTGCAGTACAGTGTAACTTTAGTCTTTTTTTCCCTTCATCTTTTCTGTTTCATTTTATACAAGAGTTTTACTTTATAACAATTTAAAATAGAATGTGCTCCTTATATAGATGGGTACTGAGGAATCATTTGGGTTATTTACATGAGTTTTTTATGTAAATTAATTTTGTAATGCTTATGCTACAGGTAATACAGGAAATATGTACTTTGTTTTATGCTTGGTTAGGTAATCCAACTACAGGAATGGATGATTAAAATCAGCAATGATAACACTGCTATATGTGTAGAAGGAAAATTAACGTAAGTATAACATTTCAATTTTTGTAAAAATAAAACCTATGTAAAATAAAACAGTTGTTTATAAAAGCTTAAAAGATGCATGGGAAGTGCATCTCCCATAAAATAAAGACTTTCTAAAGAAGTAATTAACTGAAGGCACAAAAAAGTAAAATAACAGTGCAGGTCCTGACCATGCTGTTACCAGCTTTCTTGCTTTTGGTTGTTTATTCAAGCTATTTTTAAAATGGTGGCAGCTCAAATTTGTATAGTATTTTATTCTTTTCAAAGGTGCTAGAAAGTGGGCTAATATCATCTGCTTAATTATATTGATCAGTTAATATTTACTACATGGATTTCAGTCCAGATTCTCCCATCTAAATTGGAACAACCAGATATAAATTATTGATCCAGAAAAGGAATCAAAATTACTTTAAAACATTTCCATACAGCACATATTAAGTAATCATTGGTACACTTTCTGATTCTCCCTAAGTGAGAGAATCATCAGGTAGGTAGGTCTTACCTAGATCTGCTATTTTATTAAGTATCGTTTCCAACTTTTCAAAACCAATTTCATAGTGGTAAAAAAATTTTGGAATAATATGTTGTAATAAAATCATATAGGATATCACTGTTCAAAGTACGTACTTGGAAGTATATAAGTTGAGTGTGTATAATCAGTGGTACCCACTCTTTCTGCCTGGCTCATACCCATTTCCTTAATATCCAAGAGGGAGTGTAGATAACCTTAGTTCAGTTCCCACTGCTGCTGCTTACTAGCTATATTGACTTGGGCAAATCACTTACCCACTTTCAGTCTCAGTGTCCTCCTCTGCACAATGGCGATAATAATACCTACCTTATGGGTTGTTGTGAGGATTAAATGAGTTAATGTTTATAAGAGTTAAAATAGTGCTTTTAGAGTGCTGTATAAATGTTTGTTAAATAAAACAGGTAAAATGAATAGGATGGAAGAGAAGTAATATTGTATTAAAGTATAATGTATTAATTTAATGTATGTGTTTTTAATGTATAAATGTAGCCCCAATTGACCAAATTAAAAAAATTTCAGAGTGGCTTTCTTAATTATGGGGCCCTGGTAGCGCAGTGGTTAAGAGCTATGGCTGCTAATCAAAAGGTTGGCAGTTCAAATCCACCAGCTGCTCCTTGGAGACCCTATGGAGCAGTTCTACTCTGTCCTATAATGTCACTATGAGTCAGAATCGACTTGATGACAACGGGTTTTGGTTTTCAGTTATTATGCTTGTACTTAGTGGGTTTATTATTAGTTATCTGATGAGTGAGAGATTGTTCAACATTTATGTAATACATCTTTATATTTTGTTCTTTTTCATATTTAATCTTAGTGTCATTTAAAGAAATACAAAGAGTAGATTTATGGATCAGTGACTTGATACTGCTGTTGGTTTGTTTTTCCCCACCTGAAACCTCTTTTTGGTACTTCCCAAAATACAAGCTAAAAACATGAGGTTAGATGGATGCAACTACATAATTGCATGAAAGCTAACGCATGATAGCCCCTGAGGAAAGGGTCAGGAAAATAATTATTTGGTACCTTAACATTAGGTAAGCTGGAACTGCAGCATCGTTAGCATCAGATATTTAGAGGAAGCCCGTTTCTAAGCTAATGATATATTTTATAGTAGGCACATGGTTTGGCAACAGTATAGTTTCTTGGCACATAACTCTGAGTGTCATACTAGCCAAGCAGTTTGAGTTCTGCTGCAGTCTTTGGCCCTCAAATATTTTGTAATTAGTTTAATTGTTAATTTAGCTAGAGTGCAAACTTATGATTTTCTATATAAATTTGTGTACTTATATATGTACCTTGTTACTGATGGTAAAATATGAGTATTTTGGCCTTAACTAAGCTATTTTTTTTCTCCTAGAAATGTCGGTGATATATATTGGCACAGTAATATAATTATAGAACGCATTGAGCACAACAAACTTAGGACTTTGTCAGGCAACATTTATATATTAAAAGGAATGATAGACCGGATTTCCATGAAAGAAGCAGGTAATAGCTGTCATAATTAATTGATAATTTTTTTTAAAAACATGAAGCAGTTAACCATGTTTCTAATAGTATACATATATTTTTTTTTACATTTTAATTAGGTGTTTTAAAATTATGAATCAACCAAAAATAACAATCAAAACAGAATTGACCACATTAGATAAACCTATGATCATTTTTCTCTGATTTAATCATTACTGTTGGTGGTTTAGCAGCTAAGCACTCAGCTGCTAACTAAAAAGTCAGCAATTCGAACCCACCAGCTACTCCATGGGAGATAGATGTGGCAGTCTGCTTCCATAAATGTACACCCTTGGAAAACCCTATGGGCCAGTTCTGGTCTGACTTGTGGGGGCACTATGTGTTGGAATCAACTCAACAGCAACAGGTTTTTTTTTTATTAATGGTAGTTTAGATAACTTCTGTTATTTCTGTTAATTTCAAGTGATACACTCCTTATTTATGAGGAATAAGGAGTATTTCGCTCGAAACTTTTTGCAATCTGAGAAGGTAGAAGATAGAATTTTGAAAGACCCTTAACCTAGTCATTGGAAATCCTTTTTTCAACAACATAAATGATGATTATGCTCATGGACCTTGCGAGATGGAATATACAGGAATCAAATCGATTACATCTGTGCAGAGAGATGATTGTTGTTGCCAGTAGGTGCCATCAACACACTTCCAACTCATAGCAATGGTCTTAGTTATCTAGTGCTGCTATAACAGAAATACTACAAATGGATGGCTTTAACAAAGAGAAATTTATTCCCCTACAGTATAGGAGGCTGCAAGTCCAAATTCAGGATACCAGCTCCAGGGGAAGGCTTTCTCCCTCTATTGGTTCTGGGGGAAAGTCCTTGTCATCAATCTTCCCCTTGTCTAGGAGCTTCTTGGCGTAGGAACCCAGGCCCAAAGGATGCACTATTCTCCTGGCTCTTGTTTTTTGATTGTATGAGGTCCCCGTCTCTCTGCTTGCTTTTCTCTTTTATATCTCCAAAGAGATTGTCTCAAGATACAATCTAAACTTGTAGATTGAGTCCTGTCTCATTAACATAACTGCCTCTAATGCTACCTCATTAACATCATAGAGATAGGATTTATGAGACATGGGAGAATCACATCAGATGACAAAATGGTAAACAATCACACAATATGGGGAATCATGGCCTAGCCAAATTGACACACATTTTCGGGGGACACAATTCAATCCATAACAGTGACCCTGTGTACAACAGAACAAAACACTATCCAGTTCTGCATCATCCTTGTAATCGTTATGCTTGAGCCCATTGTTGCAGCCACTGGGTCAGTCTGTCTCATTGAGGGTCTTCCTCTTTTTCACTGACCCTCTGTTTTACCAAGCATGATGTCCTTCTCCAGGGACTGGTCCCTCCTGATAACATCTCAAAAACATGTGAGGCAAAGTCTCATCATCTTCACTTGGAAGAAGCATTCTGGCTGTACTTCTTCCAAGATAAATTTGTTTGTTCTTCTGGCAGTCCATGGTATATTCAATACTCTTTGCCAGCACCATAATTCAAAGGTGTTAATTCTGCTTCAGTCTTCCTTATTCATTGTCTGACTCTCGCATGCATATGAGGCAATTGAAAATACCATGGCTTGGGTCAGGCACACCTTAGTCCTCAAACTGACATTTTTGCTTTTTAACACTTTAAAGAGGTCTTTGCAGCAGATTTGCCCAATTTAGTGTGTCCTTTGATTTCTTGACTGCTGCTTCCATGGGCGTTGATCGTGGATCCAAGTAAAACGAAATCCTTGACAACTTCAATCTTTTCTCCATTTTTTATGATGTTGCTTATTGGTCCAGTTGTGAGGATTTTTGTTTTCTTTATGCTAAGGCGCAATCCATCCTGAAGGCTGTAGTCTCTGATCTTCATCAGTCAGTGCTTCAAATCCTCTTTGCTTTCAGCAAGCAAGTTTGCATCCTCTGCATGTCACAGATTGTTAATGAGTCTTCCTCCTATCCTCATGCCCCGTTCTTCCTATAGTCCAGCTTCTCGGATTATTTGCTCAGCATACAGACTGAATAAGTATGGTGAAAGCATACAGCCCTGATGAACACCTGTCCTGACTTTAAACTACACAGTATCCCAGTTCTGTTCGAACAACAGCCTTTCGTCTGTGTACAAGTTCCACATGAGCCCAATTAAGTGTTCTGGAGTTCCCATTCTTCACAATGTTATCCATAATTTGTTATGATCCACACAGTTGAATGCCTTTGCATAGTCAGTAAAACAAGTAAACTTCCTTCTGGTATTCTTTTTACAGCCAAGATCCATCTGACACCAGCAGTGATATCCCTCATTCCACGTCCTCTTCTGAATCTGGCTTGAATTTCTGGCAGTTCCCTGTTGATGTACTGCTACAACCACTTTTGAATGATTTTTCAGCATGATTTTACTTCTGTGTGATATTAGTAATATTGTTCGATAATTTCTGTATTCTGTTGGATCATCTTTGTTTGTAAAGGGCACAAAATGTGGATCTCTTCCAGTCAGCTGGCCAGGCAGCTATCTTCCAAATTTCTTAGCATACACAAGTGAGCATCTCCAGCGCTGCATCTGTTTGTTGAAACATCTCAATTGGTATTCTGTCAATTCCTAAAGCCTTGTTTTTCGCCAGTGCCTTTTGTCAACTTGGACTTCTTCCTTCAGTACTGTCGGTTCTTGATCATATGTTACCTCCTAAAATGGTTAAACGTCAACCAATTCTTTTCGGTACAATGACTCTGTATATTCCTTCCATCTTCTTTTGCTTCTTCCTACGTTGTTCAATTTTTTGCCCATGGAATCCTTCAGTATTGCAACTTGAGGCTTGAGTTTTTTTCTTTAGTTCTTTTAGCTTGAGAAATGTTGAACATGTTCTTCTCTTTTGATTTTTGAACTCCAGGTCTTTGCACATTTCATTATAATATTTTACTTTGTCTCCTCAAGCAGCTCTTTTACTTCATCATTTCTTCCTTTCACCACCACTCATCTGTCTGTCTGTTATACTGTGGTGGCTTGCATGTTGCTGTGATGCTGGAAGCTATGCCACTGGTATTTCAAATACCAGCAGTGTCATCCATGGTGAACAAGTTTCAGAGGAGCTTCCAGACTAAGACAGACAAGAAAGAAGGACCTGGCAGTCTATATCTGAAAACACTGACCAGTGAAAACCTTATGATTAGCAGCGGAATATTGTCTGGTATAGTGCCAAAAGATGAGCCCCTCAGGTTGGAAGGCACTCAAAATACGACTGGGGAAGAGCCACCTCTTCGGAGTAGACCTTGTGCTGCCAGGTGGGGAATGCCTTCTTGCCTTCTCTGCCCCAGGTCTGAGGGCATTGTAGGTGGGCCAACGGAGCAACCTGCCATCTCCTGGTGGCGACAAGCGGTACAGCTTCCCTTTCCTTAGAACCTGGCCCTTTTCCTTGGCAGTGATGTGGGGCTACCTCCTCTGAAGTGATTCATTTCTGCACATTTGTAACTGATTTCAGGGTGTCAGGGAGATGTGATGGGGAGGGCTAGAGCTGCTGACGGTGTAGGTTGCAGGTACACTGCCCCTCCAGGATAGCCTTTGATGCTTGTTAGGTGCCATGTCTGTCACTCATTGGTGCCCTTTGCTGCTGTCCATGTATTTGAATAAAGTCTGAAATACTGTGATTTTTTTTGTCAATAAAGACAGTGAGTGAAACAAAGTCACCAATGACCTCTACATTACTAAATCCAGTGTATACTTCACACAATGACATCTACCTCTTTTAAACACTTTACTTGACCTCTGAAATACTGTATTTCTGATTTTCCTGCTGCCTTGCTGCTTGTTCCTTCTTAGTTTATTTGTCTCTTTATCTCTAAATAACAGGGTTGGCTGGAAGGCTCTTCTATACGCAGTGTTGTGCTGATTTAGGCTTTAAATATCATCTATATGGTGGTAGCTGCCAAATTTATATCTCTAGCCAAGTCCTCTCCTCTGAACACCTGACTCATTTTCCATCTGCCTATTTGGCATTTTGAAACCCTAGTGGCATACTGGTTAAGAGATACAACTACTAACCAAAAGGTCGGCAGTTCAAATCTACCAGGCACTCCTTGGAAAGCCTATGGGGCAGTTCTACTCTGTCCTTTAGGATCACTATGAGTCAAAATTGACTCCATGGCAATGGATTTGGTTTTGAATTTTATTTGGCATTTCTGCTAGGATGTCTATAGGAATCTCAAAATGTGTCTAAAACCTGATCTTCTCCCTTAAATCTACTTATTCTACTGTCTTCTCCATTTTCCCATGCTTCCAGCAGCTCGTCAAAATCCTTGGAGTCATCTTTAAATCTTCAATTTCTCTTACACCTGCATCTAGTATGTCAGTACATTCTATTGGCATTATCTCCAAAATATATCTAGAATTTATACCTCCACTGTAATACTGTCATCCAAACCTCCATTATCTTTTGCCTTGATCGTTGCAGTAGCCTCCTAACTGGTCTCATTGTTCTTCCCCTTGCACTTCCACAGATTCTACTCAGAATGGCTATTAGTACAGTCCTGTTAAATGTAAGTCAGATTCTGTGACTCCTGCTCAGAATCCTTCCATAGCTTCCCACCTTGCCCAAAGTAAAAGGCCAAGTCCATATAATGACCTCAAGGCCTCACGTAATCTTTTATGCTCCCCCAATGCCTCCATTACCTGAGTAGCCTCCTAGTACCAGCCTCTGGTCACTCTTCTTCAGCTACACTGATCTCCTTGTTCTACAAACATGTCAGTCACACTCTTGCTTCATAGCCTTTCACTGACTGTTCCATCTGCTTCCAGTATTCTAACCCCAGATTGCCGTATGGCACACTCTCTCATGTCGCTCAGGGATTAGCTCAAGCAGCTCTATTTCAGTGAGAAAATCCTCACTAACCATCCTTTTAAAAATTGCTTTACATCCTATTCCCACTTTTCCACCACGAACACATTGGTATCCCTATTCGTCTTTACATAATTTTTCTCCATAGCACTGATGACCATCTACAAAACAAAGTATTTTACCTTCTGTTCTACACTAGAAGGTAGGTTCCATGAGTGTAGGGATTTTCTGTCTCTTTTGTTAACTGCTGAATCCTTACTATCTATGACAGTGCCTGGCACATAGGAAGTGGTAAGTACATATTTCTTGAATGATTTAATGAGTTAATGATATCTCATGTGTTTACTTTTTTCTTTTTTCATTGTTAAACAGGATATCCAAACTATATCATAAGGAAATTTATGTATGGATTTCCAAAAAATTGGAAAGAGCACATTGATAATTTTCTAGAACAATTAAGGTAAAATGTTTTTAACTTTATTGTATAATTTACATTCAGTAAAACACATACATTTTAAGCATACAATTCAATGAACTTTTACATATGTACATACTATGTAACCTCTATAAAGTGGCTTAAATTTTTGTTTTAGAAATGGCAGTTTTGAAGCTCTCTTTGACCTTAATAAGACTTATAAGAAGGCAATAACATTTCACCAGAAATTCTGTCATAATGGAATAAATCTAAAAAGACATATTTCAGAGGGTCATCCTTAATCACCTACCCTTCAAGTAGCATGTAGCTGTTTAAACACTAGTCTAAAGTTCTTAGGCATTTTTTCATTAATTCATTCTCTCAGTAGTTATTAAGAATCAGCTACTTGACAGACACTGGGGTTGGCACTGGGAAATAAAGAATTTATTGATTCTTGCCCTTAAGGATCTTATAGGGTATACAAGGTATAAGTTAATCACAGTACAATGTAATAGCTTATAAACAGAAGTTGACAAGTTTTTTCTATAAAGGGTTAGATTGTAAATTTTTTGTGAGCCTCTGTAAATATTATACTGCCCCTGCTGCAAATATTCAACTCTGCCTTTGTAGTGGGAAAGCAGCTACAACTACATAAATGTGTGAACATGGTTGGGTTCCAATAAAACTTTATTTACAAAAACAGGTGACTGGCAAGATTTATCCCATAGTTTTCTGACTCCTGACTTATATCAGCTTAAGTAGGAATTACAAGAGCATAGAATAGGAAACACTTAAGAGCTTATATCTGAGTTGTTTGGCTTAAGACTTTATAAAAAAAAAGGAATTTGTAGTAGCCATAAAGGATTAAATAATGTAAGATTAAAAGTAATCATTGCTGGGCATGGGGGAGGGCTTTATCCCAGGAGGCTTCATTTATTTATCTGTGGGTTTAGTTTTCTGTTTTGTTTTTGAGAAGAAAAGTGGTGTAATTGTTTTTAGGACTTGTAAAAAGAAAGGAAAAAAGGCCAGACAAAAACGGAAAACTGGAAGATCTCTCCCTAACATACCCAAATCACTGAAAAATAATGCAGGAGAAGACCAAACAGATGTCCTCCAAAGAGCCAGCATCACTTATGACCTTGATTGTGATAACTTGGGTATGTTTGCCGTTTTCTTCTCTGTTGGTATAATAGTAAACTCTTACATGTACTCTATGTGTTTATTATTTATAATATGTATAATATTGTGTTCTTTGACTTAAACTGGCCTAAAATTCCTGCTTTTTTAATAATAAAGAGAAACTACAGTGCACACTGCTCACGGTCAGTATTCAGCTTACTTCATCAAATATCATCTTTTGATTAATCAAAATTCCAAAGAACACTGATACATGTATCAATGAAATATGATTGTTTTTTCTGTTTCCTAGACCCAGACCTATATTAAAGATGCCTATATTTTTGCACTAAATTTCATTCCTACTAAAAGACAAAACCAGTTTCCTTTCACGGAGGACTTAAAACAAATGACATATTCCTTTTGAATGACCATTGCTATAAAGAAAGTTGGCAGAACTGTTTTCTGTGCCAATTCTTTGCAATTGTCACACTAAAATCTGCCTCACATTCCACCCCACTCTTGAACAAAAAATACAGTTAGTTACGGCCTTTTCTGGATAATCCGGAAACCCTGGTGGCATAGTGGTTTTAAGAGCTATGGCTGCTAACCAAAAGGTCGGCAGTTCGAATCCACCAGGTGTTCCTTGGAAATTCTATGGGGCAGTTCTACTGTGTTCTGTAGGGCTGCCGTAAGTCGGAATCGACTCAACGGCAATGGGTTTGGTTATTTTTTGCTTTTCTGGATAATATAGATGAGTAAAAGTTAAAGACTCTTGTATAAATTTCTGCCAATTTTATCTTGACTTTGTAACTATGAGCTTTACAGAGCTTCAAGAGTTTAGGATTGCTTCTTCCAAAAACAAAGCACCATACTGAATGTAACTCTGTTTCCATATCTACAAACTGGCCCCCCCCCCAGCTTCCTTCCTCCCTTGTTACTTTGTTTATGCATTCTAGTACCGAGAAAGGGGTGAATTAAATATGTAGATGACTTCTTGCCAAGGGCTAGTAAAAATAAACTTCTTAACATTGCCCCAGTTCCTTCTCAGTCCTTACTCATTTTATTAAAAGTCATTCTTTTTCCTCTAAATTAGGCATATTGCTTGTTTTCATTGCTAGACCATCCTGGTACTACTAAAGCACCTGTTGTTTACTTTTTTACTTTTAAATTTTAAAAAAACCTTTAAAAGTATATCTCACTTTCAATCATTTGTTAATCTTTAGTCTTAGATGACATTGTCTTTTTTTTTCCTCTTTCACTTAGAGCAACACTTTTCAGGAATTTAAGCTTAATTGTGAATACTATTGGTAAAGTGTTTGAGAAAACACGTGGCAAGTGGGGTAGAATACAAATTTAAAAAACTAAAGTTTGGTAAATTATTTTATATGCCAGCTATGTCCACAGGAAAATCATCCAACAAACGTAACCTTTTCAAAACCTAGTTATTTTCTGCTTTGAATTTTTTGTTGATTCCATGTGTTTTCATTAATGGAAGCATGCTAAATCATTGAGTGTTGTTGAATTTTTGGTAGGTAGTAAGAATTTTTTTTTTTTTTTTTGCCTTCACCAACAATCCTACCTTCAGAGGCCCAAGGGACACACAGTGTCTGCTAATTCTACCCTGGATGCCCCCTAGAGTTCAGAGGGACATATTGTGTCCCAAAGAAAATTTTTCAAAATTCCCGTTTCCCTAAATAGACGTTAAAAAAAAGTTAGGTAAGTGATAAACTTTGGTGAGGGGTAAGACAGTACCCAATACTGGGGAAGCCAGCACAGCTTTTACAAGGCAAAGTCACGGAAGCTCCATAGACACACCCAAACTCCCTAAGGGACCGAATTGCTGGGCTGAGGGCTGTGGGGACCATGGTCTCAGAGAACATCTAGCACAATTGGCATAACATAGTTTATAAAGAAAATGTTCTACATTCTACTTTGGTGAGAGCGTCTGGGATTTTAAAAGCTGTGAGGGGCCATCTAAGATACTCTACTGGTCTCACCCCTTCAGGAGCAAGGGAGAATGAAGAAAACTGAAGATATAAGGGAAAGATTAGTCCAAAGGACTAAAGGGCCACAACTACCACAGCCTCCACCAGACTGACTCCAGTACAACTGGATGGTGCCTGGCTACCATCACTGACTACTCTGCCAGGGATCACAGTAGAGGGTCCTGGACAGAGCTGGAGAAAAATGTAGAACAAAATTCTAACTCACAAAAAATGAAGTCACTCCTGAGGTTCACCCTTCATCCAAAGATTAGACAAGCCCATAAAACAAAGTGAGACTAAAGGGGCACGCCAGCCTAGGGGTGAGGACAAGAAGGCAGAAGGGGACAGGATAGCTGGTAATAGGGAGCCCAAGGTCAAGAAGGGAGAGTGTTGCCATGTCATGGGGTTGTTAGCTAGTGTCATAAAACAATATGTGTACTGTTTAATGAGAAGCTAGTTCTGTAAACCATCTAAAGTTCAAGGAAAAAAAAATTAATTTCCAGCAAAAATGCACACACCTCATACAACACCCTGTAGAAACAGTAATTTGTGGCACACACCTGTTTTTTCTCTTTCAAACAGTCATAAAGGCTCCTCCTGCCTTGGCAGCAGCATGCACTGTCAGTGGGAAAGCAGGTTCCCAATGAACCTGAGAGGCAGAAAAAGTGTGTGGGGGTGGGGGGGCAACCGTATATGCCAGTAGTCATGAAAGGGTTAAAGCACCTTCCATGATAGGTATTAGCATCAGTGTTACCTGTCAGGAACTTAGATGAGTAAGATATGTGATGCCTCCCCTTGGGAAGTTCAATTTAGTGGCAGTTACTACTGTATTCTGTTATGTTTGTATTATTTTTCTAGCTTGATTCATTGAATCTTTTTGTGTGAAATCATTAGATTTTGAGTCGCTTCATATCACATAAAGTTACTTTGAGTGGTGGTGGTGATGGTAGTTGTTATCATTATCATTACACTTTCCACGAGAAAGCAACTATAAAATAACACAAACCACAGCTAACATTAAGCCACTAAGGTTATGCAGAGTGCCAGCCCACGATAATTTGATGTGATTCTGTGTGTGTGTGGTAACGATTTACATAAAATGTGGTTTTTTACATTAGTGCTGTAATCTGCATATCATAATATTGCTCCCGAAGTGTTTTATCTGTTATCCCACTTAGCAGAATACATTATAAATTATCTATCATAATACCATTCTCTTTTACTATATTGTGATATTCTCCAGAGCAGGGACCATCAATTGTGCATCTTCAAGTACAACTTCTAGAAGAATAACGGATACATTTTTACAGTTGTTATGAGTTCTTTTTAACTTAACTAAAATTTCAGCCCAGTAACCATTTGTTGAGAATGGATTATATACTATATAATTTGGTTTTGTATGCAATTTTAATTAACACAAATTTAGTTATATTGAAATACACAAACTAATTGAAACATAAGAATTCCTTATACATGAAGACATATGAAGGAAACAGAGCTATTAGCTTTCTATTATTGATGTGCAGTTAGGATGAACAGGAGTATGTATTTACAAAGTGGGCTAACTTTACTATTCTGCCTTTAGATCTGACCAAGGAGATAGTTATGAATAATATAGCTGTCCAGTTTTTCTTTGTTTTTTGGAAAACAATACAAGTCATTTGAACAAAATATGACCCTATGCAGAATGATTCTGACCAGATGAAGTTGTTTTATATCATATTCAGATTATAACAAATATTTGTGACAAATTAGATATATTCAGATTATTTCAAAGTGAATTCTTTAATGTGGAAAAGCAGTTTACATTTTATATAATAATCTATGGAAATCTCCATCTTTGTGCTCATAGAACTGAAGAAGAATAAGTGCCCTGTGTTGCTAGGAGCTTCAGAATTAAACGTTTGCCATAGTAATCACCAAAATAAACTACCATTAAAGCTCCCAGATGACCAAATAAATAATACTATTCAAAATGGAGAGAGAGATGACTTATCTAACCAGGTAAGCTTTTACTGTACACTCTTCGATGTGTAGAGGAATGGTATGATACTACTGAAAAGGTTCAGAACCAAGTCAGAAGACATGAGTTCTACTTATAAGTATCAGCTTTTCATTAGATTTGGGATCGTAGGTAAATCTTGAGTTGAATATTTATTTTCCCAGTCTTTCCTTGGGAAAGTGTAGGCAATAGTAACAAAAGTTTTAGCTCTCAGGGTAAGGCTTAAATTAAATAAGATATATATAAAGGCACCTGAAAAATCACAGTGTTAAATCAATAGAAGAGACATGTGAGAAACAGTGAATACCTAGGTGGTGCTTCCAAGGCTCAAGCTATGGCAAATGAGTTTCTGAATGCCTCCTTAATGGAATTTGTCAGAACCAAAATACCTAGAAACTTACATGCTTTGTTTTGAAGGAATTAACTGAAAAAAAAGAATATAAAAAGCTGTCTTCAAAGAAACTTGAAAATTGTGAAAGAACAAATGAAAGGATAATTAAAAGTCAGAAGCAAGGTAATATATTCTTTATGGTTTTTAATAATTAGGTAATATTTGAAATATTTTAATACAGTAAAAGTGATCTTATAAATTTCCAAATCTAAAATGCTAAGCTTAAACTATTTTAATGATTATAAATGTTTTTGTTTGTTTTTTAACATAAGATGATTTGCAAAATAAAATAATTCATTACTTTAAACACCAGACTTAATTATAGGTTTGCCTCCTTTAACCTACCTCCTAAATAATTTTGTTTAAATCACATTATGCATCATTTTAAATATGCTATAGGAATGTTTAAAGACTGTGAGTCATTTTATGAAATTAATATAATAATTTAGTTTTGTGTAAGTGAATTTTCAGAGTGATTAATTGAAATCCTGCATACCAAAATTTAAAAAGCCTTTGCTCTAAGCATCAGCAAGTTTAAATTTTCATGTTGAGTTATATCTATCAGTTTAGTGGCTTTTATTTTCTCTTTACAAGTGAAAAGACATGAAAGTAAGCAACACAAGTGTTATAAGAGGTAGAAAAGAATACTACTTAAACTAGGAAGTTCATAGGACATGGAATAAAGTATCCTGAATATGCTGAATCTTTATTCAAATTATTTATTAAAATTAATTTTTAAAAAAAACATTCTGAATAGAAATGTTAAAATTAGAATGTTCAAATTTCCAGTTGAACATTTGGATCAGATTTATGAGAGAAATTAGAATAAAATGCTTATAATTTGGAGATATTTGATGCCAGTGAAAAAATCTTGTAGACATTTTCTAGATTTCTTTTGATTAGTGCCACTTTTCCATGAATTATAATTCAGGGTAATCTTTTCTCCCCAGCATCAGTATTGCTCATCAACTTTCATTTTGTCATTCATCTTGTAAAATGGCACATAATATGATTTTTTTTTTTATGATTTACAGTTTATAATTACAATTTGATAATTTAAAGTTAAAATTTCAGTTATTCTGATGTCTAGCTTCCCAGGTTTCCAAATTAAAGGATTTTGCTCAATTTAAATTGCTTTCTTTAACTTCTTTTTAGTTCCATGGAGTTGACTCTGACTCATGGCAATCCCATGTGTACAGAGTAGAACCACTCCATAAACTTTTCAACGCAGTGCACTTTCAGAAACAGATCTCCAGGCCTGTCTTCCAAGGCACCTCTGGGTAGGTTCAAACCGGAGTCCAGCCTTTCAGCTAATAGACGAGCACTTATACACCACTCAGGGACTCCTGTCTTTAACTAGTGATGCAGTATATTAAAGATTTCCAAGTTGTTCTGTTTTGGTTGTTTTCCCATGATGCTTCATAGAGTTTTGAGGGATTCAGCAAAGGTGTTTCTATGGCCACCATGGGGAATGAGGATGGAGTCATGCAGATGGAGTTCCAATTTTTCCTAACTCCTTCCTTAACTAGAACAGCTTCTATTTCATATATTAACATACCTAATAAGATTCTAATGACCTTAGTGGTTTTCTTATATCTCCTAGTTTATCTCAAAAGAGTTGATTTAAAAAATGTTTATTTAGTATCTACTGGGCATGTAAAGGCAGGTCCCAGGGTGGTGCAAGTGGTTTGCACTCAGCTGTTAACTGAAAGTTTGGAGGTTTGAACCCACCCAGTGGCACTATAGAAGAAACGCTGCTTCCGTAAAGATTAAAGCCAAGAAAGCCTGGTGGAGCTCAGTTCTACTCTGTAAACATGGGGTCGCCATGAGTTGGAATCAACTCAACAGCAACGGTTTGTTTTGTTTTTGGTATATGCGAACGGCCCTGTACTAACCCCAGCAAAAGAAATTCAAACATGAAGACAAAGTTCTTGCCACTAATGACTTTTTCTTGTTTAGCTGAAAAATAGGACAACTGTGCAATTTTATTGTGGGGCACCTTGTCAGATGTGGCATTATTTTAAAATATTCTGGAAGCTTGAAGGAAGGAGACCTTTCATTCATTTGAGGGAATCAGAACAAAGTTTGTGGACTAGGTGTGTTAGAGAACAGAATCGGAGCAGGTAGTTTGGAAATGAGTGAAGGAACTTTCTAAACAGAGTGAACAGCATTAATGAAAGTTAAGAATCAAGAAAATTTGAGAAATAGCAAGCAGTCTAATAGACATAGATATGGTTCAGATCTGAGTACAGTGAGAGATTGAAACTGTATAGAAAGCCAGGGAGAGGAGCTTATATGTATATGAGTAGACTATGAGAAATCATTGATAGATTTGCATAATAATAAATGTTTATAATTGAAAGGACAATGATCTGAACAACTTCGCTTCAGAAAGATTAATATACAGTAGTGTGGTGTAAAATGGAGTTTGTGAAAAAATAAGTTATTGTATTTGTGAAAATATTTTTAATACTTAAATTTGTTTATAGCTAATTTAAGATTTTGATTTTTGGTTTTGTTTTATGAAATTAAAGAAAGATATGAAAAATCAGATATCCCTACTGATATTCTAACCTCAAGAGAACAGTTTTTCTCGGACGAAGAAAGAAAATGCATGGCTCTCAGTCAGAAGAAAGCTTACATTTTAGTAACACCACTTAAATCTAAAAAAGTGATCGAGCAAAAATGCATGAAGTATAATCTGTCCCCTACTACCATTAAAGCAATAACAGATTCTGCAATGTCAGACCATCAAAAAGAAAGTGAATCAGACTTAAATAAAACCACAAGTTCCATCAGGAGGCCCACAAGGACTTTAGAAAATACATTTGAGTATAGTGTGGGTCATAAAAGTAAAAACAAGGAAGATTGCGGTGAACGTGATTTACTCACTGTCAACGAGAAAATAAAAATACCTACCCCTAAAAAGGATCAAATGGCCACCTGTAACTTAAAGAAAAATACAAGATTATCAGCATTGAAGAAAACTGAAAACCAAGTAGCTACATCATTTCACAAGCATCAGTCCTCATCAGATTTGTCTAGTGAAGACAGCAAAACAGTAAAGGAAGTTGAGAGGAAATCTAGAATTGTTAAGAAAACCAAAGCAAGAAATACCAAAGAAACAGTGGTCCCCCTGAGTAAAAGCACAAGAAACACCACAAGGAATATCCCAGTGATTTCTGAAACTGAAGAAAGTGAAAATGAATATCATGTCAAACAAAAGAAAGTTAGACCTTCTTCTAAAGAAAATGTTCAGGAATCTGGTGTTAGGAATGAGTTTCCTGTTGTTGAGGGGATAGGATCTGATAAGATGAACAGACATCCCTCAGAATGTTTACCTGGTTTAACTCAGGATGAGGAGTGGAATGAGAAGGAGTTACAGAAGCTTCATCGGTAAGTAGTTGGTAAAATATTTACAGAGTGGCCACATAACAGGTGAAGATGTGAAAATAGCAATCAGGGATTGCTTTAATGACTTCTAACCATTAACATGGAAGATGTCACCCCCCCCCAAAAAAAATGGGGAAAAATTATAATTTTACAGAGAATAGAGCGTATATGGAGATAGCTTCTAACTAGGTACTTTAGGCCATCTCTAAAGCAGACGAGGCAAGTAAAAATAACCTTTTCATTCCCATTTACTATTTCAAGATAGCCAAATGCTACTCTCTTAGCTTTAAGATTTTAAGAAATATTTTATAATCCAGTTTACTATTAAAAACCCTAAAGCTAAACTAAAATTTATAAATTATTTAATATAGTCTTTTCCCCCTCATTTGTAGGGAAGAAAACAGAGTCTCAAAAATTAGGTGATATATCTAGGATTTCATAGCTAGTGCAGAAATTGAAGTCAAGCTCAGTTTAGAACCAGCTCTTTCATTAATGCACTGAACATTTATTTATCGTGTTCTTTCTACATACCTGTTAGTTTTCAGTGTTTGGGGATACGACAGTAAACTAAATAGACAAAGTCATTTCTCTTAAGGAGCTTGTGGTCTAGTAGCAAGACAGACGGTACAAAAGTAAACCAATAAATAAAAATAATTACAAATTGTGTTACATTCTCCGAAGGAAGCAGCCACGAGACTGAGATGGAGGACTACAGGTCTTATGATCAGAAGAGCTCTCTCAGTTGCTGACGCTTAAGCAGAGGTTGAAGGATGAGATGGTGTCAGTCATATAAAGAGTTTGAGAAAGTGCATTCCAGGAACAGGGAACAACCTAAACAAAGGCCCTAAGGCTAGAAGAAATTTGCTGTGTCTGGAACTAAAATAAGAGTGCTGTTGTTAGAGCATAATGAGTTGTAGGGGAATGGCTTGAGATAAAAGCAGGGAAATAGGCTATGACCATAGCATGCACAGCCTTTTAGGTTATGATTAGGAAACTTGCTTTTATTTTTTTTAAGGTGCATTAAAAAGACACACAAGGGCGACATGATACAGTCTGAGAAGATTCCTTGGGGAAGGAGACAAGACACTATTTATGGGATTTTTGCAATAATATATTCTGTTCTGTACTAATATGGGAGCTGTAAAGATTAAGACTAAATCTAGCAATATTTGAACAATATCAAGTCCGTAAGCAAATCCTATCAATTATGTGGCACCTGACCTAAATAACTGGGGGGATGGTGATGTAGGAAATATTGAAATAACACTGCTAGTACCATTTCTAGGGCAGTAATGCATATACCAGATTCTAAGTAATCATTAACAAATGAACTTTTAGAACATAATTCATTTGTTCAAGTTGGGACTACCTTAATGTTGATTTGTAGGGGTTTGCTTTTTTTTTTTTCCTATTTCAATTATCATTTCCCTCAATTAGGAGAATGTTTTATCTAAAATATTTTCTATAAATTATAGTAGAATGAAAGAAAGTGTTAACACTTTTTAATAAAGAGCTTATAATCTGGAATATATAGGAACTAAAAAAAAAAAAAAAACCATCTTCCAATACACTTATCACTCACAAGATTCGAGCAACAGTATAGAAAAAGTAGTCATGCTAGAGTCCCTCAAAACACTAAATCATTGATTAGTTGGACTTATGAAAAAAATGTTGGAAGACGTGGGATGATTTTTCAGGTTTAGCAGAATACAACAAAATAATTAGAAGGCATCTACTTAGATAAGTAAAATTACTTTGTCATATTTTAAGCTCTAGAGTAAGTTATTGAATAGATAGATTATTGTTTTCTTTCCAAATAGTTATCTACAATGATTTTGGTAAAATACCTTTAGCTTAGTAAATCTCATTGATTCAGTGATAAGCATTCTGGAGGTTATTTTTATTGATTTGAATTCTTTTTCTTTAACTGGTTTTGGTCTTCCATAGTGCTTTTGCATCTCTTCCAAAGCACAAACCTGGTTTCTGGTCAGATATAGCTATGGCTGTAGGTTCTCGATCTGCTGAGGAATGCCAGAAGAAATATATGGAAGATCCCCGAGGAAAAAGATTCCGGAAACATGTCCCTAAGAAAAAGCCAGCCAAACCCAAAGTTCAAAATGGTAATCTTTGTAATAGATAAAGTTTTTCTTAGTGTAGATTTCTAATCATTCACTAAATGTATTTTATATTTCACTGAGGTTCTGTTTTTGTTAAGCATTTTCTTACATTTTTAAAGCTGGAAAGAACTTTAAAAATCTGTTTGATTTTTGGGTCTTACCTAAGTAGCTATTTCCATCAATAGTAGCTTTAGTAACCTGGTGCTTTGAGTTTATTCTAGGAACTGTGCAGTTGAATCCAGAGATTTTCATATTGTTGTTCTAAGGGTCTAATTTAATTTGGAGCCACTTGGGTAGGATGCCTAGTAATTCAGAAGAAAACTTAGAATAAATTTAGTTTTCATAGTTCCCAGGATTATTATTCATGCCCAGGGTTGCTAATAAAAGGTGTTTTATGCCAGAAAGTCTTAGAGTAAGCTTTTAGGGAGTACCTAGTATCCCTGCCCTAATTCAATAAGGTTTATATCTTAACGAAATCAATAAATTAGGCAATCAGCAAGGAGAATGTGTGGGAAGTAGCCGTGCTGACAACATAAAGACCGTTTTAACCTCATCATGCCTAATCTTAGGTAGTTTCATGAGGATCTTGCTGGCTAATCATATTGCACAGATCCCTGTGTAAAAACTCATTTGTTACTAGGAGACTTATAAAGCGGTAGAGGTTGAATTTGCTTAATATGAATACACAGTATAGACTTCGCAAAGTGTATAGAGCAGTTATTGTAAATGATCAAATCGTTAACCAAATCATCCCTGACTTTAAGGCAAGATAGGTAATGCTGATAAGAAGCAAACTGTTAAGATAACTGCCAAAGTGGGAACTCTTAAAAGGAAGCAACAGATGAGGACTTTTCTGGAACAGTTGCCAAAAGATGACCATGATGATTTTTTCAGTACAACACCTTTACAGAATCGAAGAGTACTGGTAAGAGTCTTAAATGCATGAAATCACTTTTCTCTTTATCTATGTTGGCTTTTATATCTTTCATTTTATGTATGGTTAGTGTTCATCACTACTGTTTAGGCCAAGGTTTGATAGTGTCTATAGACATGACCAGAGTGTAGTGTAGGAAGTACTCTGCCAGTCATTGACATTCTCACCAGCTTCCAGTCTGCCCTTCAGTGGATTTCAAAGTAATGTTTGAAGAACCAAATATAAAACCCAAAAATAAGCCAAATATATATATTTAAAATTTAATATACAGTCAGCAAACTTTTTTTAAAAAGGCAATAAGAAAACATCATCATCTACTGTATGATAAGTTGGGAGGAATTAAGTGATATTAATGAAAGATTGACAATCTGAATGTATAAAAGAGTTAATTTTTGTAGTGTGAAAAGTAGCATAATTAAAAATGTCAGTGATTAGGGTAAAGTATTTGCAACAAATACAACAAAGCCAATAATATCTGTAATATGAAGAACTCATTCAAGTGCTACTGGAATAATAAAAAGTATTGAGATACGAGAAAAAATTGAAATGACTGAGCAAACACTTGGGGAGTAGTCGTTTTAGCTAGTAATCAAAGGAAAACAAAGTAAATTATATGTATGCTTTCTAACTTACACAGTCTTTTTTAAAATAAGTTAAAATATCCACTGTTAACAAAAGCAATGGAGATGATGATACAGTCGTACGTCAGTGGATGCATAAATTGAATCACACCTTTTGGAAACCATTATGGCAATTCATTACAAGAGCTGTAAAGATTAATTCTACTCTTGGGAATTTATCCTCATACAAAAGAAGCCAGATGTCTTCCCAGAGATACTCATATCCTTACAGCAAAAAAAAAAAAAAAGTATGTATCCAGTAAGGATATTTTTCCGAAACACAGTGAAACATGGTATAAATATTAAATGCAAATTTGAAGATTGAAGTAATTTAAGAATGTGTGGCTATAGACAACCGGATTATAAAGTATAAAAATTGGAAGAGTTGTGTCAGTAAGCGAGACTTGATAATTTTTTCTAACAACTCTTAATATTGTTGCTAAATCATCTTCAATTTATAAGGCTACACAATGCTTTAGAGTTTAATAACATAATTATCTGGCCTCCCTTTTTTGCCTACACAGGTTATAGAGGGAGGTGTTTAAGGGGTCCATCTGAGACCTTTATATTCTTGTCCCAACACTATGCTCCTTCAGGGGTTATGCCCTTTATGTTATCCCACCATCATTTCAGGTTCCATATGTGCTTTGGCCTAAATGCAGTAGTAGCAACATTAAAAACAGGTAATAAAACAGAAATGAAAAGTAGTGGATTAGCTCATTTTCTCTAGCATATGGCCACTTTCTCTTAAGATTTTAATGTAAGATCTATTTAAGGATTAAATTGTTGTTTACTGGAAATACACACAGTAAAGTTTAATACAGTACTGCTTGAGTACCTACTGAGTGCCAAGCATAATAATAAAAATGAATTGCAGTTTTATTTTGCTCAGTCTACACCAAAGGTCGACAAACTGTGGCTCATGGGCCAAATTTGGCCTGCCACCTGTTCTTGTAAATAAAATTTTACTGGAACACAGCCATGCCCATTCATTTACATATTGTGTATGGCTGCTTTTGTCCTACAGCAGCACAGTTGAATAGTTGGGACAAAAACTGTGTGGTCTACAAAACCTATAATATTTCCTGACACTTTACAGAAAACATTTGCCAACCTCAGGACTATACAACTCTTAGAAGTAGGTGTCATTATCTCCATTTTACAGAAGAAAAACTAAGATTTTTTTGAGGCAAAGACTCTGTCCCCTAACTTTTACAGTTTTTAATTATCTCAGCTGGAAAGTTGTAAGGAGGAAAACAACTTCAAAAAACATTTTGTGATAATGACAAAATCAGTTCTTACAGGTGCCTGCTGGTAATAAATATTTGCTTTCTAGCTGCCAAGTTTTCAGAACCATCAAGAAGAGGATGATATTCTGCCAAATATAGACACGAATCCAACAACTCCATCATCAGTTATCTTTCCATTGGCAAAAACCCCTCAGTGTCAGCATGTCAGTCCTGGCATGCTCACCTCTATAAATAGGTAAATATTTATGCATTTAATACTGTAATTCTTCATCAGCATAATGGGGAATATTTAAACATTTTACGAGTTCATGTGAGTAGATCCCTATAACTGGAAGGCCATCATTATTTAAAAAAAAAAAAATCAATAAAGAGTATCTCCTAGAAGCTCCGAGATGGACAATTTCAGCAATTAGAGATGTTATTCTGTTGAAATAGTGTTAGGACATAGCTCACACTTTACATCAGGATAAATTTACAGGTAAATTATTAAGTTCTAAAAAATACCTAAGGAAACCTTGGAGATTTGTTTTATAACCTCAAATTAGTGAGGGTCTTTCTGATAAAAGACCCAGAAGCCACTAATGAAAACATTGATAAAGTCAACCGTATCAAAAAAATAAATAGAAAGGTTTTGCTTGGTATTAAACCACCATAAACAACCAAAAGAGAAACAATCTGAGAAAAGAACATAATCACAGCCAAAAGGCTAATTTCCCTAATATATATAGTGCTCCTATAAATTAATGAGAAGGAAAGCCATTTTCATGCATTGCTAATGAGAAGGTAATTTAGTACAATTTCAGCAGGAACAATTTTTCAACATTTATCCAAATTTTAAATTCACATGCCCTTTGGCCCACCAATCCTATTTCTAGAAATTATCAATGTACAGCCTGTCATTGCAGCATTGTTTATAATGGCAAAAGACTGAAACCACTCAGATGTCCATCAGTAGAGACTAATAAATTCTAATACCTTATGTAGTCATAGATATTAATACAACAATTTGTTATATACTATTAGAATAAAATATTAGGATAAAATGTCCAAGATACATTAATTGGAAAAAGTTATGTGCAGTGACTAATATGCTGCTATTTGTGTAAATGGATGCTATAGTATGTATGTGTAAAATACATGCATATATATATATATATACACATTTGTTGTTGTTAGGTGCCATCAAGTTAGGTTCTGACTCATAGTGACTATGTACAACAAAACACTGCCCGGTCCTGTGCTATCCTCACAATCATTGCTATGTTTGAGCTCATATGTATACGTATACACATACATACACACACACACACACATAATGGCACAAATGGTTAAGTGCTGTGAACCCACCTAGAGGCCTCGGAAAAAAAGCCTAGCAGTCTGCTTCTGAAAGATCACTGCCTGTGGAGTGCAGTTCTACTCTGAAACACATGGGATTGCAATAAGTCAAAATCAACAGTAATGGGAACATATATGTGTGTATACATGTATCTATTTGAAACCCTGGTGTAGTGGTTAAGAGTTCAGCTGCTAACCAAAAGGTCAGGTATTTGAGCCAGGCACTCCTTGGAAACCCCATGGGGCAGTTCTACTCTGTCCTACAGGGTTTCTGAGTTGGAATCAACTCAATGGCAACAGGTTTTTTTATGATGTATATTATAATATATATGCATACAGGCAGTCCCCAGGTTACGAATGTCCGACTTACAGACAACTCATACTTAAGAATGGATTGCAATAAACCCTATTATATTAAATGTTTGAGTTAAATATGTAACAGTGGCTCGTAATAAATGCACTACTACTTTGTGATGCTCGTGAAAGCACTGTGCAGTTTGGAAGTGTTTTATATGCATAGAAAGGTAAAATATATACTAAGACGAACATTTGACTGACTGAATGAACCATATGTACCTGTTCTGACTTACCTACAAATCTGACTTAAAGATAGACATGGGAATGGATCTCATTCATAATGTGGGCACCACCTGTATGTACATAATTGCTTTTATTTGATTAAATGTCTATGAAATGATATATAGGAAACTGAAAACATTTGTGATCTCCAGGGAGAGGAACCAAGGTAGCTGGGGATGAATGGGAGGAAGACTTTAACTTTCGAACCATGTGAATACAGAAACTATTTGAAATATAAATATAATTAAGAAAAAAGCAGGGGTAGCCAACAGTCAGATGTCACAGAGAAAACGATGGTGAGAATAAGGCCTGAAAATTAGGCCATTCCATTTAGCAATTAAGGTCAGTACTGATCATAACAAGAGTAATTTCCATACAGAGGCGAAGTCAGATGATATTGAGAAAAAATATTCAGTACTCTCAAGAAGCTTGGTGATATTTAAAGTTCATTTTTTGCGCAAAAACAATTGTTCCCTATCCACAAATTACTCTTGGTTTATTTAGTTTTAATATTTAGTACAGGTGACACACTGGGTGAGGTTTTAAGAGTCATGTTGAAAGTATAATTTTGCACAAAGTTTTTGATAAGCACTTTGGCCAAATTCATTGAAAGCCTTAAAGTGTTCATCTCTTTGACCATTAAATCATATTAGTCAATTCTAAATAATGAGATTTGGGCAAGTATGTATGTATATTTGTAAGAACAAAGATTTTCATCAAAACATAATACTGAAAATTTAGAAATGACCTAAATGTCCAACAATAAAAAAATAGTTATGAAATTAAGGTTTGCTCATATAACATAATACTATATAACAATTAAAAATCATGTCCTCAATTTTTTTCAGTTGTGGTAAAAATTAACAAAAAAATTGTCACTTTAACCATTTTCAAGTGGACATTAATTACATTTACCATGTTGTTCAACCACCACCACTATCTAGTTCCAAAAGCTTTTTGTCATCCCCGACAGACACTCAATACCCCTTAAGCAGTAAGTCCCCATTCCCCCATTTTCCTGAGAACCAGTAATAAACTTTGTCTATGTATTCTAGACAGCTAAGTGAGATCATATTTGTCTGTTTGTGGGATTTATTTGACTTAGCATGATGTTTCCAAGGTTCATCCATGTAGTAGCATGTATCAGAACTTCATTTCTCTTTATGGCTGAATATTCCATTGTATGAATGTACCACATTTTGTTTATCCTTTATCTGTTGATGGACACTTGGGTTGTTTCTAGCTTTTTGCTCTCATGAGTAATGCTGCAGTCAACACTGGTATACAAGTATGATTGTGGAATTGTTGGATCAGAAAGTTTTAATGACATGGAATAATGTTCAGTAAATAATTTTTAAAAACTAAGAAATAAAAATACAACATGATCCCAATTTTGCATAACATGTATCCATAAGAGAAAGGAAATTTCTTGACCAAAATATCACCAGCTGTTATTTCTAAGTTATAGAATTATACAGCTGATGTGGGTTTTTTTCGTCAGTTTACATTACTTTTATAATTAAGGAAATAAGCCTTTTTTTTTTTTTTAATAGAGCACACGATCCTCATTTATATTGTGACTATGTATTCCCTAGAACTTTTTTATTTTAAATAATGAGTCTTCCAGGCCTCTCCATTATCTCTTGACTTCACTATCTCTAGTAGTTGGCTAACTTTTTATAACGATTTTAAATAATGAAACAGTTTATCACTTGAGAAGTGATCTCTTTGTACAGGACAACAAAGACTCGTAACATGCTAATCCTGAACAAGGCTTATTTACTTGCTATGCAATAAACCAAATTTTCAGTATTTATGATTCAAATTAATATGTTAATAAAATCACACATTATTATACCTGTAAGATTGCTCCCAGATAGTCATAAAGGAAAGAGGATAATTGATCATACAAGATCTTGGAGCCAAGGAGGATAGGAATTGGTGTTCAACTGGGATTTGCTCCTAGGATCAGGACTAGGAATTGTAGGAGTGGGAATTGAGAAAAACCATTTTGGTTGGTTTCAGCTTTCCTCTGTAAATTATAAATCAAGTCTATTTGCTAAGAATGAGGGAAGAAAGAGACAAGGTAGGAAACATGAAAAAAATAATTGTAGTTAGTATGAGAAGTACAAGAAGGAAGTAACTGTATAAAAATAAAAGGCTTGCTAAACTGAACTGATAAGTTAGTAGAGGGTTTTCATCACCTGGAATATCCTTTAAGTCATCCAACTGTGAGATCCAGTCTAGATAGGGAAGAATATAAACAGACGTTAAGTGAAAGGTGTAGTAAAAGGGAGTTCAGGGATAAGAGGTCTCAGCAGGAATTTTGGAAAGGAGGCAGCAAGATGGAGATTGGAGAGAGCATAAATGAGACAATGAACAATAAGCAAAAAATAAACCATAATTTCCTAGAATATTATTACTCATTGTTTCCTTTAAAACATATGACTGAACCATTTTGTCCACCTACATAGCCACGCCTTTTAAAAAAAATAGAAAATAAAAATGTAAGATGTACTTTTAGATTGAAAGACATTTTAAATTAATTTTGTCAGTTGCTATTCAACCTGTGGATAAAAAGTATGATAGTTAATATTGACTTGAAATCATTTTGTATTCAAACAGGAATGATTGTGACAAATATGTTTTTCATATGCAAAAAAACCATAAAAACAATGGCGGTATTGTCTGGGGCAACGTCAGGAAAAAAACAGTAAGTATTTTTATTCTTAATCCATTTATTCAACACATACCTACTTAACTGTAATATGTAACAAATTGTGGGAGTTATAAGTTATGTAATAGTCCCTGCCCTCAAGGTGCTTACAACCTAATACAAGTAAATTATAATACAAGGTCATATGTATTAAATGTAGGTAACTACATAAATACTGTCAGATTAGAGCAAGAGGAACGAGGCTATAACAGGCCTCAGCAGCAGGTCACAGAAGGCAGCATTTGAGCAAGATGAGAATGAGTAAAAATTTTCATTTGGGGAATGGGGTAAGGAGGGAAAAAATACAGGTCAGGAGAGGACATTTCAGGCAAGACCCAGTAGCACAGTATCTGTTCAATGATTGAGGAATAATCCAAGCTAATAAAGTCAGTTTTCACAGTATAAGAAGTTTAATTAAATTCCATGCAGAATGAAAATGGCTACAAATGTTTTTCAGATTCAACTAAATTTTTTTTTTACATTTCAACATTTAAAATCCTATTAACTCAAAGGCGTCTTAATAGTGATCCATATCCCTTTAAGAGAATACGTTTTATCTTCTTGAATTAATCTTTCTAATTTTCAATTTCAGATTTTAATTTGAATAGCTGATATCCAGATAAGAGTACTAGGATTCTGGAAACGTTAATTCACTTCAGATTTTCTCAAAGTAAATAAGTAATCATAGAGAATGATAATTTAACTACTTTACCCCCCTCGGAGAATGCTACTCCTTAAAACCGGATTATGACATCTCTTCCTCCCTCACCCACTCTAAAACACACTGCAAACTGACCAGAGTGTAATTCCTCTCGAGACAGTCTCTAAACTAAACATTGGGTTACTTAATCAGATCCAGTCTTTATGGGCTTCACTTGTCTATAGAGAATGGTAGATACATCTGAGGGCCTTCGTTTAAAATCAGTCCGAGAACTAAATTCTTCGAATCTCTTCTCATATAGAAGCAGCAGGCAAACTCCTTCTCGGTGTTTCTTAAAATTCCCCTTTTCCAGTCCTACATTACTTATGAGAATGAAATTTTGGTCTGTTGCAGAGGACCTGGAAACATCTTAATTTAGTGAGAAAGCCTGGATGGGAGTCCAGAGATTGGACTTCTAGTTCCTGTTTTGGCAGTAAGAAGCTGGGCGGCCTTGCCAAGTCCACTAATTAAGTACTTCTCAAACTTTGATGTGCATGATGTCACCTGGGTATCTTGTTAAAACCCAGATTCCAATCCAGTAGCTCTGAGATAGTGCATTTGTAATCAGCTCCAGGTGATGCCCATGCTTCTGAGCCATGAACCACACTGAGCAGCAAGACCATAACCCACTGAGTCTCTCCACTGCGAAATAAGGTGTCATATGGAATATCTATGAGGGCCCTTCCTAAGAACTTTTATTTCTCTATATTTCTGGGGTCATCTTAACTACTTCTGGGCTTTTACTTTTCTTAATGGGTTATAATTTGAGCAACTTATCAAATTTTAGTATCTTTGTGATTTAGTCCCGTATTTTTTCATAGCTTTTTTTTAATATTTTGGAGCCAATGTGTTATAATGGAAAGAGCAAAAGGTTTACACAAATAACGCACACCTTCTACATTTCTTTGCCAACTGCTTCCTTCCCTGGCAAGGTATTTTTGTGAGTGTGCTACACTAATTTTTTTTTTTTTTTTTACAGCAATATGTTAAAAAAAAAAATAGTGCTTACAAAAATACCTCGTGGGGGGAACAGCTGACAAACAAATGCAGAAGGTGCACGTCATTTGCATAAAATGCAGCAGTTACTTTTAAAAGTTCTTGTTTGAATGTCTGGCTCCCCATACAAGCTTTGTGGCACTGGGCAGGCTCCTTGAGGTTTCTAATCTCATTTTATCTGTGTGTGGTATGGCAATGGGGATCATGATGACACTGGCTTATCTCACTGAATCATTTTGAGAGTTTAATGATGTATTACAGTGTTTTGCCTCATCTCACAGGAAAAAAATGTATTTTATATCACAACCTATGAGCATCTCAAACAGAAGTTTTTTGCAACAATAGTTACCTTAGCATTGGGAATATACTTTGTCATATTTTTGTTCTATTCCATTTCATTTTTTAAAATTGGCAGCCATGACCAGTAGTTTGAAAAACACTGATATATAAGCATCCATAATATGCTTAAAACTTGCCACATACATTTCCATTTTAACAAGAATCTGAAGTAAAAAGAATTGAAAATTTGCTAGGCAATGTTTTTCAAATGCAGATTTTTTCCTACAATCATTAATTATTATTATAATAATCGTGATAAATTGTTTATATTTTGACTTGTTTGCTAGCCAGTATATTAATTATTTAAATGAAATAAATCCTTAGAACATTTTGGTAGCTTTTCGATGCTCATAGACTATCCTTTACCACTGTAGCATTCATGTGTCATGGTATCTTACACTCACGTTTGCCAGCAGTGGGCAACAACATTGAGTAAGTCATGGTTCTTGTTCTGGATAAAAGAGAATTAGACGTTTCACAGAAAACTGTACTGTGAGTAGATTTAGTTACAGGCATATGTTCAAAGTACTCTGGATATAAAGCATGCTTAACTTTGTCTAGGTTTGGGACTGGCTTCACAAGACATCCGTTTAGCTATTAATATGACTGTGAACTCTCTTGTAGGTTGAAACTGATTTTTCAACCCCAACATCCAGAAGAAAAACTGCATTTAGCAAAGGTAATATACTTACATGTATATTGTATAAAACTCAGTTCTGTTATGCAGATGGTACTAAAATTAATTGTTCTCAAGTAGACAGACCTACCACTTGGTTTCTTATAGTTGTTTTCAATTTCATTGAACATACTTTTAAAAATGTATTAAGGCTTTTTATTAAATTTCTCTTTGCAGATTTAGGAGATAACTCCAGTATTGGAAAACTTTTCACAGATGCTATGGAATCTTTAGATGAAGAGGAGAAAGATTACTATTTTTCCAACTCCGACTCTGCATAGTAAAGATGACAACATATCATTTCTAGGACTTTCACTATAGACAATGTATTTGTATTGTCATTTGGAGTACACGTATTTTCTTTGTAATATGGTAGCTTCATATGAAAAATGTAGACTCCTTTCAAAGATTTCAGGTGTTTGTATGCAAAGTAAAATTTTCCTGTATAGAATATTCCTCATTGTTGCAGCTTACTAAAAATGTAAGGAAAATTGCTTATGTAGCTATTTGTAAATTTTGTGAGATTAAAATACATATACATAAGTTTTTTATAAGCATGTAAGTCTGTTTACCTAGGAAAATTATGTTCCAAACAATTTTTTTAATTTTGCTATTGTTAAGCAGGGGGAAATGAAAGACAGATTGTTCTAGTGGCTACTGAGTTCATGAAAACTTTAAATTAGTATTTGTCACTACTTGGTATATAAGCCCAGAGTTGATCTAATGTTTAAATTACACATTGAAACTATTTAAGATACTTCTCTCCTGAAACCTATGTAATTTTAATTTATTCCTTTTTTAGTATTTTATTAGGTAGAATCAGAGAATGTATTTTGTTGCTTTCTTAAAGTTTATTTACATATGCAGACACAGTAAAAAACTAGATTAAATTCCATTAATAGATCCACCAGTGCAGGAAATCAAGTTAACATGTTGTCATAGCAAGCATCCTTTTCCTTTCACTGACAGCTCCTGTAGAAATAAATTTTTTTTTAGCACAATTCTTTTAGCTTTTTCTGCTGTTGCTTTAAAATTTTACAGAATATTTTTTCCTCTGGGTATAGTACATGTTCACCTACCTCTTCTCTTCAATTAGATTTTTCAAATAAAGTTAGTTCTTTTATAATATTTATTTTTTTGTTGTCTTTTAAACTACTGGATCATAGAAAGAAAACAAAAATTTTGTTACTGGCCCAACTTTTCTTTAAAAATACCTGAACTTTTAAGAGAAAATAGTAATTTCTTGTTTCTTAAGTGAGTAATAATCAGCAGTTATAGGATTTATAGCAACACAGGATTAAAAAAGAATAGTGCAGTTGGACCAAGATCATTCTCTTTTAAACTTGATTGCTTCTACCACAAAGTCTGGGTAGATGCAGGTGGAACAAATAAAAGGTTTATTTTAGAGTGGCTCTATTAAATAGTGTAAAACTCGAGTTGCCAATATTAAGTATAATACTGTGCTGCTTGAAGTTAGTGGATAGTGTTTTGGAGTTAAGAAGGTGGTCAAATCCCATAACGGGAAATAAAAAGATAAATTTGAAAAGGTGTGGATTTGACTCTATCCAGAAGTTTGACCCCCTAGCCTCCATATTCTCTGTGTCCTATAGAATTCCTTCAGCATCCTTCCTGTTCTATACTACCGCACCCCCCTGCCAGCTACCTGGTTTTAGTCCCATTCTTTCCATAAGATAAACTATTAATATTTAAGGCAACTTCCAAAGAACACTTAAAAGTGGAAAAGAAAGACTTCAAGGACTCAAGGACTGAAATGATAAAGATGGATTGACTAATAGGGCTAACATTGAAGGTATAGAAGGAGGCTACTGCAGGCCTAAATATGGAGAGTTTTCTACATAGCAAGCATAAATAAATGAAATCCTCTTGGTTATGTCCCTCACACCATGTTAATTTACATAATATTTTGTCTGCTGGGTAGACACAAAGAGGGAGTCAGAGTACATGGTGTCTACATGGGAGGTCCTGCAAGGTGGTCACCCTATGTAGGCTAGTGCGAGGTTGCCGAGGGACTGTGCTCCCTGCGTTCAGCTGGGGTGGAGCACCACCATCTGTCCCTACCCACATGCACCATCGACAGACTATGCAACAGGAGCAAGAAGCAGCAAAATGCAGCACACCAGAACCGGAAAAGCCCCTTTTCCTTCTGACAAAGCTTAGCATCATGTGTACTATAAAGGAGGAATGCTCAAAAAGTCCAATCTGTTGTAGGTACTAAAGAGGGAATGTGCATCTGAGAGGTAATAAATTGATAGCTGTACACTAGCCAGCAACAGAGTTTCTTATCTCTCTGACTTTGACAGAATTGGACAACATACACATGAGATCAAATGCTTTCAGAAGATTTGAGAGTTTATTCTATCTTTAAGGGGCCGAGTTCACAATTAGAATAACTGTTTTTGGTCTCTCTTTATCACTATAAGAGAGTGAAAAGAGAACTGAATCTAGTACCTGGATTCTGGTTCTAGATTTGTCAGTCTAAACTTGAATCAGTCACTTGTTTCTGGCCTCACTTTCATCATCTGAGAAGAAAGGAAAAAGAAAAGGGATTTAAGTTAGATGAGCTCTGAAGTCCACACAAGGTCTAAGTTGAGGAAAGCTCTCTGCTGTGAGGGTGTTCAACTACCCAACATTAAAAAAGAAGAAAGAAGGCAACCAGAGAATAAAGGGCTAAACTGGAGGAGGGAGGGTGTCCATGATTAAAGGCTGCTGTAGCACTAGACAGACTAGAAGGAAGGGCCTCAGATGTTTCAGATGTAAACATCTTAAAATATTAATAGCATTACCACAAACACAATGGGTGAAAATGAAAGTCGACATTCAATAGCTCACCTATACACTAAAAATAAATTGTCCAGATCCAAGTCGATATATCACTTCTTTGAATATGATATTTCAACAGCATAAGAAATACTTTGGAGTTCATATTAATAGGGTTTGACTGTACTTAACTGGGACACCTTTGGGAAGGTATTCAATTTTCTACTTTCCTAGTTACTAGGGCATTTATCTCACAACAGACCTAACCTTAATCTAAGATGTATTTAGACTCAGTACATTTAAAATATTCTAGATATTATAGTTTATAAATAGAAGAAACTGTTAATGACCACTAAGTTGGCAGCAGTCACAGACACATCAACCTATCACACTAACAAATGACAACAGTGCATTAATCTTTGGAAATTTTTCAAAATATATCTTAGCTTTTACTTTCTTAAACTGAACAGCACCTTTTTTTATTCAATAAAAAGTTGTTTCATAATCTAGTTAATATCAAATGATCACTGCATATCAGAAATGGTTTTCTTTTCAATAATTTAATCTATACAAATAAAAATGTACAATATATAAAATATCTTTACGAGACAAGGAAATATTCTCTTATTTACATAGTTCACACAGCAATGCTTACTGAAGTGCACTCGGTATCTTAAGAGTTCTTTGATCACTGCTTCTTGAGCCGTGTGATCATGCGTCGGACTTCAGTCTGCACTGGTTAAGACTGTCTGGTAACATTTGCATGTCAAATACATAATGAATATAGGCATAGATCTCCTCGGCCTTTCGATGTGTTACTTGTGCATACATGGAGATTTCTTGAGGTGAGCTGAAAAATCAATTGGACAAAGAAAAACATTACAGTAGAATTTTGACTTTAATAATATTTAATATGATCACCTTAAGAACACCAGATACAAAAGCCTTTAGCCAGAGAAAATCATTTTCTGCCTAAGCATTCTATACCCAGATGATACGTCTACAGGGCTAAATAAAATAAAAACTTATTTGTTCCCTTTAGTTAAAATCATGTGCAATAACCACAACTTCAACATCTTTCATGGGCCTTTGGTTTAATTAAAAAGAACCTATTTTCCAAAAGCTTCCTTTTTCAAGGATTATGATTATCAAAAATTAGTAACATTCTTAAAATTTTTCTAGGTATAGAATTGAACAGCTCAGAAATGTTAGAATGTAAGGTCAAATATAAGTGCTGTTTTGTGTTTATCTCCCCATAGGGCTCTAAGCTCCTCAAAGGCAATGCCTATCTTTTTTCATTCATTCTTTTTTTCTTTTTCCATTAATGTCCTCGGCTTCATGAAGTGACTGATACATGTTGACAGGCATATTCACTGAATGAAATAAACAAACACTATCCCTCTTTTTTTTATCCCTCTTAATTTTTTGAAAAATTTAAATTTCCTATGGAATGCTTCTATGAATCATTTAAAAGTAACAATTTAAAAATATTATTAAAACAGGCATACCTGTTAGCCATTTTTTTCACTGATGAAAACTGGTGGCACATATTTAATGCAGTTATATAACTTACATTGGGAATACTTAGATAAAAATGAAGTACGTTCCATTTACTACTGTTCACTACCGTTGGAACATGAATACCAACATTCTTTCTTTGTTCCACTAAAGACAGTTCCTTTAGCAAATCTGCGGTTTCTTCTTGGCAGGAACTGAAAAGAATTCGGATTCCAGCACTTATTAAGGCAGTCAGCAGGCTGTCATAGCTCTTTGTTCTCCTAAACATCCTTGAGGTGTCTCCTAAATATTTCATAATTAGGAAAATGCAAACTTTAGTAACTAATATTACGTAGAGTTGTTAATATACTTTATATTATTAAAATCCCTAGATCTACACCATTGGGCCAATCAGTGCCACATTATGCTATATTAGAAACCCCACAGCTAAAGTTCTAAAGAAAATCTCAAACATGTGAGATAAAATAGGGAGAACTGTCTTTATGAGTATCTTGAACTGGAATCAACACAGGAGGATGAAGAGGCAGGAGAGAGCTCATATTTCCAGATAATTTATTCCTGAGGCCACAACCGTATTATTCATCTCTAATTCCTTATACTGCTAACACTGAAGGGACTTGTTAAGCTGAACTCCTTTAAAAAGTATCTTATGTATTTATTCCAAAGAGCTATTCAACAAATATCCTACACACTCATTTTAATCTGTCATCTCTGACTCATTAATTTACTTCCTTACCGTTCCTGGTCATTTTTCCCCCATAGCCTACCTACCATCATCATTATGCCAAAAAAAAAAAAAAAATCTTTTCCATAACTTTTGACCTGTTACTTTCCTCTTTCTTCTGAATTAATCTCCCTTATAAAGGCTAGATTGGCAAAGAGAGTATTACAGAATTTTAGCACTGGGAGGATCTAAGAGATCACCTAATTGAAATCCCTCACTTTTCTGATTAAAAAGAAAAAACAAAACAACTGACCTCTTCTTACCTCTCAAAATCTGCTGCTTCTTTTATATTCAAAACTGAATAAACGGCACCTCTAACCTACCTGCCTAGTCACCCAAGTAACAAAGTCAACTCAAAGTAATTCTTGACTTCTCCCGCCCACTCCTGTTAATCCTGCCTCCTAAATATCTCCTGAATCCTCCTCTTCCCCAACTGCTGCCTTATAGAAGGCCCTCATCCATTCTGGGGCTTCTGAAGAAGTCTTATGATTGGTCCACTTGTCTACAATTTTTTACCCTTTAATTCTCATAAGCTGCATTGAAACACACTAATGGAATTATGTAAATATGTAAACATCCATAAATCAAGTATTTATATTTAAGAGCTTCCTTACAGCAGAAAGATAAACTAAATAACAGTCAAGTTCTTTTATAGTCTTATAAACACACTTTTAAATACAAACCTGTTTTTTCTCTGTCCTTTTCCACAATCATACATATTCTTTCAAACATGCTTTGCAGGTGCTGGATCTGGTCAATGAGCTTGTTCTTATTGACACTATTTAACATCTCAGATTGAGACCTCCTTTCCACCACCATGCGGTTACTCACTATGTAATCACAACCATTAAGAGGACAAACCTCTACTTCTAACCCATGAATTGCTCTTAGGGAAGAAATTACTTCTGCGCCTGAAGCGATTTCACGACTATCTACAAGAATACGGGTTCTTGTTCCTTCCTGTGGAAGTCTAGAAGTATGTATCCCAGCTAAATATGGTCTTGAATTGGAACAACATGCCACTGAAGTGCTGGAATCCTCCAGAGTGCTACCAACCTGAAAAAGTAGAAAATATCAATCACAATCAGGTTAAATACATCCTAACACCACAAGCTTCTCACATCGGAAGTTGACTCTCCTTACTGACAGATCATGCTCTTCTCCCTAGCCTCAACATGACGAAAGTGACTACAGGTGAAGGAAAAAGCCACCACTCTGATGACTCAAAAAAATTCAAGCTTTCGCTAAGAATAGAAAGATGTGAAGAAATGGGAGAAAAATCTAAAAATGAACAGAAATTAAGTACTAAAAAAAGGGAAACTGAGTTATGATTTTTAGCCTAAAGAAAAAACAATGAATGGATGGTTAAATAATCTTAAAACAGAGTAGAGTTCATCTTGGAAAATTAAGAGAATACCTAAGATATTATTGACAAAGAATTGGAAGATTAAATAACCAGAATGTCCCTCCAGCTGAAAATAGCTAAAACCACTAAATCATGTTTTGTTTTTTTTTTCTTAAGTCTTTTAAAATGCATAACTGGACTGCCAAGAAAGTAAGGAATCTAGGTAAAAAACAAAAGTGAGAATCCTGGAAATCAGGCAAGCACAAACCCAGGTTTCCTTTGCTAAGTGTCTGGCAAATCCTGTTGACCATAAGCTCCTCTTCTGAGAAAAGCACTGTGCACAGGAAATATGTGAAGTGCTGGGCCTCCCACTCCCTGCCAAAAAAGGGGCAAGTAAGAAATAAATCTATTCTATAGAAGCAGAAAGCAAAAAAACACTTCTCAAACTTGATACTAGGTAAACAAACAAAAACTCCAAACCCATTGCCAACGAGCTGATTCCAACTCACAGCAACCCTACAGGACAGAGTAGAACTGCCCCATAAGGTTTCCAAGGAGTGGCTGGTGAATTCAAACTACCGACCTTTTGGTCAGCAGCAGAGCTCTTAACCACTGTGTCACCATGGTTCCAGTGATACTAGGTAGAAGGGGAAAAAAAGTCTTTCAGAATTTTTATCTGTCAAACTGGCCCTCCAACCCTCACGTGGGTTTGCAGACAGAAATACACAACACCTGTGTAATCCACAAACTTCAAATAATTCAGAAATGCTCTCACAAAGAAAATGTAAAGACTCTATAAGAAAAGATGTTTTCAATTTTGCTAAGATAAGAAAAATGCAAATGGAAACTATATCTAGACACAATTTTTCACTGTATACGTTGGCAATAGTCTCTGTTGAGGAGGTTTTGGGGAAAATTAGGGCATTCGCATACATTGCTAGTGGGAATAAAAAATGATAAAACCCATATGGAGGGGAAGTTTGCAATATCTGGCAGAACTACATATGCATTTACCCTTTTACCCGGCAACCTCACTTCAAACAGGCCATCCCAAAGCTACACTGTCAAAATATAAAAAGAGATGCACACGGCTACTTGCTGTAAAACTATTTAAAGAACGAAAGACCAGAAACAACTCAAACACCCATCAATGTGGAACTGTTGAATAAATTATGTTACAGCTACACAATGAAGAACTATGCAGCTGTAAAAAGTAATGAGGAGGCTGGCCGGAAGCGTCGCGAGGCGGGATCACGAGATGGCGGACTAGGTGGACGCTACCGCGGATCCCTCTTGCAACAAAGACTCGGAAAAACAAGTGAATCGATCACATACACAACAATCTACGAACCCTGAACAACAAACACAGATTTAGAGACGGAGAACGAACAAATACAGAGAGGCAGCGATTGTTTTCAGAGCCTGGAGCCAGCGTACCAGTCAGGCTGCTTCATTAACATCCAAATAGCCTGAGCCAGAGGGAGAACTCTGATAGGGATCTGACTGCATTTTTTTTTTTAGCGGATTTTCTGGAAAAGCTAGTTTCCCAGCGATGGCTCGGAGACAGCAGCCCATATCAAACCACATAAAGAAGCAGACCATGACAGCTTCTCCAACCCCCCAAACAAAAGAATCAAAATCTTTCCCAAATGAAGATACAATCCTGGAATTATCAGATACAGAATGTAAAAAACTAATTTACAGAATGCTTAAAGACATCACAAACGAAATAAGGCAAACTGAAGAAAAAGCCAAGGAGCAAACCGATAAAACTGTTGAAGAACTCAAAAAGATTATTCAAGAACATAGTGGAAAAATTAATAAGTTGCAAGAATCCATAGAGAGACAGCATGTAGAAATCCAAAAGATTAACAATAAAATTACAGAATTAGACAATGCAATAGGAAGTCAGAGGAGCAGACTCGAGCAATTAGAATGCAGACTGGGACATCTGGAGGACCAGGGAAACAACACCAACATAGCTGAAAAAAAAATCAGATAAAAGAATTTAAAAAAATGAAGAAACCCTAAAAATCATGTGGGACTTTATCAAGAAGGATAACTTGCGGGTGACTGGAGTCCCAGAACAGGGAGGGGGGACAGAAAACACAGAGAAAATAGTTGAAGAACTCCTGACACAAAACTTCCCTGACATCAAGAAAGACAAAAGGATATCTATCCAAGATGCTCATCGAACCCCATTTAAGATTGATCCAAAAAGAAAAACACCAAGACATATTATCATCAAACTCGCCAAAACCAAAGATAAAGAGAAAATTTTAAAAGCAGCCAGGGAGAAAAGAAAGGTTTCCTTCAAGGGAGAATCAATAAGAATAAGTTCAGACTACTCAGCAGAAACCATGCAGGCAAGAAGGGAATGGGACGACATATACAGAGCACTGAAGGAGAAAAACTGCCAGCCAAGGATCATATATCCAGCAAAACTCTCTCTGAAATATGAAGGTGAAATTAAGATATTTACAGATAAACACAAGTTTAGAGAATTTGCAAAAACCAAACCAAACCTACAAGAAATACTGAAGGATATTGTTTGGTCAGAAAACCAATAATATCAGATACCAGCACGATACAAGGTCACAAAACAGAATGTCCTGATATCAACTCAAATAGGGAAATCACAAAAACAAACAAATTAAGATTAATTAAAAAAAAAAAATACACATTAACAGGGAATCATGGAAGTCAATAGGTAAAAGATCACAATAATCAAAAAGAGGGACTAAATACAGGAGGCATTGAACTGCCAGATGGAGAGTGATACAAGGCGATATAGAACGATACAAGTTAGGTTTTTACTTAGAAAAATAGGGGTAAATAATAAGGTAACCACAAAAAGGTATAACAACTCCATAACTCAAGAAAAACGTAACGACTCAACTAACATAAAGTCAAACACTATGAAAATGAGGATCTCACAATTTACTAAGAAAAACATCTCAGCACAAAAAAGTATGTGGAAAAATGAAATTGCCAACAACACACATGAAAAGGCATCAAAATGACAACACTAAAAACTTATCTATAATTACACTGAATGTAAATGGACTAAACGCACCAATAAAGAGACAAAGAGTCACGGACTGGATAAAGAAACACGATCCATCTATATGCTGCCTACAAGAGACACACCTTAGACTTAGAGACACAAACAAACTAAAACTCAAAGGATGGAAAAAAATATATCAAGCAAACAATAAGCAAAAAAGAGGAGTACCAATATTAATTTCTGACAAAATAGACTTTAGACTTAAATCCACCACAAAGGATAAAGAAGGACACTATATAATGATAAAGGGACAATTGATCAGGAAGACATAACCATATTAAATATTTACGCACCCAATGACAGGGCTGCAAGACACATAAATCAAATTTTAACAGAATTGAAAAGTGAGATACACACCTCCACAATTATAGTAGGAGACTTCAACACACCACTATCGGAGAAGGACAGGACATCCAGTAAGAAGCTCAATAGAGACACGGAAGACCTACTTACAACAATCAACCAACTTGACCTCATTGACTTATACAGAACTCTCCACCCAACTGCTGCAAAATATACTTTTTTTTCTAGCGCACATGGAACATTCTCTAGAATAGACCACATATTAGGTCATAAAACAAACCTTTGCAGAATCCAAAACATCGAAATATTACAAAGCATCTTCGCAGACCACAAGGCAATAAAACTAGAAATCAATAACAGAAAAACCAGGGAAAAAAATCAAATACTTGGAAAATGAACAATACCCTCCTGAAAAAAGACTGGGTTATAGAAGACATCAAGGAGGGAATAAGGAAATTCATAGAATGCAACGAGAATGAAAATACTTCCTATCAAAACCTCTGGGACACAGCAAAAGCAGTGCTCAGAGGCCAATTTATATCAATAAATGCACACATACAAGAAGAAGAAAGAGCCAAAATCAGAGAACTGTCCCGACAACTTGAACAAATAGAAAGTGAGCAACAAAAGAACCCATCAGGCACCAGAAGAAAACAGATAATAAAAATTAGAGCTGAACTAAATGAATTAGAGAACAGAAAAACAATTGAAAGAATTAACAAAGCCAAAAGCTGGTTCTTTGAAAAAATTAACAAAATTGATAAACCATTGGCTAGACTGACTAAAGAAATACAGGAAAGGAAACAAATAACCCGAATAAGAAACGAGAAGGACCACATCACAACAGAACCAAATGAAATTAAAAGAATCATTTCAGATTATTATGAAAAATTGTACTCTAACAAATTTGAAAACCTAGAAGAAATGGATGAATTCTTGGAAAAACACTACCTACCTAAACTAACGCACTCAGAAGTAGAACAACTAAATAGACCCATAACAAAAAAAGAGATTGAAACGGTAATCAAAAAACTTCCAACAAAAAAAAGGCCTGGCCCGGACGGCTTCACTGTAGAGTTCTACCAAACTTTCAGAGAAGAGTTAACACCACTGCTACTGAAGGTATTTCAAAGCATAGAAAAGGACGGAATACTACCCAACTCATTCTATGAAGCCACCATCTCCCTGATACCAAAACCAGGTAAAGACATTACAAAAAAAGAAAATTACAGACCTATATCCCTCACGAACATACATGCAAAAATCCTCAACAAAATTCTAGCCAATAGAATACAACAACACATCAAAAAAATAATTCACCATGATCAAGTGGGATTTATATCAGGTATGCAAGGCTGGTTTAATATCAGAAAAACCATTAATGTAGTCCATCACATAAATAAAACAAAAGATAAAAACCACATGATCTTATCAATAGATGCAGAAAAGGCATTTGACAAAGTCCAACACCCATTTAGGATAAAAACTCTTACCAAAATAGGAATTGAAGGAAAATTCCTCAACATAATAAAGGGCATCTATGCAAAGCCAACAGCCAATATCACTCTAAATGGAGAGAACCTGAAAGCATTTCCCTTGAGAATGGGAACCAGACAAGGATGCCCTTTATCACCACTCATATTCAACTTCGTACTTGAAGTCCTAGCCAGGGCAATTAGGCTAGACAAAGAAATAAAGGGTATCCGGATTGGCAAGGAGGAAGTAAAGTTATCACTATTTGCAGATGACATGATCTTATACACAGAAAACCCTAAGGAATCCTCCAGAAAACTACTGAAACTAATAGAAGAGTTTGGAAGAGTCTCAGGTTATAAAATAAACATACAAAAATCACTTGGATTCCTCTACATCAACAAAAAGAACACCAAAGAGGAAATAACCAAATCAATACCATTCACAGTAGCCCCCAAGAAGATAAAATACTTAGGAATAAATCTTACCAAGGATGTAAAAGACCTATACAAAGAAAACTACAAAGCTCTACTACAAGAAATTCAAAAGGACATACTTAAGTGGAAAAACATACCTTGCTCATGGTAGGAAGACTTAACATAGTAAAAATGTCTATTCTACCAAAAGCCATCTATACATATAACGCACTTCCGATCCAAATTCCAATGTCATATTTTAAGGGGATAGAGAAACAAATCACCAATTTCATATGGAAGGGAAAGAACCCCCGGATAAGCAAAGCATTACTGAAAAAGAAGAAGAAAGTGGGAGGCCTCACTCTACCTGATTTCAGAACCTATTATACAGCCACAGTAGTCAAAACAGCCTGGTACTGGTACAACAGGCACATAGACCAATGGAACAGAATCGAGAACCCAGATATAAAGCCATTCACGTATGAGCAGCTGATATTTGACAAAGGACCAGTGTCAGTAAATTGGGGAAAAGATAGTCTTTTTAACAAATGGTGCTGGCATACCTGGATATCCATTTGCAAAAAAAATAAAACAGGACCCATACCTCACACCATGCACAAAAACTAACTCCAAGTGGATCAAAGACCTAAACATAAAGACTAAAACGATAAAGATCATGGAAGAAAAAATAGGGACAACCCTAGGAGCCCTAATACAGGGCATAAACAGAATACAAAACATTACCAAAAATGATGAAGAGAAACCCGATAACTGGGAGCTCCTAAAAATCAAACATCTATGCTCATCTAAAGACTTCACCAAAAGAGTAAAAAGACCACCTACAGATTGGGAAAGAATTTTCAGCTATGACATCTCAGACCAGCGCCTGATCTCTAAAATCTACATGATTCTGTCAAAACTCAACCACAAAAAGATAAACAACCCAATCAAGAAGTGGGCAAAGGATATGAACACACATTTCACTAAAGAAGATATTCAGGCAGCCAACAGATACATGAGAAAATGCTCTCGATCATTAGCCATTAGAGAAATGCAAATTAAAACTACGATGAGATTCCATCTCACACCAACAAGGCTGGCATTAATCCAAAAAACACAAAATAATAAATGTTGGAGAGGCTGCGGAGAGATTGGAACTCTTATTCACTGCTGGTGGGAATGTCAAATGGTACAATCACTTTGGAAATCTATCTGGCGTTATCTTAAACAGTTAGAAATAGAACTACCATACAACCCAGAAATCCCACTCCTCAGAATATACCCTAGAGATACAAGAGCCTTCACACAAACAGATATATGCACACCCATGTTTATTGCAGCTCTGTTTACAATAGCAAAAAGCTGGAAGCAACCAAGGTGTCCATCAACAGATGAATGGGTAAATAAATTGTGGTATATTCACACAATGGAATACTACGCATCCATAAAGAACAGTGACGAATCTGTGAAACATTTCATAACATGGAGGAACCTGGAAGGCATTATGCTGAGCGAAATTAGTCAGAGGCAAAAGGACAAATATTGTATAAGACCACTATTATAAGATCTTGAGAAATAGTAAAAACTGAGAAGAACACATACTTTTGTGGTTACGAAGGGGGGAGGGAGGGAGGGAGGGAGGGAGAGGGTTTTTTATTGATTAATCAGTAGATAAGAACTGCTTTGGGTGAAGGGAAAGACAACACTCAATACATGGAAGGTCAGCTCAATTGGACTGGACCAAAAGCAAAGAAGTTTCCGGAATAAAATGAATGCTTCAAAGGTCAGCGGAGCAGGGGCAGGGGTCTGGGGAAAATGGTTTGAGGGGACTTCTATGTCAATTGGCAAAATGATTCTATTATGAAAACATTCTGCATCCCACTTTGAAATGTGGCGTCTGGGGTCTTAAAGGCTAACAAGTGGCCATCTAAGATGCATCAATTGGTCTCAATCCACCTGGAGCAAAGGAAAATGAAGAACACCAAGTCACACGACAACTAGGAGCCCAAGAGACAGAAAGGGCCACATGAACCAGAGACCTACATCACCCTGAGACCAGAAGAACTAGTTGGTGCCCAGCCACAATCGATGACTGCCCTGACAGGGAGCACAACAGAGAACTCCTGAGGGAACAGGAGATCAGTGGGATGCAGACCCCAAATTCTCATAAAAAGACCATACTTGGTGGTCTGACTGAGACTAGAGGAATCCCGGTGGCCATGCTCCCCAGACCTTCTGTTGGCACAGGACAGGAACCATCCCCGAAGACAACTCATCAGACATGAAAGGAACTGGTCAGCGGGGGGAGAGAGATGCTGATGAAGAGTGAGCTAATTATATCAGGTGGACACTTGAGAGTGTGTTGGCAGCTCTTGTCTGGAGGGGGGATGGGAGGATAGAGAGAGAGGGAAGCTGGCAAAATTGTCACGAAAGGAGAGACTGAAAGGGCTGACTCAATAGGGGAAGAGCAGGTGGGAGTACGGAGTAAGATGTATGTAAACTTATATGTGACAGACCGATCGGATTTGTAAACGTTCACTTGAAGCTTAATAAAAGTGAATAAAAAAAAAAAAGTAATGAGGAATACATGTGTATATATATAGAGAGAGAGAGTCCCAGGATATACTAAGTAGAAAAAGGAAGATGAAGAAAAGTTTATTTATTTAAGGGAAGATTAGAAATATAAATGTACTGAATTATATATTTCCAAAAAATTTTTTAATTCTTATCTTTGTGACAGAGGGAACAGGATAAAGGTGGCAAAATAGACATCTTTGAATATATTTTAACTTGGAGTCATACAAAACAATTAATTTGAAAAGGATTTCTAAAAATTAAAACAAATTAACCTTTGCGGGTATCAGTTATTAGCATAACCAGAGAGAAGTGATTTGACTATATATCCCTAGTGGGACATGACTTAAAGACAAAAAGAACTGCCACAAAAATACCGTAAATTGTTTAAACTGTTTTCAGTAACCATACTGTTGATTTTAACAATGGTACTGTTATTCTGAAACTGATATATGTGGTTTTCTGAATAAAACAATTATGTAATATTCTAATTGTATTATTCCAGATATTATTAATATGGGAGAAAGGAGATTCAAATATAAGATTAAAGTGGTAAAGTGAAAACCCTGTATTGCCAAGTTTGAAATATCAAAATGAACTCATGATGTATTTTCTTTAATGAGTGCGTGTGTGTGTGTGTGTGTGCGTGTGTGTGTGTGAGAGAGAGAGAGAGAGAGAAAGAGAGAAATGTTTTCTAGCTCTGGCCACTAAAAAGGCCTAGAAATAACAACCCAAACCAGTATCAAAGAGCACCAAAATCCATTTCCCACTAAAAGGGACCAGGAAAACTTGGAGAAATAGATGGCTCCTGGGCTAGGGTAGGGAATGTTCAAGATAAGCCTGGTGTATCTTATCGTACTGCACAGCAAAGACACTGAGGCACTCTTAGCACTCAGAATGTAGGCTCCAAATACCATTTCCAACTAAAAGGAACTAAGATAACTTGAAGAAATAGCTGCTTCCAAGACTGAGAGAAGAAATGTGTAAATGGGCCTGGCACATCTTATGAAACTATATAGCAAAAAAACTATCAAAGACTACAGGGTCATGTCAAAAGCACTTAGAAGCCACCTTGAAAAGGGTGTCACTGGCAAAATTTGGGACAACTTGAACACTAAAAAGAAAATAAACTATATTAGATGAAAAACACTATGTTTAAATCCATGAGTTCATTATGTTAAAAAAACAAAAGTAACTGTTGGAGGATGCTAGTAAATAAAATCATTGTTTTAAAACTAATAAGGAGAAATAAGCAAGTATCTGTCCTGCTTTTCCTATACAAAACTACTGCGTAACCAAATAGTAGACAAGGGGAAGTTTTTTTTATAGAAGTATTCCACCTTATAAAAGGAGAAATGATGAAATTAGAATATCATTATATGGAAACCTTAATGAATTAATGGATCTCTGCTTTAAAATTAACAACTTCTAGCATTACAAAAGATAGTCAACCAGACTATATGCCTCTTGATAGAGAAATATACCATGAAGTAATCTTAAAAACAAAACAACATTAAAAAATACAGAATACAATTAAGCCTCTATATCTAGATTTACAAAAAATTACAGAAGATAAAGGTTATACACCACCACGGGGTTGCAATCAGCAAAATCAGGCCTGTGGAAAACCTAAATGATAAAAGGCATGGTTTGTAAAAAGGCATAAATGGCAAGGGAATTAAAAAAAAAAAAAAAGATATGGTGGAGACTCCTACAAACTCACTGTTGTTGTAAGGTGCTGTCTAGTCGATTTCAACACATAGTGACCCTGTGTGACAGAGCAGAACTGCCCCACAAGGTTTTCTAGGCTGTAATCTTTAAAGGAGATCGAAGGTCTTTTTCCCATGGAACTGCTGGGTGCATCCAAACTGCCACCTTTTGGTTAGCAGCAGAGCGCTTAACCATTGCACCTTGTAGACACCAACAATAAATCTTAGGAAATGCAACTTCCATGAAATACAGCACAATTCTAAAATAATGGTAATGATTTATCTCATATGCTGAGTTAATTTTTACTACCTTAACAAAGATTAGATATAGATCTTTAATTTACCCTTTACTTTTGAAAAAATATTTTTACTGGGTATAGAATTCAGGGTTAACGTTTTTTCTTTCAGTACTTTAAAGGTATCACTCCATTCCTCTGATGAGATGTCTGCTGTAATTCTTATCTTTGCTCTGTACGTAATGTGTCTTTTTTCTCCAGCTGCCTTCAAGATTTTCTCTTTATCTTTGGTTTAGAGCAGTCAGCTGTCTGAATAAGTTTGTTTGGTATCTGTCATTAACTTTTGAAATTCTCTGCCATTATCTGTTCAAATATTTCTTTTGTCCTGTTCTTGCTCCTCCTTAATTCCAATTACATGTTAGACTGTTAGATACTCTCCCACAGTTCCTGAATGCTCTGCTGTTTTTTCACTCTTTCTTTTGTGTTTTAGACCGGGTATTGACCTAGCTTCAAGCTTGTTGGTTGTTTCCTTGGCTGTGTTGAGTCTACCAAGAAGCCTATTGAAAGCATACATCGTCTCTCTCTTTACCTCTCTTTACCTCTCTTAATATTTCTAGCATTTCCACTTGGTTCTTTTTTATTTTCTCCATCTCTCTTATAAAATCCTATTTGTTCATGCATGTTTGTCTAACTTTTCCAGTAGGGCCTTTAATATATTAATCATAGTTACTTTAAATTTCCTGTTAATTCCAACATCTGGGTCATATCTGAGTCTGGTTCTTGAAAGTGTGTAGTTTCTTTTTCCTTTGCTTTTGTGTGTCTCATAATTTTTGGTTGAAAGCCAAACATCTTATGTGAGACTGTAGTGACTGAGGCAAATATTTATGCCCAGAAATAGGTATGTTTTTTCTTTTGCTAGGTCTTTAACATGTTGGATTGAATCAATCTATTCAAAAGTTGAGTTGTGCTTGGTCTTTGTTATTGCTATGATTACTCGAGATACACCAGAGACTTCAAATTCCTCTAGTTTTACTGTGTATTTAGGCTACAGACTGAGTTGCCAGATGATTTTTCTAAAACGTTAGGCCTTCCCTATGACCCTGTACCTCAGAGAGGTTCTCTCCCATGCTCTTGTTCCTTCCCTCCCCTAGCAATAGATGATTATTTATTATTCAGTGCTTGCTAGCCTGGTGGGAAGGAGTGCTATGGGTGGAGGAGGGGAGAGATTTTTTCTGTTATCCTGGTCCAGCCTCAGTCTTGGACAGCACCTGGGTCTCTGGGGTAGGGCCTTCTCAGAGATCCTACCCCCAGTGATTGGGGATCTCTACTGGTCTGAGCCCAAAATGTTTTCCTGCCCCTCCCTCAAGTGTGAAGGCTGTTTTTCTTCTACCCTTCCCTCTCCTGCAACGGATCTTCACCTATGTCCTGAAAGTTACCGGGTTTGCTGTTTTTCCCTCAGCCACTTAAGACTTTTGCTCCATAAGGGAGATAGAAAAGAAAGAACTAGGTTAGGTTTGGTGCCTTTTCCACAGTAGCTGCTGGTTCTTTACCCCAGGCTTACACCAGGAGAGGCTTTCTCTGATCCTCAGTCTTTCTTGTGTGTAGCTGATTAATCTGTGGAGAAAAGCCTGTGGGTGGTTGTGAATTCCTCTTGTGTCTGCAGCTTCCAAGGGTTCTATTCTCTCACACTAGTCCATTTTCTTTTGCAATTCACTGAAGTTTTAGCTGAATTCTTCTTACCAGATGGCACGGTGCCCAGTAACTGACCCAGATCAGCAAGTCACTCATTGGAAGAATCTGTCGTTCCTTAGCTATCAGGCTAATAAGTTGCCCTGCAACCTCAGCTTTGTAACAGTTTCAAGGAAAGTTATAATTTTGTAGATTATCTGACTTTTTCTTGTAAGGATGGATCAGCACTCTTTCTAGCTTTCTACATCATAAAGACAGGAGTCCTAATTACTCAGAAATAATTTTTTTTAAATATACTCACTCTTTAATTTCAAAAAAGAATAAATGTAAGGAAGGAAGAAATGGACAGTACATAACCAAAAGAATATACTGGAAATATTTAGTAAACTATAAAGAAAACAATTGTGGATGCATAAAAAGTTATATTTTCATATGGCAAAACCACTATAAATAAAATAAAAAGGCAATGACAGACAAGGAAAACTGTTTGCAATATAAATGGCAAAGCAAATGTTAATATTTTTAATATCTAAATGTTTTTGACAAGGTATTTAGTCTATTTTTTGTTTGTCCAAATTTACCTCAAATTCTTTCCTCTCCTAATACAAAGTGAGATGAATCTAAGACATGTTTCAGTTAAAATCTATTTATGCTTTTTCATAGTCCTCAAAGTATTATTAGCCTATACCTATAATTTTTTTTTTTTATATATATAAGGAGTTAGAGCATACCAAAGTAGAAATATTCTTTAAAATGATAGTGGTTACTGGTTTTCAAGGTATTGTTTACACATTACCTAACTTAATTCCTGGGATTATCTTTATACTACAGATGAGAATATTGAGGTTCAGAAAAATTAACTACTTTCTCATTCTCCAATTTATTATAAAGATTTAATCTAGTCAACTTTAAGAAATAACTGCAAAAAAAAGAAAAACGCTGTGGATAATTTAGAACCAGAAACACCCATTTGAAGAGGTCCATTGTGTGGACACTGTGGAGCACGTTATAAAGGCAGAGTGCACTGAAGCACCCTGGGAATAAAAGAGAACTACAAGTCTGTGCCTCACTACTGGATGAGGGAATGAACCAATATTTACAGTTAAGGGATTCCTATTACTACGACTTTAATTAAACCCTATTTTAACAAAATTACTGGAACTATTATCCTGAGACCAGAAGATCTAGATGGTGCCCGGCCACAACCGATGACTGCCCTGACAGGAAACACAGCAGAGGACCCCTGAGGGAGCAGAGGAACAGTGGGATGCAGACCCCAAATTCTCATAAGACCAGACTTAATGGTCTGACTGAGACTAGAAGGACCCTGGTGGTCATGGCCCACAGACCTTCTGTTGGCCCAGGACAGGAACCATTCCAGAAGCCAGCTCATCAGACATGGATTGGACTGAACAATGGGTAGGAGAGGGATGCTGGTGAGGAGTGAGCTACTTGGATCAGGAGGACACTTGAGACTATGTTGGCACCTCCTGCCTGGAGGGGAGATGGGAGGGTAGAGGGGCTTAGACGCTGGCAAAATGGACACGAAAAGGAAGAGTGGAAGGAGGGAGCAGGCTGTCCTATTGGGGGGAGAGTAACTGGGAGTATGTACCAAGGTGTATATAAGTTTTTATGTGAGAGACTGACTTGATTTGTAAACTTTCACTTAAAGCACAATAAAACTTATTTTTAAAAAATTACTGGAACTAGAAATTCCTAAAAACTGAAAAGGCGGTTTAGTGATTCTTTCAGGAGTAACAAAATAGGAAGAAGGTGGAAACTGGACTAGTTAGTAGCCACTCTAGAAATACAAACTTAAGGAAAGCTATTTGGTATCTCCCCCATCCCATCCTTTCTCCCCAGCAATGAGATTAGTGCATTACTTACCTGAAAGCCTTTATGGAGGGGGAAAAAAGTTAATTGAAGAACTAGTTCTGAGCATATAACTTTTGTTAATTTTATCTTGCAGAAAGCCCCATTTTCTCCATGTCCTTTTTAAATAAAATCAGCAGGTTTCCTTACAGTGTTATTGACACATTTTTAAAAATTAAAACCTAAGCGTCCTATGAATTATTCATATAATTTAGTGCGCTATTTTCTTGTTTAAAGAATTTCATCACTAATTTTTCTTTGAACTAGTTTTTTAACAAAAAAGTTAAAAAAAAAAAAAACTTTTGATAAACATGAAAGCTTTTTTCCTTAATTTGATCCATACCTTCAGTTGAACTGGAAATTTTCCACAGTCTTTCTGTGAATCAATAGCGAAAGATGGTGAAGTAGATCCAATTTTATTACGGCTCTGAGGCTTGAAGTCCAAGACTTCAGAAACTGTATCTTTTAGATTAAGTGGTGTCTTTTGTATCTGCTTGGGTGATTGATTAACAATTGGATTAGAATGGACCTTGGACTGCAACAATGACCCAGAAGGTGCTAAATTCAAACAATGGTCCTGTTGTTCATTCTTGTTAACAGTGGTTGGGTTAACCACAGTATTGAAATCTCTTTTCTTATTTACATTATTTTCCTCCTCGCTTGAATCATCTGGTAAAATAATTCTGGAAAATTTCTTTTTAGAAAGTGCACAATTTTGTTGGATCTTCATTTGTTTTAGCATTACTGCACGCCTAGTCTTATATTTTTTACTTCCATTTGCAAAGCAATCTTCAGTTATTAAGTTAAAATCAACACACACTTCTTCTTCACCTGATTGGCTTTTACAAGACTCTTCTTCATCAACACAAAAACTGTCCTCCAAATACGTTTCATCTTGCTCAGGAATCTACAGGAAAAATATAGGTAAGAGTATTTTAAATTTCTTCTCATATAATCAACATGCATTTAACATATCCTTTCAAGTGCATAAGACCTTCACTAGTATCTATCTTCCATACTTTATTTAGTTACTTGTTCAACTAATATAGTCTGAGTATATTTTTTACAGAGGAAAAGAGGCAGTTTGAGGATAAACAAAAAGAATAATCTACCCTCTAGGAATTTACAATCTACTGCAGGCAGCCAGAAAAGTAAACAATAATCAATAAACAATGTGATAAGTGCTATATAATAATCTGTTGCCACTGGGTCAACTCTACTCGGAGCCCATATGTTACAGAGTAGAACTGCTCCATAGCGTTTTCTCAGCTGTGGAAACAGAGAGCCAGGGCTTTCTTTCACAGCACTGCTGTGTAGGTTTGAATCGCCAAACTTTGTGTAGTAAACCAAAACCAAACCAAACCCGTTGCTGTAGAGTCGATTCCAATTCGTAGTGTCCCTTGAAGACAGAGTAGAACTGCCCCATAGGTTTTCCGGAGTGCTTGGTGGATCTGAACTGCCAACCTTTTGATTAGCAGCCGTAGCTCTGAACCACTATGCCACTTCAGTTAGTAGTCAAGCACAAATTGTTTATACCACCTAGGGACCTTGCTATACAATAAAGTACAATGGAAATACAGAGATATGAATGACCATATTACCAAGCTGAATGTGGCAATTTATAAAAAAACAATACTAATATCAATATGTTATCTATAAATGATAATCTGTAATTTTTAGAATAACATTTTTATGAAAAAATTAAATTGTCAAGATAGTTAACATATAAGAATCAAAAATTTAACTTATAGATGATAAAATTCTATTCACTTTCTTTACAAGTATTCTAACTGGAAAAAAATTAATAGCACATTCTAACTCATTCAATTAAAGACAGGATAATTTGACAAATTAGGACTAAAAGGGATCTTGAAAATTCATTTAGTTTATCTTCTTGACTCTTATCTTTCTGGGCAGGACTTATCCAAAATAGCTCTGATAGTCCAGTTTTAGAAACAAAATGGAGGCTTCATTAATAGGAACATTTCAACATCACCATCAAGAAATTCTCCATTATATTTCTATAGTTCATACCTGTGAGAAAATGTTTATGTTATGTTTCTTATGAACCATTTTGTACCGATTGCTCATCAATGGACTGCGTAAAGATTTCACATAAACAGCTCTCATTTCAGAATCTGTGTAAAGATAATAAAAATTTAAGAGAGTGAAACAGCAAACCAGCTTTGATGTAATCTATAATTTTAAGGTATAATAAAATAGTAAAATTACTTAAATGAACTGGCAAACTATTTAATTTTGGCTTATTCCACAATTTACATGATTCGAACCTTATGTAATCATTTTATATAAAAAGTATTAAAAATTCATTGAAAGATGTCTAAAAACAATTATTCAAAATAAAAAGTTAGCTATTTTGCCTTTAAAATCAGACCATCTTGCTGGGTGATCTTGGGCAATTTATTTAAGCTCTCTTTGCTACAGTTACATCTCTTCTCTGAAAATGGGGATTAAACATAAAAATAAAACATATGTAAAGCACTTAGGGCTGTAACTGGTTTATAGAAAGCATTCAATAAAATGAAAGAAATTCAGACATAAAAGAAAACACGCACTAAAACATTAAAGGTAGCAGCCAAACAGTATGTTATGTTTCATAATTTTCAGTCAAATAAAAAACGCAACACACACAGATTTTTTGACACTTATGATATCTTAAAGTTATGATACAGCAACAGCAAAGGGTACTTAAGAAAAGAAACATGAAAAGAAAATCTGAATTTTGAGGTAATTTTTTTCAAAAGGCTTTTTATAATCCTACACATTTCAAACATACTGTGTCTAAAACAGAATTTCAGATCTCTCCATCCTCCATGTAAATTGTTCCACCTGCAGCCTTCCCCACATCGGATAACAGCGAGTACATCCTTCTTGTTGCTGAAGCCCATTTTTTTCTCTCTATCCCATCAGAACATCCTGTTGGCTTTTCTTGCCTAAAGTATCCAGAATCCAATCTTTCTGATCATCTCCCTGCTACCATATTCGTAAAAGCCACCACCATTCCTCGCTTGAATTACTGCAACAGCTTTCTAATTGGTCTCTCTTCTGCCACCTTTATCTCCCTATAGGTCAGTCTCAACAGAGAAGCTAGAGTGATTTTACTGAAACGTGTCAGATCATGATCTGGCTACCCTTTATGTCTCTTATCTCATTTCCTACTACTCCCCTTTTCCCTCATTAAATTTCAGTCACAATGCAGTGCCTTGGGCCTGCCAGGTATGCTCCTGCCTCAGGGCTTTGCACTGGCTGTTATCTTTGCATTAACATTCTTCCACCAGATTATGCTGTAAACCTGCAAAAGCCACTTCTGTTAATGAACACCCAAGATAAATTTATTCTGAAACAGTCAAAACATCAAGTTTATTCTGAAAATCATATCAGTATCAGAGACATAGTACTGAGAATCTTGCCCCTAAAACCTTTTTTCTTTAAAGTTAGACCTTGGAAAGCTTTGCTTTTTTAATCACTACAGGGACTAGGAGAGCAGAATAAATAGCGTGATGTGTGAAAAATCAGAATAGTGAAGAGCCAATTAGAATCGCTCTCACTTCTGTTAGCCCTAATCTGAATCATCTCCTCTTAACACACTGCCTACAAGGTCTGCTCAAACACAGTTAAAATAGTGTTTTCTGAAAGCGGATCTCCCTTAGTAAATTTAATCATTTTAGCTTTATGATTCAGTTGGTTTTCACAATCTACATCATTAACCCCCCCATCACTTCTCAAAGAGGCCTATCCCTAGTCACATTATTAAAAATTGCTACCTGTCCGTTATCAATACCCTCAACTCCAGTCACTTGAAATCCTTATCATGTTCATTTTTTCCTATAAAATTTTCACCTTATAACATGCCAAATGATTTAGTTATTATGTGCATTGGTCTCTTTTCACTAGCTTCATAAAGGCAGGGATTTCTGTCCATTTTTTCCACTGATACATCTTTCTCAAACTCCTTACATAGTACCAGGCACAGAGAAGGCATTCCATGTTCATTAAATGCACATGTGACATAGAGCCGACCAGGCCATTATGGAGTGAAATATTCAAATTAGCAGAAGCCTATAAACAACTGAGTCTAAAAGAAAGCAAATATTACCGAATTTGAGTGGAAATGACCAAATAAATATCTCACACACAAATTTAATTCCCTTTAAAGTTCAGTTTCTTGGAAAACTGAATATTTAAATAGAACCACACAAAGTATTGAAAGTTTAAAAACAATGCAAGCATCACTGTAACATTTACCATTAATGGCCTGTGAAAGTTGAGTCTCATCATTTAAGAAGTCGAGTAATGAGGAATCTTGTTCATTTTCTGACTCATCTTCATCTGATGAAGCACACTCGGCATCTTCTTGGGAAAGTTCTGCTTCGTCATCCAAAAACTGCCTAGCTACACGCTAAGACAAACAAGGAAAATGAAGATATCCTGGAGAAAATAATTTATTTTCCTTAAATAATTGCAAATATTTCTGCAACATTGATTTCTTGTCAATGCTTTTAAGACCAAAAATAGTAAAAATAGAAAAAACTTCAGGACAAAACGATAAAGTAGCATACTTATTTAAAACTTCTGCTAATTCTATTGTAAGTACAATAAAGTACAAGTCAGCATGTCAGCTGAATCTTTCTTTCATAAGCATAAAATCCCGAGTCTTTCCACTAATTAATTATTTCCAAGAAAAATACTACACGACAAAAAGACTGACCAGCATAAGACATGCCGAGAATTCTTTTCCAAGGACTGAATGACACAAACAATATAGACTGTAAAAGGCAAAACATTCTAAACCTCAAATCTCTGCCCCTATATTTTTTTTAATTTGAAACATGAATTCTCAATACGCTTAAATTTCTTCAGAATCATTCAGTATGACACTGCAAGAAGAAGTTTCAAGACACAAAAGAGAAACAAAAAATAACAAACCATGAGATTTTAATTCCAGTAAAAAGACAAAATTGGGGTCAAAATATTTTTAACTTTTTTTCTATACGGAAAATACATAAGGCTTAGAAATAGAGAAATAGAATTTCCACATAAAATGTAATGTTCTTTACTAATTAAATAAGTACATATTGTTAAGAAACTAGAAAAAGTTTACCTTTATGTGGCTGTGTATTTTTTGAACTTTGACACCTCTTTTTGAATTCTTGTTACAATCCTTGAAGTCTTCTAAATATGGATGTAGTTTGTGAAAATTCTCACTCTCATCACTATATGATAATTCTGACTATAATAATAATTCAAAAAAATTCTTGCGTAAGAAAAAAATAATTGGGTTGTTGTATCTTAGTGTATTTCTCAAGAGTTGTTTCTTTTCTTTCATTTCTTCTTTGTGAGTATTTGGCCCAACATTTTCTTCTTAGATCAATAAAATTCCTCTCACAACTCAGAACCACATTATATATATATAATACATATGAATTTAAAAACCATTAAGTTAGGTAATACTCTAAACTAAAATACTAAATTAGGAAATATTTCCTAATTTAGTATTATCTCAAACAAATACATACATGCACACACCTATACATATCTAATGGCATTTTTAATTATGAAATAATTCTTTTATTTTTTGCTTAGGAAAATATTTTGTGTCTGTGTGTCATGTTACTTTTTTTTTTATAATTGTGCTTTAGGTGAAGGTTTACAGCTCAAGTTAATTTCTCATACAAAAATTTACACACATATTGTTAGGTGACACGTTGCAATACATATAACGTCACAGCACGCTACGCCTTTCCACCCCTGGTTTCCCATATCCATCCAACCAGTTCCTGTCCCTTCCTACCTTCTCATCCTGCCTCAGGAATGGAGCTGCCCATTTGGACTTGTGTATTTGCCTGATCTAATAAGCACATTATTCATGAGTATCATTTTATGGTTTATAACCAAAAAAAAAAAAAAACCCAAACCCATTGACATCGAGTTGATTCCTACTCATAGTGACCCTATAAAAAAAAAAAAACAGTGCCATCGAGTCAATTCTGACTCATGGCGACCCTATCGGACAGAGTAGAACTGCCCCATAGAGTTTCCAAGGAGCTCCTGGCAGATTTGAACCGATGACCCTTTGGTTAACAGCTGTAGCACTTAATCACTATACCACCAGGGTTTCCAATAGTCCAGTCTAATCTTCATCTGAAGAGTGGGCTTTGGAAATGGTTTTAGTTCTGGGTTAACAGAGTATTTGGGGACCATGGCTTCAGGGGTTCCTCCAGTCTCAGTCAGACCAGTAAGTCTGATCTTTTTACATGTATTTGAGTTCTGGTCCACACTCTTCTGCTCCATCAGGGACTCTGTTGTGTTCCCTGTCAGGGTCATCATTGGTGGTGGCCAGTCTAATGGCATTTTGTATTTTTAGTTTAAGTGCTTCCTTTAGAAAATCCTCAAGGGCTTCATAGAAAATAACTGTTTCAGTCTGCAAATTTGGCCATCAAAATCAGTCCAAAAATCAATGGGTTGGAGAGGGATGCCGGTGAGGAGTGAACTTCTTGGATCAGGTGGACAACTGAGACTATGCTGGTATCTCCTTCCTGGAGGGAGATGAGAAGGCAGAGGGGGACAGGAGCTGGTTGAATGGACACAGGGAATACAGGATGGAGAAGAAGAGTGTGCTGTTTCATTAGGGGGAAAGCAGGTGTGTATGAGTTTTTGTATAAAAGACTGACTTGATTTGTAAACTTTCACTGAAAGCACAATAAAAACTTAAAAAAAAAAAAAATCAGTCCAAAAATGCAAAAATCCTTTCAAACCAAGAAATCAAAAATAACAAATAACAAATTTTGACTATAAGGCCTACCATTATAACTCTAACAGAATAATATAAAACCTATCAAAATAATTTAACACAAATAATTTTAGTTTAAAATGCATTGATCTTAAGCTGTATCAATACATTAATTCACTTATAATTAGGCAAGGAGTTCTGGTGGTGCAGTGGTTAAAGCACTTGGCTGCTAACTGAAAGGTTGGTGATTTGAACCCACCAGCCACTCTGCAGAAGAAAGATGTGGCAGTCTGCTCCCATAAAGATTATAACCTGAGAAACCCTATGAGGCAGTTCTATCTCTGTCTTATAGGGTCACTATGAGTTGGAACTGACTCAACAGAAATGAGGGTGAAGAAGAGAATATAATTACGCAATCAGATATTCTAACTAAGGGAGCAAGTTAAAGCAATTTTTCTAGTGAAGTTTTCTGAGCATACAAAGTTAATATAAACCAATTATATTTTTAATTTATTCTGCACAAATTATCCTAGAATGTATTAGAAAATTAAAAACACAAAGAGTTTCCTAGTCTCAAACTTTAGCTATCACCTAAGCTGACGGCAACCAAATGAGTATCATTAACCTTAAGACCCACACCTCCTGCAGCTTCAGATTCCCATAGTCAAATGCCTGCCAGAGACTCACTTTACTATTCCATTAGGACCTGTTCAACACGGAACTTACCATCTCTTCCTTGTCTTCTCTAAGTTTGTGACACATTTACCAAACAGCCCAAGCCAAAAACCAGAGAGTCATCCTGCACTTTTTCCTTTCCTTCTTCCAAACCCATTCAATCAAATACAAAAAGGCCTTCCAGAAACCAACCCAAACTTTTTCTCCAATTTTACTGTCCGACACTCTGTCTTTACAACCAATAGCATATTTTCATGCAAATGTAAAGTGCATGTTAGACTTTTTTGCCAACTGTGCCCTCTTCCCACCTCAGATATTTTCATAAGTGCACTATGCTATTTTTTTACAGCAACATGTAAAAAAAATTAGCATAGTGCGCTTACAAAAATACCGGGGGGGGGGGGCCGCGGGGAGCATTGCCACAAAAAGAATCACACACGTTATCTGTATAAAAATACCATAATATACAAATGCTGTTTCCCATACTGTGTCACTCTTTAAGCTGTTTATTGTGTTGAAAATGCCTTCTTGTCTCCTACTTTGCCGACACACCACATGCACTTTAAGACATTACTAAGGTATTATCTTCAAGAAGCCTGCCAGAACTTCCAAGGTGTAGGCTGAGGGTTTACCTTTTCTTATCACTCAACCTAAAAAGTTATACTCAAATGATCTGTTTACATACCTATCTCTTGTGGAGGCTAGAAATCTATGCTGAGACTAAAACAAAATGTGGAAAATGAAGACAACATTTCTGTCAAGTTTGCAGAATATGGCAAAACCTGGTCTCATAGGGCAAATGTTTAAAATAATAAATAACCTAAACCTTAGAGATAATAACTAGCTTGTTTAGGTTTATGTGTAACAAACCCTCTTAGAACAGCTCTACATTCCAGAGAAGCTGACCCCTCATGCCTGCATCATTTGTCTTCTTAGCCAAAAGCAATTCTGAGGAAGAAAGGATTTCAAAAGACATTTTGATGAATATTCATAAGGCTCATCAAAACCTTTTCTTGTTCCTTGGACTATAAATAGCCCATACTGCCTTATCTCAGGTGCGACACCCAGTCTCGGGCTGTGTATTGTCTAATTCGAAACTGTATGATTTACCAATAAATCTCTAGATTGTTTTAACTTTGTTTCAAACTCTTGGAAATTATTCAACATTTTCTCTTATTACATTACTTAAGACCAGGGTATATTTTTTACAGTATCCCCAGCATCTAATACAGTAGGCATATGGTAGGTACCTAATGAAAGTTTGCTGAAGAGTTGATAGCTTTTGAAGGCAGTATAAAAATTTAACATTTGTATTTATTGCACTTAGAAAAGTTTTCTGTGAAAATAAATCTCTGAAAACTAACAAAAATAGAAATACCAATGACATGTGCATTACTCTATTTTTCTAATATCAAATATACCTATGCTCACCTATACATATATTTTCCTTGAAATATTTATTTCAAAGGCATCTGAGTTGCTATGTATTATCTGTTATTTACTCACTCTGTTTAGAGGAACTCTGCGCTTTTTAACAGCATGAAGTGGAGAATCAACTTCACTATTTTTCTGATCCTAGATAAAGTAGATAAATTAAGTAAAAGATAGCAAAAAGTCTTCAAAATAAAAAAAAAAGCCTTTCATATGATCACATTAATATGATTATTGAATGACTCACCTCAGGGGATTTTAAAACATTTCTTTTTGTTTTCTTACTTTTTCTTTGGAAAATTTCATCATCTTCACTTTCACTACTTGTTAATAATTGTTCTATAATTTATAAAAACAAACAATGAACTTGGTTAGCAGATTTAAATTTATCCAGTAACAATGATCTATTTTATTGATGGCTACATTAAGAATCATTTCTGACAATCTCAACATTTATTCACTCTCAAAAAAGAATTGGTCAGAAGTCTTATCAAAAAGTCAGAATGAGAAGATACAGAAAAATAAAACAGTACCAGTGAGGAAGATAAGACACAAAAATGTTGCTAATAAACACATATTTGACTCAGATACAATTTTATAAATTAAATAAAAAGAGGTCAGAAGAATGCAAAATGCAATTTTATTAATCAACAGTTCCAGAATTCATCTCTAAAATCTACTACAGTCTCCCTTCTACTCTGTTTTATCTCTTTCCTAGTTGGAGGAGTTAAAACATGAAAACGAAGGCTACAAAACAATATATGAAAAGATCCTTTTTCATTTATACACAAGCATGAAATAAAAATTGCAAAGATATTCACCAAAATGTTAATGGAGGTTGTATCTATATGGTGGGATTATAGGAGTTTTTATTTTCTTCTCCACATTTCTGGGTTTTCCTAGATTTTTGTAATGAATATTGTCATGGATTGAATTGTGTCCCCCCAAAATATCTGTCAGCTTCACTAGATCATGAGTTCCAATATTGTATGATTGTCTGCCATTTTATCACTCATGTGATTTCCCTATGTGTTATAAACCCTATCACTATGATGCAGTAAGATGGATTATCGGCCGTTACATTGATGAGATCTACTAGATAGTGTCTTAAGCCAATCTCTTTTCAGATATAAAAGAAAGAAGCGAGCAGAGAGACCGAGGGACCTCATACCACCAAGAAAGCAACACTGAGAGCAGAGTGTTTCCTTTGGACCCAAGGTCCCTTTGCAGAGAAGCTTCCAGTCCAAGGGAAGACTGATGAGAAGGACCTTCCTCCAGAGCCAGCAAGAGAGAAAAAGCCTTCCCCTGGAGCCGGCGACCTGAATTCGGAATTCTAGCCTACTGTACTGTGACAGAATAAACCTCTCTTTGTTAAAGACATCTACTTGCAGTATTTCTGTTATACCAACACTAGACGACTAAGACAAATGTGTAGTTCTGTTGTAATTAACAGAGGGAAAGGAGATGTTAAAAACAAAACCCTCATGTATGAAATAAAATACTTCAAATTTTCAAGTACTTAATCCAAGCTCTACTTCTGCATTTTCATAAAATTTTAATTGAAGACACAATCAATTTTGCAACAAGTCTTCTATATAAGAGCCCTGCAGCAGTTTCAAAATATGTTCACGAATTCTGATACTCCTCCTCTCAAAAAGTAGAGCGTTAATTCTTCTCCCTTTGATTGTAGGCAAGATTCAGTGACTTGCTCCTAATAGAATATAGTAAAAGAGATATTGTGTTAACTTGGAGTCTAGATCATAAAAGGTATCATGGGCTCATCCTTGCTCTCTCTCAGATCACCTGCTCTTGGGGAAAACAGCTGCTTATGTTGTAAGGACATATCAGATAACTCGATGAAGAGGCCCACATGGCAAGAAAAGGAGGCCTCCTAGGAACAGCAATGTGAGTGAGCCATCTCAGAAGCAGATCCTCCAGTTCAACGCAAACCTCCAGCTGACTGAAGCCCTGGCCAACATTTTGACTGCGACCTCATGAAATATCTTGAGGCAAAACCACTCAGTTAAGCCACTCTTCAATTCCTCATCACAGAAACTATGAGATAACAAACATTTGTTGTTTTAAATCACAGGTTTTGGTGGTAACTAGTTATGCAGCAATAGATAAATAATAGATTTTGATACCTGGAAATAAGGAGTTGGCATAACAGAAACCTAAACAGTGGAAATACTTTTGGAACTAGATTATTAGCAAAATATGAAAGGACTTACAAGGTAAGCTTTAATGAAAGCTTTAAAAGCTTCAAAGAAACTGTAGAAGATTAATGACTGCTGAGGAAGCTGTGGGTGAGAACTTAAAGGAAAATAAGGAATCTTATTGGTAGCTGGAAGAAAGGTAATCCTTTATGTAGTGCCAGAAAGTTTAGCAACACTACAGTAGCAAAGAAAGCAGAAAGTGTGCCTAATGAATGACATGATCTAATTATGGACACTTCCAGACAAAAGGTTTAAGATATCATCTGGTTGCTTTTTCTTGTCATAGTAAAATGCAAAAGGAGAGGGATAAACTAAAGAAAGGGCAATTAAACATGAAAAACTTGGGAGTTGCAAGTTTTGAAAACTCTCTGCCTCGCCAAATGGCAAACAATGCTAAAATTAAGAAATGGCTTCCAAACAAAGATAAATCCAGAGGCCTGCTAAGAAAACACTGTCTAAGGATGAAGCTAAGGGATAGTTGTAAATTCTTGGTTAAGACTTCAGAAAGATCAAAGGTGGTACCTCAGAGTACCATTCAGTCAAGACAAAAGCCCCTCTACATATTTTTGGGATGTTCCTCACAGATCCTCTCAATCAAACAACAGGCCTCTAAGAAGCTCAAATTAAAGATGTTGTCTCTAGACATCCAGCAGAAACCCAGGGAAAAGAAGGACTTACCTCCAAAAGATCTGTGGTGATGGCCACTGTCTAACAGAATGAATGCCAATAAGATTCACAGAAGACCAACTAAGATTTAAGAGACACAGCTACAACTGAAAGGAACAGAAAAAGTACAACCTGAAAAAGAACTCTGGACCCCCAAATATCTGCAAAAAGGAAGCAGGCTGGGAAAACACCACAGGTCCTACCTGTTCGGGGGAAAAATATATATATATTATTCAGAAGGCATGAGCAAGCGTACAGAGAACAGAGTTAAGAGCTACGGATTATTTCTAGGCCTTAAGTCCTAATCAAGGAACATCCGATCTCTGCCCTGCTGTATTTCAGAACTGTTATGGACCCGTAATTCCTGTGTGCCACCCATTCCCCTTCTTTTGAACGAGCCATCTTGAAAACGGATTTTCCTTGCCCAGTCAAGCCTTCAGATTACTGAAGCCCCGGTCAAAATTTTCACTGCAACCTCACAAGAAATCCTGAGCCAGACCACCCAATTAATCAACTCCTGAATTCCTGACCTACAAAAACTATGAGATACATGTTTGTTATTTTAAGCCACTAAGTTTTCTGGAGTAATTTGTTATGCAACCCACTGCCTTCAAGTCGATTCTGACTCATAACGACCCTATAGGACAGAGTAGAACTGCCCCATAGGGTTTCCAAGGTTGCCATCTTTACGGAAACAGACTGTCACATCTTTATACCTCGGAGCAGCTGGTGGGTTCTAACCGCTGACCTTTCAGTTAGCAGGTAAACACTTAACCACTGTAGTACCAGAGTTCCTTATTTTTTTATGCAGCAAGAGATAACAAAAATAAACTCACACAGTAAATTTCTCTTCACACTCTGTGCCAGTAAAATATGTACTCTGATGGATAAATATGAATGATTCCTTTTTGCAGATAGGCATTATATAATCCAACTAGTTTTTCCTTTTTCATTACCTTCTAAGGAAGTCAGAGTTAAACGTAGTGCTCAATTATAGTAACCAACTCATCTCGGGAGTCTTTTTTAATGAACTACTTTATATATTTTATATATACGTGTGTATACAAAAAAAAAAAAAAAAAACTGAACCAATAAGCAACATCATGTTAAACGGAGAAAAGACTGAAGTTGTAAAGGAGTTCATTTTACTTGAATCCACAATGAATGTCCATGGAAGCAGCAGTCAAGAAATCAAAGGATGTACTGCACTGGGCAAATCTGCTCCAAAAGACCTCTTTAAAGTGTTAAAGAGCAAAGATGTCACTTTAAGGTCTAAGGTGCACCTGACCTAAGACATGGTGTTTTCAATCACCTCATATGCATGTGAAAGCTGGACAATGAATAAGGAAGACTGAAGAACTGACCCCTTGGAAGAACAACCAGAATGTTCCTTAGAAGCAAGGATGGTGAGACTTTGTCTCGCTTACTTTGGAGACATTATCAGGAGGGACCAGTCCCTGAAGAAGGACATCATGCTTGGAAAAGTAGAAGATCAATGAAAAAGAGGAAGACCCTCCTCAAGAAGATGGATTGACACCGTGGCTGCAACAATGGGTTCAATAATAACGATTGTGAGGATGAGGCAGGACCAGGCAGTGTTTCATTTTGTTGTACACAGGGTCGCTATGAGTTGGAATCAACTCAACGGCACCTAACAACAACATACCAAAAAAATCCCAAACCCACTGCCATCGAGTCAATTCTAACTCATAGCGACCCTATAGGACAGAGCAGAACTGCCCCATAGGGTTTCCAAGGCGAGGCTGGTGGATTACAACTGCCAGTCTTTTGGTTAGCAGCCAAGCTCTTAACCACTGTACCACTAGGGCTCTACATATGTGTATGTATGTGTGTAAATGATCTTAAATCCTGAGTTAGGTGGAGTAAAAAAATACTAAATAAATATTCCCTAATAACTAATTCAGGGTCCCTGGGTGTTGCAAATGGTTTGCACTCGTCTACTAACCTAAAGGTTAGCAGTTTATACCCACCCAGCAGTACTATGGAAGCAAGACCTAGCAATCTGCTTCTGTAAAGATTACAGCCAAGAAAACTCTATGGAGCAGTTCTACTCTGTAACACACAGGGTTGCCATTAGTTGGAATTAACGATGACAAGTTTGGTTCAGTATTTTAATAACTATAAGGAAATTAGTTATTCCCCCCCCAAAAAAAACCCACTGCGATCGAGTCGACTCCCACTCATACTGACAGTATAAGATATATGCATTTATATGTGTATGTGTATACATACATATATATATAAAACCCGCTGCCGTCGAATCGATTCTGACTCATAGTGACCCTATGGGTCAGAGTAGAACTGCCCCATATAGTTTCCAAGGAGCGCCTGGTAGACATGAACCGCCGACCTTTTGGTTAGCAGCAGTAGCACTTAACCACTACGCCACCAAGGTTTCCTGTATATGTGTGTGTGTGTGTGTGTGTGTGTGTGTGTACATATGTATATATATGTAATATGTATATATATAATATGTATATATCATATAAATATACTGGTTTGTACGTGTAGCTAAACACCTGTGAAAGCCAGAACCTGTATAAAGCGTAAGTCTGTCAGAGAAGGGAAGCTCGAATACTTTCCACTAAAACGAGTGACAGAAAAGCAGTAAGACTGCACCCTGTCAAAGATGGAAAACTTGAAAGACCTGGAAAAACAAGGCAGTCCTGTTGAGTTCCGGCTGTCACAAGTGCCACTGTATACATACACACACACATACACACACACATCAAAAAAACCACACCAGTGTGTGGTGGTGTTTGCGTTTTGCCAGCAACAAAAAAAAAAATTTTTTTTTTTTTTTTTTTAGCTAGGGCCAAATCTTATACTTCTTTTATGTTTCAGTGTCTAGCACTTTCCCATGGTATGCACACAATAAATAACACATAGATAAATCTTGTATCCGTAAGCATCAATTTAAGAAAAACATAATACATCAATTATCTAATTCAATACATGAATATTGTACCATACACCAAGAAGGTACTATAAGCTTTTCTACAGTAATTATTCTAGAAACATCTTACCTTCAACAAAATAATGACAGGATGGACGGAGACTGATTTGTGCACTGCTTTTTGGCTTTACTGGAGATAGTCCCAAATCAAAGGTTGAATTCAAACTTTCTTTCAAACTTTGTAGCTTTTTTTTATTAGAATCTGGTGTCTTAGGCATTTCCTCTCTCATCTTAGAACATGAGTTCAATGCATTTGATTTAGAAAGTGGTGTACTCACAGCTTTTTCTCCTACCGGTAAAGAAAACTGAGAATAACCAGGAGACGCAAATTCTTTATTTTTCGCTGTACCCAGTGGAAAAAGTGCAAGATTTGGACTCTGCTTATCTTCCTTTGATTGGATAGTAATGCTTCTCCTCATAAAACTTCCGACATGATGTCCTGGTATTAATGCTTGATTTGAAACATAATTTGCATCACTTATCTCCTTAGTACCTAAATACCTTCCAGATGGATCATTTAGAAGTCTATTCTTATGTTTATCTGATGAATGTTCTAATATTTCATCATCAGAATCTTGACTACAAAATCCCAAATCAAAGGTAACAGAGAATAAATCCTTAGAGCAGTCAAAAGCATATTCTCCGTTCTTCAGTTTTTCCTTATGTACACCTCTCAAACTTTCATGAGGTTTCCAATTATTAGTATCACAGATGATTTGATCTTGGGGTTCAGAATCATTGTCTAACAAAAGTTCATCAGTAATTAAGAACTGAGAGATCGGTGCCATTTCACTTACAGCAGTTTTGTCTGACACACCTGAAGGTTTGCATTTACTGTTAAAGGGAGAAAGACTCACATCGTTAAATTCTGTATTAACATCTTCAAACAATAGTAAGCTCTCATCCTGATCAGTGGATAATACTGGGAGGCCACTGTTATCAACATCATGATTCTTTTCTTTAACTAAATACCTTGAAGGGCCTGTGTTTACTTGAACATGATTGTTAGGTACTAAGTTTTCATCTTGAATATCTCCATGTACTTCATCTTTGTAGTCACAGCAGATTGACCCATTACAAATTTTTTCATTATTTGCATCATAAAGGCAACTTATTGGAGAAAGGTGATTATTATTAGAAGATGGTATGTTTAGTGAATTCAAATCTAAATTCCGTTGGGAATTCATAGCTGCCAGCGACATCAAACAGGTGGACTTATCATTTTGTAAATGCTCTGTGTAGGGTAGGGAAACTGAATTTTCAAGTATAGAATCCCTTGTGATTTCATATTCCAAATCTGCGAGTTCACTGAGAGGCGGAGGAGAATGAGATAAAAATCGGTCTACGTTAGCTAGTGCCTTTTTTGTCAATGAGTGACAATTATAAAATTGATCATCAGTTCTAGCTAAATAAAGCTCTTCTTCAAATGGAAGACATAAGCTAGATGAAACCGATTTTTCATCACTGAAACTGTTATAGCCAGAATCTGAAAAATTTCCAGCAAATGAACTAGAAGATTTATTTGTAACCTGACACTTGGTTAATAAAACACATGGCTGATTAACAACATTTTTATCGGTAGAACATGTGGCAGCAACTTCATCTGTATCTGATGCCATTTTATCACTTGGTAGGTCTACCTGAAAAGTGTTTTCAGCAGTAGAATTTCCTTTGGTATCAAAGGAATCCATAACACCATCGTTTTCTTTTCTAGGCTTATCTTTTATCATTTCTTTAGAAGCTTTGTTCTTTAGAGAAACAACTTTAGTGGGTTTAATATGAGACTGTTTAAGAATTTCAGAACATTCTTCATCATATTCAGTCACTAGGGATGAATGGCCTTGATTTACAGCCTTTGTAAATAAAGATTCCTTGTTATCAGTAAAGATGCCATCAGCAAGAGGACTATATTCGTTCCTGGGTACACTAAATGTTGAGTTAACATCCTCCATTTGTAAATAAGGTTTAATTTCCAGTTCATAGCTACATTCTTCCTATAAAAAAGAAAAATAAAAAAGGCATGGGAAAATAAAACCAATTCTAAGAGATGTTTGACACTTAAAATATTTTCTAAGCATATTACATCATCCAAATGACTTTAGCTTTCTTTTATATCTTCAGGAATTATTCTGATAAATCAAACAAAATTATAAATGACATTACTGTGAAATTATTGTAAGTTATTTTTAATTCACCTTTTTTTTTTTTAATATATCCCTAATACACGGCACTGGGTGGGGGGAATACTTAATTGGAAACCCTGGTGGCATAATGGTTAAGTGCTATGGCTGCCAACCGAAAGGTCAGCAGTTCGAATCCACCAGGCACTCCTTGGAAACCCTACGAGGCTGTTCTACTCTGTCCTACAGGGTCACTATGAGTCAGAATTGACTCAACAGCAATGGGTTTGGTTAATAATCATATGTTTTCTGTGTATTAAGTAACTATTTGTATAAAGAACAAATTTAATAAATACGTAAAATAAGAATATAAATAAGTTTTTTCATTTCTAACATTTAATCAAACAGTTATTCTGATAATTTCCTAAAAATAGTGCTGCCGTTAGATATTTAAGAAATTAATATGGCATATAGGAGACACTGAATAAATGTATATTAATGTGGTGGCACAGGTTTTGCTGGGCTCCACACCAATTACTTTATTCACAAGTATTTATGAACAATAGCTAATAATAAAAACAACAGCCACAACCATGGACCAGTTACTGTTCTAAGTAGTTCACATGTTTTAAGACATTTAATTCTTACAACAATCCTATGAAGTAGGTATTATAATTATCTCCATTTCACAGATAAAACTGAGGCACAGAGAGGTTTTGTAACTCACACACACACAATTAGTAAGAGGTAGACTTGGGATTCTAACCCAGGCATTTTGGATTTCACATTCATAATTGGTTCACTATCCTGACTCTCTCAAGGAAGAAAAATGAGAATCAACAATTCCCTAAATTACCATGATACAAGACAGACATCAAATGAATTAAGTAACAGAGACTATTTTATGTTAATAAATCCCAAACTAACAAGAATCTTAAATTATCTTTACAAACAGTTTCTATAAATCATTAAGTATATTAAAGTACTACTCTGGTTGGACTATCAATATTTATACATAATAATCTTCCCCTAATTAATTAAATCTATTTTGGTCCTAAGTCAGAAAACTAACTCCTTATTGAGATTACAAGGAGCTGTAAAGGAAAATATTTCCAGCCATAATTATTCATAATAATGACTTCAAATTAAGAAGAATAAAGATTAATAATTCTGGTTTCGTTATCATACCAGCAAGAGAAAGTTACAATAAAACCCTACCTCTTCATGTCGCATTCCTTCTATCATTTGCATAATGCTTATAAAATGGTGGCATCGATCTGAATGGTCAACCAGATGGATAGGAAGAGGATGATCCTGCCACACTCTCCATTCAGAGAGAGAGAGCTGATGAATTCCAATGGCTGGTTCTTGAGCCTTGATTAAATATTTGAAAAATAATAATGATAAAAACACATACACATACTGAGATTTCACAAAGGAATTTAAAAAATATGGTTAATCAGCCCAAACATAGTCTTAAGTACTTTGAACTAAAATCGCAGGAAAAAAAAGAGAAAATTTCAGAAAATCTAAGGGTGTCCTCTTAAGTATATTCTTAAAATAATTTATATGAGTCACTATTTGAGCATACTTACGCTTACATAGCTCCATGTTCTAAGCAAATATTTAAGAAAACGTTTGACTTCAAATCTACTGTTTTCCTAGATTTATATCTACAACCTAATAAGAAAACACTCATAACCTCTCAGTGATATTGATCCCCACTCTTCATGCCTGCTGCCATTCCTCATTCTCCCTGTTAGTGAATAAAATACAAATTCTGATAGCCATATATTCAAGCCCATAAATCTTCTAAAATAAATCTTTCCTAAGATTGTTTTCCCAATAATTTGGGCACATATGCAACGCTTGATCAATTCTCTTAACCAATAATTAAGTTCACCAATAATTTATTCATAACAAGGAAAATAAACAATAATACTCAATTTAAAGTTTTAACTATAAAATCAAAAAAATAAAAACCAGTTGTACGAAGATGCTCATGATAGCACTATTTATATTAGTAAAATATTGAAGAAAATCCCAAAATACATCAAAGAAACAGTCAAGCAAACTATGATATATTGCAGAGTAAAGCTGACAACAAGATCGATTATGCCAATACACAGGTATGTTTACACTATAGAAAGTAACAATGGAAAAGCAGAACTTACGTGAACATATCACAATGATGTGAAAATACATATGCAATAAATATATGAAAATTTGTAGTTTTATAAACTTAGACTTCAATTATTATTTTTTAAACTGCTTCTATTTTATTTTTTTAAGTAAGTTGACATTCTCATTACGAACATATCTACTCCCAAAGTTATTGCATAATCATTATAAAAAGCATCAGAAAATGTGTCCGACTTACTGATCTGAGTTCCTTATTTTGTAAAGATGGAAAATGAACTTGAGGCAATGTTATCTCCTTAATTTCATCGCCATCTCTTAATCTATAAAGTCTGTTCCATAATTTAAATTCTTCTTCTGATAAGGACCAATCTTTCTTTGAGTTATTCTGCCTCATTCCTAAAAGTCAAAAAAAAAAAAAAATTGGAGAGTCAAAAAACAAAAAAACCTGCAAAGCAAACACAAAATACACTATATCAACTCAAACCCTCCACCTGTTTACTCATGTCTGCTAAACCAGTGATTCTACCCCTTAAAACTATTATTCTTCCTATAAAACTATTACTGCTTCTACAAGTCTCCTAAGCTCCTCTCACTTCTTTGAAAGTACTACTGTGTCAGCCTGTCTAAGAGCTAACCTTCTGGTAACGAATTTTTTAACACAACAGAGCCAGGGAGCTATGCCCTCAGTCCTGTCTTCTTTTGTACTCTTTCCATTCTTGTTGCTTAAGAATTGATGCCTTTAAGTTATTGGTGCTGGCAAAGAATGTTGAATATACCATGGACCACCAAAAGAACAAACAAATCCATCTTAGTACAGCCTTGGAAGCGAGGATGGCGAGATTTCATCTCACATACTTTGGACATGTTACCAGGAGGGATCATTCCCTGGAGGACATCATGCTTGGTAAAGCAGATGATCAGTGAAAAACAGGAGGACCCTCCTCAAGAAGACTGACTGACACACTAGCTGCAACAATGGGCTCAAGCATAACGACAATTATGAGGATGGAGCAAGACCAGGCAGTGTTTTGTTCTGTTGTACACAGGGTCTCTGTGAGTTGGAACCGACTCGGCAGCACCTAACAACAACAAAGACCTGGCAGAAGCAGAGTGAGATAACTTACAAATGAAAACTAGTACATGATTCTATCATAACAGTGCTGGAAAGGTTATCTGAGGCTTAAGGGGAAAAAAAAAGTCAAGACCAAAAAGGGTTTTTATCTTAAGACTTAACAAACAGGGGAAAAAAAGTGGTGGAGGGAGTAGACCTATTGCTTTAAAATAGCATAATAATAGGTATTTTTAAAAAATGGTTAGCAACTTAATCCTTTTTTGGCTTTCATAATATCCATAAAGGAAAATAATTATCAAACTCAAAAGAATAAGCAGTATGAAGCAGGAAATCTGGCCCAATACAGGTGAGAGCAGAGGAGAAAAAAAAAATACTGCATTAGGAACCAGGGAACTTCTGTCTCAGGTATTCCCAAATACTGCGTAAGAAGCTTTAATAAAAATTGCTTTTCGGCATTTGTTTTCTCACCTGTGAAATAAGGGGTTTGAATTAAATATCTCTCAAGCCTCCTTTTGCCAAAAGGGAAAGAGACCTTTCCCCTTCCCTTTCTTGGAGTATTTCCAAGAGACATCTAAAGTTTGTAAAACCTTTCTTTAACCTTCTGATATGTATGTATGTTGTTGTTGTTAGGTGCCCTCCAGTGGAATTCGACTCATAACAACCCCACGTGACAGAATAGAACTGCCCCATAGGGTTTGTTGTTAGTTGCCCTCAGTCACTACAACTTAGAAAAATGTTTCCTAAAAGCCTAGGAGTCATCTCTTTGAAATATAAACATCCAGGAAGACAGTGCCCCTATCTCCCTTTAGCAGTCTAGGCTAGGCACTTTTCTGGGAACTGTCACCACTTATTCTTTTGGGTGAAAGCACCTGCTAACACAAATGGTTACCTCAATTACCAGAAGAATTTGGGATGAGCTATGAAATAATGTATAGCAAATGGTGCGGTCCTCTTACGTGAGGACAAGTTATTCCTGAGAACATGTGTGTGAAGGATTATAACTGCTTATGGGTATAAACAGAGTAGAACTTCTTTCAGTTTTTGTAATATCTTAGTGAATTGCCTATAATGCACGCTGTAATCTAGTTTAATGCTTATTTGATAATGAAACTGTTTTCTACATTTTGTGGAGAGTTTTCTGGGTTGGCAGGACATTTTTAATATTCCCCCAGTACTGGGATTCTATCAAAAACCCTGGTGGGGTAGTGGTTAAGAGCTACAGCTGCTAACCAAAAGGTCGGCAGTTCAAATCCACTAGGCACTCCTTGGAAACCCTATGAGGTGGTTCCACTCTGCCCTATAGGGTCACCACGAGTCGGAATCGACTGGACGACAGCGGCTTTGGTTTTTTTGCAGGGGTTTCTATCAGTCTCTGTACTGCCTGTGTGTCCTTTCCTTTGCCACATGAATAATTCTTTTTATTCTTTCAAAGGACAATACTCATAGCATCCCAGAATGTACACTGAGTTTTTCCCAAAAAAATGAAGATATGACCATCTACTTAGTAAGAACGGGGGGTAGAAATACAGGAAATTTTCTATTTACCACCCCTATAAGAAAAGAGGAGCCCTGGTGGCACAGTGGTTAAGATCTCAGCTGCTAACCAAAAGATCGACAGTTCGAATCTACCAGCAACTCCTTGGAAATCCAACGGGCAGTTCTGCTCTGTCCCATAGGGTCTCTATGAGTCAGAATCGACTTGATGGCAACAAGTTTGGTTCGGTTTTTAGTTACAGGAAAAGACAGATAACTTACGCTGCAAGTTCCAAGAAGGCTTCTCTGGTTCATAGACGCCATGTGTGATGAACATTTTGTGTAATTCTGGAGTGATTCCATCAGGAACCATTCGCGGACTTCCTTGGTAAAAATGAAGGACCTGCCTGTTACCTGAAATAGCTTTATAAATACTTCTTTTGTTGGACTGACTTTGATTATAAGTCTGCAAAAACAAATTATTAAATATCATATTATTTCTACAATAATCATTTAGCCATAACAAGCAATTATTAGTTTGGATTTCTTGTAAATATAACCTTAAACCCTGATCTACTTAAATACTTAGAAAGGAGAATTTCTGCTGTACTGAATTTTCAAACTTATCAGTAAGCCCATTTGATGAACTCCTGGTGAAAATTATTTTAAAATATATTATTACAAAAGCCACTTTAGTAACTATGTTGCACAAAGGAAATCAATTTATTTAATATATCGTTGTTTTTGAATGAGATTGATATTTGCACGTAAGTGTAAGGTGCTTTTTAAATTTTTATTAGTTCCCTTATTTCAGCTTGTTACTTAACATCTCTGCACTGCAGTTTGATTGTGTGCATACGGTAAGAAAAGCATTACTTGCTCATACAGAGCTATTGGCAGAATTAAAGAAGACAAAGCACATAAAGCATGTAGGGCACTGCACAGTGCAGAGGAAGTGCTCATTACATGTGGGCCAACAGTACTATTTTACAAATAAGAATAGAGAGGTTAAGTGATTTGCCTAACACAGTTAGTTAGAATCCAGTTCCTCTCATTGATAATATATGGTCTTTTACAGGCTACCAGACATTTCATTTATTGATACCACTTTATGGATAAACTGGCTATTACATAAGAACATGAAGAGAACTAGGGAAAAAGAATTCATTTTCAGCATGATTATAAGAGGTATATGAAAATTTTTATGTCGATTTGTTAAAAATATTACAGGGAATGAGAAGGCCTTTAAGGTGAAGGTCCCTGAACCAGTCCCATAGAGTTACAAAAATTAACACTTTAGGTAACAAACAGAAAATAATTTTAGGTACAATATCATATTTAGGAGGGCATATCAAACAAGATTGTTGAAAAGTATGAAATAATTCAAGTCTCCTATGACTCAGAATAAGTATCAGAAAGCTATTCTGTAAAGGGCCAGAAAATAAGTATTTTAGGCTTTGCAGGTCATACACTGTCTCTGGTGCATATTCTTTCATCTTTTTTTTTCCCCCCAATCTTTTAAAATATAAAAACCATTCTTAGCTCATTGCAGTTTAAAAAAAGCAACAAACAAAAAGCAGGTCTCAGAACACAGGGAGATAGTAAAGCAAATTACCCATAACCAGTTGCCGTTGAGTCGATTCCAACTCATAGTGACCCTACACAGGACAAAGTAGAACTGCCCCCATGGGGTTTCCAAGGAGCAGCTGGTGGATTCGAACTGCTGGCATTTTGGTTAGCAGCCTGAGCTCTTAACCACTGTGCCACCAGGCTCCAAAAGCAAAGTAACGCATATTAATTTTTGTACTTAGGTGCTTTTGAATTAATAACAAGTACTAAAATGTTTTTTTTTAATACAGATAAAAACTGTGAAACTGAATCTGGGCAAAAATTCCCTTAATTACAAGAATACTCAGAATTCAACAGAAAGGCAGAAAAAAATCAACCATAATTACTTAACAAATTGTTTGGACTTTGAATGCTAAAATAAAAGGTTAATATTTGTCTTTTGGCCGTATTTCTCTGATGTAAAGTATCAAATCATGTTTCTACAAGTCTGCTTACACGTTCTTCTCGTCCTTCGGCAAGGATAACAACAATCCTGCCTTGACGTTTGCGGCCAGTTCTACCCATTCGTTGTACAAGACGAATTGGGCTCTTCTGGGCGTCAAAACATATTATAAGATCAACTTCCCCTATATCCAAGCCTTCTTCACCAACACAGGTAGAAACCAATGTGTTGTAACCACCATCACGAAACTGTTTCACTACCTAAAACAAAAATGATTTAAAATTAACCAGATGCAATTGTAAGAATCATAAATCATTTTTTTCCACTCTCCCCCAAATGGTGAAATTAGATTAAAAATCAGCATCAAAGATACCACTGAGTAAGAAAAAAGAGGTTGCAAAATGGAAATATAAGCCAAAAAGAATTATGGGAAAATGGAAAAGGCAATTCTAATTCCTTTGCTTTTAATAATGGTTACGATGCCAAAAGGGTTTGCCAACAATTTATTTAGGAATGAGAAACTCTAGATGTTTGGATTTTTTTTTTTTTTTTAGCACCAGCTGAAAGAAGGGGCAAAGGGCAGGTAAATAACCTAGAGTAATTATTTCCATTTATCATATCCAAACCTGGATGTACGGTTACATGTATCTAAAACAAGAACATTTTATTGCTCCTAGAATTCATCTTACCTTTTATACTGCCATTCCAGGATTTCTCTCTGATCAGTTTAATGAAACTACAATAGCATGAGAATGAGTTAAAGAACAAAAATCAATGAAGCATCTTGAAAAACTTACTAAAGCCTTATAAACTTAGTTCTCAACTGCTCTGATCCTCAGTTCCCCCACATATATCAACACCGAACTTGTAAGTTTATATATGGCAGAGTGGTGTGGTAATAATTAAATAAGATAGTATCAATGGATGGCTAGAGAATAGGAGCAAAAATTAAAAGATGGTATTCCAGAGGAATAAGTCATGCTTTTGACTAATGCCTTTATGAATGTGTATTAAAACAGAAGAATGCCTAAACAAAATGGCTAGTATGAAGGACAGGTATCAGACCTACTATACAAAAAGTAATTCCAGGAGAAAATATTAGGGGAGTATACATAAGAAAGAATATGAACTCTACCAAATTATAAAAGATAGTTATGGACCCACCAGGAAAGACTATAAGGGCCTTTTGAAGCTCAAACATCCTACTCCCCTGTAAGTATCAAGGATGAATAATTGAGACAAAATTATTTAACTAGATGACAACCTGAAATGGCTTATAATAATAACTACTATGTATGAGAACATGCTATGCGCCAGGTACCATACCAAATGCTTTACACATTAGTTACTACTCCCAACAACTCTATTAGGTAGATATTACTACTCTAATTTACCAGAAAAAGAAACTGGGATCTGAGAAGTTAAGCTATATGCCTAAATTCTAATAATTGTCAGCATGTGAATTTAGGTCTGATTTCAAAAACATGTAATCTTAATCCTTAAACTAGTTCTATTGCTAAAAACGACAACCTTAAAAATAGGATAACAAATACAAACTTATCATGTTACGTTCCCTTATAGAACGCTTCCAGCAGCACTGGTCAAAGGATTTTCCTTTAATATGGAAACTTCAGAGTACAGGGAGAACCAGAGGTCAGGATTAAAAGTTAATTCACTTCCTTTTGGAATCTGTAATGACATTAAGCCAAGGAAAGAATAACCTAATATTACCTACATGTAGCTTAATAAAATAGGTATCCTTTTTTGCCCAAATCAAGAAAAAAAAAATGGGCCACGGTGCTAGAGATGTTAAAAAAACAGGAATGTCAAACAATTTCCTTTTCGGTTAACATGCATAAACTGTTACTTATTTACCCAAGGTTGATATAAATCCATCAAGAGTTTGGAAAACAAATATGAACTGGAAGTTATTTAATTAGTCACTCTTTTCTCTGATACATTAACTGGACAGTAAGTCTAAATATTTCTTGAGTATAATTTCTTTGTATTAAATCCTTGGTTTTGAGTTGTCTATAAAGCCATAAACAAAAGTCTTTAAATAAATTAATATTTGATTCTCCCAGTAAAAATGTATGCAGTATCATGAGTGCATACTTATGAAGCAGTCATTAGGTGCTAACAACTGGCACTGATGAATCCTTATTTTCTATCGACAAGGCTAGAAAATGAAAGACCGTATTCCAGAGGAACCAATCATGCTTTTGACTAATGCCTTTATGAATGCCTAATAAAAGAATACCTAAACAAAATGGCTAGTATGGAGGCAGCCACGGTAGGTAATTTTCTATTATTTTCCATAATACTAGAATTTATAACCATTACACTGAATGCTTAAGAGAGGGAAGGAAGGAAAAAGAATGAAAAAGGAAAACAAAAGGCACTGTTCTAAGACACAGGGTTAACTGAGTTAGAGAAACAACAAGCACAACAAGCAATATATACAACTGCCTATTCAATATCTATCTCCTCTGAAACTTGAAATATCCAGTATTCAATCAACACCACCAAACTGGTCAGGATACCATGTTTCCAATCTCCATGAAGGACACCACTATCATTCTGGTTTGGCAGGTTGAAAAACTCTAGGAGTCATCCTTGATAACTCCTTCTTCCTCACAACTTCATATACAGTCCATTACCAAGTTTTGCTAAACATCTCTCAAATTCATCCTCTTTTAACCATATTCACAACACCAAACAATCTTCAGATCTTTTCCAGACTCTTTTGACAGCCTCTCAACAGGTCAGAATCAGGGTCAGGTGTACGGTTAGAGACCTAGAACTCTGGGTGATCCAGGTAACACCCTTACCCCCCAACCTCAATACTCACAGGCCTTACCACCATCTGTCTTGAGACCAGCAAGACTGACCTCATTATGTCTTTTCCTTAGTTATATCAGTCACTACAAGCAGCCCAAAACTCCAGATAATCACTCATCTCGCATGCAGACTCTAATCCCCAGACGGCTCTACATATCTCCATTACTGACCTCATTTCCTACCTCCCCAGCAATAATTTTCACCTTCTTGCTTTAAGTGAAACTTGGTCTCCCATGAGGACACTGCTTTCCATGTAGTGGTGGCTGCTTGCTCCTTCAAAACTCATACTACTGGGCCTGAGGTAGCAGGTATTCTCCCTGCTTCTCCTGCCACTTTCAAACTCTCCTCCCTAACTCTTCACCAAAGCTTCCCAACTTAGACCTAACATCAGACTGTATCACTCACTACTATTGTTGTTGTCATCTACTGACCCAACAGGTCACTCTCCCTCATGCCTCTTAATAGTTTAGCTCCTTACTTGTTGTCATTCTTTTCAACACTAACTCTATCACAATTCTTGCTGATTTTAGTATCCATGTAGATCATTCTTTCTGGCCTTAGAGTCCCTTATCTTTCTCCAAGATATGGTGGCACTTATTTCCTATTCACTTCCAGGATCATATCCTAGACTTTATCATTAATAACTGCTATCCCTTCATAATCTCAATTTCAAGCACTGCAGTCTCTTACACTAACCTCTTGCTTTTACAGCCTTCTAGAACCTCAATTCTGACAATTTTCCAACCCCAGGTCTTATAATGCCACTCATCCTACCATCTTTTCATTGCTTACCCTTTACCCTAGCTTAAGTTCCACTCCCTTGCATGTAACTTCAACTTCCTTGCTCCTCTCTCACTTCATATTTCCCTGGCCAAACTACAACACTGGGTTATACATAACACTAAATAGACAGCTAAAAGGACACTTATTTACAGCATGAGAGCTAAAACAAGGCAGAACATCACCTTGCTCGACCTCAGCTTGGAATATGCATATCAGGCAACTCAAATTGTTCACTAGCCTGCACATGTACACAAATGTACAGTGAATATTGATAAATTTTAGCGAGTAGGAGAATTTGCAAATACAAAATCTATGAATAATGAGGACGGACTATATATTCCATTGTTTATTCAACATCTCTACTTGACGTTAAAAACAGTGCTACTCAAAGAGTATAACCTGTTGCCATGGAGTCGATTCTGACTCACAGCGACCCTACAGGACAGAGTAGAACTACCCCATAGAGATTCCAAGGAGCGGCTGGTGGATTCAAACTACTGACCTTTTGGTTAGCAGCCAAGCTTTTAACCACTGTGCCACCAGGGGGCAGAGCACTGAATGGAATCCAATGAATCTGATGCAATCCCACTCTAATTCAATTCCTGTTCTTCCATCAACTATACATGAAAGAACTGAATTCCAATTTAAATCCATTCAATTCTGTTCTTAACTGCACATATAGTACTTCTTCCTCTGACCCTAACATCTAGATCAGATCTCACAAATTAAAGGGCACAGTCTTCGACTGCCAAGTCTGCCCACCGCTTCAGACACAACCACAGGCTTGGGAGCCCCAGGCTACTCTCACTTCTGACTTGCTGGCAACAAAGTCAGGGCTTTACCCTACCCCCTCAGGTAATAACAGTCACAAGCTTTGAGTCCCTACCTGTCCCTCCACCCCTCAGCTTGCTGGCTTACTACTCCCTCAGTTTGGTAATTCACTGGAATGACTCACAGAAAGCACTCTACTTACAATTACAGTTTATTTGTAGGAAAAAAGGGTACAAATACAGAGACACACAGGGCGAGGTCTGGAAGGGTTCCCAACAGGAACCTTTCATATCTTAAAAAGGGATGTGCCGCCCACCCATAGGAAACCCTGCTGGCATAGTGGTTAAGTGCTATGGCTGCTAACCAAAAGTCAGCAGTTCGAATCCACCAAGTGCTCCTTAGAAACTCTATGGGGCAGTTCTACTCTGTCCTACAGGGTTGCTATGAGCCGAAATCGACTCATTGGCAACGATTTTGGTTTTGTTTTTTTTTTAAACCCGACCACCTGCATCAATGTCTATCACCAACCAATAAGCCCATGGAGTTTCCACATCCAGAGCCTTTATTGGGGCCCCATCATGTAGGCATGACTGACTGAATCATTGCCCAATGGTAGAACTCATGCTCCAACCCCCCTCCTTTGAGGTTGGGTTGATATCACCTGACTATATTTATGGGATGGCCAGCCCCCCCACCCCTGCAAAGATTGATCTCATTAACATAACCTATTAAGTAGGTGTGGCTTGAAATCCTCACCAAAGACATTTTGAAGATTATCTCTCAGGGACCAAAGACAAAGACCAAATTCTTGGAGTACAGTTAATTGTAACCCCCACATTCATGAACTGGTATTGGGCCACAAACTGTTTATTACTGGTCAACAGGGTAAGTACAAAAATTGACAGTAAGGGCTTAGAAACCTAACAGAATAAATTGTGGCACAAACTGTTTAGCACTTAACTACTAGCTGAAAGACTGGTGGTTTGAACCCTCCCTGGGGGGTCTTGGAAGACAGGCCTGGCAATCTGCTTCCAAAACGTCACAACCTTGAAAACTCTATAGAGCAGTTCTACTCCACACACACGAGGTCACCGTGAGTTGGAATTGACTTGATGGCAACTAATAATAACAATAATTTTTTTAAAAATTGGTCTTGAACTTTGTTTCTCATTAATTTTTTTCTAGTAATTCATTTTTATTTTGATTCGAAAGTATCATCAGTCTGTGACATATCGGAAGGAAATAACTTGGTCCCTCATTAGTTCTGAGAGTTTTAAAGGCATTAATCTAGTGGGTATGTCAAAGTAATGCATCCAAAACCAAGCTTCTGATATTCTTTTAAAACATGGCTGTTCTCTGCTCCAATCTCTCAAGAATGACTTCCCATCTCACTCAGAGTAAAAGTCAAAGTCTTTAAAATGGAAGTGGCCTACAAGGCCCTCCATTTCCTCTATGACTTCACCTCCTATTTCTAAATAAATGAATAATTTATCTGATTATTTGCATGAAAGCTCATTGTAGAAAAAACATTATGAAAGAAGTTATGAATAGGAGTAATAAAAATATTCCCACATAAAAATTCTGGCCTACATAAAAATATTATCAATATAAGAGTAATGGACAATGCAAAATCAATAAGGTTTCTGATGATTATCTGACAAACTCAGGAAATGATTGCTTTGGGCAATATTGAAATTGGCCAAAGATGAGGTTGGATACTGAGTATTTCAAATAATAAAAATGTTTGACCCCAAGGCAAAAATCCACTTTATCTTCCACTCATATATAAATGCACGAATAATAATAATCACACACTAGATGGCTGAAACCCTTTAAAGTAACTATGATCAGACTTGACACTGGGTAAAAATGCTGTCATCTTCAGACTCGGGAAAACCTCCTAGACCCTCCCACCAGATCCAGTCAGCTTAAAACCAATTCTTCTAAGTGCAGTGAAAACTGTAACTCGCTGTCATCGAGTCAATTCCAACTCATAACGACCCCATGGTACACAGTAGAACTGCCCTATATGGTTTCCAAGGAGTGCCTGGTGGATTCGAACTGCTGACCTTTTGGTTAGCAGCCATAGCTCTTAACCACTATGCCACCAGGGTTTCCAGGAGGATGAGTATAAAAGCTAGGGGAAGAATGAGAAAGCAATTATGAATATGACTTATCATCTACTGATGTCTACAGAATCAAGAAAGGACCTGTCGAAAAAAATTAATCATTAAAGATATACCTAATTGTCAGTGACTACTCGAGTGTAGATCTACAGCTAATCTGCAAAAACCTGTACACAGTTGATAAAAATCAAGTCTAAAATTTCCCTCAATGTACATTACATACATGGCACTTAGAAAACTTACCTCTTACAGAGAACATAAGGCTAGTTTATATACCTTCCATGTTTCCCTGTGACCACGCTTTTAAAATAAAATTTTAAATAATCCAAAAAAGCAGATAAACTCATTACTGATTTGGAATAAATTATTAAAATGACTCAATTAATTAATGTACCTTTACAGAAGACTCTACAGTGTGATCTCACTTAATGCTTACAGCAACCCTATGAAGTATCCTTACAGATAAGGAAAATAAAGGCGCGGGAAAAAAAAAAAAAAGATTTGTAAGTGATAGAGCCAGGATTCCAACATAAGTAGCATTCCAGACTGTTTCTGATTAACCATTTCACTTTATATTACCTTATTTTAAAAAATTTCAAAACCACAGACATTTGTTTGCATCTTTAGAAATATGCCTATATCTATTTACATGTTTACTAAAAATTTTCTTTACGATGTAGCCAAGTATCTGACCAGTGAGTTAAAATCAAGAAGGCATAAGTGCAAAGCTCATCAATTTTATTTTTATTTTCATTATCTCCAAAAATAATTACCTCTACTTGCTCCTTGTGGGTAAAACCCTTCGTGCTTTTCCCTGAGGAATGGCCAACGAAAGTCATTACTTTAATAACTGGCTGATGTTGAAAAAGCATTTCTGCAATTTCTTGAACACTATCTCGAAATGATGAGAAGATCATAACTCTGGTCTCGTCACATTTCTTTTTGGAGGTGTTCTGATCTATGTAACAAAAAATGCCTTAATTACAAACTTTTAAAAAGCATATGAAGAACTAGTTCAGAAAACAAGCTTGAAACTACATACTAATCAACAATAATTCTTCTAAAAAATTTAAGGCATCTTGACCTTTTTCTGGTTTTCCCCTCTAACTTCTCTAGTAATTTCAATAATCTTGGCTCCCTATCTCTCATTGGCTGTCATAAAATTCTGAACAAATCAAATAAGAATTACCTGAATCACTTTTGAACAGTCTTTTGATTCATACATGATTCCTGTTTGTCCCCCTTTACCTTCTTGACCTCCTGAGACAGACAAAAGCAAAGAACTACACAGCTCACACTAATTTCAAAAATCTTCCCTTTCCTTTCTGTTCCTTAAATGCACTATCTTAATCCCGGCCATGGTATTCTGTCATTGAATCTATCACATTTTCACATTCTCCAAAGATAACTGCAAATTATACCCTCCAGTCATCACAAAGCTGTTCCCAATGTCTCTGTGATTAGAAGGCAATGATGTTGTTGTTAGGTGCTGTTGAGTCAATTTCAACTCATAGCGACTCCATGTGACAGAGCAGAACTGCCCCATAAGGCAGTTCTCCTCCACATCTTTCTCTCACAGAGCTGCTGGATGAGTTCTTACTGCCGATCTTTCGGTTAGCAGTGATCTTATTTATCTGGTGCTGCGATAACAAAAATACCACAATTGGGTGGCTTTAACAAACAGAAATTTATTTTCTCACAGTTTGGGAGGCTATCAAAGTCAGAGCGGCAGCTCTAGGGAAAGGTTTTCTCTCTCTGTCAGCTCTCAGGGGAGGTCCTTGTCTTTTTGAGCTTCTGCTCCTGGGTGATCTTCATGTGGCTAGGCATATCTCTTCCCCCATCTCTGATTCATTCGCTTGCTTCTTTAATTTCTTCTATATCTCAAAAAAGATTGACTTAAGACACACCCTAAACTAATACAGTCTCATTAACATAACAAAGAAAACCCATTCCCAAATGTGATTACAACCAGAGTCATAGGGTTTAGGATTTACAACACATATTTTTGAGGGACACAATTCAATCCATAACACTGTCTTACCTCTAAACTGTCTTCCTAGGTTATCACAACCATTCCTGAGACACTCAAGTTTATCTGTATATGTGTAAATATATATATTTTATATATGCGTAAATACAGTCCAGACCTTTTTTTTTGAGATCCAGATTCACTTATTCAATGTCTGCTTGACTTCTCCACTTGAATGTCTCAAAGGCATCTCAACATGCTTTCTGTTTCTTTTCTATGTGCTTCTTAATGTTCTCTGTTCATAAATAATCTGCAAATACACACACACGTACACACCGATATGACTCCTTTTTCCCTTCATACTCTATATCCAATCCATCAACAAATACTGTTAGCTCCAACTTCAAAATATATCTAGGCTCTAACCACTACTCAACACCTCCACCACTATTGCTTTCGTGCAAACCACCGTTACCTGGCAATCATTCTAAATGATTACAACAGCTTAACTGGTCAACGTCTACACCCCACAAAACTACCAGAGTGATCTTTTAAAAACCTAAGTCACATCATCTCACTCCAATGCTCTACCTACCTCTGTTAATAGTCACACAAATCACAAACATTCATAGAATAAAATCCAAAGTTCTGACCTTGATCTACAAATCCTATAAGATCTAGCCCCTAACCACCTTTCCAACCTTCCCTAGTACCAACTCTTACCCTCATTCACACTTCTCTAGCCACACTGGCCTATTTAACCAAACCAAACCAATTCCAACTCTTGGCGATCCCACGTGTGTCAGAATAGAGCTGTGCTCTATAATGTTTTTAGTGGCTGACTTTTTGGAAGTAGATCACCAGGCCTTTCTTTCAAGGAGCCTCTGGGTGGATTCAAGTACCCAATTGTTTGACAAGCAGCAGAGCACTTGATCGTCAAGCACCACCCAGGGACTACTGGCCCGTTTACTGGTCCTTAATCACACCATAACCTGGAGCCCTGGTAGTGCAGTGTTTAAGAGCTCAGCTGCAAACCAAAAGGTCCACAGTTCAAATCCACCAACTGCTGCTTGGAAACCCTATGAGGCAGTTCTATCCTGTCCTATAGGGTCACTATGAGTCAGAATCGACTTGACAGCAACTGGTTTGTTTTTTTTTTTAATCACACCATACATTCTACCACCTCAGGGCCTCTAGATCTGCAATTCCCTCTGCCTAGAATAATTCTCCCTCAGAAATCCACAAGGCTTGCTACCTCACTTCCATCAGGTATCAGGTCAAAATAACCTGAAAGACAGGCCTTCTCTAAACACTATCTGAAACAGTACTCCCCCCATGACTACCTCTTTACCTGTTATTTTTCCTACCATTACATTATATATTGTTCTACTGTTTCTCCTGTATTGCCCTAGACTTACTTTTCTTTTTTCAAACTACCTTATTCTTAACATTCTCACCACTCCCTTTGCCCCCCACCCACTACCATCATGTCGATTCCAAATCATAGTGATCCTACAGGACCGAGTAGAAATGCCCCATAGAATTTCCAAGGCTCTAATCTTTATGGAAGCAGACTGCCGCATCTTCCTCTCACGGAGCAGGTGGTGGGTTTGAACTGCCAACCTTTTGGTTAACAGGTGATCACTTAACCACTGCACCACCAGGGCTCCCTTCTTTGCCCCCATCCTCCCAAATTTCTCAAGAGCTTTTGTAGATTCATTAACCAGCACAATGAAAAGCCCACCTTCTTCATGAGAACTGTTAGCACAACCTAACAAGTGAGAATTTTTAGCTCTTTTAATAACTTTGTCTCATCTTGAAACGAATGAATATGACCTACCATTCCATGACTTGAAGTGCTGAACTACAACTTCTTCTAATTTCTTTAGCTTTGGATGACTATAGAAAAATTTCTTATCTTTGTCTCCTGCCCCCAAAAGAAGAAAAAAAATTACTTATTTTTTCTATATTCAGTTATCTCTCCAGTTCAAAATTGATATGTTAAAACTTATTTCCTTTTAATTTAAACAGTAAGTAGCATCTGGGTAGCACATAAGCCTTAATGTAAAACAGTTTTTTTTGGAAATTTCACTGAGAGAGAATCCAAATGGAAATCAGCAACAAAGAAAAAATATATGTATTTAGTTAAGTTCTAAATCAGTTTTTGGTAATTCTGAGAATTTCCACTCCCAGTAACAACAACTATTGTCATCTATTAAATATTTAAAGTCCTTGGATATATATCAGCTCATTTAATCCTAACTTAAAGAACAAAATCTTTAAACATTTAACAGATCTGTTGCTACAAAAATGTAAGTAATCATGAATAGGCACATGCAATGATGGAGCAAAATTTCAAAATTAATCATGATAAAGAGAAACAATATAAAACGTCAAAAGAAAAATCAAACCTTTTCGGATAGCAGAAACACCACTTTCTGAAGTATTACGTGTATGTGCAAACATGCCCTCTAGATGACTAAAGAGTTTCATGAAGTCTTCATTTCGGCCGAGTTCATTTTTTGTCCGAGTCATTCCTTCATAAATTAAGAAAAGGTTTTCCAAATAAGTAAACTTGATAGCTAAAATAATCAAGTTTATTTCCTAAAAAATTAATTTTTAGCAATAAATAAATGCAAGTTTTTCCAATTTAAATATGAAAACCATCCACTTTTTTTCCAGTTCCACATACACATATGTATTGATGCATGGCTTTCTTTTTTTCCTGAAATTTATCAAAAACCAATAAGGCCATTTGCTACATAATTATCCCATTGCTTTTTATAAGTAATAACATTTGCAATAATCCAAAACTGTTCAATATGTTATCTTAAGCCAAAATAATACATGGCAATGTTTTTAAAAATAATTTCGCAGATTTTACCTTTAGTTCCATCCATAATTCCACAAAGGAATAAATATAATGATCTCATTCCCATTTGCTGCAGTAATTCATAACCATGATATAAACTAATACAAACAGCAAACTCTCCCTCAATTATGCCTTGCTGTAGTCCCTAGAAAAAGAAGCATATACCAAATTTAACCAGAGAGAGAAATGAAGACATTTTCTTCCAACCCAACTGGTCAGGCCAATAGTCAGTGTAACATTTACAATGTAATCGAAATGATCATAACAATTATTCCCTTCTATACTGACTAAAACTGATCAACTTTATTGAATGTTATGTTATAGGTTATTGCTATGGAAAGGTATCGATGTATTTTTCATATAAAATCTTTCTTTTTATTTTTTCTTGAATGCAACAGGAAACAAATTTTAAAGAAAATAAGGGGGGAAATGTTTGTCATATACTGTTTCTCTTTATATGTACAGTATTAGCAGTCTACAGATTTGTTTGTTCTTTTAAAAATATTTAATAAGCACCTATTATATATCAGGTACTGAGCTGAATATCTGGTATACAATGGAAAATACGTCCCATATGGGTCTGTCCTCACAAATGTTTCTGGCAATCAGCACAAATATTTAATCAGAATGTTTAACACCAACATTTAAAACCAAGTATACATGCCAAAATAATATCTGGCACTGAGCACCTGACACTGCTCTAAAAAAAAATCACTTATACAAATTCATTTAATCTTACAAAATCCCTAGAAGGTAGGTACTATTTTTATGCCCAGTTCACACAGGTAAGGAAGTTCACACAGCTGGGAAGTACTAGAGCTAGTATCTGAACCCAGGGAATTTGGCCCCGAATCCTTGTGGTTTTCACCACTACTTTATATACTGTCTCTCGCAGAAAAGTACACATTCCTTTTCTAGAAGCCCGAAACAGGTTTATCTAAACGATATGATAGTTTTAAAAGAAAAGTATTGAGAATATATTTTCACTATTTCTTTTATCTGGATGAAGACTTTTGTTCTCTACCTCACACTTTCAATAGCATTTAACTGGTATGTATAACATGCACATTTATAGGAAAAAGACCTGGCAATATACTTCCATAAAGATTACAGCCAAGAAAACCCTATGGGGCAGTTCTGTCACAGAGGGTCACTGTGAGTCAGATCGGCTCAACGGCACACAACAACAACATAACATAGGCATTCAGTAATAGTCATTTTAAATGTTTCCAGGATAATAAATACCGTAAAATGGCACCCTAATTACCTGAAAAGGTAGAAGCACCTCCTTGCAAAATATAAACTCTCACCACTAAAATTAAGCTCAACCGGTTTAAATCTACTATTTCAAATTTCAATGAACTTTTAACTACTAGCAGAAATTAAAACAAATGTTAGTAAACCAACCAAACCAAACCCTGTCGCCACTGAGTTGATTCAGGCTCATAGCGTCCCTATAGGAAGGAAAAGAACTGCCCCATAAAATACACTGCAATTTTACAAAAAAAAGGCTCACTTAGCAGTCCCCCCAAACACTACAGGATAAAAGCCCACATTTCCTGTTCTAACATTAAAAGCTCACTCCTAAGAGGTTACAACCTAGATTAATGATCATATCTGACTTTCTCAATCCTCTACCCCAGTCAAATTGGTTTGCTCATTGTCTTCTTCATGCCTCCGTTTTGGACTGCCTCTATTCTTTTGCACATGCATTTCCACTCAGCTCAAAGAATGACTCAATGCCTTTTTGTGCTTGTGAACTTATCTTCTGACTTTGTATCCAGCCTGGTGGATATATTCCTGCTAATCAAACTACTTTTTTTCCTACAGAGGTTAGAAATAAGTCACTTACCATGATGCACTCTCTAACCTCTGGTATAGAGAATAAGACTAAATGTTTTGGGTCTAAAAGTTAGTTAGAACGTTGCCCCATGACCCTGTGACTTTGCAATACAGAAAGGGACTAAAAGACCAATTCTCTATTAAAAGTTAAAAGACAAATCTATCTTAATTCAAACCATTAAATGGTATTCTTGCTACATTTTTTCATGCTTTTATAAACTATATAAATAATATCTAAGTTCTTTATGAGCTAATATTTAACAGTAAAATTAAACATATACAAAAAACAAAACAAAAAATTTTTGTTCCTGGTTCTGAATAAAAATTTAATCTATCATCAAAATGTATTTAGATTTACCTACCACAATATTTGGAGATGGGTTTTTCCTAAATTGATCTCTTGCCAGAATTAGCTGGTATTTTGTAAGGCTGGGGATATCCCTTCTCATTAAAACATTCCTCTGAATCAAAGAACTGGCAAATGCTTCCAAAATCTGCAAATTTTAAAGCAGTTTAATCTTTGTTTAAAAAGTAAATTTTCAAATACAATCATTTCCTTACATACTAAAATAGGAGTTACACAGCATTTCAAATTCTCATGGGCTCCAGACTTCCTAGAGCCACGGAGGGTGAATGAACCCCTGCAGCTACTGCCCTGGATAATCAATCTTTAAACCTTAAAACAAAAATATTCACTGAAGTCTCCTTAAAACCAAACAGTAGTTTAGCTTAACTAGTAAAAAACGTCTGCCTTGAGCACTGTACTCTTTTAAAAACTATTTACATGGGATCAAATTGATAACAGCAACTTAAAAGATCAGATAGGAACCTCAGAGAAAACAAATAGAAGAATATAGTATCACTAAACTGTACATGTAGAAACTGTTGAACTATTGTATGTTATGCTGCGTATATTCTCAATGATAAATTTAAAACTTTGCAATTACATAAAAAATAGGAGTTATATATTAAAAAGTCTGTCTCAAAATGAATTTTTAAATAAACACAGCAAAGATAATAATAAAACTTTAAAGCACTTGACATCTACCCTAGATAATATCCACAAGAGTCAGCATAAGCTATTATTAGATTCAGTTATAATTTAGAAACACATTTGTTTGTTTATTTCTTAATTCCTCTTCTGCCTCCCGCCTCCCCCCCAGCACACACCGTAATTTAAGCACCATGAAAGGAGGGCCTTTGATTTCTTTATAAGCACTTAGTGATAGTATGTTGCATCCTCATCCTCAGTGTCTAAAACAGTCTGGCACGCAGGCCCTCAGTAAAAATTTGTAGATGGTTCAATAAATCAAAAGGTAGTGGATATATTTAATTTCATTCTTTGATTCAATCTTTCAACAAGTATTTAGTAGGCACCTATTATGTATCTCTGAAAGCAGAGAATACCAGAAAGCTGTTTACCTGTGTGGATCAAAAACAAATTACAGGTAATATTGCAGAGAATGGGAATTCCAGGAAACTTCACTGGGCTCATGCAGAACCTGTACATAGACCAACAGGCAGTCATTTGAACAGAATAAGTGGATACATCGTGGTTTAAAATCAGGAAAGGTGTGCATTTAAAATCAATCTATACGCCGAGCAAATAACCTGAAAAGCTGGATTATATGAAGAAGAATGCAGCAGCAGGATTGGAAGAAAGCTCTTTAACGACCTGTGATATGCAGACGAAACCACCTTACTTGCTGAAAGAAGACTTGAAGTACTTACTGATGAAGATCAAACACTACAGTCTTTAGTATGGATTACATCTCGACGTAAAGAAGCAAATATTGTCACAACTGGACCAATAAGCAACATCATTAAATAAGCAGAGAAAAAATCCAGTTTGTTAAAGGTTTATTTTACTTGGATCCACAATCAACGCCCATGGAAGCAGCAGTCAAGAAATCAAAAGATGTACTGCATTGGGAAAATCTGCTGCGAAAGATCTCTTTAAAGTATTTGAAAGCAAAGATGTCACTTTGAAGACAAAGGTGCACCTAACCCAAGCCATGGTATTTTCAACTACCTCATATACATGTGAAATCTGGACAGTGAATAAGGAAGACCAAAGAAGAATTGATACATTTGAACTATGATGTTGGTGAAGAATGTTTAGTATACCACGGACTGCCAGAAGAATGAACAGATCTGTCTCAGAAGAACAGCCAGAATACTCCTTAAAAGCAAGCATGGCGAGACTTTGTGTCACCTACTTTGGACACGTTATCAGAAGGGACAAGTCCCTGGAGAAGGACATCATGCTTGGTAAGGTCAGCGAAAAAGAAGACCCTCAAAGAGATGGACTAACACATTGGCTGCAACAATGGGCTCAAACATAGCAATGATTGTGTGGATGGCACAGGAATGCGCAGTGTTTTGTTCTGTTGTGCTTGGGGTCGCTATGAGTCAGAACCAGCTCGACTGTACCTAATAACAACAATATTATGTATTAAGCATTGCCCTAAATGCCTGAGATATTGTCGTTAAGACCAATGGACTCTCTATTTTCATATAGTTTACATTCCAATGAAAGGAAGTAAATAACAAAGTGAACAAATAAATTAGATAATTTCAATTATGATAAATGCATTTTGTATTTCCCCTGTACAGACGGTTTTCTACCACATACAAAACATGGTGCTCATTCTAAAAATTTGAAAGGATTCTTCAACAACATATTAATTATATAAAATGAGGTTACTATATAATCTCACATAAAACAAAAATCCTCACAACTGGACCAATAAGCAACACCATGATAAACAAGGAAAAGACTGAAGTTGTCAAGGATTTCATTTTACTCAGATACACAACACCCTGCAGGGGTCAAGAAATCAAACGACGCACTGCATTGGACAAATCTGCTACAAAAGGCTTCTTTAAAGTGTTGAAAAACAAAGATGTCACCTTGAAGACTAAGGTGTGCCTGACCCAAGCCATGGTGTTTTCAATCACCTCCTATGCATGTGAAAGTTGGAGGATGAATAAATAAGACCGAAGAAGAATTGATGCCTTTGAATTGTGGTGCTGGCAAAGAAAATTGAATATAGTAAGGTCTGCCAAAAGAATGAACAAATCTGTCTTGGAAGAAGTACAACCAGAATGCTTCTTAAAAGCAAGGATGGAGAGACTACGTCTCCCATACTTTGGACGGGTTATCAGCAGGGATCAGGAGGGACATCATGCTTAGTAAGGTAGATTGTCAGCGAACAAGAGGAAGACCCTCTTCAAAATGTCTATTTACACAGTAGCTGCAACAATGGGCTTAAGCATAACAATGATTGTGAGGATGGCACAGGACTGGGTGGTACTTAGTTCTTTGTACCCAGTGTCACTATAAGTCAGAACCAACTTGACGGCACCTAACAACAGCAACATATATTCTCACAACAAGATTCTGTTAACAAAAATAATTTTATTACCAGTTCATCTACCAAAACCCTGAATTGTGATTAAAATGGCCCACCTGGATATATGCCTTTTGGATTGCTGCAAGTTCTTCACCAAGGGGAACAACAACCTTCTCAACTCGTCTTTCATGAGAATATGGTAAAATATCTGGAGAATCTTCAGAACGAAGCTCTATCTTCCCAATCAGTAGGTTAGTAATAACCTGTTGCACAGCCTATGCAAAATCAATTTAGTATAATTATATTACACGTCAATTTTTTTAGTTTAAGTCGCTACCAGAATTAAAATAGTAGTAAAATTTTGAAAGATGCATTAAAAATTCATATTGTTAAATATCTTTAAAAAACAGGCAAAACTATAAAGAACATCAGAAGTGGCACAAAACAAAAAATCAATTGCCAGCAAGTCAATTCCGACTCATGGGGACCCTACAGGACAGAGTAGGACTGCTGCATAGTTTCCAAGGCTGCATCTGTAAAGATTTACATCTTGTGATGCAGAAAGTAATGTGCTCAAAAAAAAAAGTTGTTGGTTCAAGTTTAAAGGACAAAAGAGCCATCTTGAAGAAGCTTGCTATGACCAAAGCTGGAACAATCTGAACAACAAAATTAATTAGTACTGGATTGTAGCCCACAGACTAAAACATCCATTAGCTCATACTGTTGTAAATAATTGAGTTAATAAATAAATTGCTGAGAAAAGATGGCTCTTCATTATAAAAGAATTCTAATTAACAAATGTAAAAGAAGTGAGGGCAGTAGGAAACAACAATCAGGCAACAGTACAGAAATAACTGTTACAAGGAAGAACCTTCTGTGGATGCTAAAATTAGAAGGCAAAATGTGATGAGAAACAGGATACTTGCATAGCATCAAAATATCTCCCTGTAAGATACTTATTCATTACAAAGGGAAGGCAATAGTAATTTTACAGTGGAAAAACCCTTCACCAAATCAAGATTAACATCACACGTAACAAAACATGCTGCCATCACATACCCTCTGGTATGTTATGCTGAGAAAGGCACACTTTCATTTCTGGGACATTCTTGCTCAAAATCTATAACCTCACTTTAATCAAGACAAAGCAACAGACAAACCCAAACTGAGCAACATTCTACAAAATAATTGTCCACTACTCTTCAAAACCATCAAGATCATGGAAAACAGAAAAGACTGAGGAAATGTCACAGACTGGAGAAGACTCTGGAGACCTGACAACTAACTAGAAACTCCACGTTAGTTATTAGTATTGTATCAATGTTAATTTCCTGGTTTGGGCCATTTTACTATGGTTATATAATATGTCCCACCACCTGTTTGTCAGTTTCTCATACTGTTGTGGCTTGCATGTTGGTTTGATACCGGAAGCTATTCCAGTGGTATTTCAAATACCAGCAGGGTCACCTGTGGTGGACAGGTTTCAGACGAGCTTCCACACCAGGACAGACTATGAAGAAAAGCCTGGCAATCAATCTACTTACAAAATTATCCACTGAAAGATGAGTCCCCTAGATTGGAAGGCACTCAAAATACAGAGTGGCTGCAACAATAGACTCGAGCATACCAACAATTGTGAAGACAGTACAGGATCAAACAACAACATTTCATTCTGTTATACGTGGGGTCACAACGAGTCACAGCATATACGTTAACTGTAGAAGTACTCAGAATATGGCCTTCCACCTTTCCCTGTGACCCACAGATGAACCTTGTGCTTAGGATCAGATGTGACAGCCTGGCTTCTTGAATGAGACAAGAGTGGGGCTCCCTCCTTTCCCAGGACGTCTTGACCCAAAACACATCCTTAATGTTAACATTAAGGAAAGCAAGGTACAGGTATACTGAGACTTTTCAATCTTTGCAAATTTTCTCAAAGTCTAAAATTAGTTCAAATAAAACTTCAAAAAATCTGAAAACAATTAAAAAAAAATTTACTATTAAAAAATCCCAAATTTTTCATAAACAGCTTTAAGTGATTCTTATGCACACTGAAGTCTGAAGACTACTAATTTACAGAAACTTCTAGAACTACAGAAGGAAAGCTAGGCGTGTTGTAGGAAATGCTGTAGTCCTAAAGTCAAACTAGATAAATACTAGAATGGAAAACTGATCTGGCCCTACACAGCAGTTCTTATTTTCTTAAGTTTTAATAAATGGAAATAATTTTACTTACCTTTATATCACTACCTGGGGTGGCACTGAGAGCCAAGATTCTAAAGTGATTTGTGTATTTGACTAGTTCCCTTACAACCTTAAAAAGAAAAAGAAAAAGTTCTTTAATTTCATCTCCCCAATGCAAAAATAACAGTGGGTCTGTTAAACAAGCTTATTACATACAGTCCATCATCATTACCCCAGGGCATTGATGGTCTAGTGGGTGAAACTACCACTAGTCACATTACCTGAAGAACAGTTGATTTGTTTATATTCCACATCAATTTAAAAACACATTAGGGCTTAATCTATATATAAAGCTACCCTGTAAAGACCTAATAGAGTGAAATCAAAATACTCAAAGGGCTACGGCAAGGTCCAATGGAAGAGGAAGAGAGTCCACTCTCCATTATTTGGGTCACAGTCTGGCTTCATGTGCAAACTTACCAGATGACAATAAATTATAATAGATAAAAATTGAAAAAAAGTTTAAAGAGCAAGATGAAATTAGATTTGAAATTAAAATCAGTTTTTACAAAGATTTTAAAGATGTTAATTTTATGTGGAAGGCTTAAAATTTTTTAATTAAGCTTATTCATTAAAAAATAAGGCTAATTTGAGATAATCTTTAAAACTGAACTTTCACTTTATATCTTAAAACATTTCCTCAATGGCACCAAAACACCTTTTTAGGTTTTGCAGTTTTCTAGTCAGCACTCCTTTCTGGTATGATTAATACTGGAAAACCTGCAGGACTCCCTTATGCTCTTTCATGTGAGGTCCCAGGACACAGGAAAAAGGAACCCTAAGTAAACTACGTTGCAGGAACAGCTCTCAGTATCCCACAGTTCCTATATTAAACATAGGAATTAAACAGTAAACTCCAATTATCCAAAAATCATTCTAATGTCAACCCGCATCAAGGATGAATTCAATAAGACTAACACTGAATCTTAACAAATACTCAAAAAAGATTATTTATGGAGGGTTTTTTTTAACATGTTTAAAGATAGCATATGAAGACTAAATTATACTTAATTGAGACTCAAGTAGTATTACTCTAATTAAAAACTGATGCAAGAATCCCACTTTGGTGAGTGGTGTCTGGGGTCTTAAACGCTAGCAACCAGCCATCTAAGATGCATCAATTGGTCTCAACCCACCAGGAGCAAAGGAGAATGAAGAACACCAAAGACACGTGGTAAAGATGAGCTCAAGAGACAGAAACATAAACCAGACGCTACGTCAGCCTGAGACCAGAAGAACTAGATGATGCCTGGTTACCACCAATGACTGCTCTGAAAGGAAGACAATAGAGAATCCCTGATAGAGCAGGAGAACAGTGGGATGCAAACCTAAAATACTTATAAAAAGATCACCGTTAATGATCTGACTGAGACTAGAGGGACCCCGGAGGTCATGGTCCCCTTTGTTAGCCCAAAACTGGAACCATTCCCGAAGCCAACTCTTCAGACAGGGATTGGACTGGACGATAGTTAGAATATGATACTGGTGAGGAGTGAGCTTCTTGGCTCAAGTAGATACATGAGACTATGTGGGCAACTCCTGTCTGGAGGGGAGACAAGAAAGCAGAGAGGGATAGAAGCTGGTTGAATGGACATGAGGAATACAGGGTGGAGAGGAGTGTGCTGTTTGTTTCATTAGGGGACAGCAGTTAGGAGACGGACTTGATTTGTAAACTTTCATTTAAAGCACAGAAAATAAAAATTAAAAAAAACAACTGATGCAAGACAAAATGACCATAATAACCATTCCCATTTTGGCTTAGTGCTAAAAGTGATGCTTTTCGATGTAGAAGAAAAAAACGTAGAAGGAAAAAAAAAAAGGTCATGGATTGTTTGGCAAGCAGACAAAAAGATCACTTGTTAGACTGGTATTTTAAAAGCACTTTTTGTATGATAGCCAGAATTCAAAGCGCTCTTTCAGATTGTGAGGCAGTTTTGGCAGCTCTGAGTGAAACAATTTTATTATCATACGCCACATCTACCAATATACCTATCAGAACTGTTAAACATGAAAAGTTAACCAAATACATTGCTTCTTTTCAGGAAGGATTCTTAAGCATTTTGTAGAATAGGAAATGGTGTTGTGTTTGTAACCTAGCTAGTGACATGAGTCATGGAGCTGGCGTGCCAGCTGGAATCTGTATCTGGAATATTCAAAGTAGCTTAAACTCTCAGAGCTGTTTGGTTATTAACGAAGTCAACACATATCTACTGTATTCAATAAAAGCAGAAGACATATACTTTAAAAAAAAAAGACAGAAAAAGCACTTAATGTGTAGAAATTTTTGTAAATAAATGAGTTAAAGTTGCTACATATAAGTTAAATCTATAAAATAAATTCCATACAATACAGTAAAAAAAAAAAATTCCATTTTCATGTGGAAAACTTAACACATTAGGTATTATCTTTACTTGAGAAGATACAAAAAAAAGGAAAAAAAATATATTCTTGTTTGAGAAGATCAACTATAAAAAAAATATGGCAAGTCTCCCTAATACAGAGATACAATATAGTAACACTTAAAGTCCCCAAGGAAACTATTTTACAGATTCACAGTTGCAATGAAACCCGTCTCTTTACACTAAGTGAAAGTGGCTTTCCTCTTCTATTTCTCTTTTCTGTTCTTACTGTATATCCTGTCCCTAATTTTATCAGCAGCTACAGTTTTAACTGCAATCTACTTGCTGATGATTTGCAAATCTGTATTTCCAGCTCAGAACTCTCCATTGAGATCCATATTTCTATCACCTGCTGCCTACTGGATATTTACAACTGGATGTCTCATAACGAAAATCTGTTACCTTTGAGTCGATTCCAACTCATAGTGACCCTACAGGACAGAGTATAATTGCCCCGTAGGGTTTCCAAGGAGCAGCTGGTAGATCTGAACTACCGACCTTTTTTGGTTATCAGCCGAGCTCTTAACCACTGTGCCACCAGAGCTTCGGATGCCTCATAGATACCTCAAACTCAACACACCTGAAACCGCACTCATTATCTTTCCACGTCCCTCTCCCCAAATGTGCTCCGCCTCCAGAACTCTCCATACTGATTAGTAGCACCAACATCCTCACAGTCTTCTAAGTCAGAAACATCAGTCATCCTAAATTCCAGCCTTTAGCCTTCTCCCCTCTAATCTCTTTTAAATCTTAATTACCACTCCAACTAAAAAGTTTCCAGTGAGTCTCTACTGCCTGTATTACCAATTGCCTACAAAGTATGTTCAAATTAAGCATAAAATACAAATCCATTAATGACCTGGCCCTCTCCAGTCACACCCCGCTACTTGCCTTTGTACTTTATATTTCTGTAGTACTCAACTGGAAGGCACTGTGTTAGGTATGCTGCATGTACAATCCTGGCAGTTAAGTATTATTTTACCCAGCTGCCAATCAATGACATCGTATATCCATCTCCGATCCTTGGCTTAGTATTTTAATTCCAAAACTCTACCCACCCTACTCTGGAACTCTGCCCCAACCATGATGAGGCTCTCATGATCTACATCTGACACTAATGGTCTTGTTAACTTTTTTTTTTTTTTTTTAAAGGCGGGGGGCAGCAGAGATTTGAACCGGTGAAGTGTTTTCTATCACCATCTATTCTAACAGATCTAAGGCTTTTTACAATAATAATACCATCAATAACTTCCAGCACTAATAATTAATCCCCAAAATACTCTTTAACAATATGTTTACTCCACAAAATACTTTTAAACAAAATTATTACCTGACAATAAGCATAGTTTCCAAGTGCTTTATGAGCTTCATCAACAACCAGACACTTTATTTCAGCAGCAGGACAAGCTCCTCTAGAAAGGTCATTTACCATGACCTGAGGCGTAAGAAAAAGGACTCTCTTATTGTGCCATATGTCCTTCCTGGTGAAAGCTTGAGTAGATCCTGTAAATAAAAGTGACATGCTACATTCTAAACTCCAGACTATTATCTGTAAAATATAAATAATCTGGCGTATTTTCACACTGCATGTGTTCTTGGCAATCTGCTTTCAAGACAACAATTTGACAATTCAACAGAACACTGTATTTTTAAGTTCTAGCGTGGTACAAATGTCAAAGTTGGCTCTTGCCTAAGGCCACAACTAGAGTGCTTTTAAAGAATTCCTACAAAATGGCATAATACTTGAAGAGAAGTAAATTCTTCTACTGGGAAATCTTTCTTGGAAAGCCAGAAAACGTCATATTCACTTACCCATGGGGTATACACGCATAATCGATTCAAAATGCTCTAGATGACAGCCTACACAAATTCTCTAAAGATTAAATAAAGCAACCCTATTCACCAGGACTGGACTTGTTACAATGCAAGTAGATGTTGTTTTAAGGAAGGGAGGGTAAAATGGCCATTCTGTGATTTGGGGGCTATTCCACAGGGTCAGAGATTTCTCTACCTCTATTTCTATCAGAACACGTGCTTTCCCCTGAGTTACCCAGTTCTTAACTCCAAATTAGTCTCTGTTTTTAAGATACCTGTCATTTCGGCCATGTGGGACTGCGGTATACCCATTACTCGGTAGCAAGCCTCGATCTGCTGTGCCACCAGGGGTTTCGTGGGAGCCATGAAGACCACCTTGCCGGAAGGGAACCAGCGGTAGAAATTGTACATGACCACGGAGGCAATAAAGGTCTTGCCCAGCCCGGTGGGCAAACAGACCAGCGTGTTGCAGAACAGAGCGGTCCGGGCGATATGCAGCTGGTAGTCCCGCACCGGGCAGTTGGTTGGGTAAATCCACACGGCGCCCGCTGACTTGCAGAACCCGCCATCCTTTAGACTCAGCTGCCTCTCAGCCTCATACACCGCGACCAGAAGCACATCATCGTCCGACTCCGGCTGAGCCTCCGCAGCCTCTGCCGGTGCAGGGAAACGCGACTTGGAGGTGCCAGGGCTCTGAGGCCGCTCAGTTCCGGAGCTGCGACCCGAAGCATCGACAGATCGGGAGACGCTTGAGCCCCACGTCTGGAAAAGCGTTCTTTGCCGTCCGCTCATTACGCCGATGGCCACCAAACGCTTTGCTCAGGCACCGGTAGCTGCAGCAGCTCAACGGCCACCGTTTCGATCCCCATCGGTTTCCTTCGCGCAAAACTGTGGAACGAGAAGGCGGGACTGCGGCCAGTTCATCGGCTTGAAAATGCCGCCCCTAACTTCGGATTGGGAATATGATTGGCTGGCTATACGGAAATCCTCGTGGCCTTCCCGGAGATGGATGCGCGCAGTTGAGGAGTTGCCCTAAATTTGGTCCCCTTTTTAATGTATTCATTGACTCTAGTTTTGAGTTCCGCTTCTAAACAATAGGTGTCCGGGCGTCATTACTAACGTGATGTCGTTTAAAATGATAAATGACCTTGAAATCCCGGGACAATGAAAGACGTATAATTTTATACAATTAATGTTACTGATCGTCTAAGGCGCCTTCGTTCTTATTGATTGTATTTTTAAATCAGAAGATGAAGCGAAGGGCAAAGGCATATATAGATAGAATTAAGTAATTCCTCTTCTTTATCCAGACTGAGAAAACAAAAGGCCCGGTCTCATTCTCCCAGCATAAGAAGTGACAACCCATTATTTTAATTTTTTATTGTTAAAAGAGAATTGAATTTGGTCTGGTCCTGTTATTCGTTCGAAAATGCGGGGGGAAAAAAAAGCGAAGGAGCCTTACGTTTTATCAGATAAATAACAAAGCGTCAGTGTGCTCTTACTCCATTTTAGCAATAGCTCGGTACCTCAATGTGGATACAAGTCCCGGCTTCTCCACACTACACCTGGCGACTTTGAACAGCCTCTGTAAATTTGTTTCTTCGGGCATTGAAGAAAAGTATGGGGTCGAAATGGACTCGATTTTTTATACACACATCATGGGGTTGTTCTGAGCATCAATAATACCATTTTCATCACCATCAGCTGCAAGCGGCATCCTCCACTTATCGAAAATAGAAGTGATAGCCTGCGTGCAGTCTCTTTACATTTTTAAATTTAATTCAAGTTCCTAAACTTGCGTTTAGATATGCTGTTTCGCGTGTTGGGGGTGGGGCTGGAGGAGCACGTCGTATTTTAGTTTCCTTTGTGAGACCTTCGGAATATACATTGGAATAGATTTCACAGCAGTGGGTTTGGCTTCTTTAATAACCTGATTGACAAGTACTGAGCCAATTCAGATACGAATTTTTAGGCTGGAACTAAAAGAGATTAAGAGTCTGAATGCTGTTTTCTTGAAACAGTTACAGACTGGACTTCCAAAGGCATTGCAGCCCGCTGGTAATAAACAACGGTGGGTAAAGGCGACTAACTATCACCACCACAAGAGGTCGCCCCACAACCGATCCAATTAAAATTAGATGACGTTTCATAGTCTTCAGCTACGTCACAGGCTACAGCTACCTCGGCTGGTTTTACCCGGAGCCAACAAAGAAGCCCTCATAGCGCAGCCTTGACGTCACTCAAGGACAGGACCCAATCCCGCTTGGTAACTCAGTGACCCCGCCCCCTAGGTCTCCGCGCGAGGTCCACGCCCCGCCCCAGGGGCGGTGCGATGCCCAGCCAGGCGGGCTAGCTCAGTAGAGCAGAGGCAGCGGGGGAAGATGGCGGCGAACGTTCCACAGCGAGCATGGACCGTGGAGCAACTGCGCAGCGAGCAACTGCCCAAGAAGGATATTATCAAGTTTCTGCAGAGTCATGGTTCAGATTCGGTACCAGAGACGTCGGGGCGTCAGGGCTGGTTTTGCGGAGGGACTACTCACCCCCCCCACCCCGAGATGCCCGTACCTTCTGCCTTCCTCGGTGCCCCCGCCCTCCTCCTCGCGCGGCCGGTGGTCTGGAAGGCTGCGGCGGCCTTGCTTGCAGTTGGGACCTGTACTGCGGTCCCTTAGGCTGGTGTGATTTGGGCGGGAGGATTAGCTTTGTCTCCTGGGGCACACAGGCTGCTATCAGGGAGTTAGAGCCTCACGGGGATACTTGAGTGGGTGGAGGCCGTGAAAAATGGAGCAGGGGAAATATTACGGCTGGAGGTTGGGGCCCGAGGACAAGGGATTTGGATGAAACCCCCTGGGAGTAGGCTGTGGGCTTCTAGGAAAATAGGAAGGGATATCAGTATTTGTATGGTAATGGTGTGTGCCATGTGCTTTTTTAAATTTGCCAAATACTATGTGTGATTTTTTAAAACCCGTGGGTTCGGTTTTGAATCCTTTTTTTTTGGAGCTCTCGTGGCGCTGTGGTTAAGAGCTCGGCTGCTGACCCAAAGGGCAGTTCGAATCCATCAGCTGCTCTTTGGAAACCCTATGGGGCAGTTCTGCTCTGTCCTAGCGGGTCGCTATGAGTCGGAATCGACTCGACCGCAACGGGTTTCGGTTTTGTTCGTTTCATCTTTTATTTAGGGGGGAGTTAATGCACATTTCTTACGCAGTTGTCTCCCATTGTTACAAGCACGCAAACAAAAAAAAAAATTGATTTGGCGTTCTTCATAGTAAAAACGCGCAGCATTTTTCAGCGGTCTCCATCTTAACTACCCGTTCCGTAGTCACAAATTATTTTTTTCAGACGTGATTTTTTTTTTGTCGGAAATTAAGATTTTATTATACCTCTCTTGTACAAGATACTCAGCGGCATCCTTTACTCATCAGAAATACAAGCAGCGGCTTGCGTGTGCTTTCTCTAAATTTTTAGGTTTTCTAAGCTTACATTTAAAGTAATTTTTCAATTGTTTCTAGGTTCTTGTTTGCAGGGGAGGGAGGTTGTAATTTACTTCCAGTGGTGGTGGGTGGGTGGGTCATGAAGGAGAGAGAAACTCCAGCTTTCATTTCCATAATCCTGAGTAATTTTTTTGGCATCTGTCTCTTAAATTAATTCAGCAAATGTTTATACAGCGTTCGCTATGGCAATAACTGACAGTGTTTGACAAAACCGAGTGCAAAAAGAAAGGCCAGGAATCTTAAACATTTTAATGGGGTTATTTTAATTTATATTTCAGCTGGTACAACAGAATAGAGTAGGCATATCATTAACATTTAACGCCTTAAAATTGCTTTGTTCATGAAATTCATATAAAAAATAATCTAATATAAAACTGACCCAACCAGAAAACCAAACCCAGTGCCGTCGAGTCAATTCTGACTCATAGCGACCCTATAGGACAGAGTAGAACTGCCCCACAGAGTTTCCAAGGAGCACCTGGTGGATTCAAACTGCCGACCCTTGGGTTAGCAGCTGTAGCACTTAACCACTAGGCCACCAGGGTTTCCAAAACTGACCCACGTGGGAAAATTTCAAGAGACTTGCATTATCAAGAGGAGCCCTGGCGGTGCTGTGGTTAAGAGCTTGGCTGCTAAATCTAAAGCTTGGCAGTTGGAATCCACCAGCTGCTCCTTGGAAACCCTGTGGGGCAGTTCTACTCTGTCATGGTCACTATGAGTCAGAATTGACTCGAGAGCAAAGGGTTTGGTTTTTGCATTATCAGAATATTTTATAATGTTTTAAATGCATACTCTCCAGTGTTCACTGAGACACTGATGATTATCACTCAGCGTTTGATGATGATTATTTTATTGGTTACGAGGTATCAAAGAAATGCTTGTATTTGGCATATTTTTCTGGAACCTTGCTAAAGAAATCAAAGGCATTCCAAAGCAACTAATTACTTCTGTTTAACCAACTTTCTCTCTTTCCCAACCAGCCCTTATTATTTTGAAAACTTCTCTAAGAATGATTGTGAGAAAAAGGAGAAAATAAATACAATAATAATGTTAGAAAAAATGCTTTATAAAAAGCTTAGAAGATGCCAAAGGACAACTTTGAGAAAGTAACAAAACGAGGAATCAAGCAAGGACAATGCAGAAAAGGAAGTAGAATAAAATAAGAGGGAAACAAGTTATTAAAGAAAATCCACAAGTTACATAATTTTGTGAAAATGTTTTTGTTAGATGCTGTTGATTCCGACTCATAGCAACCCCATAGCAGTAGAACTGCCACATAGGGTTTTTCTAGGCTGTAATCTTTACGGGAGCAGATGATCAGGTCTTTTTTCCCCCATGGAGCCTCCGGGTAAGCTTGAACCACCAATGTTTTGGTTAGCTGCCCAGCGCTTAACCATCGTGCCACCAGGACTCCTTGAAAATATTATAACTTGATATTTCAGTAGTAGTTCGGCATCCATCTGCCAGCTTATATTTGAGAGAAATGAAATTCTGTTACTTTTGAGTTATTAAATATTAATCATAATAGCGTTTACTGAGCTCTTACTATGTGACAGGCTCTACGCTAAACAACACAAAATGGGTTATTGCATTTTATCCTTGTAACAACCCTGATAAAATGCTGTTAGTAAATCTTCCATGACAGATAAGAAAAGCGGTTCCTTAGGAAAGCCAAGTTCTTGCCTAGGGTCACACAAATGGATTTTAACCCAGGTGGTCTTTCACAACCCATATGTTTAGCCACCATGCTATAACATTGTGGAACAGTGCTTCCAAATCTGCCAAGAATGGGGTACAGTTAGGGGGAGAAAACTATACCCCACATGGCTGGACGCTCCCAGGGCCAGGGTCAGGTAGCCTCCTGCCATGAGCAGCTTCCTCCAGTCACCACAGTGTGCTTGCTATACAAATGTTCTTTTCCGTGATGGGGAAAGGGTTAGGATGCACTAGTGTGATACCTACATATTACTACTACACTTCTGTATGAGTCTTACCCAATATTTTTTCAAGCTTCCTGGAAAAAAAAAACTTTTTTTAATAGAGTGTAAATTATAGTTTTTTTTTTTTTCATCTTCAGTAGTAGTACTATTTAAAATGCTAACATGAAAAAGTCATTTTCTAATTTTAGACCTTTCTTAAGAGAAATTATTTTCTCTAAGCAGTTTTCTTTATAGTTTCTTGCAGAACATAAGCTATTAGGAAACATTAAAAATGTGGCTAAGACAGCTAACAAGGAACATCTGGTTACAGCTTATAACCATCTTTTTGAAACTAAGGTAAGTATTGTTAAATTTTAGATTTGTTATTCCCAAGAAGAATTATTTTTGTTTTTTTTTTTTAACTGTAATCATAAATGGACTGGCTATCAAATCTAGCGAGGCTGATCAGCAACATGGCAGAATGGATATTTTGAAAGGGGCCAGATTTTTAAAAATAATTCAGTAGTAGCTTAAATTGAGATGATTATGGTACTGAAAAGTTATAAATCCATTATTTTGACTGGTATTACCATATTAAGCATTTACACTGCATATTAAAAAATAAGCTCCATAAAGTCTGGTTTAGTTTTAGGTTGAGCCTTTAAAAAAACAATTTTAGGAAATTCTCCAATGTTTGTTCACTGTGAAATGACCATCTTCCACAGAAAATTTTCTGATTTGGGATATATGTTACTAGATTTTGTCAAGTCAACTATATTATTTAGAAACTATTAATTTTTCTGATTATAAAAAACTACTGTTTTTAAATAGGATACAGTACATAATTCTGCCACCTAGAAATGAACATATTAAACATTTCAGAATATTTTCTCTGAATGCTTTCCATGCATATATTTGTTTAAATGGTTGAGATTTTACTGTAGTTAGACCTTTCTATTGATTTTCACTTAATGTGTGGTTACTTTGCTGTTTTGGATAGTAGTGTGTTGAATAACGGCATACTTTTTTTTCCCCTGAGTTTCAAATTATTTTTTGAACATATATTTGTATAAGTAGAATTATTTTTTAAATTTTAACGCCTCTAACTAAATTGTATTCCAAAGAGACTGAATCAGTTTATACAACAAGTAGACATACGATCATTTATACTAGCACTTCTGGCTAAGATGGCCTTTCTAAATGTCATGGTTCTCATTTCAGAATTTGTATTGTAAGATGGTTTGAGGGCCATAATTTACTGATAAAATTTTTTAACATAAAATTCTTCATTTGTTTTTAGCAAGTTTCCTTAGGCCACTTATTTACATTTGATTTTTGTTGCCTGTATGTGTAGTGCAAATTCATTTGAGAAGTTGAAAACCTAGAGGTGTCTCCTAGTTTTCTGCCCATTGTATACATGATAAGTGTGAGAATATTTTCCTTACAGCGTTTCAAAGGTACTGAAAGTATAAATAAGGTGTCAGAGCAGGTGAAAAATGTGAAGGTTAATGATGACAAACCCAAAGAAACCAAGTCTGAAGAGACTCTGGAAGAGGTTTGTATATAATTTTTTTTTTTCTCATGTGAATTTTATAAATAGTATTTGCTTTACATAGTGGGGGGTTGGTTAGTAGGGCCCCATTCACAGTGACCCAAACACTGATTGGAGTTTGTCATTGCTGTTAGGTGCACTGGAGCCAAAAAAAAAAAACTTTACAGTTAGTAGAAATTGCTCTGAGTTAATATTGTCTGAGTCTGGGCCAGACTCTTCTGAGCTTCAAAGCTTTTTTAAGATCTTGATTCTATAGCCAGGTTGGACTGAGTAAAAGAAGCTTCCCTTTTGATTATTTTTAGCTTTTTCTCTAATGTACGCAGCATCCGTGGCAATAGACATACTCCAGGCCTGGCTGCAACCTAGGTTTTATATTTTGATACAAACACTGAAAAAAAAGATACAAGTCATGAGGATAGCCTTAGTAAAGCTAACTTGACTATAACCTTGCCGTTTGTTCTGTATCTGGCCAACCAAGTTTACTAATTTCTAGTGGTCTTAGACTCAGTAATAATAGTCTTTAGTTTTTATAAAGAGGTGTAGCCTATTGATGAAGGTATAGCATTTGGGTATTTGTGGACAGAGTATAAGTTCAAGTATAGAATTGTCGTTTGCTGCTGTCAAGTTAGCCCCTGACTCACGGCAACCACATGCCCAGCATATAACACTGCCTGATCTTGCACTATCCTCATTATTGGTTGGGGATCAGATCATTGTGATCCATAAGGTTTTCATTGGCTCATTTTTGGAAGGCGATTTCCAGGCTTTTCTTCCCAGTCTGTCTTAGTCTAGAAGCTCTGAAACCTGTTCAACATCATAGCAATACGCATAGATGGGTAGTGGCTGAGAATTGAACCCTGGTCTCCCACATGAAAGGTGAGAATTTTACCACTGAATCACCATTGCCCCATAGATGTGGTATATGAGTAAAGCTAGTTAATCTGCATAATCTTTTTCCCCTCAGACTGCTGGGTGGGTTCAAGCTGCCACCTTTCAGGTTCACCACCAGGGCTCCTTAAAAATGTTAATATGACTTGATAATTCGGTAGCATGGCATCCATCTGCCCACTTGAATTTGAGAGAAATCAAATTTTCTTGTTTTGAGTCATCAAATATATTATTAAAGTTAGTTAATGTTACTGAGTTCTCACTGTGTGACAGGCTCTATGCTAAACAAGTGAAATTGGGGTGTCAGGGAAAAAGTTAATGCTTAATTACTTTTGTAATGCCGTAAAACTTGTGAAAGCTGGAACCTGTATAAGGCAGAAACCTATCAGAGAAGGAAAACTCAAATATTTTTCACTAATAGAGAGTGATAGAAAAGTGGTAAGGCTGCACCCTGTCAGAGGCAGAAAACTTGCAAGACTTGGTAAAAGGATGCAATCCCACCAAGTTCTGGCTCTCGCAGGTTTCACTGTACATTGTACTCAAGCTGTAGGTATGACTTTCTTTTGATTTAGAGAAGCAGTCTGGCTTTAGTTCAAAGCACCAATCCATTAGACTATAAATCCGGACTCCATTACCTTTTAGCTGTGTGCCCTATCCAAGCCTTTACTTTATCAAAGATGGGGAAAAGATTGCCATAACTGATAAAAGAAAAAGACTGGCATACCATGTGTGCTAACCTAACATACGCGCTTGAGAAGGGAGTAAAGTGGTTAAGAGCATGGGCTGTATATCCAACCATCAATTTGTACCTGGTTTCCAATCCTGTACAGCCACTTCGGAACTGTAAATAGGTTACTTAACCACGCTATCCTGTTTTTCTGTTTCCTTGTCCATAAAACAGAGATGATAACAGTAGTACCTACCTCATAAGGTTTGTATTAGAATTCATTGTAAAGCATTTGAAATAGTGCCTGGTACACAGGAGGTGCTCAGTAGGTGTTAACTATCTTAATTATTAGCATCAATAGGCATTAACTATTGTTACTCCCATTAATATTTGAGGCATACTGGAAAGAGCAGAAGCTTAGGATTCAGACAGACCTAAGTCTGAATTCATTCTTTACTACTCCCTAGTTACGTTGCATGAATTCCCTGAACAATCTCTGCAAAATTCAAGTAGGTGATGCCTTCAGAAGATTTTGGTCAAGTGGGATATGTATTAAGTGACTGGCAAATAATAGGTGTTTAATAGTATCTCTTCCTTTTGCTTTACTTTTTAAATGTTTTTTAGCGTAAAATTCTATGCATTGTTAAGTTTGATCACATAATGAGCGAAATATATCAATCAGATGTTAACTAATTAATGAAATTTCTTTATATATTACTGGTTTTTAATGAGGCACTATTCAGTTAGGGGCAGTATCTAGAATTACTTTTTTCTGGGAGTACAAACAAGAGTAAATAGAAGATATGTTTAGGACTACAGCTCCAGAAGAGACTTTTCCAAAAGAAAACATGTGTCACATAATAAAACAGTTGAATATTGAGAATTAGTTTTTTGTCTTTTACCCACTTGAAAAATAAGTGACTTTAAAAATGTATAACTGGAAAAAAAAAATGTATAACTGTCAAATCAGTTTTGAATGTTCTTAGTCCAGAGACCTTTAATAAGAAATGTTTTAAATATTCTTAGTGAAGTCGTGTATTTCTTTAACCTTTGCTTTAATGAAAATATTTGTATTAAGACTGTTCTCATCAAAGTATAATCAAGTAATCCTTTAAAGAATACCTTACGAGAAAGTGAAATGCTATGAGTGGTATAATTTACAGTCTATCCTACAGGGAAGATGACTTTATGATAAGATTACACAGGATAGTATGACCTTGTTGAGATTATCCCAGTGCATATTTTGTTTCTATACCCAGAATTAATTTCCAGCTGAAATCACAGGAGATTGAAATATTATATTAGAATAAATCAGAACACCAATTTATTGCTTTCTGTGAGTATTCATTTGGGCTGAGGAATACATATTCTCCCGTGTAAGAAAATCTGTGTAAGAAATCAATGAATTCATTCAGCTAACCACTCAATATTTCTTACACCAAGGTTGACATTTAATAACATCTTGACCAGGTAATTCTTTGTTGGGGGCTACCATGGTGGCACAATGATTAAGTGCTCAGTTCAAGCCCACCAGCTCAGTGGAAGAAAAGACCTGGCCATCTGCCGCTGTAAAGATCAGAGCCTAGAAAACCTTATGGGGCAGTTCTACTCTTGTCTTATAGGGGCGCTATGAATTGGAATCAGCTTGAGGGCAAATGATGCAATGCTATACATTGTAGGATGTTTAGTAGCATCCACCTGCCTGCCCCCTGCAGGTTATGATGGCGAAAAATGTGTCCAGGCAGTACTAAAATATCTCTTGGAGGTAAAAATGCCCTAATGAAAACCACTGTGAGAAACCTGACAGTTCAAAAATGGCAACATATGTAACACATGCTCTAACAGAAGCTGGTAGGAGGTGGGAGCAGAGACACAGAACAGAGTAGTGGCCAGCTCTATCTAAGAGGTCTTGGAAGAGATTGGTGTTCGAAAAGGGACAGAATTCTACACAGATGTCAGGATCCTGTATGGCAGAGGCCTTTGAGCATAAAACTGTGAGCAATAATAACCAAGATTACTCCAGCAGCGGAGTGGAGGACTGACTAAAGGGATATACTATGTGCCCAGAGGTAAGACTCTTTACAAGCCTTGGAAAGAGATGAAATCCTGAACCAAGGAAGTAAATGTGAACAAAAATCTACATGATTTAAGAACCCATTAGAACTAGATCAGGAATAAAGAAAACTCTCTCTCTCTCTTTCTAAGCTCTGGAGTCAAAGAGATTTGGATTCCTTGATATCCAGAAGCCACACCTTGTTACTTGTTTTCTGAAACTTAGGAACTCAATGCAGATTTAGATAATGCAAACCCCTCCCTGCCTGCATTCAAGGTACAAATAGATAAGAAGGGTTACTTTTACATTTTTTACATTTGCTTCCCAAGGGGCTTGGTAGACCATCTTTTCTATGTTAGCATACTTTCTTTGCATATATGAATTATTACTGATATACAATACTCTTTACTTTTTTTTTTTTTTAAGGCCCTGATCCCCAAACCTAACCCATTGCCATCGAGTCGATTCCATCTCATAGCAACCCCATAAGACAGAGTAGAGCTGCCCCATAGGGTTTCCAAGGAGCAGCTGGTGGATTCAAACTACTGACCTTTGGTTAGCACCCAAGCTCTTCACCACTGTGCCACCAGGTCTCCAAGGCCCTGATAATCCTGCTGTTTTCTAGGGAATATGCCTCTCATGGCAACTTCTGTAGATAATTTCATATATGTGTGAACTCATTTAATTGTTCGGAGGGAGGAAATATCACTATTGATTGTAATTGGATATAATGAATTAGTAATACCAATTTTTGGTGTTGAAACAACTAAAATCTTTGACGAAATATTACAATGCTTTATATAACACTTTATGATTTCATAGGAATTAAATAATTCTAACCTTGAGGAAGGATTGAATTCATTTTATGGTTTGTTGAATAACGAACAGACTCTTGTCAAAATAACTTTTATTTCCAGTGAAGCTGGAACTTAAAATTGGATATGGACAAGCTACCAATATTCTCATCACTGACTTGAGATAGTAAATTTAACTCAGAGCTGTGAACCAGAGACAAAAGATTGTCACCAGATTCGTCAGCTCTCTCCTACCTGACTTAGCGCACAGCTCTGTAGGTGTCTCTTTTTCATCACTCTAAAAGAAATACATGAGGTGCTAACTCTGTGTATATGCTGTTCCTGGTTTGTTTCTAGGGTCCACCAAAATACACAAAATCTGTTCTTAAAAAGGGAGATAAAACCAACTTTCCCAAAAAGGGAGATGTTGTTCACTGTTGGTATACAGGAACACTACAGGATGGGACTGTTTTTGATACTAATATTCAAACAAGTAAGTCTGCATGTAATCTTTTCAACTTAAAAACAGTACAGAATATTTCTGTGGTAGACAGATGAGTGGTTGACAGTACCTTTTTATTGGCTGTCACCTACTTTTTTCCTGAAGTCTTTTACACATATGATTTACTTGGAAGAGGTCTTCAGTTCATTGTTTATTGACTGCGTAACTAAAGACCTCTAGCTTGTTGGAAAGCAAAAATTAGAGCAGCTTAGTCTAAACTAAGCTTCCTGAAGTGAGGCTTTAGTATTTTCACATAAAAGAATAGTGTGCTATTTTAGATGTAAAATTATTTTTTACATCTAGAACTTTCTTTGTAAATTACCCAGCATTTGGAATTTCTTTTCATATAATACATGGTATTGTAAACTCTGAAGTAAACTTGAATACCTAAATCTTTTTATTTTTCCACTAGAACTTAATTTCTTAATAAAGATTAAGGTCTATCATTAATTGTAAGGAAAATCTGTTTTGCAGGTTCAAAGAAGAAGAAAAATGCCAAGCCTTTAAGTTTTAAGGTTGGAGTTGGCAAAGTAATCAGAGGAGTAAGTATAGAATGACAGTAGAACATGTGTTGTGGTATGGTGTTGTGGAGAGTTTGTTCGTGCTTTCATTATGTCCCCAATTCCTAATCTTTGGATTCTGACAAATCAGGTTCTATTATCTGCCAGCTGTATGATCTCTAAGTTCAGTTCTCTGGGCCTCAGTTTCCCTATTTATAAAACATGAATGGTGCTGCTTATTTAAAAAGTTAAATAAGCATAAAGATTATTTCATTTAAAATAAATATTTCAAATTATTTAAAAGATTAAATAAGCATAATTTAAAGCCCCTAATATAGTAGAAAGAGACACAAATATTAGTTCCTTCCATGCCTACCTTTTTTATTTACTTTTTCTTCATGAAGTAATTCTTCGTCAGAATGTTTGCCTTACTAAATTTGTCTTTAAGAGTCTTGTAAAATGTTAAATAGCCGTTGAACCACATGTAGATAGGGAAAGGTAAATTATCTATTCTACCAAAATGATAGAGATAGAAGTTCGTTCTGTGGCCTCTCACCTCCCACAATCTAGACTCAAACACCAGAAACTCTTCCAAATATAAGCATGCTTTTGGTAGTATAGTGGTAAGAGCTCAGCTGCTAACCAAAATGTTGGCAGTTTGAATCCACCAGCTGCTCCATGGAAACCCTATGGGGCAGTTCTGCCCTCTCCTATAGGGTAACTATGAGTCAGAAATGACTTAGAGCAACGAGTTTGGTTTTTATAACTGATTCGCATACTGGTAAATCTAGTCAACCATATTCTTAATTTCAAATATGTGACCGATCTATCTCAGCATAATTTTCTACTATTTTTGGATTAACTACCCATAGATAGCTTTTAATATTTTATGAAATTAAATAGTCAAATATTTCAAAGTAACTTTTTATTTGTGTAGTTCAGAATGAGAGTTTATACAACTTGTTTCTCATTAAACAATTAGTACACATATTGTGACATTGGTTGCCAACCACACAACATCAGCATAATTTCCTAATTATGCCCTAAGCTTTATGAGATTGCTGTATTCCAACAGGGTATATATTAGGAATGCATTCTGTATCCTTTCGTCTCAATGATTATTAACTATTCTTGGTGACTGGCTTTAAGATCCAAATTTGGGGAAAAAATGGAGAGGTAACTCAGAAGCCTCTGTCGTTTCATCTTACATACCAGTCATGTTCCCACTATTATATAAGTTTGATAATCTTGAATCAGTTTTACTGCATAGTTGGTTCTTATAAAAGTAAACTTTTAAGTATGTACTATGATGTAACAGTATAATAAATATTTTATTGTGCTTATGACAAACTGGTTTCTGTAATGTATAGCATGTTACAGTTTACAGAAGTGCTTTTGCACATTATATCATTTGAGAAGTTTGGCTACTACACTGAAAAAGTATTGTTTAATATATATCCTTATTTTTTCCATTGAGACCAAAGATACAAAGACTCATTGAAGAAAATACCTTAGGATGTAATGAAATGCAGTAACACACTTTTTTCTATATAATCTTGACTGTTTTCTAGTATTGCATGTATTTTTTCAAAAAAATCATGGTTTTTATGTTCTTGTCCTTAGTGGGATGAAGCACTCCTTACTATGAGTAAGGGAGAAAAGGCTCGACTAGAGATTGAACCTGAATGGGCTTATGGGAAGAAAGGACAGCCTGATGCCAAGTATCCTTTTTCCTTTGTAATGAATGAAAAAAACACTAACATAGTAGCTGAAGGTTCTGAAAGATGCCATCTAGGCTAACCTCTTGATCAAGAATCCTGTCCAAACTAGTCTTCCTGACATTTAGATGCTTTTGTGTCAACAACTCCGTGAATACGCAATAGTTAGTATTTTCTAATAGTACAGGTATTCAAACTTGAGCTGGATTCTTCTTCCTTTTATCTTTTATTCAAGCTCTTTTCATTTTTAGGAAACCCTGGTGGCATAGTGGTTAAGTGCTACTTAAGGTCTGCAGTTCAAATCCACCAGGCAGTCCTTGGAAACTCCATTGGGCAGTTCTGCTCTGTCCTGTAGGGTCACTGTGAGTCAGAATCAATTTGACGGCAATGGGTTTTTTGTTTTTTTTTTTTTTCTTTCATTTTTTAAGACCTAAACTGTGAAGTTTTAAGCTCTCATCTTTGAAAGGCAATACTTACTATATGAAGGGTTTACTTCATTAAGAAGCCCTATACAAACAACTGTAGCAATAGTATTAGAATGGAAGTATGAGTCATGATAATTTTATGCTACAGTGTAATTTCAGACTATTAACTGTAGATAGTCAAAGCTTAGAAAAGGAACACATGTTGGGGATTACTAGTTGTGAAACAAAAGGTGACCCCGTGACCAACATTGTTATTGGTTGCCATCCAGTCGATTCCGATTCATGGGGACCCCATGTGTTAGCGTAAACTGCTCAGTAGTGTTCTCTTGACTGTAACCTTAACAAAAGCAGACCATCAATACTGTAATTCTGTGGTATTGCTTGGTGTGTTTGAACCGCCAACTTTTACATTAGCAGCCGAGTACAAACCATGTGCACCACCTAGGGACCTAAGACCAACAATTTGAGATTACTGCTAATGACAATATTTATGTGGATCTAAGGTTTGTGAACTTTTTTTTTTAAAAAAGCAATGTTGTTTGCTATAGAGATTTAATAATCCCTTCAGAAAGTGTGAGGTAGCAATAGTAAGTATAAAACATCTTTTCTATTTCTGCATTGAGATTTTAAGATTAATAAACTGTAACTCCAAGACCAACCCAGTCGGTCAAGTGGGAAGATAGTTTATAACTTGTTGGCTTTCATTCCCATTGGAATAGTTGGACCAATTAGAATAAGTTTTTTGATTTGATTTTAATTTTGGAAGGTCTCTTTGTAGTCTTATCAGTTAAGATTCATTGGGGATATAATTCAGCCCCCTTTAGTCTGTCAAAATCAGATGGTCAGTTATAGCTCCCTTTCTTTCACGAAGCATCCCAAGACTTTCTGATGTGCATAAATCACATCCTTCTCTGAACATCTTCAGATTCCCAGTAAGTTTCATGTACTGCCTTACATGGATTTTGATTTAACGTAGGATATATACTCAGCTATGCTTAAGTCATTCATGTATGTTTTTTCTTGGAGTACTAAGTAGCAGTCTTCATTAAGTGGAGATTAATTTGGGAGTATTAGTGAGGCCTTCAGGTGGAGGATTTCCCTAGTTCGAGCTCAGCTTACCTAGTAGTCAGCCTGTACTGATAGGTTATGATCTCCATTTTCCGCTAAAGGAAATGCAGAGGTGCTTTTGAGAATCTCTAGACTAGTATTTATTATCCTCTGATCCGGTGTGCAAATTTTAGCCTAAGGATGTGGTGGTGGAGGGGTAGTTTTTGTTTATCAGATTTACCTTGACATCCTAACAGAATTCCACCAAATGCAAAACTCATTTTTGAAGTGGAATTAGTGGATATTGATTGAAATAGCAAGGCTTCAGGTCTAAAGACAACACAGCAACAATGATAAAACTTGGCCTTGAGGAAACTTATGTAACTAATTAGAGCTGGTTACTATTGTGTTTAATGGGGGAGTCACCTGGTAAATTCAAGGAGTTAAAACCTTGTTTACTTGATCTCCCAACTCTGGATAAATGTAATCCCTTATTATAAATCCTTGAAGTCTAAAATATTTTACTGCAGCTGTGTAAAATATTGGTCAAAGAGAACTGATTTTCCTTTTACCTTGTGTTGTAAAGTAAAAGGCTCAATACAGATTTATCCACTGTCTTGATGTGTGATTTGTTTGGTGGTAACAAATGTTCTGATTATGGACCATATCAGAGCAGAGAGTAACTCATAATAATATTGTCTAGATTAAGGATTTGCTGTGGATATGCATCTTAAAATCTTTAAAATATTTCTGTATACTGACAAAAGCATAAAGCTTGAAGGGAAAATATAAAATTTAAAACATCTAAGAGATTTTGGCATTAATAGCCTGAATTTAGGAAAAGTGCACTTCAAAACCTAATAATGGTAAATATAAAGTTACTATTAGTTGATTTCCCCCAAAAAATAAATTCATCAACAGTTACTGGATAAGTCTTCAGTTTTATTACAAAAATGTGGATGATCAGTTTGATCAAAATGAAAGCTTGCTCACAAGTTTTACATGAATATTCTAAATACAAAGTTTCCTGAAACAACAATGTACTTTCAAGTTGATTTTCATTTTTTTAAGGGATGCAAACATTCCATCTTCTCATTTATAATCTCTATACCAAGGCATAGTATTTTAATAGTGTACCTTTTCTGCAATTCTAGATCCAAGTTCACAAGATAATTGAAACACGCAGACAAACCCATTGTCAGCAAAGGTTAAAAATCAGTTTTTTTTACAGAGGAGGTAAATCCTTAATAAGCAGCCCTTGTGTTTTCAGAATCTTATACTACACTGACATAACTTCCAGTCAGTTTTTTTCCTACCCTTAAGGCTACAAAACTCTGTTGCAAATGCATTCAAAATTATTCTAGACCACTTAATGCAAAAATCAAAAAAATAGTTCTCCAATAAAAAGTAAATTTTATAAATGGTAGGAAATAGTATCTGTGGTAATTTACTAAGTGACGTTTTCCCTATTACTAAACGAACCATGTTACACAGAAACAGGGAAGACAAGTTATCAAATATGACAAGCTTATACTATGTTTACATCCCTCGCTTAAAAAAAAATTTTTTCACACTTTTGACACACTCCATCTGAAATATACATCTTCCCATCAGGTTGGAGGAGGAGGATAATACTGTCCATAATTCCAAGGATTCTGATAATTGTACTGAAAGGAAAAAGCAAGCATGTTAGCATACCAGAACTATGAATATATAATTAAAGGAGGTATTTTTAAGAAAATAAGCTGTATTCACTGCTTAAATTTTAAAGACTGAACCACAAAAGACAACAGGCATAGAGTGTATTCTATAATCTGAAACAAAATTTTTTTTCTTTCTTTTAAAAAAAAAAGTAATTTATGTTCCTAGTATCTATGAGCAAAACAATTCTGTTATGTGGACTCACCTGATACCATGCACTGTAGTTATATGCAGCTTGATTTGCCTGTAAATCACCATCAATCATCTGTGTTGATGATGATGTTGTATCTTCTGTGTGTGCTTTCTTTTCCTCTGGTTCTTCTGATCTATAAATAAAAAATCAAAACGGAAACTTTTAAAACTCCCACAGATACGTACTTTAACAAATGACTGTCATCTGTGTCCGTGTCTTTTACTGATGTTCTTCTTAACCACTCAAATTAGGATGTTAAAGTCAGTAAATCCTCATTCACATCATAAAAATGAAGTTATCTAAGTTTTACAACCTAAAGGTGACATTTAAAAATATTTATCTTTAAAGGTATTTACTTAATGCCTTCTTTTAAGCATCCTTGATTGAGCAAGAACTTACATACCCATTTTCTGCCTTCCTTTTTAAAGAATCCTGTTCTTTCAGGAGTGTTTGATGTTCGTCATAAGCATTCAGAAGCCTGAGAAGAAAAAAATCCTCTGGAATATACAAAAACCAAACTGTTGCAACCACATACCTTCCCCCTCCAACCTTCCATTCTCTGTCCATATATCCCTGGGGCTCCAGGAATACAGGCCTGACCAATTACAGTTATATACCCCCAACTAGGGATTATTTCAGTGGTGAGTATATGACTCAAACCAGGACATTTAGTGAGTCCCAGGCCTCCTGACTGAGCTACTGGAAGAGAGGTCTGTTCGTTGTATGTTAGTTGGCTGATCATTTCTGCCACCTGGGGAGAGCCTGCCTAAGAACCATCTATCACACAACTAAGACAGTAACCTTCCTATCGATTTTTTGTGCTTTTTGTCCTGTGAAACCATGAATCCTGACACACTATAATTTGTCTACATTTGAGATCTCATTTAACAATAGCCAAGTCACCTAACACCAGTTAGCATAAAAAAGTGTATTTAAACTTTGGCCAAGTGATAAACTGAATTAGAGCTACCATAAACTGAAATACAATTTGTTTTCATTGCTTAAAAAAGGTAATTTTTAATAAATTAAAAAAATTCTTACTTGATACATGTATTGCCTCAGCTCGAACTTTAAAAACAGCATGTCACTTGAAGTCAAAATGTGAATTTAAAATTATGGTAATTTTGTTTTCCTTTTACCACCTTTTGAAATACCTTTGTAAAGATATTTTTATAGAAATGAGGATGGTATTTTATATGCATATGCTAAACTTACTTTCCCGGGCACCCTGCATATGGAACTACTTACTGGTTACCAGTAGTATTCATTCCCAAAAGCTCAAAGGGCTATAAAATTAACACCAGTAGCCTCAGGTTGTAAAAAGCCCCAGTGGTGCAATGGTTTAAGTGTCCCACTGTTAACCAAAAGATCAATGGTTCTAACCCAACCAGCAGCTCCACAGGAGAGAAGACATGGCGATCTGCCCCATGAAGATTATAGCCTAGGAAACCCTATGGGGTAGTTCTACTCTGTCATAGGTTCACTATGTTCCAGAATCCACTGCATGGCACACAACCACCACCGCCTCCGGGCTGAGTGTTTACTATGCATCAAGCATTTCGCATGGACTAATCTCATTTAAACCTTGCAACAACTGTGTGGGGCAGGTGATAAGAGCCTGATCTTCACATAACAAAACGTAATTTGCCAAAGTGAAATATACAAAACTAGGCCAGTGAAGAAACTAAGATTTAAGCCTATGTTTATCTGACCCCAAAGTCAATTCTTACAAATTCATTATACTGCCTACCTAGATCTCTAAGAAGTCTCGTTTATTTTTCCTTTTTTTTAATTTCAACAATCTTAGTCCTGATACTCAAACCCTCCATATACCTATTCTTGCAAGAGCCTAAATGGCATCAGTGTTGAGCCTCCAATTTAGTCTACGTGTTACTTGCCATATTGAAGGTGCTATGTCATATAATCTCATTGGTCAAAACTCCAATAGCTCACTATTGTCAAATTCCTACTTCATGTATTTGAAGAGTCTAGCTTTCAAGGTACAGCATGATCAACATCACACTTTCACTACTTCAGGAAACCTTCCAATAAGCATGTTATTTTTAGAGCAACTTGACCTGGTTTTTCACATTGTGTGTTCTCAGCTTATCAGATTGCAGTAGTAACTAAATGAAGCGCTACCTTCTCTGTGAAGCACAACAAATCCATTCTGATCATAGCCTTCCTATCAGTTATATGCTACCTCATACAATTTCCTATTTCCTCTGATATCTGTACCATCTGACAATCACGTATCTCACTTCTTTTTTATAACTTCTTCAGTGCTAAACAAAACATTAAATATACAGTACATATGTTAGTAAAGATCTCAGACTTTGACGTAGGCTCTAATCCCAGTCCCGAGTGTAATAGCTTGACTTTGAAAAATGTGGCCAATCTAAGTCTCTTTCCTCGTCTGTTAATAGAACAGTACCTATAACCCTCATAAGACTATGAAAATTACATTAGCTAATTCCTATAAAAATTTACTATATCAAATAAATATGGTATTAGCTATTTAACTGAAATTTTACACTGCATCAAAATCAATATATACACATACACTTTCACACTGAGACACAAGTAGTTCTCAGTTTATCAACAGCCACTTCAATGTAATCGCTCTAAATTAGAGGAATTAGAGAAGCCACATGGCACTGGATATTTGCTCACAAAATCAATAGGACCAGAACTGCAGCGATGCGCTACCAATACTCCTCTCCTGTTTAGCAAATTTAAACCTTAAACTTGTACTCTTCTGAAATCCCCTAGTGAGCCTTTCTACACCACCACCCTCAACTTTTAGCCTGTTGCAATGCCTAAAAAATGAGGCCAGTAGGTATGATCTGTGAGACCACATCCACTCTTTTCTCCAGTCTCTGATAAAATGGAATTCCTATTCCAGATTTACAGTACCCACCTTTCTTAGCCTACTTACTAAATGTGTGTTTCAGGGTTCAATCCTTGACCCATTTCCCTTTTTATTGGATTGTTGCTTCTTGCCTTATCTCACCCACTCATGGTTTAAATTACCACGCTAAAATTTTGAAAAGTTTTGAAAGAAAACCCTATGTCCTCTGTTAAGTATATAAAACATTTACAAAATTGGATTTATCCCCCCATGTATCTGAGGAAAAAGTAACAACCTAGGCAAACATCTTTAAACAATGTATTAGTTTTTACTTGTCATCAAATTCCCATCCAAAAATACCAATATTCAATCATCTGTCATTCAAAGAAACAATATAATTAAGATCTTACTTATTAACATCTGAACCAAAATCTTCAAGAAATTCCACTTTTCTCTGAGAAAATGTAATTCTCATTTTAATAGGCAATGAACCATGTATAGCTTTGTCAAAACAATTTAGGATGTTTTCTTCATTTTGTTTGAGGTCACCACTATATTCCATTTCAAGTAAATTGAGGTATAACTTTGTGTTCTCCTGTGTAAAAAGCATCAATAATATTTCTAAAATATTTTGATTAGAGCATAGATATTTAAAATACTTTCATTCTTTATGTCTCAATTCGAAAACATTCAATACTGGTAATTCTGATAACATTATCAGTATATATTTAAAGGGATGAAAAAATACTCTTTAGCACATTGATGGACAGTGACTTTGTACAAGGATCTCCCAAACTATGCAAACTGTTAAATGCCAATAAATTTAAACTTTATGTCCTATCTTGGGTTTAATATTATGTGACAATTAGAAAATAAACATATAAAAATGACCTGTACAGTTTCCAGTAATTTATATTTTTATAACTGTAGATAAACATCTTAAACTGCAGCTGGAAGCAAACTAATTGCTATTAAACCTGTGTCTTAAATAGACCCGACAATAACTTAAAACGTACAAAAGGATAAATTTCCTATACACTGCCTCATATCAATTGGTATATAAAATGAAATACTTTGGAAAAAGAACATTCTCACTGCTACATTTGCTACAATGTGGACAACTGGCATGATTTTGTTTATAAAGTGTTCTCCCAGATCTCTACTTAACAACCAAGAAATTTGCTGTAAATTTCTAAAGTGGAGAAAATACGAAGTATCACAATCTCCGCAACACTTATCTGATAATGATCTTAATTTTCTCAACCTTTTTAATCAGATGAATTAAAAAAAAAGAATGGCAACATCAGTTTAGAGGGACTGTTGTCTTCATTTAGTAATAAAATATATTACATACAGACCAAACCTGTCATCACAGTTGCCAAAGTGAAAAAAATCTGACAGTGGTTTTTTTTAATGGAATATATTCTTAAAAATACAATACATACTTTGTCTCTTTCAATTGCTTCCAAAAGCACCTTTCTTGATTTTGGAAGGTTTTTTTGTATTTTGAAAAGATGTCGGGCCAGTTTGATAGCATAAAACGATGATTCGTTATTTGATTTGGCATTCTTAATGGCATCTTGCAGCAAATGTTCAGCTTCTTCCATATTTCCATGCCGTCGCTCTAAACTTACTCTTCTTAAACGAACCATCGCCAATCCCAGAACACATTCTTCAAATGTTCTCAAGATATTCCTGGCTTCATTAATATTACCTAGAAATAGTAATTACATGTTTATGCTTTTGTTTAAATTTCTGAAAGATCCTTTATGCCAGACGTTGGCAAATGATGGCCAAGGGGCAAAATCCAGCCCTCTGCCTGTTTTTGTAAATATGTGATACAGAGCCACACTCATTTGTTTATGGACTGCCTAAGGCTGCTTTGAGCTACAATAGCAGAGTTGAGTAATTAGAGACCTTACTGCCCACAAAGTATAAAATATTTACTGTCTGGCCATTTATAGAAAACATTTGCCAAACCCTGCTTTATACCATCCCACTTGACTTAATTCCTGTAATTTTCTCCTGATGCAATTTAAAACCCCAAAAATATCAACAGAATTTCCTCATTCTTACCCTGCTGCTCCTCAAAAGCTGCCCAAAGCATATGCACCATGGGCTTCTTTGGGAGATGAATAGTACAAGCTCTGCTGAAGACATGCCTCACTCCTTCAATACTGTGGTTTTCCATGTACTTTGCATACTACATACAGAAACAGAGGAAATACTGAATAATTTACAGTTCAGCAAGCCATTAAATATGTGACAGAACGATAAAATTCTATTTTTAAACCCATTCAGCACCTTTATTGAACCACTAGACTAGTTTCTGTAAGGAAGGACGAAGAGAGGCAACGAGGTTGGCATATGCAGCAGTCAAATCTGGTTGCAAGCAGACCATCTCCTAATGCAACAGATATAGTTATATGAACAACATTCAACAGAAGTACAAAAAAGGTTAGTCACTAGATCAATGTTTATAAATATTTAAATTTCAGAGCATATAATTTTACCTTAATCCAGAACTCCTCATAGAGGGCACATGATATGACACATCTTTCAAAAAGAACCACAACTCGTTCATGAGTCCCATTTTCAATTTCAAATTCTAAATATTCTTTCCAGTTTTTTAGCTGCGCCTTTTCCAATGGTTTCACATGAAAATAAGGTCTTTTAATCTGTAATAAAAGTATGACATAATGAAAGCAAACCAATACTAACACCACAATATGCATGAGTATACTTAATAATACAAATCATGATTTAAAAAAAAAAACCTTTGAAAATTAAAATCCTTTAAATTCCTTTGGTTTTATGAATTGAAGAAATGAAGCGTGTTTTCTTTTTACTCAGTCATTTTAACTGTTGTATTCAGGCGATTTTACTCCTTGTTGGGTATTTTAAAATTGAACAATTGTAGTGACAGAAAGCAGATCCAGTGGCTGCCTACGACCAGAGCAGGGTGGAGAATAATGATTGGGAGGGAGCTAAGGGAGCCTTTTGGGCTAAATGTTCAGTATCTTGATTGTGGTGGTCATTACACTGTATATACATTTATCATAACTTGTTTTACTGTACACTTAAAATGGGTACATTTTATCTTACGTAAAATATAACTCAATGATGTTAATTTTAAAAGTAAACCATTATAATAGTTGAGATCAACCTGATATCCTGCAATTCAAGTAAGTCTAAATTCAAAAAGATTCTAAAACAGAACACAGAAAACTGATAATGGTAGTAATAAATGGAATGAACATCTTAAGTTACTACTCAAAAAGCAAATATAAAGCAGAAATAACAATAGACATTACTATCAAAATTTAAAGAAAAGCACATTATTCCTATCTATATTTTAAAGACTATTACAAAACAAAAACACTTACACCTTCTTCAAATGTCCACCTTTTGCTAACTTCATGCTCATTATAATTAAACATTTCTTGATGGACTTCAATGATTCTGTGTCTCATGTTTTCAATTTCAGTGATAAGCTTGGGGAGGGAGAAGAAAATTTAAATCACAGAAGTTATATACTAAAAAATTTCAATATCTCTTTGCTTACACTTAAGCATTATCCTCAGATATTTTTGTCTTAAGATAGTGGTGGTTTTCAAACTGTTAACAATTCTGTACAAAGTCCAGTTAACAATACTAAAATTTATAAGAGAATTTCCTAATAAACCACTTTCTCATGCATTTTTATTCTTAAACAGGGCTGGTAGATCAAAGCCCAGCAAAGTATTCCTTCTAAGCTATTTCCACATGTCTCCTAGTAAAATAGATTCTATACCTCAGATCTATATTTAAACCACAGCAGCTAAACAGTCCCAACTTTCCTTAATCAGAAATTAACTTTAAATGAGCTACACGTCACTGGGAAAAGGGCCTGCTATACAGTTTATTTGTATACCACACATGCACTCAAGGGATGTGAGGTCTGGTTTCTCATACACTGAGGACTTCTGGATAAGTCTGGTTACCTTTGCTGGATCCGTTATATCTTCAACTCCCGACGGTAGATCGTCACCAGGAGGACCATCATCACCACTGTGTCCATTTACAGACGCTAATTCCCTTCGCAGCTGAATAAACTGCTCACCAGTTAAAAGATCTCTAGGCAAGTTATTCTGTACATGTTCTTTAAATCTAAAGGAAGACAATAAAAATACATGATCTACATTTGAATTATAATTTTAAGATTCCTACCACGTATTACTCTTTGAAAAGAACTCTGATTTTAAAAAGGAACGAAAACATCACACCCTTTCTCTTTCCTTCTACAGTAAAAGGGCTTACATATAAGTATCATCCTCAGGTATTTTAGTCTTAGGAGAGAAGTGGTTTTAACATTGTTAGAACAAACACATCATTTCCTTCTTGCTTTGCAGTGGACTGGAGAAGGCATAGGCAAATTCAAATCCCAGTACTGTCAGTTATATATGACTTCAGGCAAGTTTACTTTTCCCCATCTCTAAATCTTAGTTTCCTCATCTGTAAAATAGGGACAATAAAAACTACTTTGCAAAGCTACTGTAAAATTAAATACAGTAATCTATGCACTTGTGGAAGGAGCCCTGCTGGCACAATGGTTAAGTGCTCAGCTGCTAACCAAAAGGCTGGCAGTTCGAACCCACCCAGTGGCTCCACAGGCGAAAAGACCCGGTAAGCTGCTTCTGTAAATATTACAGCCTTGGAAACCCTATGAGACAGTTCTACTCTGTCCTATAGTTACTATGAGTTGGAATCGACTCTGGCGGCAACGAGTACGTACTTGTGAATGATCAACAAGTGCTTGTTGTTCCTTCCCACTCCCAATTACTCCTCATCCCATGTGCCTGGGACCACCACTCCACTGAAATTACCAGCTGCTTCTTAAATGCAAAATTAATTGGACATTTGTTTCACGTACAGCTTCTATCCTTACATCTTCAGTATTTAAGGCTGTTAACCACACCTTACTTTTCGAACCTTCTATATCCCTTGGCTTCTGAGTTACCACTTTCTTGTTTTTTCTCCAAGCCTAACTGTTCTTAAACCTCCTTTGTAGGTTCCCCTTTCAGGTGTTGCTGTTAGTGACTCTCCAGTCAGCTACCCACCCCTGAATACTAGTATTCCCAAGGATTTCATTCTCCATTTTGTTCTCATTATTTTTATATACTTTCTGGCCAATCTCATCAATACTCACAGCTTGAAATAACACCTATACTATGATGATTCTCCAAACTGTAACTCAAGCCCAAGTTTTTCTCCTAAATTCCAGATTAGTATATCCAATTGACAACACTCTGCATAAAACTGTAGGTTAGTTTTAAACACAAAGATGTGAAAATATGTCATATATTATAATATTATTATACCCACACACACTAATTTATATATATACAGGTTTTAATCAAAAACACTACGCTAAGGTGCTAAAATATTTACACATCTCAATTTGTATATACCATACCCATTGCCATCAACTCAATTTGACTTATAGCGACCCTATAGGACAAAGCAAACCTGCCCCATGGCTTTCCAAGGCTGTTATCTTTACAGAAGCAGGCTGCCATATCTTTCTCCCGTGCAGCAGCTGGTAGTTCTAACTGCCGACCTTCTGGTTAATAGCCAAGCACACTTAACCACTGTGCCACCAGGGTTTCCTGGAAGTACATTAAAAAAAAAAAAAAAACCTGTTGCCGCCAAGTCGATTCTGACTCATTGTAACCCTGTAGGACAGAGCAGAACTGCCCCACAGAGTTTCTAAAGAGCAGCTAGTTGATTCCAACTGCCAACCTTTTGGTTAGCAGCAAATGCTTAACCACTGTGTCACTAGGGCTCCAATAGGAACCTCATATACTATCATCTTCATCCTCAACATTTCTAATCCTGATTAATGGTATCTTTACCCACTAAGCTCCCCCCAGTCCCCTCGACCTAGCTTATCACTTACATTTTGTTGGGTATCAGCTCCTATTAATTCTGCCTCCTAAATGTCTTTACTCCCTCCTCACTTCTCACCTGGACAAACATAAACTGAACTTCCAGCCTCTAGTCTTATAACTCCCAATCCTACCCCAATACTGCTACCAGAAATGTTATCAAAAAGTAAACACACACACAAAAAAGTCAGCATGATTATATCCTTCTCTTGCTAAAATATTTCAATGTTTTTACCCTACATTCGGTCTACAATTTAATCTCCTTGAAGTCTTTCATATTCTGACCCTTTACCCAGACCTACCTCTTCAACCTAATTATTAGACATACTTCCACATATGCCATATGTTCCAACCTTATGCAACTTTTTTAAAGTTTCTTAAATTTGATTTAGACTTTTGACACCTGGATTTTTCTAAGAAGCTTCATTGGCAAATGGATTAAGACTTTGACGAATGTATGTAAATAATATCGGAAGCTAACTTAAATTTTGCAAAGTCAATGCATATAGAGAGGTTAACTTGATTCATTTCATCACCAGAATGAAAAAAAAATTAACATAGATTACCTTATTTTTTAAAAAAATCAAAAATAAAGAAGGAATTCCCAAATATGTAGCATAAAAATGAACAGATTTAATACTCAGATAAATAGTAAAACTGAAAATTGCTGTGGAGAATATAGATAAGAAACTCAAAATAAGGTAAAATTGAAATATACATTATATACTGGAGTACAAATATTTAAAATGTATATTGTACCACAGTGTATAGAAACTTCTTTAAAATAATAAAATGTGTGTAATAGCTAAGCAATAATTTTTCATCAATTTACTTTTCTCTAAAGCAAATGTTTATTCACTAAAGACTGAATGAGTGTCTAATATATGTTCAGCCCTAATCCTAGGTATTAGGGATACAAAGAATAAAGCCTCAGAGACTGACAGACGTGTGAAGATACAGGAGACATAAATTCAAAGCAGTGTTATTAGGGTTAAGATAAATGTAAACATATGTAGGTACCGTGGTGGCACAAATGACAGAATGGATCCTCTATTTCTATGAGCTAAAGAAAGCACCAGAGAAGACACTAACTTGTATGACCCTAAGGAATATGACTCACGAGGCAACTGGGAAGCGGAAAATGGATTACAGTCATAAAGGTATAAAACAACATGACCCTCTGGGAAATAATTAGTACTTGGATGTGCTAGAGCCCTGGTGGTGCAGCGGTTAAGAGCTGGGCTGCTAACCAAAAGACTGGCAGTTCAAACGCACCAGCCGCTCCTTGGAAACCCTATGGGGCAGGTCTACTCCTTCCTATAGGGTCACTATGAGTTGGAAATCAACTCAACAGCAATGGGTTTTTTTTTATTGGGTGTGCCTAGAGCTTAGGAACCAGCAGGAACTGAACCTGAAAAGTTAGCCCAGCTCACAAAGACTTCATGTTAAGGAGTTTAGACTAGATATTATCTTAGAGGTAATGTTCAGTGTGTATATAACATACAAGCCTAACAACAGAAATATTTCTATTACAGTACACAAAATACAACTTTTAACATATGCCTCCTCCTCTACATTTTTGAGCAAACTGAAGGCAAGACAATTCACACGTAACTTCTTTGGGTCTTGATCCTCACATTTTAAATGGCATATCAACTGGTACATGGCAAGTGCTAAATAAATTTTAAGTAGTGGGAGTATGTTACGCAAAAAAAAAAAAAAAAATTTCAGCAGTTTCCAAAGCAGTTTCTCTTGTGTATTTACTTATATAAACTGTTAAGGTTTATTTATACAAACACTACTTGTGAATGTGCTACAAAAACTGATACGAAAAGGGGGTCTCAATATACTAAGTGAAAAAAGCAGATTATAGAGCACTACATGTAATGTAATCCCATTTATTTCTATTACAAGCATTTCTATTTCTATTATATGCATTATAAAAAGCCTAATGGGATACTGGTTAAGAGCTTGGCTGCTAACCAAAAGAAGCAGTTCTACTCTGTCCTATAGGGTCACTATGAGTCAGAATCAACTCAGTAGCAATGGGTTTGGTTTTGTTTTATTTTAATGGGATACTCATTTAAAGAAAAGACACAAAGGAAAATACATCAAAAAGTTTGGGGCCACACTGCCTAGTTTCCAATCCAGCTTTTAGCCACTTATTAATTCTGTGACCTTGTACAATATTTTAGTCCTCTTGGTGCCTCACAGTTTCCACTTCCATAAAATGGGAACAACAGTATCTGGCATATTGTAAACACTACATAAATGTTTGATAGTCATATGTGTTTTTCCTTACCATTAGTAAAGTTCTTGTAATCATTGACATTATCTACACTTTACATCCTAGAAAAAATGGTTTATGAGAAGGCATTCACTTTGCCCATAAAGCTTCTTAAGTACCTTCATGTTGTTTCATTTAACAAATATTCACATCCACATGCCAAACCCTGCATTAATATCATCTTTCAGCAAGAGTCTCCCTAGATCATCATACCCTGGAAACCTGCCCATTCTATCCAAAACAGAGACAGTTTATTCAGATCTACATGCTTCCTTTTTCTAACTTTTCCCGTTTCTGGCAAATTGACCCACAGTATCTCAAAGATGCTTCACAAAATCCTCCAGGTAGCAAAGAAAATTTGGAAAATCATTTGCTTAAAAAGTACCTAAGTTTATAGGCCCTAATACAATACTACTTATAAAATTATGACAAAAGTATAGAAAATATGACAGTTTAAAAAAAGCAAAGACTTTTCAACATAGTCCTCACCCTTTCTTGTTCAGAAAGATTTTGTATGCCCATATCAGTGGGATACAAACAGACAATACCAAAAAACCCATTGTGTCAAGTCGATTCTGACTCATAGTGACCCTGTAGGACAGAGCAGTACTGCCCCGTAGAGTGTCCAGGGAGTGCCTGGTGGATTCGAACTGCTGACCTTTTGGTTAGTAGCTGTAGCACTTACCCACTACACCACCAGGGCTTCCCAAGCAGACAATAGAACATGTAAATCATGGTATACAAAATTGTTTTAACAGTAGTCATCAGAATGAAATAATACCACTTACAACAACAACAAAAAAAGGTGGAGATGAAAATGGAATCATACTTGATTGATTGAATCTAGATAACCAAAAACGAAACCAGTTGCGCACAGTTCTCTTCGGAGGTGAACTTTGCTCCATAGGGTTTGTTTTAATTGTACTTTAGGTGAAGGTTTACAGAGCAAATTAGTTTCCCATTTAATAGTTTACACACAAATTGTTCTATCACATTGGTTCTAATCCCTGCAATCTGTCAAGCACTCTCCCCATTACCACACTGAGTTCCCCATTTCTATTTGTCTAGTTTTCCCGTCCCTTCCTGCCTCCTCATCTTTGCTATTGGGCATGTTGTCTTTTTGGTCTAATGTAGCTGAATGTTCTAAGGAGCACTTTCCTCACATGTGTTATTGTCTATTTATAGGCCTGTCTGGCCTATTATTTGGCTGAAAGGTGATCGCTGAGATTGCATTCAGTTCCAAGTTAGAAGGATATCTAAGATCCACAGTCTAAGGGGTTCCTCCAGTCTCTCTAAATCCAGTATATCTGGTTTTTGTGAATTTGAGTTGTGTTCTACATTTTTTCCCCCATATTCTAACCAGGACCTTCCACTGTGACCCTTCAGAGCAGCTGGTAGTGGCAGGTGGGCACCATCTAGTTCTTCTGGTATCAGGCTGGTGGAGGCTATGGTTCCTGTAGTCTATAAGTCCTCTATACTAACTGTTTCCTTGAGTCTCTGGGTTTTCTTCACTCTCCTCTGCTCCAGACGTAAAGAGACCAACAGGGTATCTCAGATGGCTGCTCACAAGCTTTTAAGACCCCAGACGCTACTCTAAAGTAGCAAGCAGAACATTTTACGAGCGATGTTATGCCAATTGACCTAGATGTCCCACGAGACTACGGTCCTCAGCCTTCAAGCCCTGTAACTCAGTCCCACGAGGTGTTTCATTACATGTAGGCTGTTTCCATGACTGGGCCCCCTGTGTGCTCTATTACATACATGAACATACATGCAGCATATACAAAAAAAAAATTTTTTTTTTAATGTAGAAATATCCACAGCCACACCTATATATATGCACACAGGTATACTCCCATATGCCTTCCCACACCTATTCAGTATACATATGCCACAAAGTTTTCAATGGCTCTGATCTTCAGAAAGAAGATTGCCAGGCCTTTCTTCTGAGGCATCTCAGGGTAGATCTGAACTACCAATCTTTTGGTTAGTATCCAAGCACTTAACCATTTGTACCACTCAAAGACTCCGTGAATACAGACAAAGCATAATAAATAAAACACATCCTTCACTTTTTGGATAGGAAATGTTTTATGAATCACAAGAACATATATTTAGTAAATCATTCATTAAGTTTTAAATAAGCATCTCCCATGTGCCAACCACGGTGTTAATTTAGCACCACAAAGAAATAATTAAACTTAGGTTCTATTTTTCTCATTACTTCACTACTCTCAAATACATCTGATAAAAGGCAAGATTCCTGTGTTTCCTCTCATCTATGAAATGAATAAGGAGAACCTACTACAGGCTCACTTTGAGTCAGAATTGACTCAACGACAATGGGTTTGGTTTTGGTTCTACTATCTAAAAACAGTAAAATTCCTAAACAGTTCATAAGGCATATGGAACAACATCAAAATGAAAGTGTCTAACCTGTAACTGCCAAACAAGAAAATTTATTGTTTCCATCTAGTAACATCTTATATAACATTTTAAGAATTATAATCCTCAACATTAGGAACTAATTATCTGAATAATCAAAGATATCTGATTTTTCCACCTACCTCTGAAAATGATGACTATATAGCTGTGTTGGAATACCAAGAATACGGTCATATATAGCTGTAACTTCTCTTAGGTTTCCTTGTTCATTTTCCCAGTTTATATACATTTCCCACAGTCTGTCAGATCGGAAATCTGTTCCTGCAGCTAGAACAGCATGCTCAAAAGTTCTGAAAAATTAAATACTCTTAAGTTACCTAACATAAAATCACTTTTAAAAAATTATTTCTAAATTTTAGACTATAACACTAAATTCAAATTACATTCAACTGCTTCTCATGCAAGTAGGGATTAAAAGGTAGGAGGAATAATAGAAAGTATGAAATAACTGCTTTTAAAACAAGTGAGAAAACATAAAGGGAATAGAAAAATGTACTTTTTTATGTAATTTTACATTACATAAAAATCCCAATGCAAAACATACACACTGCAAACATGTAAGAGTAACACAAGAGACACTTAGGTATTTGATAACCTTGAAATGTTTGCTGACTAGATTTATTTAAGGCAGAAGACAACAAAAAAGAGGAATTTACACAAAGACATATTTGCAAAATAAATATTTAGACTCAAGAGGGGCTTTAAAGCAGTACAAAACTACACTCCCTAAATTAATCTACAACTTCATCATAATCTCAATCAATAGCTCAATGAATTTGGGTAGAACAGGAAAAACAAAGTCTAACATTTACCTGGCAGGAAAGTGCAAAGACTGTTTTTATAAAATGATAATGCAGCAGGTGTTGCCTGTGAGATATCAAAAGAAACTAGGAAACTATAGTTAATTGTGGCACTGGCCTGGTAATAGAAAAAAGGATCAAGAGAACGGTGTCCAAGAAAACAACAGGTCAGTGTACATATATGCAAGACCTCAGTACATAATAAAGGAGGTATTTTAAATCAATGCAGAAAAGCTGTACTATTCAATAAATGGAAAAAAATAAAAGGTGAATCTCTATCTCCCAGTAGACACAAATTAAACAGCAGATGGATGAATGACTTAACAAAAAACTATGAAAATACTAGAAGAAAATACAGGATTTATATATTCTTGGTGAGACAGATCTGTCTCCGGTACAAAACTCAGAAGTGAAAAGATTGAAAATTCAACCACATTAAAGAGAAGGGGGGGAAAAAAACCCTATATGACAAAAGATATCCTAAATAAAGTTAGAAGACATACCAAAACTGAATTAAATATGTTTAATATGTAGAGTACACATGCACTCATGCACATGTTTGTGTGTGAAGTTCTCAAGAGAGTAGAAGAGACTTTACTGTCCTTGTTGAACACCAAAATGATTCAGGAAATTAATGAACCAGACATTGAGAAAAGCGGGGGAGAGGGGTGAACTAAAAACAGAACACTTAGATCTGCTTCATGAATGGTGAGGCCTTCAACCTCCTTTCCTGCCCAGCTACAGGATTTCATAAGCTAGGCTTACATTCTCCAGGTAGATCAGATCATCCATCTCTGAAGAAACAGCTAGACCCAAGTGAAAGATATAAGGACACCAATACTGAGATTCCCCAACAAAAACCTGAGTGGTCATATGATCACCCCACAGTAAAGTCCTCCAGGCCAGCTAACGATGCCCCATTATAAAGCACACAGAGCTTCTACTTCACTTGTTAATATCTCATCTTTAGAATGAACATAAATCCAAAAATCAGACATGTCAGAAATGAAAACAAGCAAATATAAAACTTTAGGGGGAACCATCCTGAAAGAAGAGGAAAACTATCATTAATAGCGTCGAAGAAATAATATTACATCCATGAAACTAGAATAGGCGGCTTTAAAAAACAAGAACATTCAGAAAATAAGAAAGGTTCTTAGATATTAAAAACCTGAAAGCAGATATTAAAAATCCAATACAAGGGTCAAAGAAATATCTCAAAAAGTCTATCTAACAAAGTCAAAAGACGGAAGATATAAGAAAATTAAATTATTAAAAAAAAAATTATTAAACAGGAGGTAAAATATCCAACTACTAAAGACAATAAAAGAGAAGGAAGTTATCAAAACAAGAATGTCCATAATAATGAAAACATTTCTAAGAAAAGGATGTTAACATCCCAGACCGAAAAGGCCCACTCAGTAAGTGTAACGAATGAAAAACAGAAAACCTACACAAAAGCACATGATCATAAAATTGCATTTTCATCAAAGACAAAGAGAACATCCTAAAAGCTTCTACAGAGGAAATACACATCACATAATCAAGAAGAATGGCAGATGTCTCCACAGCAATACCAGAAGCTAGAAGACAACGGAGGGATATCTTCAAAGCTCTGAGGAAAAATTATTTTCAATCCAAAATTCTACAGCGAGATCATTAACTGAGAGCGTTTCAGACACACAAAGTCTTTTTTTTCCCCAGTCCAAGTATCCTTTATCAGGAAGTTATAGGATGCATTCCTCTAAAAGGCAGGCATGAACCAAGAAAGAAGTGGGATCTAATTAACAGGGCATGAAACCCAGGAGTGAGGTAAAGACATCTTCCAGAATTACAATGAACAGAAATCTCAAAATGACTGCTGTAGAGCAGAATTAGAAGAGAGCAACTAACCAGTCCAGATTACTGCAGAAAGGGTTCTAGATGATATATATCCAAGCTGTTATGTGCCATCGAGTCGGTTCCGACTCATAACGACCCTACGTACGACAGAATGAAGCATGCCTGGTCCTGTATCATCCTCACAATCGTTGCTATGTTTGAGCCCACTGTTTCAGCTACTGTGTCAATCCATCTTAAGGGTCTTCTTCCTTTTATTCACTGACCTCCTGCTTTACCAAGCATGATGTCCTTTTCCAGGGAATGGTCCCTCCTGATAACATGTCCAAAGTACATGAGACAAAGTCTCATCATCCTTGCTTCTAAGGAGCATTCTGGCTGCACTTCTTCCAAGACAGATTTGTTCATTGTTCTGGCAGTCTGGGGTATATTCAATATTCTTCACCGACACCGTAATTCAAAGGCATTAATTCTTCTTTGGTCTTCCTTATTCACTGTCCAGGTTTCGCATGCATATGAGGTGACTGAAAACACCACTGCTTGGGTCAAGCGCGCTTAGTCCTCAAAGTGACATCTTTCTTTGCTTTTGAACACTTCAAGGTCTTTTGCAGCAGATTTGCCCAATGCAATGCATCGTTGGATTTGTCCCCTCCTCAGAAGGAGGGGAAAAACCGAAACATACAAATTATCTGACGGGTCTGATTGTGTGGAAACCTGCATTTACAGTCTCTTAACAAGGCTGTTGGATGGTGTAGAAAAACTTAATGCTCAAGAAAACTGGGCAAATGGGGGAAAAAAGGGGGTAGGAGGTAATTAACTCCAGGAAAAACAAACTATAAAAGGACAGTACTGATGGTACGTGACCCAGCTTGTTGTAAAAAATATTTCTAGATTAAAAATGATTTAAAAACATACACACATAATAAAATGGATTGAATGAAATTAAATGAAACAGCTATATTAGAAAGATGGAAGAATGGGAAGATAATATAGAAATGTGTTAAAATTCTCATCTACCACAACAGATGCATAATGTCTACAACTGATAAAGGAGAGAGAGAAGGCAGTATAGAGATATCATTACAGATATCGTGGAAAATACCAGAAGAAAGAGCTAAAATATTTCCAAGTGGATTTTGGAAAGGGGAGGGAGGGACTAATTTTTGTTACAACCAGTTTAACGTTAGTTGACTTTTAAACTATAAGTACATACTTGATTAAAAAATACATACATATAATTACATTAAAAAATTACTATAGTTAGTAAGAAAAAGATAATCCAATAGAAAAGTGAGCAAATGACATGAAAAGGCAATTCAAAAATGGCCTATAAACATACGAAAAGATGGTAAACCAACAGAAGCAATTCAGATATGCAAATTAAAATAATGAGTTACCACTAAAGGGAAGAAATCTGGTACAACTGAAGGAAAATGACTATTTTCATACACTATGGGAGTTTAAGATTGATACCTATGGGGTAAAGAATTTAACTTTACCTAAAGAATTTGGTTTCTGTCCTTGGCTCCTGAGAAATAATTTCTAAAACCTTGGAATTCTCCAATGATTGAAGCTTCTTTGATGAGAACTCCAGACCACACCTGAGGGCTTATGATTCATGCTGGGTGGGGACTGACTATGCCAAAAGACAACCAAGTGATATCAACAGACCTCCAAGAAAAGAGGCTAGAGATTGAATTACATATCGAGACCCCCAATTAAAGCTCTGGACACTGAATCTCAATGGGCTTCCTGCATATGGAGGGGTAGTACATCCTTTTTTGGCATATGGAAGTTTCATGTGGGGAAGCCTCCCACAGCTCACCCTACACGTCTCATTTATACCCTTTTTGCTATAATAAAACTGCAGTCATAAGTATAGCACTTTCCTGAGTTCTATAAGTCATTCTAGCAAACCATCAAACCTGAGTAGCGGGAACCAGCAAGTCAGAACTGAGGGGGGCCTTAAGGATTCCCTTGGCCTTATGGCTAGCATCCTGAGGAGGGGTAGAGGAAACCTCCAAATTTGTAGCCACCAGGTAGAAGTAAGGGGGGCCTGGGATACCCCCAAGCTTACCACTGGCATCTTGAGGGGCTAATGGGAAACCCCAAATTAGTAGCCAGTAGGTCAGAAGTGAAGATGTCATGAGGACCCCCAAACTTGCAGCTTGGCAGTCTGGAAGACTGTGCCCTTTAACTTCAGATCTGACCTGGCTCTGGTGGATACAGTCAGAAGAAGTAATCCAAGTATAGTTGGGAACACAGTTCAACAGAAATAAATTGAAACTTAATACACTGATTTAATTGGCATTACCTTACAATACCATTGCTAAAGGAACGTCTGATAAAACTTGGCTGTATATTCCCTTTGAGAGAAGTTCCATCTCTAGCATACTCTATATGAACACTGATTTGTACAAGGATATTCACTGCACCACCAATTATTTCCTATAAATAAAAACCTGGCCAAATATAGTACCTTGATACTATAAAATGCTTTTACAGTGGTTAAAAAAAATGATAGATGATTCTAAAACATTCTGTTAAATAAAAAACAAGTCAAAGAATAGTATGTAAAATATACACACATTTATCAACACCTATGTATATGCAAATACATAGTTCTGAAAGGCTACACACCAAGGCATTAACCATGAGGGGAGTGGGATTGGGGACACAAGGAAAACGGGTGCGGAACAGATGATGTGAATTTTTTTAAGCATGCATATGTTTATTACATGTGTAATTTTAAGTATAAATACTAAAAAAGAAACTTATAAAAGTTCAGTTCCAGTTGAGCATTTCTGAGTAGGTATCAATATCGGAATACCTGACATAATTACATCTTTAAAATACATTTGAGTATGTTTCACATACCCTCTTATTGTACTGTTTGTCTCAGGATCGCCAGGGTCCAATGTTTCTTTTAAGAAGTTTATATAATGTATCCAAAGGTCAACACTAAGAGGTATTGCCTGAAGCCCCCGACGATAAACCTAAGAAGAAAACAACAAACTGAACTTCAAATATTTAATTATTTCTTAACAGAGAGGCAACACTGTGTTATCCGGTGAACCTTAGAAATACTAATTACTGGAATTTTGTTTAAATAATCTACCATTACCATTTGGGTGGATGTTGGATAGAACATGGCAATGTTCTGATCCCCACGTGCAGAGTCTTGATCTTCAAAGCGCAGCAGTCCCTGCATTCTGACCGGGTTGTGTGGGCAGGCTTTGGGTTACAGACCAAAGGGCACAGACCCATTAGAGCATCAATGACAGCGTCTGACCAAAAATGCAATAAGACGTAGCAAATGTGACTAGCAAACCAACTATATTGTTTGGAAAATGAGAAATAAATGTTTAAGTGAGAGAAAAGCCCTGCCCTACTTGTTAAGCTGCAGTGTAATACAGAGGCTTGCACTGCAAAGCTTGACAAACTGTAGAGGTTTAACGCACCTGCCAACAAAGAGAGAAAATATTAGCTACAAATGCCACAAGAGTGACAAATGCAAATAAAATACCCTATAAAATTGTTTGACCATAAATGGTAGGTACTGCCAGCCAAAAAAAAAAGGTGTTTGTTTTGTTGTTATTTGGCTTACAGTACCTAATGGAAATAACTTTATTCAGTGTTGTACATACCTCATCTGATTGTTTAACGTTGTCATGTCGCTTTTCAAGGTCTGCATACTTTTTCCAGTAACCATAGCAATACGGATAGTGTATGAAAAATTTGTCAAATGCTTTCTTGGCAGCCATCAAGTGATTCTAAAGAAAATAAAACGAACTGTTTAAATATCTTGTAAGTTTCTGTCACGAAATATTTAAATTCTTTTCATATATATTATCTCAAATAAAATTAGTGGCAGACTTAAAAACACACATATAAAGAGCAGCTCTTTTTACGTGGAAATACAACCTTATCCTCTGAAATAGAAGGAACTAATTCTGTCAAATAGCAAGGTAACTTTTTATTTCAGTACTTTTACACACACACACGCATACACACAATTATTACAAAACATTAGGTTTTGACAAACTACTAATACTGATTTTCTACAATGTACAAATTGTTATTTTTCAAACCTAAAAGTTACTTCTCAAACCTAATAATTTTATGTATCTAGTATTTCAACTTAATCTGAAAGTAATAAAAGAGACAACTTTAATTACAAAACCATAAAGCCAAATATGGTATTGTTTTATTTTTCTGTCCCTTGTAATATACCATTTAAGTAGTTACTAACCTCCTGTTCCACATACTGAAGCAAATATACCCAGCCTGTAAAATCCTGAGGATTATTTTCTACAGTTTTCCAAAACTTTTCATATTCTGGAGGGAAATTTGCTTCAGTTTCTACCACTGGGAGGTCCACAGCATTTGCCACTTCATTTTCTTCTGCAGTTGCATTCACATTGGGAGAGTCATCAGGTGACTGTTCCATTTCTGTAACATTCATTATCTCAGTACTGAAATCAGTAGAATGTTCCACTGCTACCTCTGAACTGTTGCCTGTGCTGCCATTACTAGAATTTTTGTACTCATCCATGTGAGAATTCTGCATAGTTGTTGATTTTGCCTTCTGTTAAACAAGGATCTGTGGAAACACAAAGATAAATATCTTCCAAATTCTAATAAAATAATTTGGTATCATCAACTATCTTTTAAAAACCCCTACTTAGCTATTAAAAGAAATAGCCTAATTTGATTCTTGATCTTTCCTACAAATCATAATCAGGAAATTTACTAGCTTCTATACTATAAATGGGAGCCCTGGTGGAGCAGTGGTTAAGAGCTCAGGCTGCTAACCAAAAGGTTGTCAGTTTGAATCTACCAGCCACTCCTTGGAAATTCCATGGGGCAGTTCTTCTCTGTCCTATATGGTCTCTATGAGTCGGATTCAACTCGACAACAATGGGTTTGATGTTTTGGGTTTATAAGTGAAGTTCTGTAAGATAAAATTCTTCCCCAAAACTGCCATTTTGTTGTTCAGCTTTGAGTAAAACCTAAGTATCTCTGGATTTAGTTCCTCCATCCATAAAACAGGTATCACGACTGCTACCTGAAGAAGTAACCATGTCTAGAACTCAATCCTTAGCTAAGAATCTAAATCTAAGATCTAAATCACTATATCTTTAAAAAATCTGTTCTGGAGGTTAAAGTAAAACTGACCAAACAAATTCTAGTCATGGATATAAACATTTCAGAAGGAAGTTTACCACAGCGTAGGAGAAAGAGGAACGGTATACTGCTGAAATGTACCTCTATTTTTACAACAAACTTTAAATCCCAGCAGCTGGTTTTCAATTTTATTATAGAAGATACAAAATTACAGTTTTAAAAAATTAAGAGTCATTTTTAAAGTGAATAGAAATGTTATTTAAAACATATATTTAAGTTTTAAAATATGAATGGAAACTGCATAAAATATTTAATATTAAATCATCTCATTGATAAGGCCAAAACAATAAGGAATTATTCCTTTATCCTATATAGTAGTACCACAATATACTTTGAAGTTGGTTTCATCTCTTCTACTAACAGTTTAAATGGAAAATGAATTATTATTATAGGACATGTCTTTTTTGTTTTTTTTTGGTAAAGTGAGGAGTTATTCTTGAAACTAAACAGACCACAAAATTAATTTACTCTTAAAATACACCCAGAATACATATATTTAATACAATATAGTGTAGTTAAAAGGATGAATAAGACTTTAAAAACAGTAATGCAAAGTAAGAAATGCAAATACTGAATAAACATATGAAGGATGATATATTCATTATTAAAGATATAAATTAAAATACTGACAGATTGGCAACAATTAAAAGCGTATCTTTCTGCAAAGACATTCAAGCAAAATGTACCAAATGGCAATTGTGCATATTTTATACTATGGATATAATCAAAGACATATATTTAATTAAGAGCATTCACTACAACAGTGTATTACAATAAAAATAGAGTGGGGAAGGGCAATTAAGAGGAGGACCGCTTTAGTAAATGACATTCATACAAGGGAACAGTAAACAATCATTAAGAAGGAAATACATATATCTGTGTTGATACAGAAAACATACACATATACTATATACACTATATATATATCTCTAAGTGTATACACATATATAGGCAGACATATATATACACCATATTTTTAAGCAAATAAGTACACCTATGTTTCTCTGCAAACAGCACCCTCTCCCCCAACATATTTTCAATATGCGAATTTTTTTTTTACATGTGAAAAAAAAATTGGCATAGCAGCACTTGTGAAAATATCTCACAGGGAGAGGGTGCAGTTGGCAAACAAATGAAGAAGGCCTGTGCTATCTGCATAAAAATTGTGTGTGTTTGCGTGTGTGTGAGTGAGTGAGTGTGTGTGTGAGTGTGTGTGAGTGAGTGAAACCCTGGTGGCGTAGTGGTTAAGAGCTATGGCTGCTAACCAAAAGGTCAGCAGTTCGAATCCACCAGGCGCTCCTTGGAAACTCTATGGGGCAGTTCTACTCCGTCTTACAGGGTCACTATGAGTCGGAATCAACTCGATGGCAACGGGTTTGGTTTTTTCGTTTATATATATACGGTATACATACACACACACAGATCTGTACAGATTTATACCAAATAAAATAAACCACAATTAAAATGTTGACTGGTGTTAATAGTTGTTCTCCCTGTACAGGTGGAATGAGTCCTTTCTTCTTTAGGCTTATCTGCAGCTATTTAACTGAATTGAAAAAATAGGTTTGCCTGTTTGTTTTTTAAAGAAAAGTCAGCTACAGCATCCCAATGGTTGGCACTCTCAAGTCTAGCCCCAAACAAAAGTGACCTAGTAAGCTGATTAAAGCAAATGCAGATTCCCTGGTCCCAACTTCAATGATTCCGAGGTGAGCTTTGGTGGTGCAGTGGTTAAGAGATCGGATGCTAAACAAAAGGTCAACAGTTCAAATCTACCAAGCCACTGCTTGGAAACCCTATCGGGCAGTTCTACACTGTCCTGCAGGGTCACTATGAGCCAGAATTGACTCAACAGCAATAGGTTTGGTGTTTTTAGTTTAGGCTAAAAAAGAGTTTATGCCCAAAAAGCTACACCTCTAATAAGTTCTCTAAATAATTCTGTGGAACTTATTCATGGGTAAATTCTGAATCGTGGAACTGCTATATCAAAGGAAAAGCATATATTAAATTTGGGAAGATGATGATAATTATCTCTAGAAAAGTTTTACTAGCCATATCACAGATACTTTTAGTTGCCTATCCAATATCCTGGAAACCCTGGTGGCGTGGTGGTTAAGAGCTACGGCTGCTAACCAAAAAGGTGAGCAGTTCAAATCCACCAAGTACTCCTTGGAAACTCTATGGGGCAGTTCTACTCTTGCCTTATATGGTCACTATGAGTGAGAATCAACTCGAGGGCAAGAGGTTTGGTTTTTTGTTTTTTTGTATCCAATATCCCCTCTCACCAATTTCCTTGCTAAAAAAGCACTGATTTTGTTTAGGGCAAAAATATACCTAATCCTGAAAAGGACATCTGCTAAGGAATCCAGGGAAAGCTTTTGCTTTTCTCATGAAAAGGGACAGTCAAAACTAGTGTACCTCTTCCTTCTGCTACTTTCTTTCTGCTGTCCTACCAACAGAACGAGTAACAGTCATATGACAGAAGAGGTGATGATAGGATTACTGGCTAGAAGACAACACAGACTGACCCAAATGAACAGGATCTGCACTGGGGAAATGGAAAGAAGGAGAACAAGTAAACCGGAGCCAGATTATGGACAGAGGGATTTGAGAAGAAATGATAAACAAGGCAAATCTAGCTGGTACATACTAAAGGAGATTCCAAAGTATTCGACCACCAGAAAAAATAAGATCCCTTCTCCTTGAATGACCCTGTTTAATGTTAACAACTTTTCCTAGTTTAATCCATTTCAGGGCATAGGAAAAGGCAAAGAAACTTCCCAATTTATTTTGCTCTCTTTATTCTGCTCCTTTAAAGAAAAGACATAGTTAAATATTGACTTTCACATGCAAATAGTCACTAACTCATTTGAGTCCCCCCTCCCCTCAACTCAGTTAAAAAAAAAAAAAAGATTGCTGGTTAATGCATTCTGGGTCATTAACTACCTATCGTATGCTAACTGCATACTTAAGTAGGACACAGGAAGACTGAAGAACTGACACCTTTGAATGGTGATGCTGGCAAAAAATATTGAATACACTATGGACTGACAAAAGAACGAACTAATCTGTCTTGAAAGAAGCACAACCAGAATGCTCCTTAGAAGCAAGGATGGCGAGACTGTGTCTCACATACTTTGCACGTCATCAGGCGGGATCAGTCACTGGAGAAGGACATCGTGCCTGGTAAAGTAGAGGGTCAGCGAAAAATAGGAAGACCCTCAATGAGATGGATTGACACAGTGGCTGCAACAATGGGCTCAAGCATAGCAACAACTGTGAGGATTGCATGGGACTGGGCAGTGTTTCCTTCTGTTGTGCATAGGGTCACTATGAGTTGGAATGGATTCAAGGGCACCTAACAACAACAAGAGTTTCTTCTGAAATCAGCAAAGTCACCATACCCTTGCATCTTCAGAGATTGTCATTTACTCCACGCCCTGCAATTATACTGTTGTAAAAACCTTTAAGAACATTTGCCTTACCCTCAGGAAGACCATTTTTCCAGTGCCTTCAAAAATCACAGGGCCAAAAGAAGAATATATCAAAGTTATTTTTTTAATAAGTTATTTCAACATATTTTTCATAATGTGGCAATGACTAGTACCAGTTTATTCTTAAAAACAACCTGTTACTTCCAACTAGCAACATAAGATGGCAAAGGCTAAAAAAGTAAGTATTGAAAGGAAGAAGATAGCTTAACTATAACTAAACCAGCAAATATAAAGTAGAAAAGACTAGAATTGGAATTTCCATGTCTTTCATCATAAGATAAAGTATAGTATGCTAAACACTGGAAAGAACATACAACTGGGGGCTGAGGGTGAGTCCTACTTCTCTCCCTTACTAGCTGTGTGACCCTAAGTCAAGCCTTGCTTTCTCACTTCTAAATGGGATTAATAATACTTAACACTACCTGCTTCACAGGGCTGCTGAGAACACTGGATGAGATAAAAGTATGCGAAAAGTCTTAAAAACTAAATTCCTATACATAAAAGCATCAATAAAAAAACTGAATCCTTCCAAACTTAAGACGTTATACTTTAAAATAACTGAGGAAAATAAAAACGAACTTCACAATGCACTTAATTTTTTGCAGTAGAAATTTCTAAGAGGAGGAAATAAATGGTGTTGCCTGGCTTCATAAAACTGGTAGTCAACACAGAGTTTATCTGGAAGTATATCTACTCCATGATTTTTTTCTTTTAGACATTTTCCTGCCTTCCTTTCACAGAAGATTGATTTAACTCTTATACCAACAACACTTGCACACACTTCCCTCTCCTATGCTCTCAACACAGTTTTATAGGTTTGGGGTAAAGTCAATATTCTGTTAACATTACTGTTATGGACTGAATTGTGTCCCCCAAAAATGTGTGTCAACTTGGCTAGGCCATGATTCCCAGTATTGTGTGACTGTCCACCATTTTGTCACCTGATACGATTTTCCTGTGTTGTAAATCCTACCTCTATGATGTTCATGAAGCAGAATTAGAGACAGTTATGTTAATGAGGCAGGACTCAATCTACAAAATTAGGTTGTATCTTCAGTCAATCACTTTGGAGATATAAAAGAGAGAAGGGAGCAGAGAGACAGGGGGACTTCATTTCCACCAAGCAAGAGTCAGGAGCACACATCCTTTGGATCTGGGGTCCCTGCGTTGAGAAGCTCCTAGGCCAGGGGAAGGTTGATGACAAGGGCCTTTTCCCAGAGCCGACAGAGGAAGGAAGCCTTTCCCTGGGGCTGGCACCCTAGATTCAGACCTCTAGGCTTCCAGACTGTGAGAGAATAAATTTACCTTTGTTAGAGCCATCCACTTGTTGTACTTCTGTTATAGCAGCACTAGATTACTAAGATAATTACTATGCCTAAGTAAATATTTTTTTCAAGCTCAGTCATTTTGTAAAATTAATTTCCTTGCTTGTACCTCTTTATATCTTCCCTCATTATTTTCATTTGGTTTTCTTTGAAAATTGACCCCTGTACCCTCTTAGAGCTCTTATAAAGTCCTTCAAAAAACAATTTGCCACTCAGCCTTTCTGAAACCATCTAACCTTGTTACAATCTAGACTGGTCTATCTTGTCTAGATTTTCTCTGTTCATTTCCTTTTGCCTGTCTCCTGGGTTGAATTCCATTTATAACAACCAGTTTTTCTTTCTTGATTTTTGCCCCTCTTTTAGTAATAAGAGTAATATTCTTACTACTATTTCCATAAGGGGGAGGGGGAGAGCATGCACTCGGGGGAAGGAGAGACACGGGGTGGTGACATTCCTCAATAACAGTCCCTAACTTGATAAGGTCCCTGACTTGGCTGTTACGTTAATAGGGAGAGATAAGAGAAAAAGGGTATAAAACCCTAAGAAATCGACTATTGGGGCTCTCAGACTCTATTTCTGAGTAGCCCGCTTGACACTCCCTAGTCAAGTGTACTTTTGCTACTAACCCTCTGCTTGCTAATAAATCTCTGCTTGCTTGGCACTGTCTCAGTGTTTGAATTCTTTCCTACACTGAAGACAAGAACCGAGACTATTCTCCGGTAACATTTCTATTACTTCCTAGAAAAGGGTACTTGAGTACCCTTCTGAAATCTTCATAACTGAATGACTGTCTAAGTACAAAATTCTAGACTGAAAATCATTTTTCCTTAGAGATTTGAAGGAATCTATTCACTGTCTCCTGGTGTTACTGTTGAGAAAATCTGATGCCATTTTTAGTCCTCATCCTCTATATCTGACCTGTTCTTTCCCTGCGGAAGCTTTATCCCAGGTATTCTGAAATTTTATAACGATGTGCCTTCATAAGGGTCTTTTCCATTCATTCTGCAAGGCATTCATTTGGAAGGCCTATTTCAATCTAGACACTTAAATCATTCAATTCTTAGAAATTGTTTTATATTATTTCTTTGCTTATTCTTGGTATCCTTTTGTCTCCTTCTTGAACTCACATTACTTAGATAATCAGACCTCCTGGACTGATCCTAATTTTCTTATCTTTTCCTGCATTTTTTCCATTTTTTTGACCCACTCTATTTTGAAATATTTTCTTAAACTGAGTTTCTAATCTATCACCATATTTTTAATTTCCATTTCTTATTGTCTAAAATAATCCTTCTTAGTCTCCTCTTCCTGGTTCATAAGAACAACATCTTCTGTTATCTTTCTGATAATTTAATTTTCTTCTGTTCTTAGTACTAGCTCTGTTTCTTCTGAGTGTCTTTTAATTATTTGTTTTGGCTTCTCAAGTACTGTATGATGATCTTCAAACTTCTGTTCATGAAGAAGTACGAGGCATTACGACAATAACTGAAAGCTACATAGGGCTTGTCAGCTGGTAGTTTTCAGTGGAGGATGTCAGTGTTGAGATGGGAGCCCAAGCTGTGCTGGTGATATCACCATCGATACACAGAATTATATTCAATTTTCCCATTTTCAGTAAGACCCTTCAACTCCCCCCCCACACACACCCCACCACCACCACCAGCTATGCCTAAGCTTCTCTGGTTACACCCTCATATAATAAACATTCAGTTTTTTGCTTTTTTTTTTTGGCAAGCTACGCTAGATGGAGAAAAAAACTTTAGTCTAAACTACTTTAGACTTTGAACCAATCCCCTGTTTTTACTTTCTTTACTTGCTTATTATTGACATCCCTTTCTGCAGGCACACAGCTAAACAAAGAATACAAAAGCCTACATTAATTGTTAGTGCTGCTCCATCTGCTTTCTTCCAAATTTTGTTCCTAATTTTCATCTGTTGACAATTCCTCTCCTGTTCTTTGTCCTTTTGGGTTTCTACCATTTTATTTCTTTTTTACTTTATCTTACTTATTGTTTTCATTTTTTATTTATGTTATTTATTTCATTTTAGTTATTTTTTCTTTAGTGGAGTTTCAGGAGGAAACAAAGAAATGTGCTGTAAAATCAATCCAGTATGTTAAACTAAAAGTTTTAACCCACTTCTACCTTAAAAGTGGTAGAATTCTTGCCTTCCATGCAGGAGACCCACGTTCGATTCCTGACAAATAGACCTCATGTGCAGCTACCACTCGTTTGCCATTAAAGGCTTTCATGTTGCTATGATGCTGAACAAGTTTCAGTGGTGCGTCCAGACTAAGATGAACTAGGAAGAAAAGCTTGGCAATTAACTTCCAAAAGCCAGCCGATGAAAATCCTACATAGATCACAAAGGTCTGATTCTCAACCAATCACGGGAACAGTGCAGGACCTAGCTACACTTCATTTTGTTGTACAAAAGGTCACCGTGAATCACGCTGAGTGGACGGCAGCTAACAACAACTTTAAAGGTCCTTAAAAACTAGGGAGAAATCCATTCACCTATGGACAGCTGATCTTCAATAAAGAGTGGAAGTCCATTAAATGGAGATGAGAAAGTCTCCCTAACAAATGGTGGTGGCAAAACTGGGTATCCATTTGAAGAAAAATGAAACAAGATCCATACCTCGCACTTAACACAAAAACTAATTCAAAATGGATCAAAGTCATAAATGTAAAACCTAAAACTATAAAGATCGTGGAAGAAAAAACAGGAACAATGCTAGGACCCCTAATATATGGCATAAGGAGAATACCAAACATAACTAGAAATGTACAAACAGCAGAAGATAAATCAGATAACTGGAATCTCCTAAAAATTAAACACTTACACTCATCAAAAGACTTCACCAAAAGAGTAAAAAGAAACTTACAGACTGGGATAAAATTTTTACCTATGAGGTATCAGACCAAGGTCTAATCTCTAAAATTTACAGAAAACTTCCAACACCTCAACAACAACAAAACAAACAACCCAGTTAAATAATGGGCAAGGACATGAACAAATACTTCACCAATAAGACATTCAGGGGCTAACAAACACATGAACAGATGCTCATGATCATTAGCAATTAGACAAAAATTGAAACTACAATGAGATACCATCTCACCCCAGCAATAATGGCAATGATCAAAAAAAAAAAAATGCTGGCAAGGTTGTGGGGAACTCTTAGACACTGCTGGTGGAAATATAAAATGATACAATCACTACGGAAAAGGGTACGACAATTCTTTAAAAAGCTAGAAATAGAAATGACATATGATCCAGCAATCCCACTCCTAGGAATGTATCCTAGAGAAATAAGAAGCGTGACAAGACTGGACATACGCACACCTATGTTCATCGCAGCATTATTCACAATAGCAAAAAAGATGGAAATAACCTAAGTGCCCATCAATGGATGAGCAAACTGTGGTATATACACTCAGTGGAATATTACACAACAGTAAAGAATGATGATGAATCCGAAAAATATGTGACAACATGGATGAATTTCGAGGATTATGCTAGGAGAAATAAGTCAATCACAAAAGGACAATTATTGTATGAGACTACTATCATAAATAATCAAGAAAAGGTTTACAAACTGCAATGCGACAGATAGCTTTTTCATGGCTTTCTTTGCCATGGTCTTGTAACCGCCACCGAAGTGATTGCGTGGAACTGTACAAAGAAGGTAACTGTGGCCCACCAAGAGGATTAGATAGCTTGCTAATAATGTAAATAAAGTTCACGGCACCCATCTGGGAGTGGGACTATGAAAATAAGGTCCATGGAACCCTAACAAAGGGATTGGTCAGTTTTGCCATCCTTTTAGGCTTAGAATGAGCCATCCCAGATGCAGGAAGACAAGATCTTACCACCAGCAAGAAAGAAGAGACAGGAGCGAAGTGCATCCTTTGGATCGGGATCCTTGCACTGAGAACTCATGGAAATAGGAGACCGAGAGAGAGCTGTAACAAAGAAAATGGTGAGAAGTGGGGTAGAGAAAAGGCGGCAGGAGAGACCAGAAGGAGACAGCGTGGCCCACAGAGTTCGAGCTGAACACCTTCGGGCCAAGGATTACTGGTAGAGTGGAGTGCCTCTGGGCATTTACTGGCAGAGCAAAGGGGGCTCTGTAACACTTGCCCAAGTAGGGCGGAGGCTGAAGGCCAGAGATAAGGCATGCCTGCAGGCACAACCCAAAAGAGGCTGTCCTGATGCAGGAACTGTATCCTGAGCACGAACTTGAATTGTAACCTGCTTTTTTTACTTCCCTAAAAAACCCCGTAACGGTGAATACTGTCTATGAGTTCTGTATGGCCATTGCAACGAATTACTGAACTCAGCAGAGAAGTAGAGAGTACTGTGGGAGGGATGGTTGGTGTGAGAATTAGTAGAAACGGCTGGCAAGAGCTACATCTGACCTCTACCTCATAGGAATTAGGCTTGGGCTGTTGATCTTGATTCTCCTTCCCCCTTGTGATATCAGAGGAGATTAGACACCACCCCCAGGCCATTTTACAGCTGGTGTCAGGGGGATCCTTGCAAAGGTTCCAGACTCATGGAAGCATGGGGCTTAGGAAAAGGAGACTTGGAAAGTGAAATTTTTGATTCTTGGGTGGTTATTTTGGTTATTGTTACTTGTAATGGCTAAAAGGAAAGTAAGAAATGCTACGCTGCAGCTGAACAGAGGAAAGCAATATTTGGAGTGGCTCCTGGCAAGGGTCAGGCCAGTAAAATGAGATGATTGATAGGGAGCCAAGGTCTTCTGCTTCCACCCAGCCAGAAGCCCAAGACCATATGCATATGAATGGGGAGACAGTCACGGGGTAGAGAATATAAAAGTGGAATGTTTTAAAGAGTTACGTGTTTATCTGTATGTACTATGGATGCTGAATGTTTTTCTCCTACCTAGTGTTGTAAAGCTGACATAAACATGATAGAAATGAATACTGGGTATTATGAATTACAGAGAGCTGTGTAACTCCACCTTCAGCCAATACTTGATTGGATATGCTAAAAGAGAACTAAAATTCGCCCAGAGGGAAAGAGAAGTTTTCTGTTTCAAGTCAATAGTCCTGTGTATAGAGCGGCAGCTCAGGTAGAAAACCTGAGTCTCACCCAGAATTTGCATTTGAAAAGACATGCAGAACCACCCAGAACCACTGGGAGAGGAGGCAATTTGCATTTGAAAGAAGGACCTGCAGAGAGAAAAAAAATGACTGTTCTGCCTTCTGCATTTCCAGCAAGCTGTTTGCCTTTGGGTCCAATGAAGCAGGAAGTCAGTGTCCATCAGAAGGAAATCCCTTCCAGGACTAGAAGTTAAAGGAAGCTCATGAGCAGACAGCTTGGTATGCTCAGCTGTGGTGACCACCTGAGTCCACTCATGAATGGATGTAGAGGTGCAGCAATGAAGAGACAGGCTGAGTTTGGACATATTCCACTGGCGCCCACTGATCTAGCCCATGGGGGCTAGGAATGAGAGAGAGACAGAAGGGCCTGGCTGGTCTGAAGTGCTGGGAGGTGTGTGTACCTCCTAAGCCACTGGTAACTGTGACCTAGTTTGGATGGCTAGGGATGAGCTGACTACAACTCACTGAATGAAGAGAAAGATGTTTGATACAATGAGCTCGTGCAGACTGCTGAATTTGATGGCTTGCTGTGGACTAGGCTTTGCTTATGGATACAAGAACTCAAAGTTCCAACTGGAACAGAGGATTCTTCAAGATCAAGAAACATGCTTGTCTTCTGAGAGTACTAGTTTGATAGGGATAGGCAATTTAAACACTGCTATCTTAAAGGCAAGAAGTGGCTGGCTTACACTTTCCTGAGTGTGCTTACCAAGTGAGGGGGAAAAGGAAGGATTCCCATTGAATAGATTTTTCTTTTCCTAATAGGTCTGGGGAAGAGAGGGTGGAGAAAGATGCTGATATGATTATGTGATTCAACTGTGAGTGTTGACTGTTAGCAGAGTTAATTGTGTTTATAAAAACTGTAATTGTAGAAGCTGTAAGTGTGGAAGAGTGGACTAAAGGGGAGGCACTTCTGAACTGGAGTATAGTGGCCAAACCTAAAGTCCCTTAAAGGTTTTGCTATGCTGATACTACATGAGGCTCAGAGCAAGGGAATAATCTTCTCTCAATCAAATTTCATCAGAGGCCAGAAAAGGTGAAGTCAAGATGACTTTTGGAGAGCCTGACCACATTAGATAGACTACTGCAGCAGACCTGAATGGCCGGTACCTGAGTAACCTCATCGAGGACTCTGCCCTACTGAAAGACTAATTGTTAATGACTGTTTAGGACTGGTAAAGTGATTGGGAGGGGTAAGTTATCCTCCAAGTATGAAAGAATCATGGCTAGAAATGCTCAGGGGTGGCCCACAGTGCAATGGATGGCTTTTATATGGCCTTTCTCGCCATAGTTTTGTGAACTCCCACTGAAGTGACTGCGTGGGGCTACACAAGTAAGGTAAATGTGGCCCACCAAGGGGACTGGAGAGTTTGCTAATAATGTAAATAAAGTTCATGGCACCTGTGTGGGGGTGTGATCATGTAAATAAGGTCTATGGAACCCTAATCCCCAACAAAGGGATTGGTCAGTTTTAAGTTTAGGCTTAAAATGAGCCGCTCCAGGGCAAGAAGACAGGATCTTACCACCAGCAAAAAAAGAAGAGCCAGGAGTGGAGCGCATCCTTTGGACCTGGGATCCCTGAGCTGAGAAGCTCCTGAAACCAGGAGACAGAGAGAGAGAGCTTTAACACTGAAGATGACAAGAAGCAGCGGCAGAGAAACCAGGAGGAGAGACCAACAGGAGATCGCCCTACCTGCACAGCAAGAAAGCTGAGTACCTTCAGGCAAGAGGCTTCCTGGCAGAGTAGGGTGCCTCAGGGCACTTGGTGGAGCTAGGCTTGCTGACCCAGGGAGTTAGAGCTGAGAGTATCTTCAGGCAAAAGACAAAGATTACCGGTGGAGTGGCTGCCTCTGGGCACTTACTGGTAGAGCTAAAAGAGCTTGGTAACACTTGCCAGAACAGGGCAGAGGCCAGGGACCAGGGAGAGGCTTGCCTGCGGTCGCAGCTCAGAAGAGGCTGCCCTGATGGAAGAACTGTATCCTGAGCATTCCTGAACCTGAATTGTAACCTGTTAGTTCCCTAATAAACCCCATAATGGTAAGTATTGTCTGTGAGGTCTGTGTGGCCACTGCAATGAATTATCAAACTCAGCAGAGAAGTACAGAGTACCGTGGGATGGACAGTTGGTATCAGAATTGGTAGAAAGAGCTGGCGAAAGGAGGTACCTCTGATCTCCATCTCATAGGATCAGACTAGGGCTGTTGATCTTGATTCTCCTGCCCCCTTGTGAAATTAGAGGTCAGATGCAGCCCCCACACCGTTTTTACACACACAGAAACATTTTTGGATGGTCACCAGGGATGGGAGAGGGAAGGAGGAAAAATCACTACCTAGAGAGTAGACAGGTGTTAACTTCGGTAAAAGGATAGGCAGTACACATTATGGGGCAAGTCAGCACAACATAACCAAGGCAAAGGAAGGCACTGAGAGGCACACAAGAAAAAAAAAAAGCAATGAAGGTAAATACTATAACATACACAGTATTGCCAACAACCGTTTGAAGGCTAAAGACCATAGTCTTGGGGGACATCTAGGTCAACTGGCATAAGATAGTTCATAAAGAAAGCATTCTACATCCTGCTTTGGTGAGTAGCATCCGGCGTCCTAAAAGCCTGCAAACAGCCATCTGTGATGCAACTACTGGTCTCTTTCCATGTAGGGCAAAGCAAAGTGAAGAAAACCAAAAGCTCATGGATACAATTAGTCCAAAGGACTAAAAGACCATAGGAATAACAACCTCCACCAACCTAAGACCAAAAGAACTATATGGTGCCCAGCTACCACTACCAACAGCTCTCACCAGGACCACGATAGAAGATCCCAGTTAGAGAGGGGGAAAAAATGTAGAACAAAATTAATATTCATAAAAAAGATGAGATTTACTGGGTCTGAGACTGGAGGAATCACTGAGACCATAGCCCTCAGACACCCTTCTAACTTGGAACTGATGCCATTCCCGGAGATAACCTTTCAGCCAAATAACAGACTGTCCTATAAATAAACAATAACACACATGAGGAAAGTGCTCCTTAGAAAAATCATCTACATGAGACCAAAAGGACAATATATCCCCCGAAACACGGAGGAGAAGACATGAAGGGGATGGAAAACAGGACAAATGGAAATGGGGAACTCAGGGTGGTAATGGAGAGAACGCTGACACGCTGCAGGGATTACAACCACTGTCATGGAACAATCTGTGTATAAACTATTGAATGGGAAACTAACTTGCTCTGTAAACCTTCACCTAAAGCACAATTTAAAAAACAGCGAGATAAGACTCACAAGACCTGAATTCTAGTTTCCACTTACTTAATTTCTCAATGAATTGGTTCCTAAAAAAAAAAAAAAAATGATGCTGGTAAATAATGCCCTGCCCACTGGAGTGCTTAGGAAAACAGAATGGAATTTAATTCAATGTTTCTAAATACCTACAGTATGGAAGTAAAAATAAGAATGGTTGACATTTTTTGAAACTTACTATAAGCTAAGTGCTACACAAAGCACTTCATATCCAACCCAAACCCAGTGCCGTCGAGTCATAAAACTAGTACCTACAGTATGGAAGTAAAAATAAGAATGGTTGACATTTTTTGAAACTTACTATAAGCTATGTACTACACAAAGCACTTCATACCCAACCCAAACCCAGTGCCGTCGAGTCATAGATCTCATTAATCCTCCCAGCTCTGCAATAAATATAGGTATAATTATATGGTTCCCAATTTACAGATGAGGCAAAAAGGGCTCAGGGAGATTAAGTAACCTTGCACAAGATCATATAGCTAGTAAACAAACAGGATCATACCCAGATCTAGCTCCAAAATTCATACAGGACATAACACAGGTGTACTTTAAATGTGTATATACCTTGCTAAATTGCCCTCTTAAAAAGTCCACATTGACACTCTTATCTCCTTGCTCCTAGCCAGGCAAAAAACTGTATCTGGCTTAATTTAAAAGTATAGTTGTTACTTTTTCATATGTTTGCTGGTTATTTGCATTTATTTCATAAGTTGTCTGCTCATATCTTTGGCCCATTTTTCTACTATGTTGCTTGTCTTTTTTCTTTCCAATTTGTAAGAACGCCTTGTATATTTGGATTATTAGCCCCTTCCCTACTGTTATAAAAGTGGCATATTATTTTTCTATTGGTAGTTTATTATTCATGATGTACTTTGTCCTAAAGAAACTTTAAATCTTTACATAATCCAATGTATCAATCTTTACAACCTTTGAGTTCTGAGCAATGCTTAGGAAAGTCCTCTCTGCTCCCGAATTTAAAAATATTCTTTTCTCTTCCAATGCTTTTATAATTTTAACTAAATAAAACCATTCTCAATAAACACCACCTATTTAGAATTCTACAAATAAAAAATAAAATTTTTTTTTTAATTTGTAGAATTCTAATCCCTAGTGTTTTCGTTGGCTGATTTTCGTAAGCATATCACCACGCCTTAGTCTGAAAGCTCCCACATGGAAGGTGAGAATTATCTTCTTTTCTCAATTTGACACTCTCACCTGGGCTGATCACATCCTCATTGATATACTTTCTTCAGTTGGCTTCCAGGTCACACCATCTCCTGCCTCACTATCACTCCTCCTGAGTGACAGTCTGCTGAGACAGACGAGGTTCTCATCTTTCACCTGATCTCTTAATGTTAGAGTGCCCTAGAACTCAGTCCTTGGCCTTTTCCCTTCTCTATCTCTATTAACTCCCAATCTCACATGGTTTTATGGTGACTTCCAAATTTCCATCTCCAGCCCAGCCAGATCTCTTTTCTAAACTTCCAACTCATATATCCAACTGCCTAATTGATATCTCCACCTGCATATATATATAAAATCATCTCAAACTTTAAAATGTTCCTAAGTGAACTCATCTTCCTCCTCCACAAACTTGCTCCACTCACAGCCTTCTCCATCCTTCCAGTTGCTCACACCAAAAATCTTGGAGTCATCCTGACTCTTCTCTCTTACATCCAATCAATCTGTTATGGAATCCTTCAAATATACTCAGGATCCCAAAACTCACCACTCTAGTTCAAGCCACTCTTCTCTCAGCTGGAATACTATTAGTCTTCTACAGCCTTCTATAGGCCTCCTGCTTCTTTCCTTGCTCCACCCCACCACCTCCACCTCCCTGTCCCTATTCTAGTCTCAACACAACAGCTAATGATATTTTTTAAAATACAAGCCTTACCATATCACTTCACTGTTCAAGGCTCTCCATTTCACAGATTAAAAGTCATTCTTCCAATGGCCCACTGCTCCTCCCTCCCAATATTTACCTCTTTGACTTCATCTACTACTCACCCTCTCTTACTCTGCTCTAACACTGACATCTTGCTGTCTCTCAAAGAGACCACACTCATCAGTCTGAGAGCCTTTGCACTGGCTCTTCCCTCTGCCCAGAGTGATCTTCTCCCAGAAGCCCATACAGCTACCTTCCTCACCTCCTTTAAAAATTTGTTGAAATGTCACCTTTTCAATAAGACCTACCTGGGCCACCCTAATTAAAATAGCAACTTGTTCTCATTCCCAGCATGTCGATCCCCTTTACCTTGCTCTACTTTATTACTTTTATCAATAGTATAGTGAATGATTTACTCATTTAGTATATCCTGCTATAAAGATTAACTACCTCTTTCTTTTTATTTGGAACCCTGGTGGTACAGTAGTTAAGTGCTTGCCTGCTAACCAAAAGGTCAGCAGTTTGAATCTACCAGCCGCTCCCTGGAAGCCCTATGGAGCAGTTTTACTTTGTCCTTTTTCTTTTATAGGGTCGCTATGAGTCAGGATTGATTCAAGGGCAAAGGGTTTGGGTTTATTTTTTTTTATTCACACTACTATTGCTATAGTGTAGGACGGTAGACTGGTAGAATGCTCATCTTCCGTGTAGGAGACCAGAGTTGGATTCCGGTCAATGCACCTCATGTGCAGCAGCTACCACCTATCTGTCAGTGGAGGCTTGTGTCTTGCTGTGGTGCTAAAAGCTTTCAGTAGAGCTTCGAGACTAAAATGGACTAGGAAGAAGGGCCTGGCAATCGTTCAAAAATCAGCCAGTGAAAACCCTCTGGATCACAACAGTCTGATCTGCAGGGCTGGCACAGGACCAGACAGCATTTCCTTCCATTGTACATGGGGTCATCACCAGTCGGGGCAACTCAACAACTAACAATTGCTACAGTTTAAGTAACCATTTTCTCCCCACTAGATCAGTGTTTTTCAAACTACAGATTACTTCAGACCAGCTTCCCCTTTTTTTTTAAAGTGGAAAATAAAATAAAAATAAATATTATCAGACTGCTTTGTAATACACAAAGGTATATTATTTCATGATATTTTGATGCAATTATACACAAACATAACACAACTATCGTATATTAAACTGCCTGGCACACAGAAGACACTCAACCTTTTTCAAAGAGTGTTGTCATCATGCACTGCTATGACTTCAATCACCAGTTATTAGTGATAATATTAAGAGATAATATTTACTGAACAATGTTCTGTTAAATGCCACTACCACATTTTTAAGGACAGGGAAACCAAAGTTTATTAAGATTAAAAAACTTTTCTAAGCTTACAGCCAGAATTCAACTCCAGCCTGTCTAACTCTAAAACTGTAGCCTCTTCTCTACCAACCTCTATAGCACTGACATTCTGTCTCTATTGAGTTTTTTTCAATTCTGTTACTTCTGGCTTTCAGGCTTTAGTGTTTCTACCTGCAATGCTCTCCCACCCCACTATCCGGCCCCACAGTCCCACTTGGTCCCTTCAACTCTCTGGGCAAAGTTTAAACATCACCTCCTGAAAAGTCTTTCTATAACCCCCAAGTTGGTTAGGGTGCCCCCATTAATGCTCCCACAGCACTGCTGTTTTCTCCATAGCACGGATCATATTTGTGATCCTTACTCAATGTCTATCTTCCCTATTAGATTACAAATATCTTAAAGATAAGGACCAGATCTACCAACATCTAGGGAATACAGTACACCTGGAAACCTAGTACACACTCAATTCACTGAAAAACAAATAGCTCTGCTCTAAACCTCATCCTTGAAATAATCACACATTTTGCTGTAAAGATTAAGTATCCCCTTTTCATTCACACTATTATTGTTACAGTTTAAGTAATTATTATCTCTCCACTGGATCAATGTTTTTCAAACTACAGATTGCTTCAAAACAGTTCTCATTTTTTAACAGAAAAATATAAAATAATAAAAAAAATTAGTGTGCATGCACACAGCAAGGGCATATTGTTGAAATGTACATACATCCAACTACTGCATATTGGGTTGTGATGTAAGACGGAAATTCCATTGTGCAGTGCAGTTAAAAATTTTTATCTTTTTACTTGTTTACTCTCTAAATACCTCTTGTGCCTGTAAAGGTATTCAAAAACATAATGTTGATTATTTTTTTCATGAACAGAGATACATAAAAATCTGAAAGTCGGGAGTTTCGGTATTGCAAATCAACTAGATTTGCAATCCACAAGTCACTCTGTGCCTCATGTACAGAAAGCCCATTTGAAGTCTTGAGTTCTAAGAAAAAAAGGCTGTCATAACAAATGGCTCTTGTGACTGTTTTTAGAGGCAAAGTAAAATGTTCACAGGCTGGCTTTTTCTAGCTTCTACATATCAAATACATATCATGTTCGAAAAACTGAGCTGACCACTTTATATATATATTTAAGTAAATATTTGCATCATCTTCGTAATCTTTGAGAAAGATTACCAGTCAGTTGGAACTACTACTTTTTCCTCCGTTGGCTATTTTTTTCAAATAAAAACAACCCTACATCTTATGCAGAATATTTGTTAACACAGCATGTTAACACAACATGTGTTGCTTCTCTTAAAAAAAAAGAAAAGCAAATTCTTAGCATTTTATTTATGAAGTCCTTTTTCTTATTCAACTACAAAACCAAAAAAAAAAAAAAGGGTAGGTAAAAACATTACGAAGGATTCCACAACTAAAAAAAATATCTGCTTTTCCATTCTCACTTCTAATATCACACCCCACCTACTCATTAGCGATCTTTGGTCAACCCCTAATTATTTCAGAGCTCACAATTTAAGAACTAGTCTTGTTCAGTAGAACTCCTCTCGGTCCCTTTATCCCTACCAGAAGGTGAAGAGTTTAAAGTTCCAGCTTTTGCAACTCTAGAATGAGGTTATAAAAGCTTGTGGGGGAAAAAAACTGACAGTAGTTGCTTGTTTTTTTCCAAACCATGTAAGCTTCTACAGTGTTCAAAACACTTAAGCTCCAACATGAGCTTCAAAGCCCCCTGAAAGAAACTTGGTTTTCTTAAGCTTCAACCTTTCCAGCTGTAGAAAAGCTGAAGAATTTCTGGACAGATACGATTAGCTGCCAAATGACCTGAAGTCCTAAAAGAAAAGGCAACGTGAATATCAAACTAAAAAGTAACACTTGAATCGACAGAAAAATACGCAGTATTATAGTAGCAACAATAATACACTAAGAAGTACTACTTACAACCTTAAAGATGGGATTTTGGAGCTAAACTGAAAAACACCAGTACTGGTCTCTGGCTACAAAAGCTAAACGTTATTCTTAAATACATTTCTTAAAAAAAAAATCTTACTAAGATCTTCAATGTTTGCTTTTTCTGTTTCTATCCTATCCGGCCAAAAGCTCTGGCCAATCTTTCGGGTGCAGGGTCCCAAAAGAGTTGCTTATGTAGTTAGAACGCAGAATGAGCCCTACAAGGCACCTGAATGCTTCGTTAATGGAATTTGTATTATATCCTCCCAATCCTCTGGCGGCTGCTAAAAGGGCTCCTTCCACTCCCAGTAGTCCCAGTCACAGTGGTTTCCAGCTCTTGAAGGAAGCACGGGATTCTGACCTACTCCCGAAACTCTTCTTAAATCCAGGCGAAGGAGGCCCACACCTCCTGGTCTAACCTAAGGCACCCGTCAAAAGAAACGTTTGATTTAAGAAAAGAAACCTCGCACTGCTCCACCCAACAGGTGGAAAGAAGAAAGGTACGGACAGCTAGGCGCAGAGTCCAGGCCAGGCCTCAAACGGCGGGAGAGTGAGGCGCGGCCTCCGTGCGGCCTGAGACAAGGCAGGCCCCTTCCTGCCCCCACTATCACCCCCGTCAGCCAATTCCCAGGCGCCTGCCCCAGCTGACCTTACGATGGAGGCCCCTTCAGGCCATGAGCCGAAGCCTGGACCAACCTAGCCGAAGATGGCACTTCCACCGCCACCGTCCTCACAACCACCGCTACGGCCGACACCAGCGCCACGGCCGCCTCCTCAAGAGCCGGGCGCGCATGCGTCAGTGCCGCGGGAAGCGAAGAGTCACGTGGCGCCGCAGCTCGCAGGCCTCGCCCTCCCCGGGATCCAGGCGGCTCTAGCCAGGCTCCCGCACGCCCCTGTAGCCAGCGAAAGCAAGGGCAGCCTCTCCTAGCTGGTTTCTCCTCTATCGGGATCTCCCAAGCCGAAGTGAGGTCTTTAGGACCTCACACTCCTGAGTTTTACACGCGGACAGCGCCCCGCCCCCCTCAAAGAAAAATGTTATTCTTTTTGAGCAAGTCTAACGCGGTTTTCCCAACAATTGCTCAGGTTTTACCCCTCTACCTAAAAACGGGCAGAAATTCAGCCTTAAACTCCCAAATCTCAAGATGGATTCTGGGCACACTCGGGTTTCCCGAAGAAACATTCATGGATTTAGGGAACGGACTACTGAAGGGATATGTAAAATTACCCTCTGGGCAAATGGAGTCTGTATCGTGTCGATAATCTTAGCTGTCCTCTTCATTTGTACCCCGTTCTCACCTATTTAAAAAGGCTTGTTTGTTTTTCCCCGAACCTGTCCCTTCTCCCTTCAAGAATCTTGTACAACAGTGCCTGCGGTCACCAGTCGCTTCCGGTGCAATCTCTTCTTTGCTGCACCGTAGAATCACAACTGGTCAGCAACTTCTGGAATCTCCCAACCTCCAGAAACGTTTCTCTGGAAGTTAATGTTTCTTATCCACATTCCTGCTAATTTATAAATCCCCTGACAACACCAATCTTGTTTTGTTATATATAATCTTACCACAATTAAAAAAAAAAAAAAACTTCTTACTTTCAGCCTTTTATACTCATCGAAATGCACCTAGTTGCCGTTTTTCCTTTCCGTTGCCTCTTCTGCTCTTGAAGCTAACTCTCTTGAATCCTCTGACAGTGCTGTCTTGCTTCCTACATGTCGAATCAACAGCTTTCAATTGTTTATAATGGAAAGGAGCAGTCAAGGCAGGGCTAGCCTGAGTTGCCTGCGGGCACTATCACTCTGTGGCTTGAGCACCACAGCCTTCTTCCCTCCCTTTTCTGGCTCTTTTTGTCTTCCACCTAAGATGGCATCAAATTCTTCATCAGTAAATAAGAAATCTCTAAAATCCCATCCCCTTCTAATCTCCAATTTGTAATAATCCATCTGCTTCTTTAACTTTATTCACTCTAGACACATTGTTTCCCCTTATCCGGTTTTCTTAATCCTGCCAGAAACGTGTCTGTAACCTCTATATTTTACCTTTCAAGCCAGTGCTATTGCTCTCACTCTCTGACTTAAAAACCTCTGCTGGTTTCCCCCACTGCTTCTAAGAAAAACTGAAACTCTTTAGTGTTGAAAACATGGTCCTTGTAATGCCAGCTTTCTCACTGGTTTCTGCCTCCCCAAAACCTCACAGAACCCACTGTTCCCAGAGTTCTTTTATGAATTTTGATATGCTTTCCTCTCTAACCAGGATGCTCTCCTTATAGTGGAAACAGAAATCATTTTAAAAATTGATTTAGCTTTAGTTAACAGTAAAAGAAATTGTATATCACAATGGTAAGCTTTGGGAAGAAAAATAGATATTAAGCCGAATCCTGTAGTTTGGAGGTGGGATGGGGTGGGGAATTCTAGAACACAGTATTTAAAGTCAAAAGATCTCAGAAATACAGTGAACAAAGAAATCAGACAGATGGGAAATTGGCCCTTATGGACTATATCAGGAGCCCTGGTGGTGCAGTGGTTACGAGCTATGGCTGCTAACCAAAAAGGTCAGCAGTTCAAGTCCACCAGCCGCTCCTTGGAAACCCTGTGGATAGGTGGTATTGTGTCCTACAGAGTTGTAATTAGTGGGAATCTACTCAACAACAATGGGTTTGGTTTTTGTTTTCGGACTATGCCAGTGGGTTCCCTTGCTCCTTCCCTGTTAGGATCTGGCCAAAAGACAGTCCTGGTAGAATGAGAGAGAGGTAGAAAGATTGAGGTCAGGATATTTATTCCCTCATCTCCCTCACTGCAGGGATCCAGGCAGTCCTCTCCATATCACTTTCTTTTCCTAGGTTCCAGATTTCCTTAAACTCTCCCCAAACCCACTGCCATGGAGTAGATCCTGACACATACTGACACTACAGGACAGAGTCAAGGTGCTCCATAGGGTTTCCAAGGCTGTAATCTTTACAGAAGCAGACCGCCACATCTTTCTCCCACGCAGCAGCTGGTGTGTTCAAACCGCTGACCTTTCAGTTAGCAGCAGAGCACTTAACCACTGCACCACAAGGGCTTCTTATAGTAGCTATTAAAAAGTTTGATAATCCTCCATACAAAACTCATCAAATTACATTTTAAACATGTGCAGTTACTGTATGTCAAACACCGCAATGTTGTTGCTGTTGTTAGGTGCCATCAAGTCATTTCCGGCTCACAGTTACCCTATGCACAACAGAACCAAACACTGCCTGGTCCTGCACCATCCTTACAGTCATTGTTGTGCTTGAGCCCATTGTTGCAGTCACTGTGTCAGTCCATCTTATTGAGGGTCTTCCTCTTTTCCACTGATCCTGTACTTTACTAAGCATGATGCCCTTCTCCGGGAACTGATCCCTCCTGACAACACATCCAAAGTATGTAAAACACAGTCTCGCCATCCTTGCTTCTAAGGAACATTCTGGCTGTACTTCTTCCAAGACAGATTTGTTCTTTCTTTTGGCAGTTCATGGTATATTCAATATTTTTTGCCAACACCACAATTCAGAGGTGTCAATTCTTCTTTCATCTTTCTTATTCATTGTCCATCTTTCTCACGCATATGAGGCGACCGAAAACACGATGGCTTGGTCAGGCGCACCTTAGTCCTCAAGGTCACGTTTTTGCTTTTTAACATTTTAAGGAGATCTCTTGAAGCAGATTTTCCCAATGCAATGTGTCCTTTGATTTCTCGACTGTTGCTGCCATGAGTGTTGATTGTGAATCCAAGCAAAATGAAATCCTTGACAACTTCAATCTTTTCTCTTTTATCATGACGTGGCTTATCGGTCCAGTTATGAGGATTTTTGTTTTCTTTATGTTAGGGTGTAATCCATGTGGAAGGCTGTGGTCTTTGATCTTCATCAGTAAGTGCTTCAAGTCCTCTTCCCTTTCAGCAAGCAAGGTTGTGTTATCTGCATATTGCAGGTTGTTACTGAGTCTTCCTCCAATCCTGTTGCCCCATTCTTCATATAGCCCAGCTTCTCAGATTATTTACTCTGCATACAGATGAAATAGGTATGGTGAAAGGATACAACCCTAATGCACACCTTTCCTGACTTTAAACTCTTGTTCCGTTTGAAGGACTGCTTCTTGATCCATGTACAGATTCCTCATAAGCACAACTAAGTTTTCTGGAATTCTCATTCTCTGCAATGTTATCCATAATTTGGTATGATCCACACAGTCAACAAAACACAGGTAAACATTTTTCTGGGATTCTCTGCTTTCAGCCAGGCTCCATCTAACATCAGCAGTGATATCCCTGGTTCCATGTCCTCTTCTAAATCCAACTTGAATTTCTGGCAGTTCCCTGTTGATATACTGCTGAAGCCCTGTCAATATACTGCTGCAGCCACTTCTGAATGACCTTCGGCAAAATTTTGCTTGCATGTGATACTAATGATAATGTTCGATAATTTCCAAATTCGGTTGGATCACCTTTCTTGGGAATAGGCATATATGTGGATCTCTTCTTGTCAGTTGGCCAGGTAGCTCTCTTCCAAATTTCTTGGCATAAATAAGTAAGTACTTTCAGTGCTGCATCCATTTGTGGAAACATCTCAGTTGGTATTTCATCAGTTCCTGGAGACTTGTTTTTCACCAAGGCCTTCAGTGCAGCCTGGACTTCTTCCTTCAGTACAGTGGCTTCCTGATCATATGTTACCTCCTGAAACGGTTGAACATCGATCAATTCTTTTTGGTGTAGTGACTCTGTGTATTCCTTCCACCTTCTTTTGATGCTTGCTGTGTCGTCTAATATTTTCCCTGTAGAATGCTTCAGTATTGCAACTCGAAGCTTGAATTGTTTCTTCAGTTCTTTCAGCTTGAGAAATGCTGAGCATGTTCTTCCCTTTTGGTTTTCTGTCTCCAGGTCTTTGCACATGTCATTGTAATACTTTGTCTTCTTGAGCCACCCTTTGCAATCTGCTGTTCAGCTCTTTTATTTCATCATTTTTTCCTTTTGTTTTAGCTATTCAACATTCAAGAGCAAGTCTCAGGGTCTCTTCTGGCACCCATTTAGGTCTTTTCTGTCTCTCCTGTCTTTTTAATGACCTCTTGCATTCTTCACATATGATGTCCTTGATGTCATTCCACAACTCATCTGGCCTTTCGTCAAATCTATCCTTGCGATGGTCTCTAAATTCTTATGGAGTATACTCAGGGCCATACCTTGACTCTTGTGGACTTGTTCTAATTTTCTTCAGTTTCAAGCTGAACTTGCATATGAGTAATTAATGGTCCTATCCGCAGTCGGCCTCTGACCTTGTTCTGACTGATGATATTGAGCTTTTTCATCATCTCTTTCTACAGATATAGTTGATTTGAATCCTGTGTATTCCATCTGGCAAGGCCCAGGCATATAGTCACTGTTTATGTTGGTGAAAAAAGGTATTTGCAATCAAGAAGTCATTGGTCTTGCAAAATTCAGTCATGGCATCTCTTGCATTGTTTCTATAACCAAGGCCATATTTTCCAACTACCATCCTTCTTTGTTTTCAACTTTCGCATTCGAATCACCAGTAATTATCAGTGCATCCTGATTGCGTGTTCAATTTCAGACTGCAGAAGTTGGTAAAAATCTTCAATTTCTTCATCTTTGGCCTTAGTGTTTGGTGCGTAAATTTGAATAATAGTCGTATTAACTGGTCTTCCCTAAGGCATATGGATATGATCCTATCGTTGACAGTGTTGTACTTCAGCATGGATCTTGAAATGTTCTTTTTAACAATGAATGCAACATCATTCCTCTTCAAGTTGTCATTTCCAGCATAGTAGACCACGTGACTGTCTGATTCAAAATGACCAATATCATTCCATATGAGCTTACCAATGCCTAGGATACTGTATGTTTATGAGTTCCATTTCATTTTTGACGATTTACAATTTTCTAGATTCATACTTCATGCATTTCAGGTTCTGACTATTAATGGTTGTTTGCAGCTGTTTCTTCTTATTTTAAATTGCACCATATCAGTAAATGAAGGTCCCAAAGGCTTGACTCCATCCATGTCATTAAGGTCCACTCTACTTTGAGAATGCAGCTCTTCCCCTGTCATCTTTTGAATGCCTTCCAACTGATTTGAGAAATAATATTAGAGTCATCATTCCCTGTCCTTGAGCATAGAGAATGTGACCCAGCTAGAGCTGGACTCACAAGGACACATCAGCTGGGCCCAGAGGTATAAAGACTGTAGCTAAAATAATCCTGGAAAAAATCTTTAGGGAACCTTTCACATAAGCCAGAACACAAGAGACTTCCCACTCTTATCTTTTTCTATTTTATAAAAAAAAAATTAACATATAGCAAATAGAAATTTGTTGGACCAATGAAGACCCTCCTGACTGTCCTTACTAAAACCTGTACCAATGATTGTTAAGAAAGACAATTCAAAATGTAGGATCACAGTTTCTAGCCATTGTGAAAAGGTGACTCTTTCAATGGTTTTGCCCATTCGTAATGTTCATATTGGTGCGTTAATGTTCATATACACTGATGACTCTGTAACTTTTCTTAGACTCATGCACACATGGCTGTGAAACATGCTTATCCGTTTTCCCATTCTTGCCTGTTCTGTAATATTCTCTGAACTCGGGCAGACATGGCTGTGGCAGCATGCTTGTCAGTTTTCCCATTCTTGCTTACTCTGTAATATTTCCTTGGGCTTGGGCAGACATTAGCTCTGGCAGCATGCTCGTCTGCTTTCCACTTTTGTCTTTTTGAATATATGCCGAATAAAACTTTCTTTTTGCTTTCCTAAACTCTGTGATTTTTATTTTTCCCTACAACATAACCTGAGAGGCTCATCTTCTGGCACTATATCAGACAATGTTCTGCTGCTATTTATAAAGTTTTCACTGGCTAATTCTTTTCAGAAGTAGACTGCCAGGTCCTTCTTCCTAGTCTGTCTTAGTCTGGAAGCTCAGCTACCTGTCTGCCATGGGTGACCCTGCTGGTATTTGAATACCAGTGGCATAGCTTCCAGCATCACAGCAACACACAAGCCCCCACAGTACAACAAACTGACGGGTCTTTCTTTTGGGTAAGATTAAGTTTTCAGTACAAAGATGTTGAAGTGATTTTTAACTGTTTACTGCTAGTTGGGTGAAGTGAACTTCAATTTCCCAGGAACACCCTCCATCAGGGCAGACTTCAGAGTTGTCTGAGGCCTACTCCTGCTTATAAGCAAGGTTCTCACATTCCCGCTGCACTGTCAGCCCTCCCTCAACTCACATCTGCAGCTTCTGGGGGGATTGTCTTATGGTAAGGCAACTGAGGAAGAAAAAACCCTAGCCTGATTTCCAGATGGTTCTGCATGACAGGCTGCCGCCAACTGAAAGTGGGATTCTGTGGCTGTGCAATCTCATTCAGGGATAGCTCTGAAGGATATTGGAGAAGGGAAACTTTTCCAAGGGGTAGAATCTTGAAATGTTACTTTTTTTCCATTTGTTTGGGAGGAGGAATAGCTTGAGTCAAGGTTCTACACCAAATTATAGCCTTTGTCCAGATGATATGATTGGTACTGGGAAGGAATAAGAATAGAGACTTGATGACAGGGAAGGGTAATAAGGAGGGATGTTTCAGAAAATACGTGAAAAGATTTGTTTCATGTGAATGCTTATGAAAAGTTCTGTGGGGGAGGTTTTCAATAATAAGATGGGGGAAAAAAAGACTTAACTTGTGCTAGTCAGTCTTTACCCAGCCTCTCTGGTGATTGTTCAATAGAATCTTGAGCAAAATGTCCATGCTGGTATAACCTGACCCTATGAATGCCAGTACATTTCCACTAGTCCTTAGCCAAGGCCAAGCCAGGTTTGGCCTGCCCCACATGCACAGAAGGGCCAGCTGTGACCACTAATTGACTTCAACAGAGGCAACAGGTGGAATGAATCAGAAGGAAAATTATCACTCGGACCCTATTTCAAAGCTAGAGGTCCGACAAGAACCATGTCACCTCCTGTTTCGTGGCCACCTTCTAGAACTTTCCCTCCCCAATATATCTGCACTGCCACCGTCTTGCTGCCCAAATCACATATAAGCCCTGCTTCCCTGTAGCTTGGTGAGTAGGACCTCAGGAACTTCCTCCTGGCTCCTTGCTCTGCACATTGCAATAAAGTTACTTTTTCAAAGACCAGTGCCCAGATAATTGGCAAGTCCGAGCAGGCTGGACAAGGACGCACCTTCCCGGGTTTGGTAACAATTTTGGCTCCCAGCGTGGAGCCCAGCACCTCCTCAACCATGAGTGGAAACTCCACCGACCCTCAGTGCTCACAGAGCCTCTTACTCAGGAGGACACAGGTAGGTCTCCTAACTGTGACTGAGGCGTGAGGTAGAGACTGGCCTGGGGTGCTTTTACTTTGAGAATTAGAACTAACTCTGGTCTGGATGTCTACAGGGTAAGTGCCCTAGAAATTTCTCTTCTTAAGTGTTAAGTGCTTGGGATTGGAGGTGGTGAGGTATCTAAAGGATTGAAGTAGGACTAAGACATCCCCATTAGGGGGAATTGAAGCCCTAGTAAGATCTTTCTCATTATGTTGCCCCACCACCCCTCCCTGGCCAATGGCAGAGAACAGAAAGCCTAGTTTATGGTTGTTGACTTTGGTTAAGTTCTGGTTCCATTTCTAAGTGAGTGTGTGTATCTCTCTGGAAAAATGAAAACCTACAAAAACAGTGTAAGCTAATGCTGCAGAGGAGAAAGGAAGAGAAGAGCCACACCTGGAGAGGCCCGGGGCAAAATCCAGGCCATATAAAGGGAATGATTGATAGGAGAGTCTTCTGGTTCCACCCAGCCAGAAGTCCAAGGCCATATGCATATAAATGGGAAAACAGGGTGTGAAGAGAAGACAGTTCTAGAATCTTTTTAAAAGGGTTAAGTGTTTAGGATTGTGCTTCTACCTGAATGTCCTACAGACAGCATGTAACTCCACCTTCAGCCAATGCTTAATTGGTGTTTATCCATATTCCTGATTTAGGAAATAATATTGGAGTCATTATTCCTTGACCTTGAGCATAGAGAATGTGACCCAGCTGCAGCTGGGCTCACAAGGGCTCACAAGAACTCACAAGGACACATCAACTGGGCCCTGAAATAAAGACAATAAATAGAATAATCTTGGAAAATATCTTTTAGGGAATCCTTCGCCTAAGCCAGAACACAAAAGACTTTCTACCCATGTCTTTTTCTATTAACATTTAGTAAATAGAAATTTGTTGGACCAGTGAAGACCCTCCTGACTGTCCTTACTAAAACCTGTACCAATGATTGTTGAGAGGGAAATTCAAAATGTAGGATTATAGTTTCTAGCCAATGTGTGAAAAGGTGAAGCTTTCATTGATTTTGCCCATTTGTAATGTGAATATATACTGATGATTCTGTAATATTTTCTGGACTGGGGCAGACATGGCTGTGGAAGCATGCTTGTCTGTTTTCCTGTGCGTGGTTGTTCTGTAATTTTTGTCTGGACTTGGACAGACATGGCTGTGGCAGCATGCTTGTCCGTTTTCCTATTCTATCTTATTCTGTAATATTTCCTTGGGTTCTGGCAGACATCAGCTCTGGCAACATGCTTGTCTGCTTCCCACTTTTGTCTTTTTGAATATATGCCAAATAAAACTTTCTTTTTGCTTTACTAAACTTTGCGATTTTTTTCCCCTACAACATTCCTTCCACCTGGAGATGTAGGCAGCCGCTACCCTTTGGCAGAACTGTCATCACCCCTGTGGTGAATTCCTCACCAGCCCCTCCTGAGTTAGAAACTCCTGGTCCTGCCCAGGGAATAATCTCCCCAGCACACACCCATAGTGGGCTGCAATTTGGCCAGGGACTCACCCATGTCTCCTCAGGTCAATTTCCACTGAGACAAATGCCTGCTGGACTGGATCACAACGTCCAGCCTAGAAGGTTTGTCTGGATCCTTACACCATTTTCCACCTCTGAGGTGTATAACTGGAAGAACAATCTCGCAGCACATAGTTGTCGTTGTTAGGTGCCATCAAGTTGTTTCGGACTCAATAGCGACCCTACGTACCACAGAATGAAATGCTACCCTGTCCTGCGCCATCCTTACAATCATTGCTATGCTTGAGCCCATTATTGCAGCCACTGTATCAATCCATCTCATTGAGGGTCTTCCTCTTTTCCAGGACCCTGTACTTTACCAGGCATGATGTCCTTCTGCAGGGACTGATCCCTCTTGACAACATGTCCAAATATTGTAAGGCGCATTCTCGCCATCCTTGGTTCTAAGAAGCATTCTCGTTGTACTTCTTCCAAGACAGATTTGTTTGTTCTTTTGGCAGTCCATGGTATATTCAATATTCTTTGCCAACACCACAATTCAAAGGCATCAATTCTTCTTTGGTTTTCTTTATTCATTGCCCAGCTTTCACATGCATATGATGTAATCGCAAATACCATGGCTTGGGTCAGGCGCACTTTAGTCTTCAAGGTGACATCTTTGCTTTTCAACACTTTAAAGAGGTCCTTTGCAGCAGATTTACCGAATGCATTGTGTCTTTTGATTCCTTGACTGCTGCTTCCATGGGTGTTGATTGTGGATCCAAGTAAAATGAAATCTTTGACAACTTCAATCTTTTCTCCACTTATCCTGATGTGGCTTATTGGTCCATTTGTGAGGATTTTTGTTTTTATGTTGAGGTGTAATCCATACTGAAGGCTGTGGTCTTTGATCTTCACCAGTAGGTGTTTCAAGTCCTCTTCACGTTCAGCAAGTAAGGTTGTGTCATCTGCATATTGCAGGTTGTTAATAAGTCTTCCTCCAATCTTGATGTCCCATTCTTCTTCATACAGAGATGACCCAAAACACATCGAAGGTTTGTTTGTGTCCATCTTTGCCACCAAAACCCAAACCCACTGCTGTTGAGTCGATTCCGATTCAGAGTAACCCTATAGGACAGAGTAGAACTGCCCCATAGAGTTTCTAAGGAGCACCTGGGGGATTTGAACTGCCGACCCTTTGGTTAGCAGCCGTAGCACTTAATCACTATGCCGCCAGGGTTTCCATGTTCTGCTTATAGAAGGCAATTTCCTTTGCTTCTCTTAGCACCTAAGATCAGCCGTTCTCTTTGTCCTCCTAAATCTTAGGAGTGGAACAAGGTGGCAGAAGTTAGGGAATAGCACTGGTGCCTAGAAGTTGGAAGCCATCAGCATGTGTACTGTGTTTACCTAGAGATTCTTAATTGGATTAAATGGAAAACCTCTTGAGTGAATGAAAGGGCCTGGCAGCAGAAGAGAGTCAATAAAGCTTCTGGTGGCAGTATAACAGAAGGGTCCTGCAGACCATCTGGCTGGGTTCAAATCTTGGCTGTGCTAGCTTTTGATTTTTGGGTCAAGGGGCTTCACTTCCAGGTGGCTCAGTTTCCTTATATGCAAAGTAGTGGTAAACAGCAGTGGCCACTTTGTAGGGTTACTGTGAAGATTAAAGATAAACTGAAAATGGCTTAGCTCATTGTCTGGCATATATTTATAAACTATGTTATGCCATTTGAGCTAGATGTTCCCTGAGACCATCCATAGTCCCAACAGATGTGTCTATGGAGCTTCTATAACGTTGCCTTGGACAAGTTATGCTGGCTTCCTCAGTATTGTGTACCACTTATGGGCCTGTCTAATTTTATGGCTGAAGGGTGAACCTCAGGAGTGACTTACATTTTTTTTCCACCTCTGTCCAAAACGTTCTATTGTGATCCTTGTCAGAGCAGTCAATGGTGGTAGCTGGGCACCATCTAGTTGTGCTGGACTCAGTCTGGTGGAGCCTGTGGTACTTGTGTTTCATTAGTCCTTTGGACTAATCTTTTCCTTTTGTCTTTGGTTTTAAGTCTTCTTTGCCTGCTACCTCCAGGAGCTAACCATTCCTTGTCTGTTCCTAGGCCCCTAAATCTCCATCCCATGTCAGCAGGAAGTAGTTAGATGAGTTACTGACCCTTAGCCCTTAAGATTAAGGAAGCGCTATAACTCAAGGGAAGATGGTAACCTGACCCTACGAATGCTGGTAAATTTTCATTAGTTCTTAAACTAGCCCAAGCCAGATTTGGCCTGCCCCACATTTGCAGAAGGGCCAGTTATGACCACTAATTGACTTCAACTGAGGCAATAGGTGGAAAAAATCAGAAGGAAAATCATCACTCGGACCGTATTCCAAAGTGAGAGGTTTGACAAGAACCATGTCACCTCCTGTTTCCTGGCCACCTTCTAGAATTTCCCTCCCTGGTACACCTGTGAGGCCGCTGTCTTGGTGCCCAAATCACATATAAGCCCTGCTTCCCTGTAGCTTGGTGAGCCAGATCTAAGGAACTTCCACCTGTCTCCTTGCTCTGTACGTTGCAATAAAGTTACTTTCTCAAAGACTAGTATCCAAATAATTGGCAAATCTGAGCACACCGGACAAGGACCCACCTTCCCGGGTTTGGTAACATTGGAAGAGAGAGGCTTTGCATGGGCTCAACAACATGGACTTCCCCTTGCTAAAGCAGACCAGGCTACCACTACTGCTGAGGGCTCAAATTATTAGCATCAGCAACCAACTTTGGAGTTCTAATACCATTCTCTAGGTGGACTGGTCACCCTGTCCCCCCACTCCCAAAAAAACCAAACCCAGTGCCGTCAAGTCGATTCTGACTCATAGCAACCCTACAGGACAGAGTAGAACTGCCCCATAGAGTTCCCGAGGAGCGCCTGGGGGATTCAAACTGCTGACCCTTTGGTTAGCAGCCGTGACACTTAACCACTACGCCACCAGAGCTTCTGTCACCTACTTATCAGTATATTACTTACATTGGCTCCAGTGGTGAAAATTGCTGTTTCCTAATATCTGTTCTCTTTCCCTTCCAGAAGTATAGAATTGTTAGTTGGGCATAGAGCCATGCAGAATAAAGACTTTGCAATTAGGTGTGCACATGTGACTTAGTTTCAGCCCATGGCATAGAAACAGAAGTGTTTCTGGAAACCTTAAGACATAGCATGTGTTTGTTCTTTGTTCTCTTAGTCTTTTTTTGTCCCTTCCTCCATCCTAGTGACTGGAACCCATCTGCCACATCTTAGGCCATGAGTTTAGGTAATGCTTAGTAGACTAACAAGGTAGATGAAACCTGGATCCTTTATAGCATGGAGTGTCAAATCAGACCTGGACTGCTTCCTGGCCTTTTGAAGGGCTTCATACTACTAGGTCAAAGGAAAAGAAGGTAGCTTTGGTGTTCACTAGGACGACTGAAAGTAACAATCAAAAATAAATACTACTGCTGCAACATAATACAAATGGTGAGGAGAATGGATGGAACTCATGGGATTCCTCATACAGCTATATCCAGTATTAATCAAAGACCGTGCAAGGAATATCAACAGGGAGTCATGTCCCTCATAAATGAAGGTCTGTATCACTCCAGTGGGTAAATAACTCTGGCTAAAAAAAACTAGTTGAAGGTAAAAGTAACTTGGAATGTATGGTGGAAAAGAACACACAAATATTAAGTATGACTTAATGACTAGTTACAAAAATAGCAACTGGAGTATCACCCTTCATTTTCTTTCTTGCTGTGTTATATGTATATTTAAATATTTTAAATTCTTTTTTCTGTTAACCTTCTATTGTTTTATTCAATGTGTGTTTTGTTGGTGATGAACTCTACAATTTAGATCAAAAATATCAAAAAGGGATCATGACAGCATCAGAGAAGGAACAGATGTCATACAGAGACCTGCATTTACAGCTTGATGCATAAGTGTTAAGACTTTTGACTAATCTGTTTTAGAAAGGGAGTGATTCATTTTCAAGGGTATGATGAACAGTTACATTATATTCCCAAAATCCCAATCAAACCCATTGCCGTTGTCTATGATGCATAGCGGCCCTAAAAGACAGAGTAGAACTGTCCCATGGCATTTCCAAGGCTGTAAATCTTTTACAGAACCAGACTGCCACATCTTTTTCCTGTGGAGCTGCTGGTGGGTTTGAACTGCTGATGTTTTGGTAAGCAGCTGAGCACTTAACCAATGCACCACTAGGGATCCTCCACCTTATGAAGCAGAGTAAGTTTCTCAATACAGAAACTGAAAATAACTAAGTCTTACTTTTCTAGCCTCTTTTGGAGTTAGGCCATGGGTAACTGACCTAAACCATGTGGACAAGATGACACAATCCTAGACTTGGAATTGGAAACTAGTGACACAGAGCCAGGAACCACCTAGACACCATTCTGATGAGAGTGGAAGCAACCACATCAGTTTTCAGAAACAGTGGTTTTACTGATTTTGAATCATTGCCTAGCGTCCCAAGGTATTTGTCTTGGTAGGACAAGATGTGTCTGTGTCTGGTGGTAACACTAGCAGTGTCTTAATTGAACCAGCCCTAAAGATATTTTGAGCATGGTTCCTAGCTTCAAAGCCTGAGTGTGGTTCTCTAGTGCTCTTGGAGATTGTGTGAGTTCCCCATCTAAGAGGTCTCTTTTGTGCTTAAATTAGCCGAAGTCCTCTCTCCCAAGTTTAGGACACATCTATCTGTCTGCCTATAATACACATTTTTACTTGGGTATTCACTCCTGCACTTCTACCAGGGTTTCTTTTTTTCAGTTAATGGTACCACCATTGACCCAGTTGCTCAAATCAGAAACCTGGGAGCCATTTTAATCCAGTTCTCCCTTTCTCGGTCCCAATACACAATCACTTACCTACTCTTGTCAATTCTAACTCATAAATATTTCTGGAACATGTCAGTTTTTCTCCATCTGCACAGTTACCTTAGGTTAGCCCACATTTCTATCCTGGATTACTGCAACAGCCTCAGGTAATTTCTAGAGTATTGAACCAGCCCAGGGTGAAGCCAAATTAATTTTATTTCACTGCTTAAAACTTGGCCATGACTTTCTATAGAAAGTCCTACAGGTAGAAGTTCAAATCCCTTGCCGTTGTTCATATCTCTCCTTCCATCTGGAACCACTTTATTACTGGTCGATGACCCAGCAAGCTAGACTTCTTTCATGTTCTTAATCTCTGATATTTGCAGGTGCTTTATTGTTCAGAATGCTCTTTTCCTTCCTTTCCTTGTTGTCTGATTAACTCAGCCTTTGAAATGTCACTACCTTAGAGATAGCCTTTCTGATCCCACTGGTCTAGGTTATGATACTCTTATTTTGTCCATTAAAAGTCATGATGATTACATTTCATTATGGATTGCATCTTTAGTAGACATGGAGACTTAGTGTGAACACATAGTATGTTCTAAGACTGAATTAAGCCTGTGTGCTAATTAAGGTATAAAGATAAGGACTAGAAAACTTCTATATTCTTCACAGATAATGCTATTAAAAAAGAATAATGTTAATGTAAGGAAGATGGGGGAAAGGGTTATTCTTTCAAGGTGACAGAGTTCTCTGGCTTTTATGGGCTTCAGCAGCTAAATCAACTGGGATACCACGGTCAGCTTGTGGAGGAGTTTGCTGATTATATGTATTTGTATATGTTGCTGTGTAAGCATATATATGTAAGCATATTTACATATTGCTTGTTAATGTACTCTACTCCTTTAGTTATATTCATGTTGCTATGTTAAGTATATATTTTGTTTTTTAAAGTTTCTTCAGGTACCAGGTAGCAATATGTCCAACTCCTAGAGTTGAATCATAGTTAGTCCAAAACTATCATGGTAACTTCATCCCTATTTGCCAGTGACAGATTTGTTGTGTGCCATCGAGTCGATTCTGACTCATAGTGACCCTACAGAACAGAGTAGAACTACCCCATAGGGTTTCTAAGGAGTGGCTAGTGGATTCCAACTGCTCATCTTTTGGTTAGCAGCCTGAGCTCTTAACCACTTTGCCACCAGGATTCCATGACTGATTTAGAGATAGACAAATGACCAGTTCTGATCAGTGAGACATAAAGGGAAGTTGGCTGGATCTGGGGGAGGAAAAAGGGAAACTAGAACTAGGTGACCTTATTTTAGCTCTGGGTCCAGCCAGGTTGGTTTATTTTTTTAATTTTTTGGTTTCTTGTAATCAATGACCGAATGCATGAATGCAGTCTTAACTGACAATAACATTTGTTATTGACTATGTGACACAAAACGTTTTATTAGTTTTCCATGTATGGTCTCATTAAATCATCACAGTAAGAGTTTGGCTCTCTTATTATCTCTTGCTCATAGAGTTAATACATTTCAGTGCTGAGATCTGAATCCAGGAACTCCGCCTTCAGAGTCAGAGTTTCTCAAAGGCATCTTAAAATTCATCATATTCATCTTTTCCCCACCATCTGCCTCTCCTCTAATGTTTTCCATTTCAGTTAATGACTTTACCATCTACCAGTCACTGGTGTTAGAAACTTCAAACACTTTTGACTCCTTTAGTCTCCAAATCTAAGTGTGTTATCAATTCGGTCAATCCTGCCATCAGAATACTTCTCAAATCCACACTTTCAATTCTCAATGCTTCTACTACAGTTCAGGCTTTCACTATCTAGGCTCTGGCTCTGAGCACTGGATGGCAAATCACTGCACTCCTTCCTTTAAAACCTGTTGCAATCTTTTTCAACACATTGAATAGACAAACGCTATTAATACATCAGGTTGGCACATGGTGTGAAATCTCTTTGCCATAGGTGGGTCTTCAATTGGGTGCTTCCAAATCGATTGCCTTGTTTACAGTCTTTCCCTGCTCCACCCAACTGTCCCCTTACTACTGGTTAATTTTCTAAATACACTGTTTTCACCTTTGAAAACACTGCTTCCTTTTTCCAGAATAAATTTCAAACATATATCATTAAACATATTATTCAAGGAATATTCATTTAGCAACTGCCATGGACCAAGGTACTGTTTCAGGCATAGGTGGTAACAGTGGTGAACAAAAGTCATTCAAGACTGGTCATAATTTGGCACAACCAGATCATTCTGTCTTCATTTTACATAACTTGCTTACATATTCTATGCTCCAGTTAAAAAAAAAAAGACAATTTAGCTAAACCTGCAATTTACTTTAATGCCTTTAAGTGTTTATCCTATTATGCAGAGATGTTTGTCAGGTATGAATGAACTGTTCTCTTTCACGGTACACATTCTATGAATCATGAGATTATAATTCATTAATGATAATATAGTACTTGTTTGAGTTTGCCTTAGCTTGACATATTGAACCTCCTAGCCAGCAATAAGTAGGCTTAGCTTGTCCTAGAGATTTCTATAGGGTTTCTGCTTATATTCACTGTCTGCTAGGAGTGTTACCTTTGCATAGCATTTGAAGTTTACAAATGCTTTCTTATACATAATCCCATTTTAAGTCTAACCTCACGACCACCCCAGAATGCGTGTAAGTTTTCGCTACTAATAACAGCACTGGGTCCCAAATCCATGCTGGTTCAAAGTCTTATGTACTTCACCTTTATAATATCTTGCTTCTCTCTCTCATTTCCCTTCTAATCACATCACTGTCCACCTTCCTTAGCACTTTCTGTATTCACTACTGTCTTTCCTCTTTGCATAATCTTTATTTTCCAGATTGTTTTCAGATTACCTTCACTTATGGTAATTTAAATTTCATGATTACATAAGCAATAGATGTAGTTCATTTCTGAAAAGACAGAAATTGCGGAAAAGAACACTGAGACAAAATAATTTCTTTAGCCACATATTAACATGTTGGTGCATATAATTCCAGTTCTATTCTCTGTGTGCACATATATTGATAAATATACACCCAGTGTTTATTTCGTAGTCAGATTTTTTTTCCTTTAACATTCCGAATATTGTCCTGTGATTAGTTTTTTGTGGTCGTTAGCTGCTGTCGAGTCAGTCCCTGGCTCATGGTGACCTCATGCACAACAGAAACACTGTGTGGTCCTGCATCAGGTCTTCCACCGTCCCCATGATTGGTTGCGGATCAGACCGTTGTGACCCACAGGGTTTTCACCAGCTGATTTTCTAAGTAGATTACCAAGCCTTTTTTCCTAGTCTGTCTTAGTTTGGAAACTCTACTGAAACCTGTTCAGCATCATAGCAACACGCCAGACTCCACTGTCAGATGGGTGGTAGCTGCACATAAGGTGCATTGTCCAGAATCCAACTCTGGTATCTCACACAGAAGGTGAGAATTCTAACACTGAACTGTCATTTTTAATGACTATATGATACAGAGGAAACCCTGGTGGCGTAGTGGTTAAGTGCTACGGCTGCGAACCAAAGGGTTGGCAGTTCGAATCTGCCAGGCAGGCGCTCCTTGGAAACTCTATGGGGCAGTTCTACCCTGTCCTACAGGGTCGCAATGAGTCGGAATCGACTCGACGGCACTGGGTTTGGTTTTTTTTGTTTATATGATATAGATTCCGTTGGGTAAGTATGTCATTAAAATTTTTATTTTTTAGCTGCTGAGCAGATGGGGTTAGACTTATAATTAACACTGTTAGAAAGTTTCTTTTTTACAATTTATTCAGGCCTTCAGCTTTTCTTTAGTTATTTTAATCAGTGATCAGTCTCCAATTCTTTGTTGACTTCTGCTTTGTTAACAGTTCTTGACTTTTGAGAGCTCAATAATCAAGAAGTTACTAAAATATAGCAAATCTCTAAGGCTTAGGAGTCTTACAATAATGGCTGTTTTCTTTATAATAAAGGACAGCACACAGATTGTGAAGTAAGATTTTCACATTATTGTTGTTGTTAGGTGCCATGAAATCAGTTAAGAATCATAGCAACCCTGTGTACAACAAAACAGTGCCCGGTCCTGCACTATCCTCATAATCGTTGCTGTTTGAGCTCATTGTTGCAGCCAATGTGTCAACTCATGTCACTGAGGGTCTTCCTCTTTTCCAATGATCCTCTACTTTATCAAGCATGATATCCTTCTCCAGGGACTAGTCTCTCCTGATAACATGTCCAAAGTAGAGCAAGGTGAAGTCTCGCCATCCACACTTCTAAGGAGCGTTCTGGCTGTACTTCTTCCAAGGCAGATTTGGTTTTCTTCTGGCAATTCATGGTGTATTCAATATTCTTTGCCAACACCATAATTCAAATGCATCACTTCTTTGGTTTTCCTATTCATTGTCCAGCTTTCACATGTATATGAAGCGATTGAAAATACCGTGGCTTGGGTCAGGTACACCTTAGTCCTCAAGGTGACATCTTTGCTTTTTAACATTTTAAAGAGGTCTTTTGCAGCACATTTGGCCGATGGGATATATTTTTTTGATTTCTTGACTGCTGCTTCCATGGGTGTTGATTATAGATCCAAGTAAAATGAAATCCTTGACAACTTCAATCTTTTCTCTGCCAGTCATGATGTTGCTTATTGGTCCAGTTGTGAGAATTTTTGTTTTCCTTATGTTGAGATGTAATCCATACGGAAGGCTGTAGTCTTTGATCTTCATCAGTGCTTCAAGTCCTCTTCACTTTCAGCAAGCAAGGTTGTATCATCAGCATATTATGGTTGTAAATGAGTCTTCCTCCAATCCTGATGTCACATTCTTCTTCATATAGTCCATCTTCTTGGATCATTTGTTCAGCACACAGATTGAATAAGTATGGTGAAAGGATTCACATTATTAGTAGTGATTATATTTACTGCACTTTTTTCAATGCAAAGTTCAATCTATATCTATCAAAATAGAAGGTAATTAAGCTTATACAAGTTAAGAAATAGTCCTCCTTTACCTCTGAAATTTAAAATTTACCTTCAGTATATCCCAACAACCACCACTAGCATGTCAGTTTGTCGTGCTCTGGTCGCTTGTGTGTTGCGGTAATGGTGGAAGCTATACCACTGATATTTCAAATACCAGCAAGGTGACCAGGTTTCAGTGGAGCTTCCAGGCTCAGATAGACTAGGAAGAAGGACCTGGTGGTCTACTTCTGAAAAATTGGCCAGTGAAAACTTTATGAATAGCAGCAGAACATTGTCTGATATAGTGCCAGAAGATGAGCCCCTCAGGTTAGAAGACACTCAAAATACAACTGGAGACCAGCTGCCTCCTCAAAGTAGAGTCAATCCTAATGACGTGGGTGGAGTCAATCTTTTGGGACCTTCATTTGCTGATGTGGCAGACTCAAAAATGACAAGAAACAGCTGCAAACACCCATTAACAACCTGCAATATACAGATGCACAACCTTGCTTGCTGAAAGTGAAGAGGACTTGAAGAACTTGCTGAAGATCAAAGACTACAGCCTTCAGTACGGATTGCACCTCAACATAAAGAAAACAAAAATCCTCACAACTGAACCAATAAGCAACATCATGATAAATGGAGAAAATATTGAAATTGTCAAGGACTTCATTCTACTTGGATCCACATCAATGCCTGTGGAAGCAGCAGTCAAGAAATTGAACAACATGTTGCATTAGGCAGATCTGCTGCAAAAAGTCCTGTTTAAAGTGTTAAAAAGCAAAGACGCTACTTTGGGGACTAAGGTGCACCTGACCCAAGCCATAGTATTTTCAGTCACCTCATATGCATGGGAATGCTGGACAATGAATAAGGAAGACCAAAGAAGCACTGATGCCTTTGAATTATGGTATTGTCAGAGAATTTTGGATATACCATGGACTGCCAGAAGAAGAAACAAATCTGCCTGGAAGAAGTACAGCCACAATGCTCCTTGTAAGTGAGGATGGCAAGACTTTGTCTCATGTACTTTGGACATCCTATCAGGAGGGACCAGTCCCTGTAGAAGGACATTATACTTGGTAGAGGGTCAGCGAAAAAGAAGACGACCCTGAATGAGAGGGACTGACACAGTGGCTGTACTGATGGCTTCAAGCATAGCAACAATTGTAAAGATGGCACAGGATCGGGGAGTGTTTTGTTCTGTTGTACACAGGGTTACTATGAGTCAGAATCGACTTGACAGCACCTAGCAACGACAACAATATATTCAACAATCAGTGCAAATTTATGAGCACATGTGCAATTACGTAACAAGGACAGTGGTCATCATTAATGAACCTGGGAATTTGTAACTACTGCTTCAATGATGCATATAACAAATAATGGAGAAAAAATTCAATGACATTTCAGAATTACAACTGAGATGCAAAGAGTCCAAACCAGGGTTTGGCAAACTATGCCAGGGGCCTGTTTTGTAGGGCCTGAACTAAGAATGTTTTTTCACATTTTTAAAGGTTTAAAAATACACACACACACATATAAAGGATCTGTGGCCTAAAAGCTTAAAATATTTACCTTCTGGCCCTTTACAGAAAAGGACTGCCAAGTGATGGTCAAAATTATAGGAATATAACAAAATACACTTGGAAGAAAAGGTATTTTTAAAAAAGTATGTAATTATAAAACAGTGCACACAGAATAGAATAACCAACTCTGTGCTCCCCCTTCAGGTTAGCTTAAAGTAGCAGCAAATATAAGCGAAACCTGGTTTTTGTTTTTTCTCAGAAGAGCTATGGATTAAAACAAAGAATCACAATTAAAAAAAGCAGCTAAGTACATTAGAAAATTCGGCAGTGAAATGAGAAGTGAAAAAGAGTTAACGTAGTTTACATTTGTAATAATGTGATCACTGACTGAACTACAAAACAGAATCACAGAATTTAGAGCAGGATGGGACCTTAAGAAACATCTAGTTCAGACCTCACATTTTAGAGATGAGAAAACTGAGGTCTGGACCAGATAAGTGACTTGCCCAAGGTCAGTATAGCTAATAACCTGTAAAGCTGGCACTATAACCCAGGCCTGCTGTTAGGATGAAAGTGATATGTTAATATGACGATATATATTTTTCAATTTTAACATATATGAAAGTTGGAAAAATACGACACCTCTCACATATCTACAGAAATAAATCCTTTTATTTTAACATTCCTTTTCTTTTCTTAAAGATGCAGAAAGTACTTGTAGCTCAAGAATTCTGAGAAAATCTATTGAAGACCTGGCACTATTTTTGAGAATTACACAAATGGGCAGCAAAGTAACACCTTTAAAAATATTGTAACATATAGAAATAAAATTTAGTGTTTGCACACAAAAATAGGGAAGTTACATTCAACACATTTTCTTAAACTTGCATTTAAAATGTTTAAAAGTTTCCTAAAACTTTGGTCATCATGCTTTATTATAACTTGTTAAATTTCACAATTATATAGATGATTAAACCTAAAGGTAAGCAAATACATTACATTAACACAGCAGCAAAAGCAAGCAAATACTGCATAATCATATTAGCAGACTGATTTCAGAAATACATGTTTTCCACAAACAGCACACAAAACTTAGTTTGTGCTAACACAGTTCAATGACTTTTATTCCATTTCATAAAATAAGGCTGAGTAATGAGACATAGCAGAACATGATTACATAATAAAAAGTATATTTTTAATTACAAATCTAATTGAACATATAGGGTAACAATTTGCAGTTTCTATAGAATAGTGCAAATGAGCAGAACATTTTTCAAAAATATTAAAATTGGATTATTTCCATCTGACCTCAGATTTCACGAATACTAGGTTGTATTAATTTTAGGTATTTGTGTGATGGGTGCAAGTGGTAGGGTTAATATAGGACAGATACATACTCAGGGCTAAAAATAAAAATAGCCATTTACTTAATTTACTGGATGAGAAGTGCAGGCACTGAAAATGTAACTTTAAAAAAGTTCCATTTGTCATCATGTAAACAGTTTTTTCCATCATATCGTATTTCAGAGTAAGATTCATAATTCATTTTAAATTGTCATATCAAGCAATTCTTCTAAACTCTTTTTGATATGTGGTGGCTGAGATGCAGCCTGGTTTAACAAATTCTGACCCATCTGTGCAAAAAGTGCTTTTGATAATTTAGCTGTGGCTGTTCGTATATTTCCTCCAGCTCCAGGCAGAGAGCCACTATTTGTCATGTTCCCTAAGAGGTGCCACAAAACCACCAACACTTTCTGTTCTGTGGCATGGGGCTTCCTTTGATAAAGTTCCATAACAATATCTGAAACACAAAAACATGGTAAACTGTGAGTTTGTTTTAAATAATACAAGTTTTACTAATTTAAAAGCACCTAAAATTTACTAAAGGAGCCCTGGTGGTACAATGGTTAAAGCGGGTGATAACCGAAAGGCCTGTGGTTCAAACCCACCAGTGGCTCTGCAGGAGAAAAGAACTGGCTCCTGTAAAGATTACACCCTAGGAAACTCTATGGGGCAGTTCTCCTCTGTCCTACAGGGTTGCTATGAGTCCGAGTCTACCAAGATTGCAATCTTCCAGCATGAGAATTCCATATATAATAACTACGGAAAAGGGGCAAAGAGAGAAATTAAACCCCAAATTCACCTTGATGTTTTCCAAATGTAGTTTATACACTAAAAAAAAAAAAAAAAATTTTAAACACATGGACCTTTTACAAAACACTTATTTTGAAAGAGCAGTTTTCTGTGAACACCCATACTTCCCATACTTGCTTTTAATGTCTTTGTATTTTTTCCTGTACTCTACTAATAGGAAGACTGACACTTACTAGAAAAAAGCCCAGTTTGTTTTTTTTGAAGAAAATTTTTGGGATGAAATCTCAAAAGGTTCTCTCGTGGATCATTATAAAATTTATTTCTACTTCATAAGTAATGATATGGAATTTGCAGCTATCCTAAAATAAGATTCAAATGATCTCAATTTATCATTAGTTAATAGGATATTTCTTTAAAATTATAATTAAAAGTATTTACCGGCAAGTTTTTCAGTCATATCCTGTTTTGCTTTTCCATTTAAAAACTGAGCTTTTGTGCAAAATGGCTGTAGAAGTAAGTAATTGTCTAAACAAAAAAGACAACACAGAGACACGTTTAGAGTTTTGAGAAATCTTAGTTATTTTCAATTAACGTAGCATTAAAAGGAAAAATCTTTCATTTTTGGAATACAAATGTGTTAACTTTAAAACTCTACATAGTTACTCATAATTTAAAATTCTCTATAAATAAAACAGTAATATTCTTATAGCAAATGAGGAATAAAAATACCTCATGGAGCATTAAATATTAAAGTAGCTATCATATGGTATAAAAAAGACAGAAAAAGAATTGCCCATCTCTTGGGTATCTTATTCCAAATGATACTATAGGTCTATCAAAAAACAGAAAAAGAACTGCTTTTTTTTGACATCTTTCACCTTTACTGATTTTTTTAACTTTTAGTTTTGAAATATAGATTCACAGGAAGTTGCAAAGATAGTACAGAGAGGTCCCATGTCCCCTTTTCCAAGTTTCCCCCAATGGTTACATCTTACATAATTATAGTATAATACTGAAATCAGGAATTTGAAATGGGTACAATGTGTGGTTATAGTTCTAGGTCATTTTTATCACATAAATATGTACACAATGTATAGATTTGTGAAACCACCACTGTAATAAAAAAAACAGAGCTATTCCATCACCACAGATATAACCTTTGTGCTACTGCTCTCGCTTCTCCACCGTCCCTAACCCCTGGCAACCACTGATCTGTTTGTTATCTCTATGATTTTGTTGTTTCGAGAATGAAGTCCTACAGTATGTAACTTTTTGAGATTGGCTGTTTTCACTCAGAATAATGCCCTTGCAAGCCATTTAAATCATTTCCTGTATCAATAGTTTGTTCCTTTTTATTGCTGAGGAGTATTTCTTGGTCTGGATGTACCACAGTTTAACCATTCAACTGCCGAATATATCTGGGTTGTTACCAGTTCTTGGCTATGTTCCAAAGCAAACTGTGTGAAGGCAAATTTCCAATTATCTGGGATAAATGCCCAGGAGTACAACTGATGGATTATATAGCAAATATAAAACCAAAAAACCAAACCCATTGCCATCGAGTTGTTTCCGACTTATAAGTAAAACTGCCCCATAGAGTTTCCAAGGAGCGCCTAGTGGATTCGAATTGCTGACCTTATTTTGGTTAGCAGACGTAGCTCTTAACCACCTACACCACCAGGGTTTCCATAGTAAGTATACATTCAGTTAATTTTAAGAAATTGCCAAATTATTTTCCAGAGTGGCTGTGCCAGTTCACATTCTCACCAAAATGTATGAGAGATCCAGTTTCTCTGCAACCTTTTCAGAATTTGGTATTGTCACTGTCTTTTATTTTAGCTCTTCTAATAGGTACTGGAGCCCCGGTGATGCGGTGGTTACACATTTGGCTGCTAACCAAAACGGAAGCAGGTTGAATCTACCAGCTGCTCCTTGGAAACCCTAAAAGGACAGTTCTACTCTGTCCTAGAGGGTCGCTATGAGTTGGAACCAACTCGACGGCAAGGAGTTTTTTTTTTTTTTTTTTTCTTGACAGGTATGCAGTAAGCATGGTCTTAACTTGCATTTGCATTTCCCTAATGACTAGTAATGTTGAACATTTTTTCATGTGCTTATCTGCCAGTTATATGCCCTTTTGGGTGAAATATTTCCCTCTCTTTGCCCATTTCTAATTGTGCTTTTTGTTCTTTTAATGTTTTGCGTAATTTTTTTTTTTTTTTTTTACATATTCTAGATATGAGTCCTTTGTCAGATATGTGGTTTGCAAATATTTTCTCCCAGTCTTTTTATGTTCTTAACAGAATCCTTTGATGAGCAAACATTTTTAGATTTTTCTATTTGGATTGTTCTTTTGGTGTCATGGCTAACAACTCTTGATCAAACCCTAAGATTGCAAAGATTTTCTCATGTTATTTTCTACAGGTTTATAGTTAAGTTTTACATTTAAATCTATGATCCATTTTGAGTTAATTTTGTATAAGATGTGAGGTTAAGGTTGTGGTACAGAAAAGGAACCGAATAGGTCAAGATAAGGAAAGAAAAAGTCAATTTAACGAGGTGATATTTAATGATAAAAATAATTTAAAAAATACTATTGAGAAAATAAAAAATGTGTATGACAATATTAAATGATAAAAATCAAATAGGATTTTAGCATTATTAAAAATATTCAAGTTCAGAAAGAAAAATGCAAAAACAAAAGCAGTTGTATTAGAATGGAAGAATAATTGGTGATTTACACTTGTTCTTTAGTTTTGATATTTTACCTTTATAATATGTGATAAGATTTCTTACCTACATGCTGAGTTAGTGCCTGAACAACGTTTGTGGCCGCAGCATAGATCCCTGGATTCTTGGAATTCAGGTTGTTATCTACTATTGCTGGAATTAGCATGTTGATTATAGGAGATAAGTTGTCTCTAAGCAAAGGAATCATTTTGTGCATTGTTTCTAGAGCCACCAGATTTACTTTACTATTGGAATCATGAAGTCGAGATTTAAAGGCATCAAATATCTGAAAGTAAATTGAAAAATTACTTAAAGTGAAATAGTGTTTAGAGTTATTATATTTAAATTCCACGTTAGCATCATAGTATTCCTCCTACTCTATTTAAAGACACGCAGACACCCACACACATTATCTTATTTAACTTGAACTTAGATATTAGTAAATTTATAAAAGTTGGATGCTGAATCTAAGTGTTTGAATCTTCTTGCCAAAAAGAGAACACATCAAAAATCACCCCTAAAGACTTTAATTACCTTAATAAATTAAAAAAAAAGAAGAAAAAAAAACTTAAGGTTGAGAAATTTGGCTCAGTAGGCAGATGACTCAACTGTAAATGTGATAAAAAGCTGTTTTCTAGACAGTACAGGTTAACTTAGCTAACTCTAAGAACTTAAGGAAAGTTTCTATTTTTAGCTCTATTCATAGCAGAGGTAGATATGTAAATTGTACTGTAGAGATTTGACTTAGTTTCGGTTTAGTCTGTTATGAGAATTCTACAGGCAATTTGAGTTAAATTTTTATTATTGCCTCTTAACCTGGTCGATCACCTTAACAATTATTCTTTCTTCTTCAGAATCCTTAACTTTTATAAATTCAAGATATTAAAGTCATAATCATGTCAAGTCAGTGAAGCGATACTCTATGAGGCTGCGACTATTAACTAATAACTGTTGATGTTTATCTATCAATCATCCTTCATGTTAAAAATAGTCTTCCTAAGAGATTTATTTTTACTAAAAAGTATATTAGAAAATATAACTTTCTGGCTCCAAGACACATATAAAAGTACATAATATGGTACTTTTATTTTGAATATTAATAAGATACCACCACTGGAATTAAGTAGCTATGATATGTTTGCTAAGTTTAATGTACATCATACAAATCTAAAATAGTTTTGTTAATAAAGTACTAACAAAATTAACTGAACTGAATTGAGATGATGCATAAATAATCCATGCTCTGGCACCTCCATCATTTATTAGTATCTACCATTTTATTGCTGGTCGTCTTCTTAAATGTATAAATGGGTATATACAGATTTCTAATCCACGTATGAAAAGTTCTAATATCTACTCTAAAGCAATATCAAGTCTCTTAAATGTCTTTGCTTTTATAATATTTATTGATTCATTCAACATATATTTATTGAATGTCAGGCTCTGAGAGCTCTGAGACTACAGAGCTCTCTAGGTACTTACTAACTAGAGGGAGAATTCAAACAAATAAGCAGCTATTCTATGACTTATTCTTTTTCAATTACTTTGAATTGTTCTAATATGCTTTTAACATAGCAAAACTTAAGCAATCCACTCTTTCCACTAAATTTCCTTTTAACAACTTAATTATATATATATAAAGTACCAAGTTTTTATACCAATGAACTTTATTAACTGCAGATTTCAAATGAAAATTAATTTTAAAAGGTTCTTACCTTCACGATGTTTCCAACAACAAGTTCTTGATTGTTTTCAGTATCTGATAAAAGCTGCTTAATCCCATTAATACGATCACGAAAGTCTTTTGCATTTAATAAGCCTGTTATGACTTTAATGTACTCAGCACTTTCTAAGGAATTACGGGGAACTGATTTTCTGGCGACTTCATGAACTTCAGTTACCTCTCTAAGGTGAAAGAAAGGTAAATTTAATTTCATTGTTAACTTCCCATAAAAAACAAGTATCAGAAATAATTTTCTTTGTACATTCATTTTAAAAAAATTTGCAAAATGCTTCTGTTTGATCTATGACATTTATTTTCAAACTTCTTTTAAAGGTTGGAATCTGTAATCTTTCTTAATATTACAGAGTAACCTACAGTCATAATCTGTGTCAAGTGTCTCAAGACACTCTCAGTGCTGGTGATTCATTAGGAGGACTCACAGGACTCGGCATATAGTCACACTCACGGCTAAGATATACTACATTAAAAGGACAGAAAACAGAATTAGCAAGGAGTATGGGGCGAAGTCTGCAGGAAATCAGGTGTAAACTTCCAAGAGTCTTCCCTCTGTGGCATCATAGATGAAGTGCTTAACACCTCCAGCAATGAACTGTAACAACATGTGTGAAATGTCGCCTACCAGGGAACCTCAGAAACTTAATAATCAGGGATTTTCTTGGGTGCTGGTCATACGGGCACCCTCTGCCTAGCACACACCAAAATTTCATACTCCCATACAAAAGGAAGTCTTCAGGACAAACCATATCGTTTGCCCATACAGTTTACGCACAGTAAAACATATTTATTAGTTAAAGGATGGCAGAAACACTCCTGAAATAATAATTTTCCAAATGCTAACCAAGAGCTAACCTTACGAGCCAGCCATTCTAAAGATAGCAGTCTTAGGCCTCCTTTGTTAACTGGTTTCTGCACGGCACTCATGTAAACATGCATGGGAAAATGAGAAACTTGAGACCAGCAGGATTTACTATGGCACTGACTTAGTATTAGTCACACAATGTTCTCCATGGCTATAAAGGGCAGATGATCCCTTTGGAAATGAAAGAGTCAGGCACATTGGCAGGTCTTAAACACAATGGTGACAATTGCCATAATTACTTCCATTCCTATGACTAACACTATTAAAACCAATGCCATGGCTGTCTTAAGAGTGGTGATTAAAGGATATCTCAGAATCATCCTGAACATGGACACAGGACAGTGACTAAAATGTAGATTCTAGATGTATTTTTTCCTATATTTTAAATTTGTTTAAATAAATTAATCTGAGGTTAATTTGTAAACTTAATTCTATACAACGAGAAAAACAGAGAATATGTATTTAAACTGAGGGTTATATATACATAAAAGGTAAATAAATGAAAAGAGTAGAATAGCAAGAACTCAAGAAGCCACCTAATTATTAAAATGTATCTTTGAAAGGGAGCCCTGGTGGCACAGTGGTGAAGAGCTCAGCTGTTAACCAAAAGGCAGGCAGTTTGAATCCACCAACCACTTCTTGGAATCCTTATGGGGCAGTTCTACTCTGTCCTGTAGAGTCGCTATGAGTTGGAATTGACTACACAGCAATGGGTTTGGTTTCTTGAAAGGTGATTTTTTAATGCTATCTTGGAGAATTAAAGCATTCAAAAAACAGAAGAGAATTGACAGTATAATAACATTTAATATACCTTACCAAAAAAACAAAACCAAACCCAGTGCCGTCGAGTCTATTCCGACTCACAGTGAACTATTAACCCAACCAAAAACTATTAGGGGAGTAAAAAATAAACAGCCTTTGGAGGGAACACTAATAAAATTTAGAACACTAATAAAAATTAGAAAAAAGAGAAGACATTGAAAATGAGCCTGGTTCATAATGTCATTATTTTTTTTGTAAATAATTTTTATTGTGCATTAAGTGAAAGTTTACAAATCAAGTCAGTCTCTCACATATAAACTTACATACACCTTATTACATACTCCCATTTACTCGCCCCTTAATGAGTCAGCCTGCTCCCTCCTTCCAGTCTCTCTTTTTGTGACTGTTTTGCCGGTTTCTAACACTCTCTACTCTCCCATCTCCCCTCCAGACAGGAGATGCCAACACAGTCTCAAGTGTCTACCTGATACAAGTAGCTCACTCTTCATCAGCATTTCTCTCCAACCCATTGCCCAGTCCATTCCATGTCTTATAAGTTGTCTTCGGGAATGGTTCCTATCCTGGGCCAACAGGTTTGGGGACCATGACCGCCAGGATTCTTCTAGTCTCAGTCAGACCGTTAAGTCCGGTCTTTTTATGAGAATTTGGGGCCTGCATCCCACTGTTCCCTTGCTCCCTCAGGGGTTCTGTGCTGTGCTTCCTGTCACGGCAGTCATCGGTTGTGGCTGGGCACCATCTAGTTCTTCTGGTCTCAGGATGATGTAAGTCTCTAGTTCATGTGGCCCTTTCTGTCTCTTGGGCTCATAATTATCTTGTGACCTTGGTGTTCTTCATTCTCCTTTGATCCAGATGGGTTGAGACCAACTGATGCATCTTAGATGGCCGCTCGTTAGCATTTAAGGCCCCAGACACCACACTTCAAAGTGGGATGCAGAATGTTTTCTTAACAGAATTTATTTTGCCAATTGACTTAGATGTCCCCTGAAGCCATAGTACCCAAACCCTGGCCCTTGCTCCACTGACCTTTGAAGCATTCCGTTTACCCCAGAAACTTCTTTGCTTTTGGTCCAGTCCAGTTGAGCTGACCTTCCCTGTATTGAGTATTGTCCTTCCCTTCACCTAAAGTAATTCTTATCTACTATCTAATCAGTAAATAACCCTCTCCTACCCTCCCTCCCTCCCCCCCTTGTAACCACAAAAGCATGTGTTCTTCTCAGTTTAAACTATTTCTGAAATCTTATAATAGTGGTCTTATACAATATTTGTCCTTTTGCATCTGACTAATTTCACTCAGCATAATGCCTTCCAGGTTCCTCCATGTTATGAAATATTTCACAGATTTGTCACTGTTCTTTATGGATGCGTAGTATTCCATTGTGTGAATATACCATAATTTATTTATCCATTCATGGACACCTTGGTTGTTTCCAGCTTTTTGTTATTGTAAACAGTGCTGCAATAAACATGGGTGTGCATATATCTGTTCATGTAAAGGCTCTTATTTCTCTGGGATATATTCCGAGGAGTGGGATTTCTGGGGTTTTATGGTAGTTCTATTTCTAACTTTTTAAGAAAACACCAGATAGATTTCCAAAGTGGTTGTACCATTTGACATTCCCACCAGCAGTGTATAAGAGTTCCAATCTCTCCGCAGCCTCTCCAACATTTATTATTTTGTGTTTTTTGGATTAACGCTAGCCTTGTTGGAGTGAGACGGAATCTCAAAATAGTTTTAATTTGCATTTCTTTAATGGCTAATGATCAAGAGCATCTTCTCGTGTATCTGTTAGCCACCTGAATATCTTCTTTAGTAAAGTGCGTATTCATATCCTTTGCTCAATTTTTAATTGGGTTGTTTGTCTTTTTGTGGTTGAGTTTTAACAGAATCATATAGATTTTAGAGATAAGGCACTGGTCGGAGATGATAACTTCATTATTTTTACAATATATTGAGTATTCAAAGAAAATATAACAATGTATTATGGAGTTTATAATATATACTGCATGAAAACAGCAGCATAAATGATGAAGGGGGAGGACTAAAAGCATACTTTTGTAAGGTTCTTTTTTATACATGATGTGGCCTAATCGTATTTAAAGATAGACTGTGGGAAGGAGCCGTGGTGGTGCAGTGGTTAAGAGCTATGGCTGCTAACCAAATGGTGAGCAGTTAGAACCCACCAGCTGTTCCTTGGAAACCCTATGGGGCAGTTCTACTCTGTCCAATAGGGTTGCTATGAGTTGGCAATGGGTTTTTTTTTTTGTTGGTGAGACGGTATAGTTGCACGTTATAAAGTATACAAACGATAATGCCTGGAACAACCATGAGAGGGTGGGAGGTAGGGAGAAAGGAAAAGGTACAGCTAATGAAGAAAATAAAATGGAATATCAAAATGAAAAAACAAACACCTCTATTGATCAAGAAGAAAAAGTAGGAAAAGAGGAAAAAAGAAACAGAAAAGTAGATATACCAAAACAAAAACAAAACCCTAGCAAGGTGGACTTAAACCCAACTATTTCAATAATTACATTAAATGTAAATGGTCAAATCACCCAGTTGAAAGGCAGAGATCATCAGATTGGATAAAAAAGCAAGACTGAACTATACGCTGCTTACATTCTTTAAAAAGACATACTGGATTTCCTCAAAAAGGTAAGCACAGAATTACCATATGCCCTAGCAATCCTACTCCTAGGTATACACGCAAAAGACTTGAAAGTAGGGACTCAAACAGTTACTGGTACACCAATGTTCACTGCAACATTACTCACAATAGCCCAAAGGTGGAAACCACCCAACTGTCATCAACAGATGAATGTATAAATGAAATGTGGCATATACATACAATGGTATATTATACAGCCATAAAGAGAAATGAAGTTCTGATACATGCTACGGCATGCATTAACCTTGAAAACATTACGCTAAGTGAAATAAGTCAGATAGAAAAGAGCAATACTATATAGTCCCACTTACATGAAATATTCAAAATAGGCACATACACAGAGACCAAAGTTTATTAGTGGTTCTGCGTGCCAGGTGATAGGAGGAAAATGGTGAGTTATTGGTTAAGGGGTACTTAGTTTCTGTTAAGGGTGATGAAAAAATTTGGAAAAGATAGTGGTGACAGTTATACAACATGGTGAATATAACTAATGTCACTGAATTGTAATGCAAATGTTTTGTTATATATATTTTACCAAAATTAAAAAAAAAACCCCAATGCAATACCAGTTCACAACCATAGCATGGTTGTAATAAAAAAGACAGAAAATAACAAGTGTTGGCGATGGTGTGGAGAAACTGGAACCCTCATACATTGCTGGTGGGATTGTAAAATGGCACAGCTGCTTTGGAAAACAATCTGGCAGTTCCTCAAAAGATTAAATATAGAGTTACCATATGACTCAGCAATTCCATTTCTAAGTATATACCAAAAGAATTGAAAACATATGCCCACAAAAACAAAAATTGTGTATCGACTGATAAATGGATAAACAAAATGTGGTATATCCATATAACAAAATATTATTTAGCCATAAAAGGAATGAAGAAGTACTCATACATCTGTAGCATGGAAAAAGCCAGAAAGCATTAGCTAAATGGAAGAAGTCAATCACAAAAGACTATGTATTATATGATTCCATTTATATGAAATGTCTAAAATAAGTAAAAATCCATAAAAACAGAAAATAGCCTATGGCTGGGAAGGGGGTAGGTTTGTGGAGAAACAGGGAATAACTGCTACTGGGTATTTAGGAGTTATGAAAATGCTCTAAAATTGATTGTGATGATGGTGACATAACTCAGTGAATAAACTAAAAACTACTGAATTGTATACTTTAAATAGATGAAATACATGAAGCAAAAAATGACAGAACTGAAAGTATAACTAAACCAGTCTACAAATATAGTTGGAGGTGTTAACATTCTCAGCAATTTATACAAGTAGACAGAAAATCCTAAGAGTACAGAAGACCAACCAGTGCTGAATATACATTCTTTCAAATAGAAATAAAATATTCACCAAGATAGACAATATGCTGGACCATACAAGTCTCATTAAGTTAAAAAAAAGACTGAAACCGTATGAAGCACTGACAAAGAATTAAATTCAAAATCAATAACACAAAGATATTTAGAGATTCTCCAAATATCTGGAAATTAGATACTCTTCTAAATAATCCCCAAATTAAAAAAGAAACCCCAAGGGTATTACCCAGCATTCTCCCTATACCAGAATCAAAGACATTAAGACAAGAAAAACTACAAATCAATATTCCTCATAAATACATTCACAAAAATACCCAAATCAAATCCAATGATAAATATATAACATCACTACTAAGTGAGGCTAATCCAAGAAAGCAAGTTTTTTTTTTTTTAAATATTTGAATATAATCACTGTAATTCACCACAGTAACAGAATAAAGCAAAAACGTATGATCGTATTAATAGAAGCTGAGAAAGCATTTGACAAAATTCAACAACCATTCAGGATAAAAACTCTCAAACTAGAAAGAGAGGCAGACTTCCTCAACCTGATAAAGGGCTTATATGAAACCTACAACTAACACCATCCTTGAGGGTGAAGTACTGAACACTTTGTCCTTAGGAATAATGTAAGAATGCCTGTTCTTACCACTTCTATTCAACATTGTATTTAATGTTCTAGCTGGTTCAACAATAAGGCAAGAAAAATGAAAGCACACAGATTAGAAAGGAGGAAATAAAATGCATGATGATCCTGGGAAATCTTGTGATGCCAAAAAAGTGTGTTTGCTAAAGGATGGGGTATGTTGAAAAGCTTAACACGTAACCTGAGGAAGCTCCCAAAGCTGGAACAATATGAACAACAAAGTAGTAAATAATGATAGTATTGAATTATAACCCATAGAATAAAATGAATGTCCTTTAGTCCGTACTAACATAAATATTTGAAAAAATAAATACATGGAGGAAAAAACAAACTCATTGCCGTTGAGTTAATTCCAACTCACAGTGATCCTGTAAAGCAGAGTAGAACTACAGTTTTTTTTTTTTTTAACAGAAGATTTCAACTAATAAATGAAGAATGAGGGAAATAAAAAATCACCATTATATAAATAAATATATATATAATAATTGATGCAAGAAATATCAATGGTTGCTAAAATCAGTGGGCAAAAGTGTGAGGAATAGGATATTTACATAGTCTCAAAGTATTCCAAGATTAATTACAGAGGGAAAATATATTAACTCTACAGTGAAGAAACACAGTAGAAACCAACTTGACCAAATGATTTCGGTTAACATCAACAGTAATAAGACATAACAACTCATGAACCTCCTGATATGATGCACTGAGAAAGGTACAACATCACTTTTTTGGTATTCTTTTTTTTTTTTTTTTTAAATAATTTTTATTGTGCTTTAAGTGAAAGTTTACAAATCAAGCCAGTCTGTCAGATATAAGCTTATATATACACCTTACTACATACTCCCATTTACTCTCCCCTTAATGAGTCAGCCTGCTCCCTCCTTCCAGTCTCTCCTTTCCTGACCGTTTTGCCAGTTTCTAACCCTCTCTACCTTCCCATCTCCCCTCCAGACAGGAGATGCCAACACAGTCTCAAGTGCCCACCTGATACAAGTAGCTCACTCTTCATCAGCATTTCTCTCCAACCCATTGTCCAGTCCCTTCCATGTCTGATGAGTTGTCTTCGGGAATGGTTCCTATCCCGGGCCAACAGGTTTGGGGACCATGACTGCCAGGATTCTTCTAGTCTCAGTCAGACCGTTAAGTCTGGTCTTCTTATGAGAATTTGGGGCCTGCATCCCACTGTTCTCCTGCTCCCTCAGGGGTTCTGTGCTGTGCTCCCTGTCAGGGCAGTCATTGGTTGTGGCCGGGCACCATCTAGTTCTTCTGGTCTCAGGATGATGTAAGTCTCTAGTTCATGTGGCCCTTTCTGTCTCTCGGGCTCATAATTACCTTGTGACCTTGGTGTTCTTCATTCTCCTTTGATCCAGGTGGGTTGATACCAATTGATGCGTCTTAGATGGCCCCTTGTTAGCATTTAAGACCCCAGACGCCACACTTCAAAGTGGGATGCAGAATGTTTTCTTAATAGAATTTATTTTGCCAGTTGACTTAGAAGTCCCCTTAAGCCATAGTCCCCAAACTCCCGCCCTTTAAGCCATAGTCCCCAAACTCCCGCCCTTGCGCCCTTGCTCTGCTGACCTTCGAAGCATTACGTTTATCCCGGAAACTTCTTTGCTTTTGGTCCAGTCCAGTTGAGCTGACCTTCCGTGTATTGAGTATCGTCCTTCCCTTCACCTGAAGAGTTCTTATCTACTATTTTTTTTATCTAATCAGTAAATAACCCTCTCCTACCCTCCCTCCCTCCCTCCTCTCATAACCACAAAAGAATGTGTTCTTCTCAGTTTATAATATTTCTCAAGATCTTATAACAGTGGTCTTATACAATATTTGTCCTTTTGCATCTGACTAATTTCACTCAGCATAATGCCTTCCAGGTTCCTCCATGTTATGAAATGTTTCACAGATTTGTCACTGTTCTTTATGGATGCGTAGTATTCCATTGTGTGAATATACCATAATTTATTTATCCATTGAACCATTGATGGACACCTTGGTTGCTTCCAGCTTTTTGCTATTGTAAACAGTGCTGCAATAAACATGGGTGTGCATATATCTGTTCGTGTAAAGGCTCTCATTTCTCTAGGGTTTATTCCAAGGAGTGGGATTTCTGGGTTTTATGGTAGTTCTATTTCTAACTTTTTAAGAAAACACCAGATAGATTTCCAAAGTGGTTGTACCATTTGACATTCCCACCAGCAGCGTGTAAGAGTTCCAATCTCTCCGCAGCCTCTCCAACATTTATTATTTTGTGTTTTTTGGATTAATGCCAGCCTTGTTGGAGTGAGATGGAATCTCGTCGTAGTTTTAATTTGCATTTCTTTCTTTTTTTTTTTTAATGGCTAATGATCGAGAGCATTTTCTCATGTATCTGTTAGCTGCCTGAATATCTTCTTTAGTGAAGCACGTGTCCATATCCTCTGCCCACTTTTAGATTTTTTTTTGGTATTCTTGCCAAAAATGAATAACCTCAACCTAACCGTTATAAAATATCAGACAAACCCAAACTGAATGACATTCTACAAAATAAATAACTGATCAGTAAAGTGATTAGAAAAGGCCTAGCACATAGCATGCTCTCAATAAATGTTCTAAAAAAATATTTTTTTGGTGGATACCAAAAGAGGTTTTTGACCAAAGTACCTGATCCAAGACCTTATGCAATTATATCTTAATGTGGGAAAATGGTAGTTTCTGATTCAGTAGGTCTGGAGGGAGTATAAATTCTGCATTTCAAACAAGGTCCTAGGTGATGCCAACGTTTCTGTTCCATGGATTGTACTTTGATTAGCAAGGTCCTAAACCAGGTATTTTGACACAGATTTGTATTTTTCATAAGATTTATTATCTTAATTTATAAAATATTTCAAAGATATACAAATAAAGAAAATAGGGAAGGTATCTGTATCTACTCATATATTATTTGTATAATGTTCAAAATATATTTAAAATTACAGCAGAGAAGTCATAGTAATACTTGGGAAAGATTTTTAACAATTGTATAATCAATAAATTTAATCCTGTTAAATAGTTTAAACAGGTTATAAAACTGTATATATACCATTATAGTTATAAACAAACTGAAAAAAACTTGAGAGTAGTTTTTCCAGTTTGGTGGATTTACGGGGGTTTGGTTAAACTCCCCTTTTAATGTTCGTATTTTCTAAACTTTTTTTTTTATTAACCATAATTATGTATTACTTTTATAACCAGAAAAAAAAAATAAGGCTTATAAAAAAAAAAAAATTAGAGTTGACCAACACAGGTCTAATATTGAGAAGTTCGATAACACTAAAGCTTTACTAATGGAAACAAATATGTTTAGTGCATGTAAAAGCAAGCTGTCGTGAATATATAATTGCCTTATTAAATCTAAGTATCCACACTTTCTATGCCCTTACCAAACTTTTAAAACTCCATTAAATTTTCAGAAATTCCCCTGGGATAGTTCATGAAAACACCCAAACGAAATCAGTATCACTAGGGAGTAATTTCGCTAATGATGTGGAATATGAAATGATCCTACCTTTCAGCTGAATTGAAAGAATCTCTAGAAACAGATGATGACCTTGTATGAGAACGTCTTCCTTTTGCTGAAGGAGGATCTAGTGGTATCTCTCCAAAGCCCTATAAATAAATATAAAGAATGGTAGTCTAATAAAAGTCTTAAAACTAATAAAGTGAAATAATTTAGATAATGTAACTTTCTAACAGCCAGCATTGCTTTTTTATGATTGAGAGCATTTTAATAATCTGCTATATTTATGCCTTAAAGGGTATCAGTTGTGTAAAATATCTTGTAATTAGTAGTAAATTAACAAAATTTTTGATCTACTAATGTGAAATTATACTGACTTAGTAAAACAAACTGTTTAAAACAAAAAAAAAATTTTAACTAATATTTTACTGTGCTTTTTGAAGGGTTGCACTGCAATTTAGGTTCCCACTCAACAATTCCACATTGTTCAGTGACACTGGTTACATTCTTCACAGTGTGTGAATATGCTCATTATTTCTGTTCTGATTGTTCCATTTCCATTAATCTAGTTTCCCTGCCCCTTTACATTTTCATCTTGGCTTTACAGTAATTACTGACCATTTGGTCTCATATAGGTGATTTTTTAAAGGAGCACAATATTTATGGGTGATATTCATTATTTTGTGAGCCAATCTGTTACTTAGCTACAAGGTATCCTCAGGGAATATATCGGTTCAAAGCCTAAAGAGTATTTCAGGGCAATAGTCTCAGGGAGTCCTCTGGTCTCAACCAGATCAGTAAGTCTGTTTTTAAGGAATCTGAGATTCTGTTCCACATTTTTTTTTTTTGCATTCTATCAGAGTCCATCAATTGTGGCCTTGATTAGAATGGTTGGTAGTGATAGCTGGGCCCAACTAGTTCTTCTGATCTCAGGGTAGATAAGGCCGTGGTAGTTCACGTAGACTATCAGTCCTGTAGACAAGTTTCTTCTTTGAGTCTTTGGTTTCCTTCTATGTCTTTTGCCCCAGACAAGTAGAGACCAAGAGCTGTATTTTAGATGTCTGCTCACAAGCTTTTAAGACCCCAGACGTTACTCACCAGACTAGGATGTAGAACATAACTTTATGAACTATGTATGTCAATTGAGACTTTCCACAAGACTATGGTCCTAATTCTTCAAACTTACAAAACCAGTCCCTCAAGGTGTTTCATTATATCTAGGAAGTATCTGTAACTGTGCCTCCATGTGCTTCATTCTATATATGAATATATATGCATAGTCACACAGATGCATATAAATATGCATACACGTATATATATATACACACACCTATATACTCATATAAACGTACCTATACACATACATGCCTACATACATACATACTGACACATATTTTCTGGTTGTTTTTGCTGTTGTTAAAATAAAAACAATTTAATATGTTGTATTTTGTAACTACTCTTCTTAAAGTTTAAAATCTGTATAGAAAATAGGAATACAGTGCATAAACAGTATGTTCCTATGCAACATTCGGAATGTGAGAGGGAATTTTTGATAAGAAGTATTTAAAACCTCTTTTTTTCTGATAGATGTACTTGTAATGACTCATTAATATCATCTGGCTCATTTTAGTAAGATAATTTTTTGGCTTGGTTATGTTTACTGAGTTCTGTATGAATTAAGCTCAAGTTCTCGAGATCAATAAGCAGAAAAATGCTCTCAATCAGACATTACCACACATCTTTGCTATATTACCCTTTCACAAATGAATCCTTAGCCCAAGGTTATCAGACAGGAATGACATATAATAGAAAAATTCTACATTAAGTTAAACATATTTTTGAATAAAATAATATGTAAACAAGTTACTTTTTTAACAAGGCACTTTTCATTTCATTTATTATTCCCTCATTCATTCATTCAACAGACATTACTGAATCCCCATTACCACCAGGACAAGACACAGCGTTTGCCCTAAAGCAGGCACCAAACATGCGTAACGTTACTATCTTCGTTTTATACAAATAAAAGTTCTGGTTAGTGAAATAAAAGTGAGATGTCTAAGTTACATTATATATTTCCTAACTCTTAGAGTTGTGACTCAGATGCAGGCCTGTAACTCCAATATGCTGCACTGCATTCTACCAAACATCATGTTTATGTTCAATAAATATTTACTTCCCAGGCCTGACACTACTTACGTTTATTTAGTGCTGCAGTTGTTGAGATACTACTGTAGATAAATTCTGAATGGTTAATAGAGGAATAGTAAAAAAATTATTTCTATTCTTTATCTTTCAGGGCAAATAAACTTCGCTTTTAAAGTTGGTTAAAAAACAAACTTTCTCCACATACCTTTTGCCGTAAGTTTTTAACAGATTCCTTGATATAGGGTAAATCTTTAGATGGGACATACTTTTCAAGCATTTTATCAAAGTTAGGATGACACATCATGAGGAAAAGCATCTTTCGTCCATAATACCTATGGATATTTGATAAATATTTAAATAACTTTGCATGTATCAACAATCTCAGTTTCTGTTCTTAACCGAAGTTTTTCAATAGAAAAAAATATCTATCAACATCAAGATCCCCAAGCCTATTTTAAGTAAGCCACTGAAATGTAGTTACAGTAACTGAACCAGAGTGTATTGGATTCTCCTGCCCCACCCCACCCCCCTTTTTTTTAAATCACTCTAGCTTCCAATTTTTTAGCCATAAGTCAGATGGAGAGCCAAATGCTTTTTTTTTTTTTTTTTTCCAGGCACCCTAGTGTCCACACCAAAGCTGGCATTTGGCAGAATTGAGAGGTAGGAGAAATTTGTCTTTGTCCTGGTTTGCTTGCCCAGTGACCTTTTGCTACTCACCTGCTAACCAGATATTCTGGCCTGAGTCAACTCTCCCTAGGACTTATATTTATTTCTGACTGTCTCATTCTTTTTCCCCTAGCCAAAACTCTTGGGTTCCAATTCTTCAAAAACCTATTCTCTGCTTTCTGAAATACATGCAAGGTTAGCTGATAACCTTGTTAATGAATGTTATAATACTCTCCAAAGATGCTGACATGTTAATGAATGTCGTAATAATTTCCAGACTAGGTTTTTCTGTTATATGAATTTTTTAAAAATCCTGTTAGTACAATACCTTAAGCCAAGATACCATTCTAAGAGTGGAATTTCAGATAGCGTGAAAGTCCATACTGGAGATATTTTTGGACTGTTACAATACCTAATAATAATACCACATAGACTTCTGCCCTGTCTTCAATGAGGCCTGGCCCTAAAATATAGTAATACTTCTGTCTATAACTTGGAATGTAGAAGAACCAGAGAAGGCAAGGCTTTTTGGGGGGTTATAAAATGATCTCAGGGTTATCTACATCAAACCAGACCCCTTCAAATGCAGTAAAATTGCAAAAAGGGACAAAAGTTAGGTAATGTCTGAGAATAAATATTATTTTCCTCTCCTCACAACCAGAACAAGGTCTACATCATATATTATCCACTGCCATTGAGTCGATTCTGACTCATAGTGACCCTGTAAGGGCAGAGTAGAACTGTCCCATGGGGTTTCCAAGGAGCAGCTGGTGGATTTAACTGCCAACCTTTTGGTTAGCAAGCCAAGCTCTTAACCACTATGCCACCAGGGACAATTCTAATTTTTAGCCTGGGATGTTGAGGACTGTAGGTCTACTATAGGGCCTAAGGATACGGGAAAGGCTAAAACAAGAAAGCAAGCAAGCCATAGGGACATAAAATGTGAGAAATACTAAAACTTGAAAATTGTAGCCAATTAATAATTTTAAAACTTCAAATAAGAATACAAGAAATGGCACAATAAATAAAAAAAAAAAAAGAATCTAAGAAATGCTATAATGGGTTGGAATAATAACAACCTAATAACAACCATTAAGGAAAGAGTAAGTAAAGGTGTACGTAAAACAACTGCCATGAATTTTTTGTTGTTCTTAACCAGTCTACCATGATGACCTGCTCTAATCTCTGGAACCTGTGAAGATGATGAGATATCACTCTCAGAATTGTTACGTTATGTGGCAATGTCGACTTTAAAATACAGAAATTATCTAGGTGGTTCTGAGCCTTTAAAATCACAGTCTTTCTGCAGCTGATGGTAGAACAGGAAGTCAGAGAAATTCTATGCATGAGGGAGATTCAACATGCCTGGATGCTGGCTTTAAGATGGAGGGGGCTGTCTGAGAAGGAATAAGGGTGGCCTTAAGGAGCTGAGACAGAACCCTGGCTGACGGCCATCAAGAGATGGGGACCTCAGTCTTATAACTACAGGAAAGTGAACTCAGCCCACAATCTGAATGAGCTTGAAGTGGATTCTTCTACAGAGCCTCTAGATAAGAGCCCGGCACCATCATCACTTTGATTTCAGCCTTGTGACTCCCTAAGCAGAGAACCCAGTTAAGCCATGTTGAATTTCCGACCTAAAAATCTGCGAGCTCATAAATCTGTGTTGCTTCAAGATATTATGTTTGTGGTAATTTCTTCTACAGCAATAAAAAACGAATACATTTATTTTCTGTATTAGCTTTTGGTGTAAGTTCCACAAGATAAACTTCAACTACCTAGAATAAGAGACTTTGTCTTAAAATTAAAAAAAATTGATATCCTTCATTTTACTTTAATCATTATGCACTCAGGTTCCTCCCTCCTCTCTTTAAATATATCTTCATACATAAATGTCACGAAATTTCAGATTTGTATGGGACACTGTTTGTCACCTAGTCTAACTCTCCTAATTTTACAGATGAGGAAACAGAGGCTAATAGAGGTTAAGTAACTTCCTTAAAGACAAACAGTACCTAGGTTCTGATTTTGTCTAAAATTTCTGTCACTATCACCACTATGGTAGTGCTCCACATCTTAATCATTTTGTCATCTTTCTCTGAGTGTTCTTCATCTTCAAGTGCAGCCTTTAAAAATTCATGGTGTATCCTAAGTACAGGTATCACATATTTCAGGGGATAATTTATTGTTTTCTGTTTTGCTTCCCATATGTTTCATGTATACCTTTTTCTCTGATATGCCTGATGGCTTAGAAAATACATCATTTCTGCCAAAATGCATTACCTTACACTTGTTCACAATAAAATTCCTCTGTCAATTTTCTGCTCACTGATATAGTCTTGTGCCATTTTCATGTAGCTCATACTTGGTGACTTGGCATTTCACTACCCAAAAGAATGTACTGTGATCTGTAAATTTGTACAATTCACTGGGCGCTCCCTCAAGGTCATTTACAAATTTGTTAAATAAGACCATCCCCCAGCACCAATCACTGGGGACCCTACTTCACCATTTAGAAAAATGTTCATTCTTTAACCTCTGCTACTTTTAAGGCCTTATATTAACAGATTTAGCAAATATTATTATCACCTATTCACCTGGTTTCTTGTGAACTGTCCTGGGCAAATTTAGCAGCAGCTGGTAATATACGGTCAGCCATATCCTTCGTTCCGGCGAAAATACGTTCTGGTTCCATCAATTCTACTACATCTGATAAATGCTGGGCTGTACATCTTCTTACTGCTATGTGCAAATGGCTACAAAAAAACATAGTTAATTAAAACAAAGTGGATGTACGAACTAGTTTCCAGAGATCCATCTTTAAAGTTAAATGATTAAACTGCTCCTTTCCCTCAACAACCATCCTTGCAGGCTAAAGTGATAATTGCATTAGCCATCCCTCACTAAGAAGTTAAAAACAACAAACCTCACCATTACTGACATTTATTCCAGATCTATGAATGTAAGCAATATTATTAGAATAACTATTATTATTTTTTGTATGCTCAGTGCCTGATACGATGCCTGTCACATAGGAGCTATCAATATAGCTTATTTTTTGGCTGAAATGACATTGAAATCTGTTTTTTCCTACACTAAAGATTGCAAACAATTCCCTTCTTAATTTAAGGACATTTCAAGATTATTTTGAACATTACCTTTGCCCTCCATTGATAAGAGAAACGACTGCACGTGCAGGAGTTACATTATTAACCATCGCCCTCAATGCCCTGTCAACATCTTCTCTTATAAACGTATTAGATTCTCCAGCCTTGTGTAACAAAACTTTTACTGTAGTATCTAGCTCTTGATCCATGCTCTTTTTCAGATAAGTGAAAAGATCACTTAAACAGACCACAGCAGCACGAGAAACTCCAGAGCGTAAATTTTTCACCTAAAAAAAAAAATTTACAAAGGTACATTTTGCTGATAGTCTGAAATTCATTAATAATAACTTTGAAAACACATTTTAACATAAAAAATCCAAAGCAAACCCATTGTCGTCAAGTGGGTTCCTATTTAGAGTGACCCTAAAGGACACTGTAGAACTGCTCCATAGGATTTCCAAGGAGCGGCTGGTAGATTCTAACTGCTGACCTTTTTTTGGTCAGCAAAGGGTTAGCAGCTTAGCTCTTAACCACCGTGCCAAACGTCCTGAAATCACCTAATACATTTTTTAAAATGTTGCAAAAATAAGGGATGGGTTACTTTAGCTACATACATGCCTACTCATTATTTAGTAGAGATTTAAAAAAAAATTTTGTTGTCGAGAATATACATAGCAAAACATACACCAATTCAACAGTTTTTACATGTACTATTCAGTGACACTGACAACATTCTTCCAGTTGTGCAGCCATTCTCACCCTTCTTTTCTGAGTTGTTTTTCCCTCATTAACATAAACTCACTGTCCCCTAAGGTTCCTATCTAATCCTTCCAGTTGCTGTTATCAATTTGATCTCATACAGACAGTTCCTTCCCCTCCCTACTTAGGCTTTTTTAAATTGTGATTTAGGTCAAAGTTTACAGAGCAAATTAGTTTCTCATTTAAAAATTTATACACAAATTGTTTCATGGCATTGGCTGCAATCCTGCATTGTGTCAGAACTCTCCCCCTTTTCTTTTCCACCTTGGGTTTACCATGTCCATTTGTCCAGTTTTCTTGTCCCCTCCTACTGTCTCATCTTTGTTCCTGGGCAGGTGTTGCCCATCTGATCTCGTATACTTGATTGATCTAAGTGGTGCACTCCTCACAAGGGTTATTGTTTGTCTTACGGGCCTGCCCAGCCTTTGGATGAAAGGTGAACTTCAGGAGTGGTTTCAGTGTGAGTCAGAAGGGTGTCCCGGGAGCTGTAGTCTCAGGGGTTCCTCCAGTCTCTGTCAGACCAGCAAGTCTGGACTTTTTTGTGAATTTGATCATTTTATTTACATTTTCTCCTGTTCTGTCCAGGACTGTTTGTTGTAACCCCAGTCAGAGATGTCAGTACCATCTAGTTCTTCTGGTCTTGGGGTGATGTAAGTTGTGGTTCATGTGGTCCATTAGCCCTTTGGACTAATTGTTCCATCAGTTCTTTAGTATTTTTCCCTCTCCCTTGCTCCAGACTAGGAGACAGATAATTCTGTCTTAGATGGCCACTTGCAAGCTGTCATGGATTGATTATGTCCCCCCAAAAATATGTGTATCAATCTGGGTGGGCTATGATTTCCAGTATTGTGTAGTTTTCCTCCATTTTGTGATTGTAATTTCATGTTAAAGATGATTAGGGTGGGATCATAACACCCTTACCCAGGTCACATTCCTGATCCAATGTAAAGGGGGTTTCCCTGGGGTGTGGCCTGCACCACCTTTTATTTCTCAAGAGATAAAAGGAGAGGGAAGCAAGCAGAGAGTTGGGAACCTCATACCAAGAAAGCAGCACCAGGAACAGAGTGCATCCTTTGGACCTGGGGTCCCCATGCCTGGGAAGCTCCTCGACCAGGGTAAGATTGATGACAAGGGATCTTCCTCTAAAACTGACAGAGAAAGAAAGCCATCTTCTGGAGCTGACACCCTGAATTTGGACTTGTAACCTACTAGACTGAGAGAGAATAAATTTCTCTTTGTTAAAGCCACCCACTTGTGGTATCTCTGTTACAGCAGCACTAGATGACTAAAACACAAGCTTTTAAGCCCTAGACACTACCACCAAAGTAGGATGTAGAACATTGTTTTTAAGAACGATGTTGTGCCAATTGATGTAGATGTCTCCCAAGGGCCATAGGGCCCTTTGCCTTCAAGCCTGGGAACTTCATCCCATCAGGTATTATGTCTAAGAGGTTTCCCGAACTATGCCACTTGTGTGTTCTTTGTCTGTATCAATTTATGAGGAATACCTACAGTCATGTACTTAGAAATTTCCACCTTCAAACCTGCCGGTGGGTGTGTTCCCTTATCCACTCCCTCACCTTTTGGCATACCTATCTATCCATTTATCTATGTATGTATCAATTCATAGATTACTGTCTGTTGATTCTATTGTTGCAGGATTGTCTACCTATGGTAGTTACCATAGTTGTGAGAGATTTTTTTTAAAGACCAGATAAATGTGACATATTTATTCTTTGCTATTCAAACAAAGTGGAAAAATACCTCTTGAACTACTGCAAAGCTTGTTTCATGCAACTTTGTGTTCAATATTTCAGAATGAAAAGCAGCTAAGCATCTAATAAAATTCAGTCCTTCGATTTTCTTCTCCCTATGAAAAAAAGAAACAAATGACAAAAACACTCATTAAATGCTGCTCAACTGGAACAAGATCCTAGATGTCTTATTTATGCATTATATACTGCCAATGAGGAAGCTTTACCTATTTTCCCTCATCATTTAGGTATCTCAAATAAAAAATATAGAGAGTTTACTCCAATAGAGTTCTCTTTCGTGATTCAAAAGATCTTTTTAGGGGTCAAAACCACTATTGACAATCAAACAAAGCTTATTCTTTGTAAATAAAAAAAAGAACATACCTCCTTCTAGTAAGAATGTCACATTCCTTCTAAACAGAAGGGAAATGAATGACAAACAAAAGATAAGAGAAAGAGTAAGATAAAAACCACAATGATATACCATTTCACACCTACTAGGATGGCCATATTAAAAAAAAAAAAAAAAAGTCCAAGATGCTCAGAAAGTGAAACACCATTCAATGCTGGTAGGAATGTAAAAGGCTGCATCTGCTATGGAATACAGTTTGGAGGTCCCTCATTAAGTTCAACATAAAATTATCATAGGCACTTGGCAATTCCACTCCTAGGTATATATTCAAAAGAATTAAAAGCAGTGTATGTATGCAAATGTACACAGCAGCACTGCTCACAATAACCAAAAGGTAGCAACAACCCAAATGTCCATCATGGATGAGTGGATAAACCAAAACGTGGTATATCCATACAAGGGACTATCACTCAGCTATAAAAAGGAATGAAGTATTGACACATGCTAAAACACGTGATGAGTGTTGAAAACATTATGCTAAGTGAAAGAAGCCAGACACAAAAGACAACATACTATATGATCATTTATATGAAATGTCTAGAATAGCAAATCTATAGGGACAGAAAGCAGATAAGTGGTTTCTAGGGACTGAGGGGAGGAAAACGAAATGGGAAATGACTACCTGATGGGTAGGGGGTTTCCATTTGAGATGAAGAAAAGTTTTGGAACTACATAGTGGTGATGGTTATACACACTGTAAACCCACTGCTGTCAAGTCGATTCTGACTCATAGCGACCCTATAGGACAGAGTAGAACTGCACCATAGAGTTTCCAAGGAGCACCTGGCAGATTTGAGCTGCCGACCTCTTAGTTAGCAGCTGTAGCACTTAACCAATATGCCACCAGGCTTTCCATACACACACACTGTAAAAGTACCTAATTTCGCTGAATTGTACACTTTGAAATAGTTAAATGATAAATTTTTATTTTGTATATTTCACCACAATAATTTTTTTTTTTTTTAATGAAGGAAGGAAAGTAACAACATGCTACGTTATTGGAGAATATATTATCCAAGAGCAGAAAACCACCTTTAGATGTTTCTGTAACTTGTAATTCTTTTTCATTACGTGACCAAATAAGCCAGGTGAGGTGGATACTAACAAGAGTACAGTTCAGGGGAAACTTAGATAAAACATTTCAAATTTGATGATTTTCATCTTATGGGTTTGAAGAATGTGAGCTAAGTAGAGTTTCCTTAGCTGGTAACAATGATCAGTTTTTTAAGCCTTTAAGCTCCCTGAACATATTATGGAAAATAGAGAGGAAAGACCTAAAACTCCAAGGTTGCAAAGTAAGCCTATTTACATTAAATAGCTGTCAGGTACAAAATTCTTGTTTTTTGGATAACCATAAAACATTCACAGTTTAGATGCATAAATGACCTAATTTTACACACATACTCAGAAAATAATAGAAGGCGGTATGTGAGATCATTCAGTCTTTGGGGTTGTAGGATTTGTGGAATACAGGTAGGTCAGAGAGGATTTGAGTGGTTCCAAAGATTTTTATGGAGGGGATAAGACTTAAATGAGACAATGAAGTGGCAGAATTTCAGAAAGGGAAGAACTTCCCATATACAAAGAACGTACTGAGGAGGGAACAAGCATGATGTGAAAACAAAAGTTTGACAAAAGTAGAATCTACACATTAGGAAGGATATGTTTACAAAGTTAATTTAAGGACAGAAAACGGCCTTGAAAGTCAGAGTTAAGGCTCAAAGCATTCGTCTGCTTACTTGACACTCACTTGCAGTAAACACAGTTGATTACAAACTCTTTCTGGACACACACTCATCTTCGGTGTCTGTAATACCATACCTGTCCTGGTTTTTCTCTTTAGACACCTTGTCCATCTTCACTCTAAGTAAGGATCCTCTTCTACTTCAACTTCCTGCTCTATACCATACCCTTCTCTTCTGTCATTTTATATTTTCTCCCTAGGTGATCTCAGGCATTTCCATTGCCTTAACACATGTCTAGTAATCATGCCAGATTAAGAACTCCTATAGCTGGGTCCAGGCATGCGTATATGTGTGTGTAATGTAATACATACATTATCACGTTAAAATGTATTTATTGTTTTCCATTTTTCTGTTTTTTTATCAAGACCTGACATATCAAATGCTTTAATATCCTTGCAGATGACTGCATTTTTATCTTTAGATTTATCGATATGATAAATGCACCATATTTTTACACAAATTAACAGACGCCTTTTATATTTGTTTGCCAACCGCACCCTCCCCCCTCCAAGGTATTTTCATAAGCACGACTATGCCATTTGTTTTTACATGTTGCTGTTGGAAAAGAAAAAAATTACCATAGTGTAGTTAAGAAAATGGTTTGCAGGGGAGGGTGTGGTTGGCAAACAAACGCAGAAGGCATACATTATTTGTGTAAAAATACTGTTTTTTGAGAGGGTTCTTAATAGTGAGACATATTATTTCCTAATATTTAAAAGTACTTCTGAAAGAAACTTCATTTGGTCACAATGTCTTATTTTTTTAACGTGCTGATTGATTCTGTTTGTTGTTGTTGTTAGGTGCTGTCGAGTCGGTTCCGACTCATTGCGACCCTATGCACAACAGAACAAAACACTGCCTGGTCCTGAGCCATCCTTACAATCGTTGTTATGCTTGAGCTTATTGTTGCAGCCACTGTGTCAATCCACCTTGTTGAGGGTCTTCCTTATTTCTGCTGACCCTGTACTTTGCCAAGCATGATGTCCTTCTCTAGGGACTGATCCCTCTTGACCACATGTCCAAAGTATGAAAGATGCAGTCTCGCCATCCTTGCTTCTAAGAAGCATTCTGGTTGCACTTGTTCCAAGACAGATTTGTTCATTCTTTTGGCAGTCCATGGTGTCAATATTCTTTGCCAACACCACAATTCAAAGGTGTCAATTCTTCTTCGGTCTTTCTTATTCATTGTTCAGCTTTCACATGCATATGATATGAATTGAAAATACCATGGCTTGGGTCAGGCGCACCTTAGTCTTCAACGTGACATCTTTGCTTTTCAACACTTTAAAGAAGTGATTCTGTTTACTGGTATTTTATTCAAAATTCTTACACTGATAATTAAAAAATGAGACTGGTCTGAAGTTTTCTTTTTATGGCCAACCTCTGTCAGATTTTATACCAATCATAAGAAAAATTTGAAAGTTTTCTTACTTTTCTTATGCTCTAACCAAAAACAAACCAAACCCGTTGCTATTGAGTAGACTCCAACACATGGCAACACTATGGAACAGAGTAGAACTGCCCCATACGGTTTCCAAGGAGCAGCTGGTGGATTTGAACTGCTGACCTTTTGGTTAGCAGCAGAGCTCTTAACCATTACACCACTGGGCTCCCCCTATGCTGTAATAGCAGAGTAAAATTAGCACTGGAATTATTTGGTCTTAAAGGCTTCATAGAATTCTTTGTGAAAGAGTTTGAGCTGGTAACTTCTAGGGAGGGTAAATACCTCTTTTTTAACTTTAAAAAAATTTCTGTGGAAATTAGCCTGTTTAGATTTTTTTTTTCTCTTTTTTGGGCAGTTTTGGTAAATTGTATTTTCTTATGCAAGTATCTATTTCATCCAGGAATGCAAATGTGTTTGAAATGAATGGACAGAGACTCTCTGGATTCTTTTAATTTCCTTAGGTTTCGTGAATATTTTCCCCTTATTTCTGATTTTATGTATTTATACTTTCTCCCTTTTTTTCTTACTTAGGTGTTGTAATGTTTACCTTTTTCTATTCTTTCCTTTTTTTAAGAATCAGCTCTAGGACATAACACTAGCAGTCATCACAGAATAAATGTGGTGCCAGACTTGGTGGTGGGTGTCCAGATAAAACTAGACAAAACACACAAAATTATTTTCAGACACTGAAAAACAGACAGCACAGGACCATCATCCACGAGAAAAGGGAAATAAAGTAAGTCCTACTGTCATCTCAACACGCTGCCTGGAGATCTGTCTAAACCACTGTATGTGGAGAGTGAATCCAAGTGGTGCACAGTGGTCTCACTGAGGTAAAAATGATAGAGCTTATGTTTTGGGAAGACTTAGGAAGTGGAATTTGTAAGGTGGAGTAGTGAAAAAAAGGAAGCTATGCAGAAAAAAAAAAAAAATCTCCATAGGATACTCTTTATAGCTTTGGCTAAATATTAAGCTGCTTATGCCTTTTTTTTTATAATGCCTCAGGCAAGACTCTTTGAGGTTACACAAGGAACAACTACTGGGGAGCTATAAGAAAAACAATTCCCAGAGCTCACATGGGAGGCCTTTGAGTTCTGACCAATTCTAACAAACTGGGGTATTTGTAAAGATAGCAGAAGTATCATGCCTTAGTAGTAGGGCTAAACTAGCCCCAAAGTAGACTCTAGACCTGCTCTAACAAAGCTTAAAAATAATTCTTGAAATGATCAAACTAATTCACACAGACCTTATAACTACCTGACAAAACAAAACACTCTTTAAAGGAAGACAACAACATTCAGAAACTTGACAATATTTACAATGTTCAACAGCCAATGAAAAATCTGATATGCAAAAAAACAGGAAAATGTGACTCAAAATCAAGAGAAAAATCAACTGACAGAAATAGATCTAGAAATGATGGAATTAGCAAAGAGTTTTAAATAGCTCCTATAGATATGTTTAGGTACGTAAAGGAAAATATGAAGATGCTGAGGAGAGAAATGAAAGATATAAAAAAGAACCAAACAGAATTTCTAGAGGTGAAAAATATCTGAAATGAAAAGTTTACTGGATGAGCTTAAAAGAATACTGGTTAATTTGATTATGATGTAGCCCTATAGACTTTTCATGGTTTTTCTTGTGCTTGGTGTTTGTTGAACTTCTTGGATGTGTGGGTTAATAGCTTTCATCAAATTTGGAAATATTTCAGCCATTATTTCCTCAAAAAATTTTTTCCAGGGGCTCCAATAACATATACATTAGTCTGCTTGAAGCTGTCCCACAGCTCCTTGTGCTGTTTTTTTCCTCTCGATTTCAATCATTTCTCTGTTTTCAAGTTCCCTATTCTTTTTTTTTGTAATGTCTAATCTACCATTAATACTATACAGTGTGTGTCTGACCTCAGTCATTGTAGTTTCCACCTACGAGAATTAGATTTTTATTTAATGTCTCTACTTAACTTCCTCAATCTTTCCTCCAGCTTTTTTAATACGTGGAAAAGAGTAATAATAACAACTTGTAATGTCCTTGTCTACTAACTCTACCATCTGTGGCATTTCTGGGTTGGTACTGATTTTTTTTTCTTCTTCCTTATATTATGGGTTACGTTTTCCTGCTTCTTTGCATATCTGATAGGTTTTTTTTTTTTTTATTGCACTTTAGATGAAGGTTTACAGAACAAACTAGCTTCTCATTAAACAGTTACTACACATATTGTTCAGTTCTTTTACTTCATCAATTCTTCCTTTTACTTTCAGAAGATTTCAAAGGGCGGCTCAAGAAGACAAAGTAAAGTATTATAATGATGTATGCAAAGAGCTGGAGATGGAAAACCAACAGGGAAGAACATGCTCGGCCTTTCTCAAGCTGAAAGAATTGAAGAAAAAATTCAAGCCCTGAGTTGCAATAGTGAAAGATTCCATGGCGAAAATATTAAACGACACAGGAAGCATCAAAAGAAGATGGAAAGAATTTACAGAGTCATTATACCAAAAAGAATTGGTCGATATTCAACCATTTCAAGAGGTGGCATATGATCAGGAACCGATGGTACTGAAGGAAGAAGTCCAAGCTGCTCTGAAGGCATTGGCAAAAACAAAGGCTCCAGGAATTGATGGAATATCAGTTGAGATGTTTCAACAAACAGATGTAGCGCTGGAGGTGCTCACTCGTCTACGCCAAGAAATATGGAAGACAGCTTCCTGGCCAACTGACTGGAAGAGATCCATATTTATGCCTATTCCCAAGAAAGGTGATCCAACCGAATGTGGAAATTATAGAACAATATCATTAATATAGCACGCAAGCAAAATTTTGCTGAAGATCATTCAAAAACGGCTGCAGCAGTGTATCAACAGGCAACTGCCAGAAATTGAAGCCAGTTTCAGGAGAGGACGTGGAACCAGGGATATCATTGCTGATGTCAGATGGATCCTGGCTGAAAGCAGAGAATACCAGAAGGATATTTACCTGTGTTTTATTGCCTATGCAAAGGCATTCGACTGTGTGGATCATAACAAACTATGGATAATACTGTAAAGAATGGGAATTCCAGAACACTTAATTGTGCTCATGAGGAACCTTTACATAGATCAAGAGGTGGTTGTTCGTACAGAACAAGGGGATACTGATTGGTTTAAAGTCAGGAAAGATGTGCATCAGGGTTGTATTCTTCCACCATACCTATTCAGTCTGTATGCTGAGCAAATAATTTAAGAAGCTGGACTATATGAAGAAGAATGGGGCAACAGGATTGGAGGAAGACTCAGTAACAACCTGTGTTAGGCAGATGACACAACCTTGCTTGCTGAAAGTGAAGAGGATTTGAAGCACTTACTAGTGAAGATCAAAGACCATAGCCTTCAGTTTGGATTGCACCTCAACATAAAGAAAAGAAAAATCCTCACAACTGGACCAATGAGCAACATCATGATAAATGGAGAAAAGATTGAAGTTGTCAAGGATTTTATTTTACTTGGATCCACAATCAATAGCTATGGAAGCAGCAGTCAAGAAATCAAAAGACACACTGCATTGGGTAAATCTGCTGCAAAGGACCTCTTTAAAGTTTTGAAGAGCAAACATGTCACCTTGAAGACTAAAGTGCGCCTGACCCAAGCCATGGTATTTTCAATCGCATCATATATATGTGAAAGCTGGACAACAAATAAGGAAGACCGAAGAACTGACGCCTTTGAATGGAGGTGTTGGTGAAGAATATTGAATATACCATGGACTGCCAAAAGAACAAACAAATCTGTCTTAGAAGAAGTACAACCAGAATGCTCCTTAGAAGCAAGGATGGAGGGACTGCGTCTTACATACTTTGGACATGTTGTCAGGAGGGATCAGTCCCCGGAGAAAAACATCGCGCTTGGCAGAGTACAGGGTCAGCGGAAAAGAGGAAGACCTTCAACAAGGTGGTTTGACACAGTGGCTGCAACAATGGGCTCAAGCATAACAACGATTTTAAGGATGGCTCAGGACCGGGCAGTGTTTCGTTCTGTTGTGCATAGGGCCGCTATGAGTCGGAACTGACTCAACAGCACCTAACCACAACAACACATATTGTTTTGTGACACTGGATACCAACCTCACAACATGTTGACATTCCCCTCTTCTCCGCCTTGGGTTCTCTATTACCAGCTTTCCTGTCCCCTCCTGCCTTCTCATCCTTGCCCTTGGGCTGGTGTGCCCCTTTAGTCTCATTTTGTTTTACAGGCCTGTCTAATCATTGGCTGAAGGGTTACCCTCAGGAGTGACTTCATTAATGAGCTAAAAGGGTGTCCAGGGGCCATACTCTTGGGGTTTCTGCAGTCTCTGTCAGACCAGTAAGTTTGTCTTTTTTTTGTTGTTTTTGAGTTAAGTTTTGTTCTACATTTTTCTCCAGCTCTGTCTGAGACCCTCTATTGTGATCCCTGTCAGAGCAGTCAGTGGTGGTAGCCAGGCATCATGTAGTTGTGCTGGACTCAGTCTGGTTGAGGCTGTAGTACTTGTGGTCCATTAGTTATTTGAACTAATCTTTCCCTTGTGTCTTTGATTTTCTTCATTCTCTCTCATTCCAGATGGGGGGAGACCAGTGGAGTATCTTAGATGGCTGCTCACAAGCTTTTAAGACCCCAGACACTACTCACTGAAGTAGAATATAGAACATTTTCTTTATAAATTATGTTACACCAACTGAGCTAGATGTTATCCGAGACCATGGTCCCCACAGCCCTCAGCCCAGTAATTCGGTCCCTCAGGGAGCTTGGAAGAGTCTATGCAGCTTCTATGACCTTGCCTTGGACAAGCTGTGCTGGCTTCTCCAGTATTGTGTACTGTCTTACGCTTCAGCAAAGTTACCACTTACCTATTGTCTCTTAGTGTTTTTCCATCCCCACCCTCATTTCCCTCGTAACCATGAAAGAGTGTTTCTTTTTGTGTGTAAACCTTTTATAGGTTTTTACAGTAGTGGTCTCATATTTGTCCTTTTGTGATTGACTCATTTCATTCAGAATAATACCCTCCAAATTCATCCATGTTGTGAGATGTTTCACAGATTAATCATTGTTCTTAATGCATAGTACTCCATTGTGTGTATATACCATAGTTTACCCATTCATCTGCTGATGGGCATCTAGGCTGTTCCCATCTTTTTGCTATTGTGAACAATGCTACAGTGAACATGGGTGTGCATATGTCTATTTGTGTGATGGCTCTTATTTCTCTAGGATATATTCCTAGAAGTTGAATTGCTGGATCATATGGTATTCCTATTTCTAGCTTTCTAACGACATGCCATATCGTTTTCCAAAATGGTTGTACCATTTTGCATTCCCACCAGCAGTGCATAAGAGTTCCAATCTCCCTGCAGCCTCTCTAACATTTGTTATTTTCTGATTTGTGCCAGTAACGCTGGGGTGAGATGGTATCTTATTGTGGTTTTGATTTGCAATTTTCTAACGGTTAGTTATCAGGAACATTTCTTCATGTGTCTGTTAGCCACTTGAATGTCTTCTTTGGTGAAGTGGCTGTTCATTTCCTATGCCCATTTTTTAATTGGATTATTTGTCGTCTTTTTGTTGTGGAGATGTTGGATTTTCTTGTAGATTTTAGAAATTAGACCTTTGTTGGATTTGTCATAGCCAAATTTTTTTTCCCAGTCTGTAGGCTCTCTTTTTACTCTTTCAATGAAGTATTTTGATGAGCATAAATGTTTAATTTTTAGAAGATCCCAGTTATCTAGCTTATCTTCTGGAGTTTGTGTGTTGTTAGTTATGGTTTGTATCCTGTTAATGCTATGTTTTAGGGCCTCTAGCATTGATCCTGCTGTTTCTTCCATGATCTTTATAGTTCTTGGTCTTATATTTAGGTCTTTGATCCATTTTGAATTCGTTTTTGTGTGTGGTGTGAGCTATGGGTCTTGTTTCATTTTTTTGCAGATGGACATCTAGTTTTGCCAGTGCCATTTGTTAAAAAGGCTTTTCTTTTTCCCATTTGATGAACTTTGGGCCCTTGTCGAAGATCAGGTGACTGTAGGTGATGGATTTGCATCTGGGTTCTCAATTCTGTTCCATTGGTCAATATATCTGTTGTTGTACCAGTACCAGGTTGTTTTGACTACCATAGCTGTATAGTAAGTTCTGAGTCCTCCTACTTTATTCTTCCTCAGTAGTGCTTTACTTATTCAGGGTCTCTTCACTCTCTGTATAAAATTAGTGATTAGTTTTTCCATCTCTTTAAAGAATGCTATCGGTATTGCATTGTACTCGTAAATTGCTTGGGTAGAACTGACATTTTCACAATGTTGAGTCTACCTATCCATGAGCATGGTATGTTTTTCCATTTATGTGGATCTTTTTTGGTTTCTTGCAGTAGTGTTTTGCAGTTTTCTTTGTATAGGTGTTTTACACCTCTGGTTAGATTTATTCACAAGCATTTTATTTTTTTAGTGGCTATCTATGCACTGTTTTTTTTTTTTTAAATTATAAATGGTATTGTTTTCCTGACTTCCTTGTCATTGTTCTCTTTATTGGTGTATAGGAATCCAACTGATTTATTTTATTTTATTTTTATTGTGCTTTAAGTGAAAGTTTACAAATCCCCTCAGTCTCTCATACAAAAATTTATATACACCTTGCTATATACTCCTAGTTGCTCTCCCCCTAATGAAACAGCACACTCCTTCTCTCTGCCCTCTATTTTCGTGTCCATTCAGTCAGCTTCTGACCCTCTATACCTTCTCATCTCCCCTCCAGACAGGAGCTGCACACATAGTCTTATGTGTCTACTTGATCCAAGAAGCTCATTCCTCAACAGTATCATTTTCTATCCTATAGTCCAGTCCAATCCCTGTCTGAAGACCAACTGATTTTTATGTTTACCTTGTATCCTGCTACTCTGCTGAATCCATTAGTTCCAGCAGTTTTTTGGTAGAGTCTTTTGGGTTTTCTATGTATAGTACCATGTTATCCACAAATATGGACAGTTTTACTTCTTCCTTACCACTTTGGATGCCCTTTATTTCTTTTTCTTGCCTTACTGCTCTAGCTAGGACTTTTAGCACAATGTTAAATAGGAGTGGTGGTAAAGGGCATCCTTGTCTTGTTCCTGTTCTCAAGGGGAATGTTTTCAGCTTCTCTCCATTAAGTTTGATGTTGACTGTTGGTTTTGTATAGATGCCATTTATTATACTGAGGAATTTCCCTTCTATACCTATTTTACTGAGAGTTTTTAGCAAGAATTGGTGTTAGACTTTATCAGTGCCTTTTCTGCACTGATTGAGATGATCATGTGATTCTTTTATTTATGGAGTGGATTATGTTGATCGATTTTCTAACATTGAACCATTACTTGCATACCTCACACCTGATAATTTCTTATTGAATACTAAACATTGTAAATTTTATCTTGAATGTTTTTTATTCCTGTAAATATTCTTGAGCTTTGTTCTGGGATGTAGTTAAGTTACGTAGCAAAAGTTCAATCTTCTCAGGTCTTGTTTCATGCTTTGTTAGGTTAGACTAAAGCAGCATTTAGTCTAGGGTTTGTTTTACCATACTACAAAATAAAACCGTTCTGAGTATTTTATCCAATGCTCTGTGAATTGTGAAATTTTTCACTTTGCTGGTGGGAACAGAAAGTATTCTTGGCCCTGTATGTGGTCCAGGGATTTTGCCTCTAACTTTTTTGAGTGATCCTTTTTCTGACCTCAGGTAGTTTACTCACATGCATGTCCTGATCAGCAGCACTCAGCTGAACATTCAAATAGAATTCTCTGCAGCTTTCTGTAGTTCTCTGTACAGTTCTATCCTCTGGCAAACTGCCCTGCAAACTTGCCACCTTAGCCCCCCCAAACTCCTAGCTCCATCTCTGGAGTTGACCTCCACTGGAATATGTCTGGGTTTCCCCTCCTTGAGCTGTGACCTGGAAAGCCTGGAAGTAAGTCAGGCAATTGTAGAGTTCCCATCTCTCAGGGATCACTGCCTTTAAATATCTTGAAAACCATTGTTTCATGTAGTTTGTACAGTATTTTCATTCTTCCAGGTGAGAGGGTTAATTTAGTCCTTACTAGCCCATCCTGGCAGGAAGTGAAAGTCAAAGAGTTCTGTTTTGGGCATGTCAGATTTTTTTTTACTGGTGATGCAGTGGTTAAAAGCTGGGCTGCTAACCAAAAGGTCAGCAGTTGAAATCTACCAGCCACTCCCTGGGAACCCTAGGGGAGGTTCTACTCTGTCCTATAGGGTTGCTATGAGTTGGAATTGACTCAAGGGCACACAACAACAACAACAGCTGGCATCAAAGTGGAGGTTTCAAGTTTGCAGTTGGATTACATGTTTCAAGGAAGATACCAGAAATATACATACATACTTATGAGAAATTAGAGTATGGGTGGAATTTAAAGCCATGGGACTGAGTGCGATAATTTAAGGAAGAGACTGGCAAACTACAGCTTACAGGCCAAATTTGGCCCAATCACCCATTTTTACAATTAAAATTTTATTGGAGCACAGCCATCCCCATTTGTCTTCATACTGCCTAACTCTGTCTTTGCACTACCATGGCAGAAGTAAGTAGTTGCGACAGAGAATTCTGGCTCACAAAGCCTAAAACGTTTACTATTTGGCTCTTTACAGAAAAAGACTGACAGCCTCTGATCTACAGAAAGAATGTAAATAGAAAAAAAAAAAAAATAGTGCCAGTGGATTGAATCCAGGAACACACCAAAATTTTGAGGGCAAAGAGAAAAGAAGGAATCAGAAAGTAGTGAGGCAGGAAGAGAACCAGGAGAGTCTGATGTTTCTAAGGCAAAACGGAAAAAAAAGTGTATCAAGAAGAAAGTTGTGGAGGTGGAGCCAATATGGCAGAATAGACAGACCCTTCCAGCGAGCCCTCCTACAACAAAGACCTGAAAAAACAAATGAAACGAGTATATTGGTGACAAGCTAGGAGCCCTGAACATCAAAGGCAAGCTTAGAAAACGAACTGAGGGGCGGGGGAGGAAAAGATGGTTCAGAAGCAGAGAGGAGTTACTGGACCTGAATCTCAGGGAGCCCTCAGGCACCATTTCCAGGAGCAGAGGCGGTGGGCTGGTACTAGCGTTCGGCCGCGGTTTCCTCAGGGAGAAGCAGCCAGCCACACAGACTACTCACACCTCTGGAACCAGAGAAGAATGAAGCTCTCTGAAAAGCTAAGTACTGGTGAATATTTTATCATGCCCTGCTCGCTCCCAAGCTGGCTGCAGCGGCTGATTTCCCTGGGCCTGAGATAGGCCCCGTTGAGCACCTACAGCCATCCTTCCAGCCTCGGAGAAGGAATTTGCAATTCAAGGAAAAGACAATTTGCCAGCTCCACTAACCAGGGTAGCTCAGGACAGAAGTGGCTACTGTCTAGGCATAAATGGTCCATGAACATTAACTACCTTTCCCCTCTGCATGGACCTCTGTGGTCCTATTTCAGGAGAATAGGCCCTTGTTAGCAGACTCCAACTGTTTCAGCTGTGCGGCGAAGAGGTGGGTATTTGCTGTTTGACAGTGCTTTGGCTATTAAACAGGATCCTCACCTACCCACATCAGGGACCTAAGGACTGGTGGCACCAGTCAGGTCACCCAGCCACCTGCGACAGGAGTCCAAGGATAACTGGTACCTTCCAGTCCTTACAAACAAAAACAGGGTGCCCGTGGTCCATCTGCAGAACCCGCCCACCTGTATGCTCTAAGGAACAGAGACAGGTTTTCCTCAGAGATACGTGGGGGATGATTCTTAGCCCACTACCTTATTTGGAGTGCGAACCCCTGCTGCAACCAGATACTGGTACCTACACCAATCACTCCTATCCCTCTAAGACTGTAGGACAAAGCCTGAACCACACCCTTGATGATCAGCTACCTGGACACCTGAGCTGAATTCATTCAAGAAAAGTGAACGGACTCCTAGACTGATACACCTGATAACAGCTCTAGCCATCTGGGGACAGGATGTCAGAGCTCCAAGGCGAAAATAATCAAGCTAGCTCATTCGAGAAACCCATTTGGGCATATCGAAACAAAACGAAGCAAGAAGATATGACACACTAAGCAAACATAAAATAAACTAATACAATAACTTATAGATGGCTCGGAGACAACAGTCAATATCAACTCACATAAAGAAACAGACAATGACCGCCTTAACAAGTTCTCAAAACAAAGAATCAAGGGATCTTCTAGATGGAAGTGCCTTCCTGGGATTACCAGAGGCAGAATACAAAAGATTAATATACAGAACCCTTCAAGACATCAGGAAGGAAATGAGGCAATATGCAGAACAAGCTAAAGAACACACAGATAAAGCAACTGAAGAAATTATAGAGATTATTCAGGAACATAATAAAAAATTTAATAAACTGGAAGAATCCACAGACAGACAGCAATCAGAAATTCAGAAGATTAAGAATAAAATTATAGAAGTAGACAACTGAATAGCAAGTCAGAGAAGCAGAATTAAGGAAGTGGAAGGCAGAATTTCTGAACTTGAAGATAAAGCACGTGGCACTAATATACTTGAAGAAAATTCACATAAAAGAATTAAAAAAAATGAAGAAGCCTTAAGAATCATGTGGGACTCTATTAAGAGAAATAACCTATGAGTAATTGGAGTACCAGAACAGGGAGGAATAACAGAAAATAGAGAGAATTGTTGAGGATTTGTTGGCAGAAAACTTCCCTGATATCGTGAAAGATGAGAAGATATCTATCCAAGATGCTCACTGAACTGCACATAAGGTAGATTTTAAAAGAAAGTCACCAAGACATATTATAATCAAACTTGCCCAAAAAAGATAAAGAGAGAATTTTAAGAGCTATAGGGATAAATGAAAAGTCACCTACAAAAGGGAGTCAATAAGAATAAACTCGGACTACTCAGAAGAAACCATGCAGCCAAGAAGGCAACGGGATGACTTATACAAAAAATTGACAGAAAAAAACTGCCAGCCAAGAATCTATATCCAGCAAAACTGTCTCTCAAATATGAAGGTGAAATTAGGACAGTTCCAGATAAACACAAGTTTAGGGAATTTGTAAAAACCAAACCAAAACAAAACTACAAAAAATACTAAAAGGAGTTCTTTGGTTAGAAAATCAATAATATCAGGTATCAACCCAAGAGTAGAACGCTGGGCAGAGCAATCAGAAGTCAACCCAGACAGAGAAACCACACAAATAAATCAAGATAAAAAAATGTTTAAAACAGGGAAACAGTGATGTTATTATGTAAAAGAAGACAACATTAAAACAATAAAGAGGGACTAAGAAACGTAGTCACAGATCTTCCACATGGGGAGGAAGACAAGGCGATACAAAGAAATAAACTTAGGTACAAATTTCAAAAAATAGGGGTAAATAGTAAGATAACCACAAAGAAGACAAACTATCCTACTCATCAAAATAAAATACAAGAAAAAAATAGGGACTGAGCAGAAACAAAATCAACAACAATGAATATGAGGAAAGGACAATATATAATCTACTCAGCACATAAAATTAAGTGGGAAAAAGAAACTGTCAACAACACACACAAAAACACATCAAAATGATAGCACTAAATTCCTACCTATCCATAATTACGCTGAATGTAAATGGACTAAATGCACCAATAAAGAGACAGAGAGTGGCAGAACGGATTAAAAACCAAGATCTGTCTATATGCTGCCTACAAGAGACACACCTTCGACTTAGAGACACAAACAAAAACTCAAAGGATGGAAAAAAATGTACCAAACAACAATCAAAAAAGAGCAGGAGTGGCAATATTAATTTCTGACAAAATAGACTTTAAAGTTAAATCCATCAGAAAGGATAAGGAAAGACACTATATAATGATTAAAGGGACAATATACCAAGAAAGGAAACCCTGGTGGCGTAGTGGTTAAGTGCTACGGCTGCCAACCAAAGGTCGGCAGTTTGAATCCACCAGGAGCTCCTTGGAAACTCTATGGGGTAGTTCTACTCTGTTCTATAGGGTCACTATGAGTCGGAATTGACTTGACAGCCCTGGGTTTTTGGTTTTGGTATACCAAGAAGATATAACCATATTAAACATTTATGCACCCAATGACAGGGCTGCAAGATACATAAAACAAACTCTATCAGCATTGGAAAGTGAGATAGACAGCTCCACAATAACAGTAGAAGACTGCAACACACCACTTTTGGTGACGGACAGAACATCCAGAAAGAAGCTCAATAAAGACATGGAAGATCTAAATGTCACAATAAAACAACTTGACCTCATAGACATATACAGAATACCCTACCCAACAGCAACCAAGTATCCTTCTTTTCGAGTGCACATGGAACACTCTCTAGAATAGACCACATATTAGGTCATAAAGCAAGCCTTAGAAAAATCCAAAACATTGAAATATTACAAAGCATCTTCTCTGACCATAAGGCCATAAAAGTGGAAATGAATAACAGAAAAAGCAGAGAAAAGAACTGAAACACTGGGAAACTGAACAATACCCTGCTCAAAAAAGACTGGATTATAGAAGACTTTAAGGATGGAATAAAGAAATTCAGAGAATCCAATGAGAATGAAAACACTTCCTATCACAACCTTTGGGACACAGCAAAAGCCATGCTCAGAGGTCAGTTTATAGCAATAAATGCACACATACAAAAAGAAGAAAGGGCCAAAATCAAAGAATTATCCCTATAACTTGAACAAATAGAAAGAGGGCAACAAAAGAAACCCTCAGGCAACAGAAGAAAACAAATAATAAAAATTAGAGCAGAACTAAATGAAATAGAAAACAGAAAAACAATTGAAAGAATTAACAAGACCAAAAGCTGGTTCTTTGAAAAAATCAATAAAATTGATAAACCATTGGACAAACTGACAAAAGAAAAACAGGAGAGGAAGCATATAAGCAGAAGAAGAAATGAGATGGGCGATATTACAACAGGCCCAGCTGAAATTAAAAGAATCATATCAGATTACTATGAAAAACTGTACTCTAACAAATTTGAAAATGTAGAAGAAATAGATGAATTCCTAGAAACACACTAGCTACCTCAACTAACACAAACAGAGGTAGATCAACTAAATAGACTCATAACAAAAGAAGAGATTGAAAAGTTAATCAAAAAACTCCCAATAAAAAAAAAAAGAAAAACTCTGGCCCGGACAGCTTCATTGCAGAGTTCTACCAAACTTTCAGAGAAGAGTTAACACCACTACTACTAAAGGTATTTCAGAGCATCGGAAAGAACGGAATACTCCCAAACTCATTCTATGAAGCAAGCGTGTCCCTGATACCAAAACCAGGTAGAGACACCACAAAAAAAGAAAATTACAGACCTATATCCCTCGTATACATAGATGCAAAAATCCTCAACAAAATTCTAGCCAATAAAATTCAACAACATATCAAAAAAATAATTCACCATGACCAAGTGGGATCCATACCAGGTACCAGGGATGGTTCAACATTACAAAGACAATGTAATCCATCACATAAATAAAACAAAAGACAAGAATCACATGATTTTATCAAATGATGCTGAAAGGGCATTTGACAAAGTTCAACACCCATTCATGACAAAAACTCTCAGCAAAATAGCAATAGAAGGAAAAGTCCTCAACATAATAAAGGGCATTTATACAAACCCAACAGTCAACATCATCCTAAATGGAGAGAGCCTGAAAGCATTCCCCTTGAGATCGGGAACCAGACAAGGATGGCCTTTATCACCACTCTTATTCAAAACTGTGCTGGAGGTCCTAGCCAGAGCAATTAGGCTAGATAAAGAAATAAAGGGCATCCAGATTGGCAAGGAAGAAGTAAAAGTATCTCTATTTGCAGATGACATGGTCTTACACACAGAAAACCCTAAGGAATCCTCAAGCAAACTACTGAAACTAATAGAAGGGTTCAGCAGAGTATCAGGATACAAGATAAACATACAAAAATCAGTTGGATTCCTCTACATCAACAAAAACAACATCGAAGAGGAAACCACCAAATCAGTACCGTTTACAGTAGCCCCCAAGAAGATAAAATACTTAAGAATAAATCTTACCAGAGATGTAAAAGACTTATACCAAGAAAACTACAAAACACTTCCGCAAGAAACCAAAAGAGACCTACATAAGTGGGAAAACATACCTTGCTCACGGACAGGAAGACTCAACATTATAAAAATGTCCATTCTACCAAAAGAAATCTATGGATTTAATGCAATTCTGATCCAATTTTCAATGACATTTTTTAATGTGATGGAGAAACAAATCACCAACTTCACACAGAAGGGAAAGAGGCCCCGGATAAGTAAAGCATTACTGAAAAATAAGAACTAAGTGGGAGGCCTCAGTCTACCTGATTTTAGAACCTATTATACCACCACAGTAGTCAAAACAGCCTGGTACTGGTGCAACAACAGATACATAGACCAATGGAACAGAATTGAGAATCCAGACATAAATCCATCCACATATGAACAGCTGATATTTGACAAAGGCCAGAAGTCAGTTAAACGGGGAAAAGAGTCTTTTTAAGAAATGGTGGTGGCATAACTAGATATCCACCTGCAAAAAAAGAAACATAACCCATACCTCACACCATGCACAAAAATGAACTCAAAATGGATCAAAGACCTAAATATAAAATCTAAGACAATAAAGATCATGGAAGAAAAAATAGGGACAACTCTAGGAGCCCTAATACACGGCATAAACAGTATACAAAATATTACTAACAATGCAGAAGAAAAACTAGATAACTGGGAGTTCCTAAAAATCAAACACCTATGCTCATCCAAAGACTTCACCAAAAGAGTAAGAAGATTACCTACAGACTGGGAAAAAGTTTTTAGCTATGACATTTCCAGTCAGCACCTGGTCTCTAAAATCTGCATGATACTGCAAAAACTCAACAGCAAAAAGACAAATAACCCTATTAACAAATGGGAAAAATATATGAACAGACACTTCACTAAAGAAGACATTCAGGTAGCTAATAGATACATGAGGAAATGCTCACAGTCATTAACCATTAGAGAAATGCAAATCAAAACTACAATGAGATTTCATCTCACTCCAATGAGGCTGGCATTAATCCAAAAGACACAAAACAATAAATGCTGGAGAGGCTGTGGAGAAACTGGAACACTTCTACACTGCTGGTGAGAATGTCAAATGGTACAACCACTTTGGAAATCGATTTAGCGCTTCCTTAAAAAGCTAGAAATAGAACTAGCATACGATTCAGTAATCCCACTCCTTGGAATATATCCTAGAGAAATAAGAGCCTTTACACGAACAGATATATGCACACCCATGCTCACTGCAGCACTGTTTACAATAGCAAAAAATGGAAGCAATCAAGGTGCCCATCAACGGATGAATGGATAAATTATCCTATGTTCACACAATGGAATACTACGCATCAATAAAGAACAATGAGAAATCTGTGAAACATTTCATAACATGGAGGACTCTGGAAGGCACTATGCTGAGTGAAATTAGTCAGATGCAAAAGGATAAATATTGTACAAGACCACTATTATAAGGACTCAAGAAACAGTTCAGAGAAGAAAATATTCTTTGATGGTTACAAGAGGGGGGAGGGAGGAAAGGTGGAACGAGGTATTCACTAATTAGATGGTAGATAAGAACTACTTTAGGTGAAGGGAAAGACTACACACAATACAGACGGGGTCAGGACAACTGACTAAACCAAAAGCAAAGGAGTTTCCTGAATAAACTGAATGCTTCGAAGGCCAGCGTAGCAGGGGTGGGGGTTTGGGAACTATGGTTTCAAGGGATATCTAAGTCAATTGACATAATAAAATCTATTAAGAAAACATTCTGCATCCCACTTTTGAGAGTGGGCTCTGGGGTCTTAAACGCTAGCAAGTGGCTATCTAAGATGCATCAATATTGGTCTCAACCCACCTGGACCAAAGTAGAATGAACACCAAGGACACGAGATGTATATTCTTAACACCAAAAGGTCTGCTTAATCCATTATAAAGCTAAACTATATCCTTATGGTATGTAAATGATAATATAAATGGTATTATAGTACTATTAGGACCAGAGTTCAGCTACATAATAAAAGTTGAAAAGACAGTTTCAGACTTGCCTAAGAACTAAAGCAATCATTTGTAGGACTACTCTAATAGGAAATGTGCTTCAAGGTTTTTAATTAAAAAAATCTATAGAAAACTTCTGGATGTTTTCTTTTGGGGGATGTTAGAAATGGTGAGCTTACCAATCTTCATCACCTAAAAGCTTTAGGGCTTCTGTCAGTGCTATTTCTGGTTTGGAAAATGGCCGTAGTTCTGATGAATCCATTATTTCTGGACTATGAGTGACAGATGGCATCCTTTCTCTAAACTGTGGAATGGCTCCAGGAGATGCTTCACCTAAAACAAAGCATAAAAAAGCATCAGAGTGCCTTGATATAAGATGAGTACAAATGGTATTCTGATTTCAGATGTTATGAGTATCTCTTACAGAAACTAGAACTATTAGTTTAGTCTCTAGTAAAATTAACATCCAGAAACCAAAGCTATTTGAAGTCGTTATTTTTTAAATAATTTTTATTGTGCTTTAAGTGAAAGTTTACAAATCAAGCCAGTCTGTCACATAAGCTTATACACACCTTACTACATACCCCCATTTACTCTCCCCCTAATGAGTCAGCCCGTTCCCTTCTTCCAGTCTCTCCTTTTGTGACCCTTTTGCCAGTTTCTAACCCTCTCTACCTTCCCATCTCTCCTCCAGACAGCAGATGCCGACACAGTCTCAAGTGTCCACCTGATACAAGTAGCTCACTCTTCATCAGCATCTCTCTCCAACCCATTGTCCAGTCCCTTCCATGTCTGATGAGTTGTCTTCAGGAATAGTTCCTGTCCTGGGCCAAAAGAAGGTTTGGGGACCATGACCACAGGGATTCTTCTAGTCTCAGTCAGACCATTAAGTCTGGTCTTTTTATGAGAATTTGGGGTCTGCATCCCACTGTTCTCCTGCTCCCTCAGGGGTTCTCTGTTGTGCTCCCTGTCAGGGCAGTCATCGGTTGTAGCCGGGCACCATCTAGTTCTTCTGGTCTCAGGATGATGTAAGTCTCTAGTTCATGTGGCCCTTTCTGTCTCGGGCTCATATTTATTGTGTGACCTTGGTGTTCTTCATTCTCCTTTGATCCAGGTGGGTTGATACCAATTGATGCGTCTTAGATGGCCGCTTGTTAGCATTTAAGACCCCAGACGCCACAGTTCAAAGTGGGATGCAGAACGTTTTCATAATAGAGTTTATTATGCCCATTGACTTAGAAGTCCCCTTAAGGCATAGTCCCCAAACCCTTAAGTCTTATTTTTTATAAACAAAATTATTAATACACTGTATTTAATATAACTATGTAAGTGGTTTTTCAGTCATGAGTCATAGACTAAGTCTGGGTATTTTTAAAAAGCTAAAAGTCAATAGAAAGCAATATGATCCCATTTTGTAAAAACATATGGATATATGCCTGTTTTACTATTTATCTGACAATGAAGATTCACGGCATTTACATATGGAATTTTAGTTGTTTTCTCTATTGGTATAGAATTAATGGCCTATTATAAACCATAAGACCACATTTAGTAATAAGAACAATATTTCTTCATAATCAGGCATTTGCTCAGCATTTTCTAGATGTAAGGCCCTGCCCTAGGTGTTAGGGACACAAATCATAGTTACTGAGTGCTCTGAGAGCGCTGCACAATACAAGATTCCTGTAGTGGAGCTATTCGAAAGGAAACAATGAAAAAGAATGACCAACAGCTTTTGTAAAAGAGTAAAGATCTTTGGTTATTTTTCCAAATAAAGAGATATTTTAAAAAAGAAAATACTAGGCTGTATAAATGGCTACCATTAAAAGATAATGTTTGTCAACAATGCTATTTGTGAGAAAATGCTACACGAAATCACAAATATAAGAAATTTCACTTGATGTTGTAGACAAATAACATTCAGATACTTCAATTAGCCATTTAAATTCCAAAGGCAACAAGATATTAATGATACTTCCAAATCAAAACACCAAACCCATTGCTGTCGAGTTAAATTCTGACTCAGTGAACCTGGACGACAGAGTAAAACTACCCCACGAGGATTAATGACATTAAAAAAAAAAAAATTTTTTTTTTTTTTTTTAGCTAACGTTTATTAAGCATTTCGTTCCAGACCTTGTGCTAAATACTTTACAACCTTTATTGCATTTAGTTCTCTCAAAAAACCTGAGGTAGATACCTCATTATCTTTACTTTGCAGCTGGGAAAATGAGTGCGTTTTATAGAAGCTAAGAAATTTAAATTTGTTCGAAATCCAAATGCTAATGAGTGGCAGAGGCAGGACTTTGTTCTAGGTCCACTAGCACATATGATTTTAAATAAACAGGCCTAAGACAGAATTTCTGCTTTCAAGAAGTTTATCATACACCTGAGAAGAAAAGATATATAAAAAGATAAAAATATCATGATATTTTGGATTACTATAGTATTAGTACCACTTTCTGTTAGAGTAAATTATTTATGAGGAAGAAGATATGCCAGTTAAAGAATAAATAGACCTCATTTCATTTTTTTAATGGCTCAGATGTACCCTCATTAGGCCTCATATGTAAGACTGATATGTCATCAATGTAATTCTCCAGTTTTGGACTATCACAAAACTGAAAGAATACCAAATACAAAATAGCACTAGTATTATTTACTGAGATTTTTCCTGGCATTGTGCTAAGTGCTTCACTTACTCTATATTATTATATGATAGTGTAATAACTATCACAATATTAATTTATTAGGAAGAGACATAGATAAAGACCACATTTACTGTCTTGAGCTTATACCACTATCAAGTGCCACTGCCTGCCTATACACCCGATAAAAAGTAAAGTAAAACAACACAAATTGTATTCTGCAAAAGGAGATGTACAGAATATCAATGTAAAGCAGTGCTGCTCAAACTGAGTTTTGTATTTTTTTATTTAAACTTTTATAAAATATACAAAAAATGCTGTGGCAATATAAATTTGTTAAAATAGTTTCTAAAAGCTTACTTTCACTTTTTGTATTTCCTTAATCACAGACTGGTAATAGACAGTTCATCTAGTGCATGGACCACATACTTCGAGTAGCACTGGTCTAACGGATATATAGCTTTTTTTAAGGAGACATATCCAATTGGAATTTTGTTATTAAAAATTATTTCTGACAATATTTTCATAGCTAAAAATAGGGCCTATACATTTACATTTTGGGTTGATCTATGTAAAAATTTTATAAGTATATTCTTATATTCAAATAGTACAGGAGTGACCTCAAGAAAACACTCTTCTTATACTTCTTAGAAACAAAACTCTGTAGAATCAACAGATGAAAACCATGAAATTAGTTAACGTCTTTAGCAAGAATAAACCAAAAACCAAACTCATTGCCACTAAGTTGACTGAGCTGACTGACTCATAGCAACCCTGTAGGACAGAGTAGAATTATCCCATACGGTTTCCAAGAATTTTATGACTAAAATAAATAGTGAAATTGAGAATGGTAACAAAGAGGTTTAAATTTGACAAATGTCTACACTTAACCCTAGGGCCATGTTCAGCCACCAATTTTACAGACCAATACCTCTGATAAGATACATCATCTATATTGATTAGCTTTAGGAATGCAGAATTTTAAAGTAAAATTGAAAAATTTTACTTCTGGTTAAGTGCTGAACTACCAGCTGTAAGTCTGGTGATTCGAACCAACCCAGAGACACTTCAGAAGACAGGCCTGGCGATCTGCTTCTGACAGGTCACAGCCTCGAAAACCCTATGGTGCAGTTTTACTCTGCATATGTGGGGTCGCCATAAGTCGGAACTAACTTGATGGCAACCAACAATAACTATACTTCTAGCATTATAAAAGAAATACAAGTTAGGAAGAATCTCAGACATTCATCTAGTTCAAATCTGTTTTATACTTATCTCCAAGGAACTGGCTTGATGGCACTCAACAAAAACAACAATATTATAGTTCACACAATTTATTCCTTAAAAAACAAAACAATAAACAATAATCCTTAATGTTTATTATAGTTCATGCAATTTTCCTTTTCAATCTGATTTTTCCTACTTGCTGCTGTAGTACCGAGATCTATTCAATATGTTTTAAAAGTAGCACAGGAAACGTGAAATCTACTCTTGGCCAGGCATAGAACATAACAGATACTCAATGAATAGGTTGAATAAATGACAAATGCAATTAATTTTTTGATTATGATCTAATACAAACCAGCTTTACCATCTCAGTTACCGGAGGCCACTTATCAGAAAAATCCAGAAAAATTTCAAGGGACTATAGAAGTGATCTTAGAGATAATTACTAGACCTTAAAAATAATTTGGATATTTATACGGGAAGAAAATTGAAGCCAGAGTTATTAAGTGAGTTTTTCCAGGTCATGAAGCTAATTAAAGGCAGAACTGATTCTTTAGAAGCCAGGTCTTCTGACTCCAAGTTCAGTGCTCCTTCTGTCACAAATGTACTGGATCATATGTGGTCTCTTTAGTTTAACAAGCATTTGGATGTTATTCTTTACATCTCAACAAGTGACTTACCTGAATCTGAAAACACCAAAGATGGTGACCTTTTTAAACTGGCCCCTCCTTTCAATGGAGGGTGGAAGGCAATGTTTTCTAAAGAGGAACTCTCATTTTTTTTCACCTCCTCTCCAGAAATATGTAAGTCTAGAGGGGAGAAAAACAGTCATTTCCTTTTTATGAAAAAGAATATTTATTATAATAGAAGTTACTGGGTCTTTCAAATTTCAATGTTATAGGCCAATGTATTCCACCCATAGCCACGTATCACCTGCTGCTAAACCCTATTAATAGCTTTAGCATATTTTTAGTCCAAAATTTCACCAGAATTTAAATTCCACTTACTTTCAGATGTCATTTTCTCAGTTCCTGTATGTTTTATTCGTTCCCAGGGATTCTGTTCCTTTTTTTCAAAATCTTTAATGTCAAAAATTTCTTTCTCTTCTTCTCTCTTTCGCCTCATTTTATCATAAGTAGACTTTGAAATAGAAACTTTGGTCTGCATGAAAAAGTTGAAATATCTGAAAGTATTCAGGGAGTTTGGTATTTAAAATAACTATCTTAAAGTCAGATATCTGTATATATACATTAAATGTCTAAACAAAATAAACTATGTATTTCTTAGTCATTATTCCAGGAATCCTAAAATCTAATAGACCTACACGGTGCTAACACACAATGGAATTTGTGCTTGAGGATATTAGTTTGTTATTCCTTGAGTGTATCCTAGAAAACTACTGAATATGTATATGTTATTATGTGTCATCAAGTTGATTCTGACTCATAGAGATTCCACGTGAGAGTAGAACTGCCCTATAGGGTTTTCTTGGCTGTAATTTTTACAGAAATAGTTCACCAGGTCTTTCTCCTTCAGAGCTGCTGGATGGGTTTGAACTGCCAACCTTCAGGTTAGCACTTTGGTGCTTAAACACTGTGCTGCCAGGGCTGCCTGAATATGCACCTATGCGTGTGTATACATACATACATATATAGTGTTATTGTTGTTAGTTGTCATTAAGTTGGCTCCAACTCATGGAGATCCCATGTGTTGCATGGTAGAACTGCACTCCATAGGGTTTTCAAAGCTGTGACCTTTCAATAGATTGGCAATCATTTCTTTTGAGACTCCTCTAGGTGAGTAAGAACCTCCAACCTTTCAGATAGTAGCTGAGTGCTTAACCGTTTGCTCCACCCAGGAACTATATACTAAAAAAAAAATGCTGTAATACCAGAATGAGAAAAACCCATTGTCATCGAGTCAATTCCAGCCCATAGTGACCCTATAGGACACAGCAGAACTGCCCCACAGGGTTTCCAAGGAGCAGCTGGTGGATTTGAACTGCTGACCTCTTGGTCAGCAGCTGTAGCTCTTAACCATTGCGCCACTAGGGCTCCCCAGAATGAAAAAAGGAACAGCATTTAAATGAATAAGGATGAGAATTTTAGTTACATCGACAAGATTTTTTTAAACATTAAATTGTGCTTTATGTAACAGTTTACATAGCAAATTAAATTTCCAATCAATGATCCTTACACAAATTGTCTCATGACCTTGGTTGCAATCCCCACAATGTGTCAGCACTCTCCCCATTTCCTCCCTGGGTTCCTCGTTTCCATTAGTCCAGTTTCCCTGTCCCTCCCTGTTTTTTCATCTTTGGTTTTGGGCAACTGTTGTTCTTTTGGTCTCGTATAGTCCGATGTTCTAAGGTGCACATTCTTCATGGATGTTATTGTTAATTTTATAGCCCTGTCTATTATTTGGTTGAAAAGTGGGCGGAGAGTGTCTACAGTTTCAAGTTAGAAGGCTGTCCTAGGGCAATAGTCTTGGGGGTTCCCTCAGTCTTCTTCAGACCAGAAAGTCTGGTCTTTTTTTTTTTTAATTTGAGTTTTGTTCTAAATTTTTTTACCCATTCTGCCCAGGACATTTTTTTGTTATTCCTGTCAGAATGGTTCGTAGTAGCAGCTGGGTACTATCTAGTTCTTCTGATCTCAGGTTAGAGGAGGCTGTGGTTCGCGTGGGCCATTAGTCCTTTGGACTAATTGCTTCATTGAGTTTTCGGTTTTCTTCATTCTCCTTTCTTCTAGACGGGAAGAGACAAATAGCTGCTTCTTAGACGGTCTCTTGACAGCTTTTAAGGCCCCAGATGCTACTCACCAGGCTAGGATATAAAACATTTATGAGTTGTGTTTTGTCAATTGACCCAGATGTCCCCCAAGACTATGGTCCTTAGCCTTCATGTCCAGTAGTTCAGTCCTAATTTCTAAGTAGTTTCTATAACCGTGCCCCTTATATACTCTATTATTTATACGAGTATGCATGAAGCATTTACAAATATACATGTAGAAATAGCCATAACCATACCCGTATATGTACACAGGTATACTCCCATATGACCCCCCTCACCTATTTAGCATTCATATTAGCCTATGTATCTATTCCCAAGTCGTTATTACTGTTGTTGCACGATTGTATATGTTATAACATTTACTGTAGTTTTACTTTATTCTTGAGTATGAACACCAATATTAAAAAAATTTAATCAAAAAACATTCACCACACCGAATTTGATAAACACAAAATGAAGACATCTTATAGGCTTAAACTTATCTTAATAGTTAATACATAACCTTACATCTTTTTCATTCTCAACATCAAGGTATGATGGAATACTTTGCTGGACTGCTCTTCCATAAATCCCCGATGGTGGTTCAATACTTTGTTTAATAGAAAACGTATCCCCATTTTCCACAGAAGATATCACTGATTGGCTGCAAGTTGCTGGTGCTGAATTTGGGCTTCCAAATACACCTGAAATCAATCAACCATCAAATAGTCATTAGGCATTTGTGTGAGGGCACTCTGCATGACAAAGGTTAAGGCAGGGCTCTTATCCTCAAGAAGTAAACAATATAGTTAGTAAGGAAGACAAGTTAAATAATCATAAAAAATAAAAACAAATAATATAACAGGACAGTAATATAGAAGTTGTCACAAGGCACTGCATGATTAATATCAAATGAGAACCACATACTCTATGTACTGAGTTCACAGGAATGATGGTGTTGGCTGAGTTTAAGATGGTTTCAAGGAGTTGGGATTGGAAGATAGGTTGGATTTGGATAGGCGTAAAGGAAGGAAAGGAGAACATCCTATGAGATGAGGATGTTTGTAGGCAGAGCAGAACAAGTATGAACTTTGTATGTAAACTGAATAAATTAGTTTGGTTGGGGACAAGGCAAATAGAGGAATAACAGAAAATAAGGCTGTAAGAGTAGACAGGAGTCAATCTGAGGAGAAACTTAATGTGACTCAAGCAAAGAAGTTAGGAAATATTTTCAAGGAATTCATTATACTGAACAGAGATAGTTTAAGATGCACACTATCAATGTATGTCATCACATTCTAGTTTTACAATTAAAAAAAGAAACTGTTACTAAAAAGCCAAGGCAAATTTTAAAGGATACCTGTAAATATGTCATTCAAAGATCCTCTATTATCCCTAAATCATATAACTTAGGAACTAAATTTTGATTCGTTCACATTTTTTATGGAGGACAATACATTACTAATTTATATTGATTATTAAGCTTTTTTTTTTTTTATTAAGCTTATAAATAAGGACTACCTTTTAATTTAAACTATGCAACACAGCCTTAGCTATCTTAAAGTTATCTTAGGAGTATTTAAACTGCAGTTATCACACCACATATCTCTCTGAAAATTGTTGTTGTTGTTAGGTGCTGTCGGGTCAGTTTCAAATCAAAGCGACCTTATGTACAACAGAATGTAACACTGTTAGGTCCTACATCATCATCATAATCTTTGCTATGTTTCAGTCCATTGTTGCAGCCACTGTGTCAACCCATCTCGCTGAGGGTCTTCCTTCTTTTTTCTGATCCTCTACTTTACCAAGCAAGATGTCCTTCTCCAGGGATTGGTCCCTTCTAATAATACGTCCAAAGTTTGTGAGACAAAGTCTCACCAGCCTCGCTTCCAAAGAGCATTCTGGCAGTACTTCCTCCAAGACAGATTTGTTTTTTTTCTCCGGCAGTCCACGGTATATTCAATATTCTTGTCCAACACTATAATTCAAAGGTATCAATTCTTCTTTGGTCTTCCTTATTCACTTTCATATGCATATGAAATTATTGAAAATACCCTGGTTTGGGTCTGGTGTACCTTAGTCCTTCAAGTGACATCTTTGCTTTTTAACACTTTAAAGAGTTCTTTTGCGGTAGGCCGGCCCAATGCAATATATTGTTTGATTTCTTTACCTCTGCTTTCATGGGCGATAGTTGTAGATCCAAGTAAAATGAAATCCTTGATAACTTCAATATTTTCTCCATTTATCATGATGTTCCTTATTGGTCCAGCTGTGAGGATTTTTGTTTTCTTTATATTGAAGTAATTCATACTGAACGATGGAGTATTTGATCTTAATCAGTAAGTGCTTCAAGTCTTCTTCACTTTCAGTAAGCAAGGTTGGGTCATCTGTATATCGCAGACTGTTAATAAGTCTTTCTCCAATCCTGATGCTGTGTTCTTCCTCATATAGTCGGGCTTCTTGGATTATCCGTTCAGCATAATAAATTGAATAAATATAGTGAAAAGATATAACCCTGATGCACACCTTTCCTGATTTTAAGCCACACAGTAATGCCTTGTTCTGTTCAAGTGACTGCCTCTTGGTCTATGTACGGTTCCTCATGAGTACAATTAAGTGTTCTGGAATTCCCATTCTTTGCAATGTTGTCCATAATTTGTTAGGATCCACACAACTGAATGCCATTGTGTAGTCAGTAAAACACAGGTAAACATATTTATGGTATTCTCTGCTTTCTGCCAAGGTCTATCTGACATCAACAATAATATCTCTTGTTCCACATCCTCTTCTGAATCTGGCCTGCATTTCTGGCAGCTCCCTGGTCGATGTACTGCTGCCACTGCTTTTGAATCATCTTCAGCAAAATTTTACTTGCAAGTCGTAATGATATTGTTCAATAATTTCCGCTTTCTGCTGGATCATCTTTGGAATGGGCACAAATATGGATCTCTTCCATTTGGTCGCTATGGGTCAGAATCGACTTGATAGCAACAGGTTTGATTTTTTTGGTTTTCCAATTTGGTTGGCCAGGTAGCTGTCTTCCAAATTTCTTGGCACAGACAAGTGAGTGCTCCCAGCATTGCATCTGTTTGTTGAAACATCTCAATTGGTATTCCGTCAATTCCTGGAGCCTTGTTTTTCCTCAACGCCTTCAATGCAGCTTGGACTTCTTCCTTCAGTACCACTGATTCTTGATCATATGCTGTCTCCTGAAATGGCTGAGCATCGACCAATTCTTTTTGGTACAGTGACTCTTCCATCTACTTTTGATGCTTCCTGAGTCTGAAAACTACTGAAATAAATTTAGTTTTTTAGAAGGTAGAAATGTGAAGGTAAGTATTCACTTCTAATTCTTTCAAATTAATAATTTTTGAGAAACAAATTCTATTCAACACCTATATTATACTCTTCTCTATTCTTTACTGATATACTTTGCTTAAGCGTGAAGAGGACATGAAGTTAAAAAGCTAAATAACTTCGAAATACCTTTTCCAACAACTACTACTGAGTCTTCTGATAAGGTATTTGTGGATGTCAAGTCAAAACTGGAAATTTGCTGTAAATTTGATGCTGACCCTGTAAATCCTAAAAAAAACAAAAACAAAAAAATACAGACCCCACTTTTACAAATATTATGACACTTTACGATACTGCAACTTGGCCTTTTAAAACTAAAATTTTATTTCATACAAAGATTTTATAATTTATATATTCACATACATCCACTAATTCAATAAATATTTATAATTAAAAGACCTACTATGGCCAGGCATTAGAGAGAAAAAAAATCTTCCTTCCCTTAAGGAGCTCGCATACTTCAGGGTTAGAGGTGGGAGAAACATAAACTCCATTGCCACTGGGTTGATTCTGACTCATAATGACACTACAGGACAGAATAGAACTGCCCCATAGGGTTTCCAAGGCTGTAATCTTTATGGAAGTAGCCAGCCACATCTTTCACCCCCAGAGCTGCTGGTGGGTTTGAACCGCCAACCTTTCAGTTAGCTGCTGAGCACTTAATCACCATGCCACCAGGATTCCTTGGGAGAGACATACAAGCAAATAGTCACAGTATAACAATCTAGAACAAAGACATAATTATGAAGGAAAGCCTTCTCTAACCTCCCAAACCAGCTTAGGTCAATCTCACAGCTCCCTGTATTTATCTAGGCTAACTTTTATCTCAATTTGTGATGATTTCTCTCTCTTACTAGGCTGTAAGATCCATGGGGATAGGACCTATGTCTATTCTTTACTATCATTTTTTCCTAGACACTAGTAATGTTTGGCACATAATAGGTACTCAATAAACATATGTTAGATGATTGTAAGGGCAGAAACAAGAAAAAGCAAAATTATTTTAGGGTCAATGAAAGTAAAGCAGTTAACTATTGGTAAATTTGATCAAAAAACTGATTTTTTAAAAAGTAAGCATACAGATTACTTTGCTAACCTGCTAAAGCAAATGACTGTTTTGGCTTTATGTGAACATGGCAGAGACTAAAGAAAGAAACCCTTGCAGGTGATAATTTTTCACGTTTACCATCTTATTTAAGTATAATATGGGATAATCAAAATTAGTCTGGATTCTTACAGCACATACTAGCTGACAGAAAAATCCGGTAGCCCAGAAAGGTATTCAGCGATAAAGGGAAGCATATTTTAGTAGATGGAATAACTTCCCCCAAAAACAGTCCACAAGCATAAAATCTATACATAAACAGTAAAGAGATGATTGAATAACTATGCAAATTTCATGAGGAAAGAAATACAAGGGCATGTTATTGCTAAGTAGTTTAATTTCATTATTAGAAAAACTAATGCAATTAATCATTTTTAATGGTACTTTTACTTTTTTCACTCTTCTGAGCAAAGAAATGTTAAGTCTCAATTCACATATATATATAATGTTTAAAGGATTCTTTGTTATGTAATCTCTCCTTCTTACATTTGTCTGGTTCATTTAAGTAGAGTAAATGTTAACACGTGGGATCGATCTAGTCTCCTGACACTCCAAGCATCCATCATTAATCACCTTCTGAAGTCATTAATCAGGGCTCCAAGTTATTATGATGGAAAATAGGCAAGTTCAAAAAGCAGCTTACAGAGGAGAGGAATGGGAAGAGGAGCTGGCTCTGAAAGCTAATCCAAAAAAAGTCTAAGTTTTTTGTAAAATGAATCTATTCACATATATCTTTTGGGAGCCTTTTTATCGCATTCAGCATTGCACTCAGTATTATTTGAGGATGTAATTAAAAAAATTTTTTATTATGGTTAAATACATATAACAAAACATTCACCATTTCAACCATTCTTATGTGCACAATTCGTTGACATTATATTCTTTATGTTGTGCAACCATCACCACTACCCGTTTCCAAATTTTTCCAACATACCCTTACAGGAACTCAGTACCCCATAAGCACTAACTCTTCCTTTCCCCCCTCTCACCTGCCTCTGGTAACCACTAACAAACTGGTCTCTATGCATTTGCCTATTCTGGATATTTCATACAAGTGGGACCATACAATATTTGTCCTTTTGTGCCTGACTTATTTCACTTAGCATATTCTTAAGCTTCATGCATGTTGTAGCAGGTATCAGAACTTTATAGCTCTTTATGGCTGAATAATATACCATCGTATGTACATACCACATTTTCTCTATTTAGTCATCTGTTGATGGACACTTGGGTTGTTTCTACCTTTTGGCTACCGTGAATAATGCTGCAATGAGCGTTAGTATACAAGGATCTGTCTGAGACCCTGCTTTGAAGTCTTTTGAGTATATACATACCTAGGAGTAGAACTGCTGGGTCATGTGGCAATTCTATGCTTAACTTTTTGAGGAACTGCTACACTGTTTTCCACAGTGGCTGTACCATTTTACAAACCCACCGACAATGGATGAGGGTTCCACTTTCTCCACATCCTCACCAATACTTGTTATGTTCTGTTTTTCTGATAGAAGCCACCGAGGGTGTAATTTTTGAGTGATTTTGCCCAAAGCTACAGTTTCAATTGGCTCATCAGCACTCCATTCGTTTAACCTGTGTTCACTGAGCACCATTACATACAAAGCAGAATGGAGATATAAAAATGAATAGGGCAGTAACTTTACTCTTAAGTAATAATTTGGTATGGATGAAATGAGACACAAATGAATAATTAACTGTAAGGTAGGATGAGGAAGCACTGGGGTTTGTGGGTAGGATGAGGAAACACAGAAAGAAAAGGCTACTCCAGAACAGGGAAATGGGGAAAGATTTCTGATCAAGTGGCTTTTAAGCTAGTATTCAAAAAGCTACAAGATCTGAACACATTAAGACTGGGAAAGGACACTCTAGGTAGACTCTACATGCAAACTAAATAAATTTCTAGTATTAAGAATGCTGGCATATGGCATGAAAAAAGGAACAGTAAGAGGTAATGTGGAGGTCTGATGGCACAGTGGTTAAGAGCTCGGCTGCTAACCACGAGGTAAGCAGTTTGGATCCACCAGCTGCTCCTTGGAACTCTATGGGGCAGTTCTACTCTGTCTTATAGGGTTGCTATGAGTTGGAATTGACTGAACGACAACAGTTTAAGATGTAAAGCAAGAAAGTTATACAAAGTCAAGATTCTCAGAAGGATCTTAAAAATCAAACTACAGATTAGAAACTTTATTCTGCAGGAAGTAGGAAACTGTGCAAGGTTTTGACTATACTTTAGAAAGATAATTCTGGAAGAGCATGCAGCCTGAATTAAAAAGGGATGAAAGTAAGAGGCAGAGTGCCTTACCAGGAGGCTCGTATAATTATCCAGAGAAGAGGTAATAAAAGCCCAAATTACAACTGTGGCAGCAGACATATAAAATTAGACTTAGAAGTGGGAGGCTGGCCATTGTCTAAATTTGAGGGTGAGAAGTAGACAAAGATGATTCTAATGTTTTAAGTCACCAAAATTGGGGAAAAGTAAATGCTACAAATAAAAATGGACAGCAAAGAGGAGCAGTCTGGAAAGGAATTTAAGTTTGGTTTTGAACATTTTGAATTTTGTTGGCCAGGTATCTAATTAGTGTTTGGTGTAAGGCTGGAAATATGAGTTGCAAAGTAATTTCCTAGAGTAGAATTAAGTATTGGTCAAAAAATTTAAAAGGATAGGGCTCTGCTGTCCAAAAAAGAATGCCACTAGCAGTATATGAACATATTCAGCAATTATTTCAAAACAATTTTTAAAAAGATAATGAAAAATTGTGATACATTAGGAATAAGAGTTACCTTCAAGAAGAAAAGTATTTTTGTTCTTCATTGTCTTTACATAAGATAAAATATGTAAGTAAGTATGGAAAAACCTTGTCATTCTTTAGTTTTGTAAAAACAATGGAAAACTGATCTCCGTCAACAAATACAATGAATTATATCACAGATTAAATTTTAAGAAATTTACAAGAAAAATATTCTAATCAAGTTCCCTCTTACTCAATTTGGATTATTTCTATACACACACACACTTCCACTCTTAAGGGAAAATAAAAAATTGCAGCTATAATGAAATCTCTGAAGACAAGATCAGAGCAGTTACAGCGCTGCTACTTGCTACTCAATTAAAAAAGAAAAACGAATGTAATAGTTAACAATAGTTAGTGATAAAAAAGAAGCCTTCCCAAATCCTACCACAGGGAAATTAATACTCCTGTTGCCACAGCTTTACTCCATAGTAACAAGCTAACTAGGCATCTGGGAGTCACCTACTCACATGATTATCTCCACTCCATTTTAGGGGTAAAATATCTTTTAAAATCTGTGTGTGTGTATTTTGGGGCCTGTAGTTAGCAGAGATTCCCTGGTTTTAACTTCCTGGACACTTGCTACCCAGATTGGCTCCTTAGGCAAGGCCATAAACCAATACACAAACCTGTGAACTCCCCTATTTGGCAAAATTATTTGGACAACAACTTATCAGCAAAAGGGCAAGAAAAAAATCTCAAAACTAGTAATTCTCAGTTGATTTTTTTATTGATATGGTTAGAGAGGATTCTAACTTAAAGACATTCAATTTTTAAAAATCAATTTATCATGAAATTTACTAACCTTTTGGATGCTTATAATGTTTTGGGTGTTCCTTATTTTGTATTTTTAGAATACTAGGTGAAACGTCATATGATTTATCATCTTCAAAACTGCCACAGCCATACCCATAGTTCATACGTTGACCAATTATGCTTACATTGGATGCCGTGATCCCTATAAAATAAATAAAAATGTTCATTTGAATGAGTTAGGTAATGTTATATGATAGGTAAATATCTCCCCTTTAAATTTATCCGTTTTCCTAATCTTTTAAAAAAGTCAGAACATAATGTTACAAATTTTAAAAGTTTTAACCTTTTTCAAACCCAGTGCTGTCTAGTCAATTCTGACTCATAGCGACCCTATAGGACAGAGTAGAACTGCCCCATAGAGTTTCCAAGGAGCGCCTGGTGGATTCAAACTTCTGACCCTTTGGTTAGCAGCCATAGCACTTAACCACTACGCCACTAGGGTTTCCAAGCTATAATAAAAATTTCATAAAAAAGCTTTAAAATTACAAGGAAAAACACAAAATTCAATGTTTGAAAGATAAGTATATAGGCTTTAAAAATACGACAGGCACTTAACGTGTAAGTGAAATATCTTAACTTTATACAAAAAAGAAAATTTTAAAAATCCAGAATTTAAAATCTGTGGACTGAGAGACGTCTCTATCATTTCCCTACCCCCAACCCCATCCCATGTAATGGGTTTATACTGGGGTTGCTAGTGAGAGAGTAAACTACATAAGTGATTAAGTCTTTGGAATCTGGGCTCATGTTCCTGGTTTAAATCATAGTACAGCCCGTTAAACTGATGAGAGAACCTGGGAAAACACTTAACCCCTTTTTTAAATGGGGATAATACTAGTTACTCTTCTGGACTGTTGTGAGGATTAAATGAGAAAAATATATGTAAAGGGCTTAGCACAGTGCCTACCCGTTGCCGTTGAGTTGATTCCGACTCATGGTGGCCCTATAGTACAGAGTAGAACTGCCTCATAGGGTTTCCAAGGACTGGCTGGTAGATTCGAACTGCTGGCCTTTTGGTTAGCAGCCAAGTTCTTAACCACTGTGCCACCAGGGCTCCACATAGTAAATACCCAAATGTTATTATATCCTAATTAAAAACCAAACAAAAACCAAAAACCCTAATGTAAGCCTCCTTTTAACAAATGTAAAAAATTTAATCTACACTTACATGTTTAAACTGATCACCTATATTAATACCTTGTAGCTGTTAAAATCATAAAATATCTCAGATGATACATAGGTAAGTCACTTTCCATTTATATATATAGCTTCTATATAAAGCATTAAGCAATAATAATAATAAAAAAAACCCAAACCCAGTGCCGTCGAGTCGATTCCGACCCATAGCGACCCTATAAGACAGAGCAGAACTGCCCTGTAGAGTTTCCAAGGAGCGCCTGGCGGATTCGAACTGCCGACCCTTTTTTTGGTTAGCAGCTGTAGCACTTTCCAAGCAATAATAATAGTAAAATACAACTCGGCTTTAACAATGCTGCGGGTATTTTAACAGAAACCAGGATGGGGGGAGGAAAGGAGGAGACTGGTGGTAGTGTGGTTAGAGAAGACTGCAGAGTAAAGGGCACTAAGTCAGTTCACAGAGAAAAATTCAAAAAATATCTGATGGTAAATGACAGAACTTCTGAAGTAAATGAGTATCTTCCTGAATTCTTCTTAGTTTTGATCATTAATTCATATAGTAAGCTACATGGAGATACTGGCTTTGGGTAGAAATGTTTTCTAATAACGGTGACACTAAACTCATGCTACATGAAGAAAAGTTTAATATAACATTATTCAGAAAATTGAGCACACCATGCTGTAATAGGTAACGGTGGGATGTATGTGGAAACCTTTAGTGGAAATGTTGCATTTATAATTTTACATGATTATTATTTTTGTTCTTGTTCTTCAGTTAATCCTTACTCTAAGCATTATCATTTTTATGTTCTAGTAATTAAACACCAATAAACTTTTTTTTAAACTTGTAGAAAGCACTTGCTCACTGAAAATAAAACAAACCTTATCCCACAAACAAAAAATGTAAATCCAAATTTATAAAATCCTAAATCATTAGCAACTTAATAGTTTAGAGCATGCTGAATTTAACCAAGAGTATCTTATAGTGAATTCATTAATAGCGGTGTTTCCAAAACCTGATTCCAGAAATACTTGTTATTTGTTTAAAATATAGATATCTAACCCTGGAAATTAATTTCAGAGGTATGAAGGAGATGAAACCCCAGAACCTCTATTTGTAACGTGCACCCCAGGTGATTTCTAGGATTAGGCAAGTTTGGAAAACACTGAATACTGCACATAGAAGTATGCACTGGAAGACCTTTTACCCTACTAAGATTTAAGTGAGTCACAAAGTCATACAGCTAGGATCAGAGGGGAACTCAAATCCAGGTTTTCAAAATCCATTCTTTTTCCCATTTCAAAGACATTCTTCCAAAAGAAGCATCCATCTTTATAAACTAGATATGATGTAGCAATTACATGTCTCTTCAAATTTACATAGATATTTATAAAATTATAAAATATATTTATTAGGACGATCAGCCTTAAAGAAAGGATTGCAGGATATTTATGCACTCTATTTCTTTGCATTTCCCTCATAAGGAAGACAAATAATTGATGCGTACCATGCATGCTTTGTATATGTTATATATATTTAAATCTTCACTATCCTTCTCAAGGTTTATATTATCAGATGATGGAACTGAGTTTCAAAGCCTTTAAGTAACTTGCAGAGTGTGACAATAGCTATTAAGTATCAAATGGGATTTTAATTGGGGTGTGTCAGACTCCAAAGCCCATACACACTCTTCCTGTGCCTAGCAGAGTAAGTTATCTCTTTGCTCAACACTAGCTTCATGCAAGCCAGTACACCAGGCACACATGGCTGAACCAGGCATTCAGGATTATGGCAGGCACTTGGTAAATATTCAAAGGGAAATAATCTCTGGGGTTCAGAATCTGACAGTAAAAAAAAAAAAAAGTAAAATAATTGTAATACCACTGTAATAGAGGTTGATATAAGACGTAATGGTATCACAGAAGAGGTAACAATCAATTTTGTTTATAAACTAGGGAGTGCTTCCCAGAGAAAGCAACTGAGCTTTGTTTTCAGAGCTCATTTGGGGGTGGTGTGGATTACTGATTTCTTCAGAAGAATTAGGTTCTACAAACACAAAGAGACAGGCAATAATACTGAAGGTAGTCTCATTTAGCTGGAGCACAAGATACAAAGAGAGCAATGAAAGATGAGGCTGGAGAGGAACACAAGGGCCAGATCATGGAAGGATGCTCTGAATGGATTGAAACTGGACAATGCAGTCAGATTTGCATTGTGGGGAACAGATTAGAAGGCAGTGAGATTTAGGCTGGGGAGAAAATTTCGGTTAACCAAAACTTTTAAAAATAAACCATTGCTGTTGAGTTGATTCCGACTCATAACGACCCTAAAGTACAGACTAGAACTGCCTCATAGGGTTTCCAAGCCTGTAAATCTTTATGGAAGTAGACTGCCACATCCTTCTCCTAAAGAGAGGCTGGTAGGTTTAAACCACAGACCTTTCGGTTAGAAGCCAAACACCTGACTGTGCTGCCAGGGCTCCTTCAGGAGGGTAAATAGGCAAGAAATGAGAAAAAGTGTGCGTTAAAGCAATGGTAGTAGAGATTAAAAAGAGGAGTTGAAATTAAGAGATATTTAGAAGAGTGAAATTAAAAATCTTAGCAAACAATTAAACAGAGACACAGTTTTTTAGGGAGGTAATAATTATGTAAGATAAAGTAGCCTTAAAGTTGTTAGGACTTTTACATTGAGATCATAATGAAAGTACGCATTATACCCCAATTTGTCACATTTAATATACAATTCAATACAGTTTTACTAACCATAAAGATGACTCACATGTAGTTTCCTTTCTAGACAGACTATTTTTCTGAATAATCCAAACAAAAATTTTTCTGCTAAATGATTACTAATAACTAAATGTGATGTTTTAAGTGAGAGACTTCTAGGTCAGCTCACCAAATTCTTAACGCAAGATACCTTTAAACTTAACCACTATTTAAATACTGTTTTTAAAGGAATTATTATTCTGTGATGTCACAGCCTATGGCCATGGTATCCAAACTTTGCCGTACATTAGAATTGCCTGGGGAGCTCTTAAAAATCTGCTGCCTGGGTCACACTCCATTCTAATTAAACCAGAATGTTTGGAGGTGGGAGTCAGGCACAGGTATACCTATGGGCTTAAAAGGGGATCAATTATTCAGGTAAATATTTTTTCTTCCAGGAATAATATATTTATTATTGCCTATATGGCCTTCTAAGGAGTTAAAAAAAAAATGATTTGTCTTACTGAAAACTACAAAAATTTTAAATCTGAAATATACTCTGGTCATTTTTCACATAATTTAAAAATCACACTTGCTATAAATGTGACTTATAAAACAGTCATCAAATACCTGCACTGGGGCTTTGTTCAGCTGTATGAGAGTTTTTATTTTTCGCTGAAGGAAGTCTTGTTGGGCCAGGTTTTGATCCAAATGTTGGAAATATGTCTGACCTACAATGAAACAAGGTAATTTCAATAAACATTTAAAGTTCAGAGCTATTTAACATTTTTATATCACACATCCTTTATTCTTTTTAATAATTCACAAAACATTTAGATAATAAGGCAGCAACAGGTATGAAAAACTATGGCTAAAAATATCTTTTATTGGTAATCTTATTTTACCTTTTGAACTTTCAACCTTTTAAATACATGGTCAACTCTTAGTTATTCAGAAGAGAACTTCCATAGGAGATGAAAACTCACCAATTTGTACTGTATACTCTCTGGTTGGGTCAAAAATAACTGTTCCAAGAGAATCCATTTCAAAGCCAAATCAAATGATCCCTAATTATCCAGCATAATATTCACCCTCACATATAATAACATAAAAATAGAGACTTGGCTATATTATAACAGACCTGCGACAAGTGAGTTTTGCAAATGCTGCTTTCCTCTTGGAATATTCTTTGCTGTGCTTTCCTGATATAATGAAATCAAACTGAAGAATGTTATACCTGAATGTAAGGGAACTATTTCAAATTCCTAAGTGTTTATAATGTCAATAAGCCAGTGATGGATATCATAGAGATTTTTCAAAGGAGTACAATTCTTAGTAGTTGGGTAGGCATATTTCCAATGGGCCTACCAAAAAACCAGTGTTAAGTATTTTAAAAGAATAATCACTCTAGAAAGAGCTATGGTGGCAAAGTGGTCAAAACACTTGACTGCTAACCGAAAGGCTGGTGTTTCAAAACCACCAGCAGCTCCAAGGGAGAAAGATGTGGCAGTCTGCTTCCATAGAGATTTACAGCATTGGAAACTCCATGGGGTGGCTATAAGTTGCAATCAACTAGATGGCAGTGGTGGTTTAATCTCTCTAGAAAAAATTACTGCAAATTTACATTTATACTTAATGTATTTGGCCTGGATGAAAGAAAATATTTCAGTCTTTAAACAAATGGTTCTTGACAAATTAAATAAAGTGGCTCTTGACAATTTTTTTCCCCCAACTCACCTAGAGATGAAAGCCTCCTATCAGAACAGTGATTTTCTTTGGCTATGATTTTTAAGGAAGGGTGCAAGCTGGTTGAGAATGATTGCTCTAAAGCCACTAAATTTAAATGTGTTTTGGAAATTCTAAATTCATTAAAGGTAATTCAGAGTGCAATACTTGAACAGGATAACTCTGTGAGACAATATAGGAAATGATGAATTTTAAATGTTATAAAATGTACCCCCCAACTCCAGGGTTCCACGTTATTTATACAATCTTGCACGTGTAGGAGTATATAGTATAAAATTTCACCTTCATGGAAGATGAGGGAAAGACTTTAGGTCTAAAACAAATGATAAATAAGTATTTAAATATCTGTAATTTAATGTAAGCTTAGCTATTTTACCAGCCCAAGTAGCCATTCCAAATTCATTTTGTAAATATATTATCCTACCTGGGCAATTACACAAAGAAATATTCAGTAAGAAAAAATTTTCCACTGCAAAATAAGCTGCGACTTATAAAGAAAATGTAGAGAAAAAAATCATGGGATGAGACAACCACTAACAATTATCCACAAAAATTGGGTTTAATTCTATGAATTGCTGAAATAAAACATCTTTTTCTTTTGATTACCTACGTGTTTCCAGTTCACTTAAGCAAAAATAATATTAAATATTTACTATCTAATAGATGTATTACCACCATAAACATGGTTTGAGATAAAATAAAAGGAAAATAAAATTAAGAAAAAACTGACAACACCAAATGTTAGTTAGCAAGGATAGAGACAACTGAAACTCCGGCACCACTGATGGGAGTGTAAAATGTACAACCATCTTGGAAAACAGTTTAACAGTTACTTAAAAAGTTAAATATACATCTGTCATACGATCTAGCAATTTTACTCCCAGGTTTTTGTTCAAAATAAAGTGGGAGAGGATTCCCCAAATCCCTAGACTAGGGTAACAAAGGTGCCTAGAAATCAGTGGTGGGATCATTGTTTGAGCTTTAGAGAAATTAGAGATTATAGCAGTAATCTGGAAAAACCAGTGAAACTGCTAAGCTAGAAAATAATTCTGTCAGCATGGGATGGCCAGGACTCCAATGCCAGCATTACTGCTGTAGGGAGACTCCTCAGAGAGCTGTGAGAGCTGTGGCATGGGTTCCCGAGCTTCTACAAAATTATGGAAATACAAAATACAAGAAATAGTGGGCTAAGGGCTGGGTGAATTTTATATTTTATCCATAAATTAGAGAAAATTTGTTCTGAGTTTAAAAATGAGCAGCAATATTAGCTATAGATCAACTGGCAAAAAAGTCAAGAGATCTAGAAAAGAGCTAGAAGACAAAGAATATCGGGATAAATTTTAGATAGGCAAAAACAGCAGGTCCTTTGAGGATAGGTCTTATATTAATTCAAGTGCCCTAGTTACAGATGGGGTTGTGCTCTCTCTGTCCAACCCCAACCCAAACCAAAACTAAGCAAGGTAATATCTATGAAATTTTCCTTTTCAAAAATTATTTAAAAATTAAAAACAAATAGAATACCAATGATTTTAAAGTTTTTCTCAAATATGATATTAGGACTCCAGATTACAAATTATATTTAGCATTCATTTAACATGCCAAAAAATAAAATACATTATTCTCTTCCCCTGGGGAGTTGTAGATAGAGACGAAGTCAATGATTCTTGGCTGTAAACTCCACTTTCACTGTAAGAGCTGATGTTTGGAGAGGAAGATCGAGATGGGGAGTCCATAGTTAAGTCGAGCTTAATTGCAGAATCAGGGCTCTCAAGGTCAGAAGTACTGCCACTCAGTTTTGCCCTTTTCTTAGCGGCACTATTCCGAAGGGACCGAAGGGAGCTCTGCATCTGAGAAAAGAATCAAAACAATTAATTTTACAAGAGACTATAAATCTTTATATCAATATAAGTTACCCTTAGATTTTAAATTTCACTAACTGCACCCAGCCGAAAGAGCCCTGGTGGTGCAGTGGTTAAAGTGCTCGGCTGCTAATCAAAAGGTCAACAGTTCAAACCTACCAGCCCTCCAAGGGAGAAAGATATGAGTGTCTGCTTCTGTAAAAACTTACAGCCTTGGAAGCTCTATGGGGTGGTTCTACTCTGTTCCATAAGGGTCGCTACGAGTTGGAATCGATGCAGAGCCAATGGGTTTGGTTTTTTGGTACCTAGCTAGCCACTCCCTGGCACAGCACTAACAACATGGATGCCAATATATAAGCTGTTGTCGTTGGGTGCCGTTGAGTTGGCTCCAACACATATTATGTATAACGGAAAGAACTGTTGCCTGGTCCTGCATCATCCTTACAATCATTGCTATGTTTGAGCTCATTTTGCTGCAGCCACTGTGTCAACCCAAATATATAAGTATATTTACATAATAAATATACATAGTATATACACACAGATTTCATTACTCAGTTATTTATAAACAACCTATTAGGTTATAAGCTACTTGAGAGGAAGAATCTCAAGCTATTGTTCACCATGATATCGCAGCAACCAGCATAATGGCTAGTATGTTGCATACACTCAGTTAATAAATCAGTGAATCAGAGAGCAGACATCAGAGTTGAAGTTACAGAGCTCCAGCTAATCGTAGACCACTGTTGTGCTGATGTGGCTCCTTAGCAGTTCCATGAGAAGGTTAAACAAAAACAATCAGTTTCTAAAGTCTGAAGTTTGCAACTGTTAGAGGTGAGAGAATAACAGATTATTATACATGACTTATGAAGTCGAGCATTTCTAGAAATGAAGAGTAGAAATATATTACAAACCAATATATTAAGCTATATATTGTTGGGAATAGAACCTTACTGAACATAGAAACATTTATAAACTATGCTTTGTTTGCATTTTGATTCTTCCATAATGAAAGCTTCCATAAATTTCTTAAGCCTTCATACTTGGACGGCGGCTCAACAAACCCTTTAAAGGGTTATGGCAGCGTAGTACAGTGAAAACCACACAGAACATGGAGTTAGGAGAACTTGATTTGAATCCTAACTCTACCAGTTAATGTTTGACCCTGAGCAACATGTGACATTTCTGAGTCCCTTCTGGAAATACACACACAGACATACATACACACACACACAAATAGATCTTGCCTTACTTAATTCAAGGGGTTACTGTAAAGAATAAGTAATAAAAATATAAGTGTTTTAGACATCATTAGGAAACCCTGGTGGCATGGTGGTTAAGTGCTACAGCTGCTAGCCAAAGGCTTGGCAGTTGGAATCCGCCAGGCGCTCCTTGGAAACTCTACGGGGCAGTTCTACTCTGTCCTATAGGGTCACTATGAGTCAGAATCGACTCAGTGGCACTGGGTTTTGGGTAGACATCATTAAGTGCTATAATAATGTAAATATCAGTTTCAATATAAAAATTCATAAAAAAGTATAATTGAACTGAAAAATTAATGTACTTTCCTTTGTGATATAAGAATACAATCCTAATCCATGTAGTGCCTTTCTTTTAAAGTCACCTCACACTGAAGAAGATAAACGATGATCAACTTATAAAATGATAAATAAGAGACACCATATCAGCATCTAAGCATGGATAGGCCATTTTAAACAATTATACAGGTTGTTTCGGTAGTATGGCCACCACCGTATTAAATCCTTAGAAGGCTGAATAGTATTCTCCTGTATTTACAAATAATTATTAAAAAAAAATTCAACTTTTGATTATTCATTAATAGAAAAAAGGCTATTTTTCAGCACAACTTGTCCAAGGCAAGGTCATGGAAGCTCCACACACACATCCAAACTCCCTGAAGGACCAAATTAGTGGGCTGAGGGCTATGGGGACCATGGTCTTGGGGAACATCTAGCTCAATTGGCATAGCATAGTTGATAAAGAAAATATTCTACATTCGACTTTGCTGAGCAGTGTCTAGGGTCTTCAAAGCTTGTGAGCGTCCATCTAAGATACTCTACTGGTCTCACCCCATGTAAAGCAAGGGAGAATGAAGAAAATCAAAGACACAAGGGAAAGATTAGTGCAAATGACTGATGGACCACAAGTACTACAGACTTCATCAGACTGAGTCCAGCACAACTAGATGGTGCCTGGCTACCACCACCAACCGTTCTGATGGTGATCACAATACAGGGTCCCAGAGAGAGTTGAAGAAAAAAAAAAAATTTTTTTTTTAAGGCAGAACAAAATTCTAACACACACACACACACAAAGACCAGAAGACTTACTGGTCTGACAGAGACTGAAGAAAACCCCAAGAGTATAGTCTCTGGACACCTTTTTAGCTTAGTAATGAAGTCACTCCTGAGGTTCACCCTTCAGCCAAAGATTAGACGGGCCCATAAAACAAAACCATACTAAATGGGCACACCAGCCCAGGAGCAGACGAGAAGGCAGGAGGGGACAGGAAAGCTGTAATAGGGAACCCAAGGTCAAAAAGGGGAGAGTGCTGACATGTCATGGGGTTGGCAACCAATGTCACAAAACAATTACACATATTAATTGTTCAATGAGAAGCTAGTTTGTTTTGCAAACCTTCATCTAAAGTACAATAAAAATAAATAAATCAATTACAAAAAAAAGTAAAAAGCCTATTTTTAAGTTATAAAAGCACTGCAAAAATGTGTAGGATCAGGTGAAACTTATAAAAAGTCTTATGCAGAAAAGTGCTTCTTCTGTATGTGTCTTCCCTTCAAATGAATTCCCTTCCTAGCACAAATGAATTAGAAAAAAAATCAAGGAAAGATTTTACTAGCAGTTAGAAGTTGGTGTGGCTAATTAATTCATTAATGTGTAGCATCGATTTTGGTACTTCATCAGTTAGTCTTATGCATGCTTAACATTACAGACGTCCTTTTAAAACAAATATGCATTAATATTAACTCTATTTGACTTGAGTAAACCATCAGTAATACATCTTAAATGGGATAAAATAAGACTATGAAATATAAGGACTGTTTTCATTTACATATCTAATGTAAAACAGTTTTTTAACCTGAAATCAGGGAAACTGAAATGATAAAAAGGGAAGCATCTATTGATATAGTACTCTGAAGCCAAATAAATAAAGCAACCATATTGCCTTCTCTGACATAATTAGTAAGTACATAGTTATCATATTGGCAATATGTTTTCACAGTATAGACAAGGTAACATAGGATTCAAAGATGAATTAATAGTATGTTCTCAATTTCATAAAGTTAACTAAAAACTTACACACACATAAAAGAGACATGCCCAAGAATGCTTACTGCAGCACTGTTCACGATGGCAAAAAAAAAAAAACCAAAACACTGGCAATAACCCAAAATCTATTTGCTGACTACATCATAAATTAATACACAAAAGTATTAATATATTTATATAAAACATACAAAAACATACACAAAAACATGAATTTTAATGGTAATCGTGGTTGCCTCTGGCAAAGGAGGGAGAGGAATTGGACTGGAGAAGGAACTACGTTACGTTTAATTTATTTAAAAAATAGAAAAGAGGTATGACAGTTGTTCATTTTGCAGGCTTCAGTGCATGGATGGTTTTGTTATTTTTTATACTTTTAATTTTAAAAATAATATATGCGTAGAAAAAATACTGTAAGGAAATACATTTGCATGTTCTCAGTAGTAGGATTTGGTGAATTGTCTTCCTAACAGTTCATTGTATTTTTCACATTTTCTATAATAAACATGAAATACTTGCGTAAATAAGAAAAAATGTTATGGGATTAAAAGTACTTGATTTTTCCTTAAATTACAGCTCTAATATATAGAAAATACAAGTATTTTTAAAAATATTAAATAATGTTTGGTTCTAACCTCTTCTTGATCCACATCTTTATCCTTGACATTTAATTCTGAAAGATCAATTGTAAGACTATCTTTTTCATTCTTCCAAATATCATCAGGTTCCTTCTTTTTGTGTCCTACTGTGCTTAAATCAGCTTTATCAGGCAAAAGGCTTATTCCTCTCGGTATGGGAGGAACAGGCTTTGTCCCATTTAGGCCTCGTCGGGAAGATGGTGATCTCATTAAAGCAGGTTTAAGTTGAACTGGAGAAGGTTTTCCATGAGAATTTTCTCCTGTATAAAAAATATATATTTTACTTTTTATAATTTCAAAGAAGAGGGAGTTATAATCACAAGTGTTTGCAATACAGTGTTTTTAAATAGAAAAACACATTTTATTTTATTAGAAATAAAGATCACTATCTAAGATGAGATAAAATAAAAGTACCAGTGTCCTCTAATATAGACGGGAGTGTCTGGGTGGGGCGTTAATGGTTAAGCACTCAACTACTAACCAAAAGGTTGGCGGTTTGAACCCACCCAGAGAAACCTTGGAGAAAAGGCCTGGCAATCTGCTTCCAAAAGGTCACAGCTTTGAAAACCCTACGGAGCACGAGTCTACTCTGTAACACAAGGGGTATCCGTGAGCTGGCATTGACTCAACAGCCACTGGTTTGGTTTTTGGTTTGCTCCTCTAATATAACAAATATAATAAAAAAAAAAAAAATAAGCCACCTCAAATCCTGTCACGTGAAATAAAAATATTACATACTAAGTTAAATTTTTGATATCTATCATACACATCATCATGACTCATATTTATCATAAAATCCATAATAAATTAGAAGAGTTACTTTTCTGGTTTGATTTAATTATTTAAGAAACATTTGAATGAATACTATATTCAAAGCAATAATACTGGGCACTGGGGAGAACAAGTTGAATAAAGTTCAAGGCAACGTTTGATCTCGGAGGAAAGACAGACATAGAAAGAAATTAATAAAGGTTCAGTGTTAAGTGATGAAACTGAATATACAATAAACTGGCCTTATGGTTGTAAACTGGAACCTTGGTGTTATAACCTGTAGCTGATGAGTCTATTCTGACTCATAGCAACCCTAAAGAACAGGGTAGAACTGCCCCATGGAGTTTCCAAGGAGCGCCTGGTGGATTTGAACTGTCAACCTTTTGGTCGGCAGCTGTGGCACTTAACCACTACACCACCAGGGTTTCCACTGGTGTTACAGGGTAGTTTAAAGTTAGAAGATCTGTCTCAGAAGCTGGGGATAAAAAAGCAGTGAGACAGAGGGGCTGCCTTTAATAGACCTTTTATTTTGAGATTGAATCTGTCCTGAATGAACTTATATACTAACTTCAAGATTTTGGAGTCGGCTATTGCTAAGAAACGAATATTTTAGTTTATAAAAAATATTAGAAAACCTTTCAAAATAATTTTAGCATATAATAAGCATTCAATAAATGTCAAAAAGTGAATGTTAAACATATGAATAACATTTTGCATTGGTAAAGCTAAAATTTGTTAATAGGCTCTCAGTATTATTGTTTGTCTAGTTCCAAAAAAAAGATTTTATTAAGTGGCAATATAAGAAAGAAGTTACAATTTCAATTAAGTTTTATATTATACGTTTGATCTATTCAACATACTGTAAATATCAGCTTTAAAACAATCTAACAACCCTATGCACTAACTCCAAAGTAATAGCTTAAACATTCAAATATATTTGAACAATGTATTAATTTTTACCATCATTTCTACCTGTAGGGTCAGATGCTTTTTGGCTGACAATTTTTTTTTGTGAACTTGGCTTTGACAGTCCTTCGAAGCTTTTAAGAGGCCAGGAATTTGAAAAATTAATGGAATTATCTTGACATTTCTTTGGAGATCCAGTAAGAGGAGACGTGTGCTTTGGACTAGTTCGAGGTGATGAGAGAGGACAGGATGGAAGGATGAAGGTTCCTGGACTTGGATTTGGACCAGAGTATGATAAAGTTCGCTCTGTTTGACTACCAAATGTTTGCTGTGTCTTACTGCCAAAATTTAGGCTAGTATACACTGTAATAAAACAAAAGAAAATATGTTACTTATGTATATACATCTACTAAGAGTTTAAAGTTTTTTTGCTTTTCACATTCAGGTTTTTATCACATCTAGTACTTTTTTTTTTTAGTACTTACATTTTTATATGGTGTGAGGCAAAGATCTAATTTTATTTTTTTTCTATATGGATAGCCCAATTTTCTCAGCACCACTTTTTAAACTGACCATCCTTTCCCTGTGTTCTATAAAGTTCCCAAATATATTTGAGTTTATTCTTAGATGCTCTGAATGGGCTCCATTAGCCTATTTGTCTATCCTTGTACGAGTACCACAATGTTTTATTCATCATCACTCTATCTGATAGGACTAGGAGCCCCGGTGGTGCAGTGGTTAAGTGTTAGGCTACTAACTGGAAGGTTGGCGGTTCGAATCCCCCAGCAGCTCTGTGGGAGAAAGATGTGGCAGTCTGCTTCCATGAAGATTTATGGCCTTGGTAGGGCTAGGGAACATAGTCTTGGGGGACATCTAGGTAAACTGGCGTATCATAATCCATACAGACAATGTTCTACATTCTACCTTGGTGAGTAGCAACTGGAGTCTTAAAATCTTGCGAGTGGCCATCTAAGATACAACAATGGGTCTCTTCCCGTCTGGGGCAAAGAAGAGTGAAGAAAACCAAAGACTCAAGGAAACTATCAGTCCAAAGGACTAACGGACCACATGAACCATGGTCTCCACTAGCATGAGACCTGAAGAACTAGATGGTGCCTCGCTACCATTACTGATGGTTCTGACCAGAACCGCAACAGTAGGTCACAGACCGAGTGAAAGAGAAATGTAGAACAAAATTCAAACTCATAAACAAGACCAGGCATACTGGTCCGATAGAGACTGATGGAACCCCTGAGACTATGTCTATTTGTATACATAAATAGACATCCTTCTGACTTGGAACTGAAATTCCAGAGATCACATTAAAGCCACTCAACAGAAAGGCCTATAAAATGAACAATAACACCAGTAAGGAATGTACACCTCAGAACAATAAATCATACGAGACCTAAAGGGCAACATTTTTCTAAAAGCCAAGTTCAGAAGGACAGTCGGGGCAGGAAAGCCGGGTAAATGGACACAGGGAACCCAGGGAAGAAGTGGAGGGAGTGATGACATATTCATGGGTTTGCAACCAATGTCATAAAACAAGCTGTGTGTAAATTGTTGGATAGGAAGCTAATTTGCTCTGTAAACTTTCACCTAAATAATACAATGTTCAAAAACAAAGAAATGCTAAAAAAAGATTTATGGCCTTGGAACTCTATGAGGCAGTTCTACTCTGTCCTACAGGGTTGCTATGAGTTGGAACCAACTCTGTGGCAATGAGTTTGGTTTTTGGGTTTATCTTATAGGATAAGTCCTCCTCCATTTTGGTTTTTAAAATTATCTTGGCCATTCTTGGCCCTCCATTCTTTCATATAAATTTTAGGATCTTCTTGTCAGGTTCCATAAAATATTCCGTTGGGATTTTTATTGAGAGGCATTGAATTTGTAGATTAATCTGTGAAGAAATGCCATTTTCCTGATATTGAATCTCCCTGTTTAAAATTATGTTATTTCGTTTATTTGGGTATTCTTTTACGTCTTTCAAAAAACTATTATAGCTTTCAAAACAAAGGGTGTGAAAATTTTTGTTAGATTACCAGAAACCTTATAAATTTTGTTCATACCGTAATTTCTTATTAAAAATTGCACATTCTGAAAGTTGCTGATACATAGGAACTTTACTGACCTTTATATTCTGATTTTATATTTGGCAACCTTGCTGAATTCTTTGTTTTACTAGTTTTTCAGTAGATGCTATTAGATTTTTTTTTCCTTTGGATGCTATTGTATTTTCTATGTAGATAATCTAATAATGATGATAATAATGATGGTGATGATGATAATGATGAGAACTAATGTTTACTGAGCACTTACTATGTGCCAGGTGGTGTTCGAAGCACTTTATGTGTATTAATTTATTTAATCCTCACAACAGTCCTGTGGGGGTAGGTAATATTCCTATTTTATATATGAGAAAATGAAGGACAAAAGTATAAATAAATAACTTGGTAAAAGTCATACACTAGGAAATTAAAAAGCTAGAATATGAACCCAGGTAGTTTGGTTCCAAATCTGTGCTCTGAACCACAAAACTATACCATGTTTTATCTGAGAATACTGACAATTTTGGGGTCCCAAAGCCATCTAAGATTCATGATTTAGAGAATACATATATAATTTAGAAAAATAGACTATTTTATTAGGAACAACACCATGAAGTGAAACTTTAAGCAGTCACGTGGTCCTCTGGGGTAGGTGAAGGAACAGATATCTAAAATGTAAGTATTATATTAACTGAATCTATTTTACTAATTTCAAATGATTTTAGTTTTCCATCAATCAACAAGTACTTCCTTATCACTTTAAAAAGAATTTTTAGTAAAGAATATATGACAAAAATTAAAATACTTTTAGAAATACTTAATTTGATCCTACCTCTAAGTAATAATTGATAACTCATTAGCATGAAAATTTAAGAAACTCCTTAAAATCCAAGATTCATGTGACTGACAGCTAGTTCCAAACTCTTCCTTTTCTTCTATCTCTTATGTCTCATACGAAATAATAGCTTGTCAGGAAGTGATGGTTCCTAACAAGGAGCATAATAAATGCTAAATATTCTTAAAATTTAAAACTGTTATGGAAGATAACTGTCCTCTGCTGACACAGTACTCCTTAATGGATAATGCCATTTTCAATGACTGTATTGAGAGTTTCTAAACTTTTATTTTAATCAGTCATATTTATATCAAGATTACTAAATTATTTTATGGTAACAATTATAAAAAAGTTATTAAATTTGCTACTAAAAATATAACCAACATACTTTTCTTTTTTGTGATAAGCATAATTGCACAAAATGATACATAAGTTAGATGTGGAAACCCCACAATATATTTATAAATCACTTGTATCCAAAAAATTTGGAATTTATACCTTTATCTTGGTGACTATTAGTTGTCCCCAGAAACTGTAAGTCAGAATCCAAACTTCCAGTTTTACCACCTATCTGTGAAAATCCAAGTTGTCCACACTTTGCAGAAAGATTTGTCTGATGAATCCCAGTAGTACCTTTTGAAGAAAGGAAGGGAAAAGATGTGAAAGTACAAGTTAACTTTATTTCTTATTTACATCTTATTTTGCAAATGCTGATGTGATTTATCTAGGAAAAAAACTGAAATAAATAAGTATTGTGAGTCAGGCAGGCATGAAAGAGATAAGGCTTTTGGTACTGTCGGATCCGATTAGTAGCAGAGGTTGAAGGACAGAAAATAGACTGGTAAAGGATAGAAAAAGAAAAGGTATATTGAAGAATATGCACAAAGGCAGATTCTTCCTATAGTTCCCCTTCTTTCATTCTGGAATGTTTCTCCAGACCTGCTTTCCTTCTTCCTGGTATTTACAGTACACACTCTATCCAAAAAATTCTACCGCAGAACTCCTCTACTTTCTTTCCTAACATACCAAGCATTATTCACGCAGTTCTCAAACTTATTCACGCATTTCTCAGATCTCTTTCCCTCTCCAGTGGCTAGTTAAGGTTATTCTTGGGTATGTGAGTGAGTGTGAAGAAAAGAAGGTGACAACGACCCCTCTGGAGTTCAGCTTATTCATCTACAAAATGGGCTGATTGTTTGTAGTTCTGAAATCCTATGATTTTTTTTTTATGTTCTCCCTATGATTTCAAGGTCCTTTATCCTTCATATACTAGACATCTTCTCAGTTAATTCTCACTTCCCTGCTTTTGGTTATACCTTCTGCCTGAATAGTCTCTTTTGCCTTATTGCCAATCTCAAACTCCTTCCTTCTTTAAAGTCCAGCTCAAGTCCAATCTCCTATCTGGAGTTTTCCTAAACTACTTCAATTCCTGTAACTCTTTCTTTCTTGAATTCCTATTTTAAAAAAAAAAGGACAGAACAGAATTGCTCCGTAGGGTTTCCAAGGAGTGGCTGGTGTATTTGAACTGCCATCCCTTTGGTTAGCAGCCTATGGTACTCATAATTCCTGTAGTACTTATAATTCGTATCATCCAATCTAGCATTAAGGTTAATGTTGCCTTATTCACCAGTTATTCAAAATGTGTATGACTGGATAATGAGCTTCTCAATGGAATGAAACCATGAGCCTTATAAAATTCAAAACTATGGTATGAATATAACTGGATATATTCTTGTGTTTCTTTCTCTCTATTAAATAAATGAATTAAACTATAAAATCACTATAACATTTCATTTTTTGTATGAAAATACAAAGGAATTTTACTGCAAAAAAAAGGTCTATACATTCTCCTAGAGGAATAATATTTGGTAAATGCACTGTATCCTCATAGACAACATATCTCAATAGTTAGTATCATTTGGATATTAAATACATGATAACATCTAAAACTCTATCTTCTTCATTTTCCCTTTCCAACTGGGTATCGCGTTGTTGACCCACCACCGTTTTTCTAATAACCTGGGTCCTAAATCTTAAAGTCTTTCCCTATTCCCTTTCTTCATCTTTTATATCCAGTCATCAAATCTTCCTGATTATTCCTTTCTACTCCATCTACAACCTTATTACTCCAGTTTCTTTTATCCTTAATGAAAAAAAATCTCCATTAGCTCCCTGTATCTTAGAAGTATGAGCTTAAATTTCTGAGCCTAGCACACAAGGTTCTCCATATCCCAATTTATCTTTTACCATCCAAAATTAATCATGTCTTGACACAGTTTCCAGAAAATCTCAAGCCTATTTCCAGCATAAGCTTTGCTCTTTCACTCTAACCACTTCTATCACATGCATGCCAAAAAGATGCAGTTCAAGTACTAACTCTTCCTGAAAGCCTTTTCTAACTGATATGGTTGGTCCATGACAATGACCATGTCCTCTGAACTATCATATTTACTTTCTGTAACACTTAGACAATTAAGCATCTTTTCAGTTGCTCCTGCCAAAAGTACTTAGAGTCATTCTTGACTCTTCTCTCTCACACTCCATTTCCTATCAACTCTACCTTTGACATATAATAAGAATCCAATTACTTCTCACTAAATTTAGTACTATGCTGGTCAAAGACTCCATCAACTCTAGCCAGGATTACTACAACAGACTCCTAATCAGCCTCCTTGTTTTCACCCTTGGTCTCCTTTAGTCTATTCTAAACACAACACCCAAAGTGAGCCTGAAGAATATAAAGCAAATGATGTCATACTTTCTTCACCCAGAGTAAAAGCCAAAGTTCATTCAAGTGCACATGAGGCCTCATAAACAAGGATCCCTATTTATCTCTTTGATTTCATTTTCTACTACTCTCTTCCCTTTAGTCACTCCATTCCAGACATACTACCCTTTTTGATCTTTCTCAAGCACGTCCATACACTTCCATCACAGTGACTCTGCGTTGTTTCCTCTCCCTGGAATTATCTGCTCTTCTCTCCTGTTATCTATGTCATTACTTCCTTATTTCTTCAAATATACCCTTCTGGATATGACCTTCTTTCACCACATTATTTGAAATAGCCCCCTCCCCTTCCTCTTCTCTGCTTTATTTTTCCCTACAGCATTTATCTTGTGTTTATTTAATCTCTGCTCACACTCAACTAGAATGCAAGATCTACTAGGCAGGAAGTTTTCTCTTTTGTTGACACATAGGAGATGCTCAAAAATATGGGTTGTTGATTAAATGATTAATGCTCTACATTGCTACTTATAGGGGTCCAGTGAAGGTCTTATGAGACAATTACGTCGAAGTGTCCATCCTTATCAGATGTTCAATAAATGTTTACTGAATTTTAATTGCCTATTTTTTACTTAAATTTTAAATATTTTTTACTAGATTATAAATTCCATGAGCCCTTGAATGAACTTCAAAGTTAAGTCTTAAACTTAAGTCAACACGTTTACTACTTGGAACTGTTACTTACCAGCACACACAGGAAGAGAATCTGGGTTAAAATCCCGGCTGTTCTGAAATAAGTTTCTTGATACTCTTTTTCTGCTAAAACACAAATCGTCCTTGACTGGCATTCCTTGAGAAGGCTTTAATTTTGGAGATGGGATGAAATCGTATGTCGAGAACTATAAGAACAGAATAATAAATTAACAAATTTATATTAAGTCTATTTGGTAATAAATATAACAAAGTAACTTAGATCCAATTATGAAACTAAGATTAAAAGAAAAAATGTGGATTTATCAAATGTACAATGATATAAACAAATAAACATCCACACACAGTATAGCACACTAACAGTTTTTCATTCCATGACAGAAATGTTTTTTTTTCTTCTCTTTTTCTTACTTCACCCCAACCCTTTCCTGTACCTTACCTTGCTACCGAATACATCCGGCAGCTAGGAAGGAAAGAATACAAATGACTAAAAGTGGAAATTACAACTTGAATGGGGAGCAGAACACATCTGATTCAGCAGCATAACCCCTCACACTATGCCACCTTTGAGCATTACACAAGGAATGTTGATTGAAGGTCACTGAACAAGTAAACATCCCACTCTACTATTCTTATTGAGGCAAATTTACTATTCATAATCTGCAAGTCAAACATAAATGTACACATGGTAACCTATGCCATGGTTTTCTTAGGATAGGTCTCTTCGTTAAAAACAAAGTACATAACACTTCACATACATCTGGTACTTTGTGCTTTCCAAGTCTTTTCTCACATACCTCATTTGATCCTTTAGTTATAAAAATGTCAGGACAGAATTTTGAAGTTCTATCTAACTATAGTTAAAGGGCTAAATGAGAGCATGATTCAAGCGTTCAGAATTCTTTACCAATGACAACCTCACTTGTTCTGGATTGCTTCACATTCAACATGGCTATAGAACATTTGAAAAATTGAGCAAACGGAGAGGATATTGTACTTCTGTATATTTATTTGGAGCTTATTGACAAAATCAAAGCTAAGCCTGTAGTGGACTGTAAGCCTTCTTAGTATGTCTCTTGGCAAATGTTGCCAAGTATCAAATAGCACTGCAATACAAATTAAAGATGTCTATTTGAAAGCTTCTTAGCCATTTACAATTTTAAGATTATAAGCTACCTAACATACTAAAGAAGAGCTGGTGGTGCCATGGTTAAGAGCTCAGCTTATAACCAAATGGTTGGCAGTTCACATCTACCAGCTGCTCCTTGGAAACCCTATGGGGCAGTTATACTCTCTCCTACAGGGTTGCTATGAGTCGGAATTGACTCGATGGCAACTGGTTTGTTTTTTGGAATATACCAAAGGTAACTTATTATTCCTCATCTAATTTTGTGAAAAGCCTTTAAGTCCTTCAAAACTAACCCCAAAAAGATTTTTTGATTGTGCTTTAAGTGTAAGTTTACAGCTTAGGTTAGGTTCTCATACAAAAATTTATACACACATTGTTATGTGACCCTAGTTGCTCTCCCTATCATGTGCCAGCACACTCCTCCTTTCCACCCTGCATTTCCTGTGTCCATTCAACCAGCTCCTGTCCCTGTATGCCTTCTCATCTCGCCTCTGGCCAGGAGCTGCCATTTACTATCTACTTGAACTAAAGAGCACTCTCTTCATGAGTATCATTTTATATCTTACAGTCCAGTCTAATCTTTGTCTGAAGAGTTGGCTTCGGGAATGGTTTTAGTTCTGGATTAACAGTGAGTCCGTGGGCCATGTCTTCCGGGATTCCTCCAGTCTGAGTCAGACCATTAAGTCTGGTCTCCAAAAAACATTTTTAAAAAAGACAAATGAAAATGATTTAAATGAAAAAGACCTGACTTTCTCAAAACCCAATACTGGGATTTCGATCAGGATTATAGTTGGTTGGAACCCACTAAAAAGAAAGGCCTGGAGATCAGCTTCTGTAAAGATTACAGCCAAGAAACTATTACAGCCATATAACTATGGAGCCATTGTGTTCTATAACACACAGGATTGTCACGAGTCAGAACTGACTTGATGACAATTTTTTAAATTTAATTAAAAGGACACCAACCAAAACCAAACTCATTGCCATCAAGTCAATCTGGCTCATAGCGACCCTACAGGACAGAGTAGAACTGCCCCCATAGAGCTTCCAAGGCTGTAATCTTTACAGAAGCGGATTGCCTCATCTTTCTCCCGTGGAGCAGCTGATGGAATCGAACTGCTAATCTTATGGTTAGCAGCAGAACACTTAACCACTGTACCACCAGGGCTCCTCAAAAGGACACAATGGAATAAAAATAAAACCAATCACAGTAAACATCTGATTAGATACACTAAATGAAGACATACTAACACAGTTCAAAATAGTGAGTAATCCAGAAATAATTCTGCAATATGGAATACATTTTATATTAGATTTACTTCGTAACTAATTTCTGTTTAGGTATCAGAACATTAGCATTATGCCAAATACATACAACTAGTGGTGGTGGGCGTTGGGTTGGGTGGGGGTGATGGCAGTGGAAAAGTGTGTGTGTGTGAGAATGAGTATGGCATTTTTGGAAATCTAGGTGAAGCTAGTCAGGGATTAAGTTTTGCTGTAAAACACTCATGTTCATTGCAGGATTGTTCACAACAGCAAAAAGATGGAAACAACGTACGTGCCCATCAACAGATGAATGGATAAACAAACTATGGTATATACATACAATGGAACATTACACAACGATAAAGAACAATGATGAATCTGCAAAGCATCTGACAACATGGATGAATCTGGAGGGCATTATGCTGAGTGAAATAAAGCAATCACAAAAAGACAAATACTGTATGAGATCACTATTATAAAAATTCATGAAAAGGTTTATACACAAAAAGAAACAATATTTGATGGTTACAAGAGAGGGGCAGGGTGGGAGGGAAAAACACTAAGTAGACAATAGCTAAGTGGTAACTCTGGTGAAGGGTAAGACAGTACACAATACTGGGGAAGCCAGTACAACTTGTCCAAGGCAAGGCCATGGAAGCTCCATAGACACATCCAAACTCCCTGAGGGACTGAATTACTGGACTGAGGGCTGTGGAGGCTATGGTCTTGGGGAACACCTAGCTCAACCGGCATAACGTAGTTTATAAACAAAATGTTCTATGTTCTACTTTGCTGAGTAGCATCTGGGGTCATAAAAGCTTGTGAGCGGCCATCTAAGATGCTCCACTGGTCTCACCCCGTCAGGAGCAAGGGAGATGAAGAAAACCAGGGACACAAGGGAAAGATTAGTCTAGAGGACTAATGGACCATGAGTACCACAGCCTCCCCCAGATTAAGTCTAGCACAACTAAATGGTGCCTGGCTACCACCATTGACTGCTCTGCCAGGGATGACAATACAGGGTCCCAGACATAAAAAAATGTAGAATGGAATTCTAACTCAAAAAAAAAAAGACCAGATTTATCGGTTTAACAGAAACCGGAGAAACATGAGAGTATCACCCCCGGACACCCTTCTAAATCAGTAATGAAGTCACTCTTGAGGTTCACCCTTCAGCCAAAATTAGACAGGAACGTAAAACAAAACCATACTAAATGGGCACACCAGCCCAGGGGCAAGGTCGAGAAGGCAGGAGGGGACAGGAAAGTTGGTAATGGGGAGCCCAAGGTTGAGAAGCGGAGCATATTGACATGCCATGGGATTGGCAACCAATGTCACAGAACAATACGTGTTTTAATTGTTTAACGAGAAACTAGTTGCTCTGTAAACCTTCATCTAAAGTACAATAAAAAATTTTTTTTGCTGTAGAAAATTCTGTAAAAAATTGAAAGCAGGCTACAGGACACATCAAATATTAATATGAAAGGCTCATTTTGGTCTCTCCTAAAAGTTATCGTTTTCATTCTGAAACCAAAAATTAAAAAAACAAAAAGCAACAACAAAAATAATAAGGACATCAGACGAAGAAAAATACAAAGTAAATACCTTGTTTTATACTTTTTCCAGCACTGGAAGAAGGGGAAAGAGAAATAATGTAAAATATGATTTTATGTACTGCATCTGGATGTATGGAAGACCAAGGGGTATGAAACAAATGTCAGGAAAAATACCAGATTATGAAACAGAAAACCTACCTTCTACTTCTAATTCTAATTTTTTTTAATTCTAGATCTGCTACAAATCAGAAGAGACCTTGGATTAAAAAACTCAACATCTCTGGGCCTTAATTTACCTCATTCATAAAATTAGGAAGTTAAACTACATAATCCCTAAGGTCCTTCCAGTTCTAAAATTCCTGAACATATATAAAAATCATAAAATTTATGGGGCTACTAGAAATATTTCTTCCATTGATTCAGATTAAATAATGTCAATGAAATAATGTCATCACATTACAAATTCAAATATTTTCCTTAAGTTTATCCTGCCTCCTTAATTGACCAATTTGGCTGATTTTCACAAATTGGCTGTTTCTTTCATAAACTATCAGTCAATTAATTAATTTGGCAGATATTTATTTAGCACCTATTATTTGCCAGGTTCTAGGAATATGCTGGTGAATAAAACAGATGATATTTAAAGCTATGAGGCTGAATGAGCTCAATTAAGCGACTGCATGAAGAGAAGAGAAAAGGTCCAAGAATTGAACCCTGGAACACTCTAATGTTTAGAAGTCAGGAAGATGAGGAAGAAGCAGCAAAAGAAACTGAGAAGGACTAGCTAGTGAGATAAGAAAAAGGAGTGTGTGCAGAAAAGAGTTAACATAACAGAGTTGTGACTACTATCCTTCAAAAGTACAAGGTTGGTCCTAGCTTGCACCTGGGAACTTAGACTTTGGGAAAATTCTCACCATTCCCTAAATAATAAAGTGTCTCATTGTGCCTAAGCTGTTTATGCAAAAAATATATGGTTTATACTGAACACCTGATTTCCTTCTAGAGCTTAGAATTTTGATACATGCTAGGCAGAGGGTGCTTACATGACTGATCCCCAATAAAAACCCTGGACCCCTAGGTTTACGCAAACTTCACTGGTAGAAGACATTTAGCAGGTGTTATCACAAAGCAGTATATAGGTGTAGTGATTAAGAGCTACGACTGCTAACCAAAAGGTCGGCAGTTAGAATCCACCAGGCGCTCCTTGGAAATCATATGGGGCAGTTCTACTCTGTCCTTCGACTTGACGGCAACGGGTTTGGTGTTCTTTGGGTATATGACTCCACTGGGAGAGGACACTTGGAGGGCTGTACCTACTTCCTTTGGACATCACCCCAGGAGACTTTTCCCTTGCCTGACTTTGCACTGTATCCTTTTGCTGTAATAAATCTTAGCTGGAAGCATGACTATATGCAGAGTCCTGTGAGTTCTCCTAGCAAATCACTGAAGCTGGGGGTAGCCTTGGCTATCCCTGAAACAGCATGGTATCTTGGATATCAAGTGAATGTGTTAAGAAGAAGGGAAAAGCAACTGAGTCAAGCTGATAGGTCAAGTAAGATGAGGACTGAGAAATGGTCACTGGATTCAGAAGTGACCACTGAACGTTACTGATGACACTGATCAGAAAAATGTTGGTGAAATACAGCAAGGGCCAAAAGTCTGTGTGGAATGGGTTCAAAAGAGAAAGGGAAGAGTCTCGACAACTCTAAGATGTTTTGCTGTAAAGAAAAGCAGGAAAGGGGAGAAAGTGGGATCGAGTGTTTTCTAATGCTGCAAAATAGGGACACAATCATAGTCTGGAGACAAAGGTAGTCTAGAAAATCAAGTTTTCCATGACCAACGTTGTCATGATTCGTCATATTAGCAAAATAGGAACTTTAACAATTCCTGAAAACAAGGTTTCACATTGCTAGGAAATGGTCTGAGACATAGAGAATTTCAGTGAATTGTTTCTTTTCTCTAAAACTTTATAAACATAAGATATGAATAAAATGTAATCTCACTCGTGTGGTTTTCTTCTTATGTCATACTTTGGAACATATATCTCTTTTAAAATGTATTTTAAAAAAAGTCTCACTGATCCTTTTTTAGTCTAGACTAGTTTAATCCAACTGTCTTAGATGTCCACATGTAATTAAGGCTCATTAACAGTATCTGTTATAATGTATTAATTAAATAATATTTGGGAATAGCACATTTCCCCAATTAAAATGTTAAAAATTTAAATGCGCAGTAAAAGATGTCAAGCTAATGCAGATTATTAGTTTTCAAATTTTACTTTCAAACTATTTTCTTTGGTGTTAAATCATTAAATACAGCCATTAGTAACCAAATTATTTTCATCAGGGTGAGTTTTGATACCATCACTGGACTGTTAGTTTGTCATAGTGTGGTGGCTTGTTATGATGCGGGAAGCTATGCCACCTGTATTTCAAATATCAGCAGGGTCACCATTGTGGACAGGTTTCAGAGGAGCTTTCAGTCTAAGACAGAATAGGAAGAAAGGCCTAGCTATCTATTTCTGAAAAGTACCAATGAAAACCCTATGGATCACAAAACAATACTGTTCAATACAGTGTTAGAAAGGAATGCTTATGGAGCAATGGTTAAACACTAAGCTGCTAACTGAAGGTCAGCAGTTTGAACCCACCAGTGGTTCTGGAGAAGAAAGACCTGGCGATCTGCTCCCCTAAAGATTTACAGCCTAAGAAACCCTACGGGGGCAATTCTACTCTGCCATAGAGGGTCTCTATGGGTTGGAGCCAACTCTGTGGAACACAACAACAACGACAACAACATAATGCTAGAAGATGACCCCCTAGGTTGAAAGGCACTCAGAACATGCCATGGCCACAACAATGGACTCGAGCATGCCAATGATCATGGAGACTGGCACAGGAATGGGTAACATTTCATTCTGTTGTACATGGGGTCTCCGATGAATTGAATCTGACTCAATGGCAGCTAACAACAACTTTTGATAGGACAAAAAAAAAAAAAAAAATGAAGGGAAAGAAAGCGGTTTAGAGTAAAATAGAAAAGTACAGGTAAAGTTTTAAAGAGTTGTGAGCTAAAGTTATAAAATGTGAAACCATCTGTTTGGAGCACATTAGGATTCTTAGGAACATGAAACTAAGTTTTCAGTCTTTGAAGTTAATATCTAAAAATTTGATTCACTTAGAGTCTTTAAAGTCATGGTAAATGAAAGTGTTATAAAAAGGAAGCTTCAAACTTAATGGTTTGAAATTTACACAAAATCCAATACCCATTCATGATAAAAACTCTCAGGAAACTAGGAATAGAAGGGGACTTTCTCAACTTGATAAAATGTAGCTAAAAAAAACCCTACAGTTAATCTAATAGTTAATGGTGACAAACCAGATGCTTTTCCCCCTAAGATCAGGAACAAGACAAGGATGTCCCCTTCTTACCAGTCCTATAAACATATAGTACTGAAAGTCCTAGTTCGGTGTGAGAGATCGCTTTTATATGGCCTTTCTTCCCATCATCTTGAAACTCCCACCAAAGTGACTGGGTAGGATTATACAAACAGGATAATTGTGGCCAATCAAGGGGATTAGATAACTTGCTAATAATGCAAATAAAGTTCATGGCACCTGTGTAGGGGTGGGACCACGCAAATAAGGTCTGTGGAACCCTAATGAGGGGATTGGTCAGTTTTGCCATCCCATTAGACTTAAAATGAGCCATCCCAGAGGTGGGAGGAGAGGATCTTACCACCACCAAAAAAGAAGAGCCAGGAGTGGAGTGCATCCTTTGGACCTAGGATCTCTGTGCTAAGAAGCTCTTGGAACCAGGAGGCTGAGAGAGAGAGAGCAGTAACACTGAAGACTGCAAGAAGCGGTGGCAGAGAAACTGTGGCAGCAGAGGCAGGAGACAGTGTGACCGAGTGAGAAAGCTGAGTGCCTTTGTGCAGAAGGCCTGCTGGCAGAGTAGGGTGCCTCTGGACACTTGGTGGAGCTAGGTTTGCTGACTCGCGGAGCCACAGCTGAGCACTTTTGGGCTGAGGCTTACTGGTGGAGTGGGGTGCCTCAGGGCACTTAATGGCAGAGCTAAAAAAGCTGTATAACACTTTCCAGAGCACAGCAGAAGGGGTAAGTGCCAGAAAGAAAGCTTCCTGTAAGCATGACTGAGAAGAGGCTGTCCTGATTAAAGATCTGTATCTGAGCGTTTCCTAACCTAATTGTAACCTGTTACTTCCCTAATAAATCCCAAAACTGTGAGTATGGTCTGTGAGTTTTGTGTGGCCACTGCAACAAATTATCGAACTCAGCAGAAGAGAGTGCCATGGGAGCTGTTGTCTGAATTGGTTAAAACGGAGGAGAGAGGAGCCATATCTGACCACCGCCTCATAGGGATCAACCTTGGGCTGTTGATCTTGATTCTCCTTCCTCCTGTGAAGTCAGAGGAGGTCAGACGCCTCCACCACGCCATCTTTACACCTACCTAATGCAATTAGACAAGTTAAGAAAATAAAAGATATTCAGATTGGGAAGGAAGAAGTAAAACTGTCTTTGTTCGTAGATATGTAATTGCTGATGCAGAAAATTCCAGAGAATCAACAAAAAAAATCCTGGAATTAATAAATGATTATAGCAAGGTAGCAGGATAGAAGGTTAATATACAAGAATTGCTATCCTACATATTAAAAACAAAACACCGTTTACATTTACCCAAACATTTCTCTCATCCTATTGCTAAGGTTGATCTATAAAAACCCACTGGCATCAAGTCAACTCTGACTCATGGCAACCTCATGTGTGTCAGAGTAGGGGTTTTCAGTGGCTGATTTTTGGGAAGTAGGTCACCAGGCTTTTCTTCCTAGGTGCCTCTGGGTGAATTCGAACCTCCAACCTTTTGGTTAGTAGCTGACTATGTTAAAACATTTTTATATATATCTTAAGTCAGAGGAAAAGACGTCCTCTTCTGTTCCAAAGCTAATCTCTCTCTATACCTGTGTTCTTGACCCATTCAATCTTCACGTAAGAACATTATTTCCTTTTCTTTCTCTCTAAAATAGGATAACTGGGACTGAATCCTCCTTCTCTGCCTCTTTAAATCAAGTGTTATTCCCTATTTAAAAACAAAACACAGCAATAACTCCCTGTGCTACTATCTTGCTTGATCTTTTCTTTCATTGTCAACCCTTAGATGTCTTCTCACTTAACAGATATTTAATACCTGTGAGCACAGCACTGCAGTTTGTACAAACAAACATCAAGCCCCTATTATTACAGCGCTTGCCATCTTTGAGGAAGAAGACATGACTAACAGGTGTTAAATACCCAAAGAGAGAAAAATCTAGGCAGTGCTGTAAAGCATAGTCTATAAGCTCCCACTCTGCTTGGTACATAGTAGATGATCAAAACGTTAGGTGTTGAATAAATACTTTGGGTTTACTCATCAACTCATCTCATAAACTTTTAAATTTGGTTTCCGCATATAACATTCTACTAACACTGTTCTTTTCCATGTTCCAATGACCTTCCAATAACCACATCCTCTAACTTGCAAAACCTGTAGACCTAGTAACTATACACATGTGAAGCAAGTAAATTTCTTACTTTTCAGCTTGATAACTACTATGACCCTGGGTGACGCAAAAAGTTAACATATTTCGCTGCTAACCAAATGCTTAAAGGTTTGAGTCCATCCAGAGGTGCCTTAGAAGAAAAGTCTGGCCATCTACTTCTGAAAAATCAGCCACTGAAAGCCCATCAAGCACAGGGTCATTACGGTTGGAGCTGATTCACTGGCAACTGTTCTTTTTCATTTATTTATTTATTTTTACCACCACCTGTCTGTCAGTTTGTCATACTATGGTAGCTTGCTGTTGCTGCAATGCCGGAAGCTATGCCATTGGTATTTCAAATACCAGAAGAGTCACCCATGGAGGGCAGGTTTCAGTGGCACTACAGATCACAATAGACTAGGAAGAAGGGCCTGGCAATCTATTTCCAAAAATTAGCCAATGAAAACCTTAAGGATCACAACAGAGTATTGTCCAACTCGCTTGCTTTCGACACATCATCAGCAGGGATCAATTACCGAAGGAAGACATCATATTTGGTGAATTGGAGGGCCAGCAAGGGTGAGGGAGGCCCTAGATAAGATGGGTTGGCATAATAGCTGTATCGGTGAATTCGAATATGCTGGTGATTTTAAGGATGATCCAGAACTGGGCAATGTTTCGTTCCATTGTACATAAGGTCCCCATGAGTCGGAGAAGACTCAACAGCAGCTATCTATCACTTTTACTATGTTGTGAAAGAAATCTGTTAGAAAAATGTAGCTAATATGGTAGCCAGCTAGCAATGTCTGACTCACTTGATCCCACTAACCCATTAAAACACTCACAACACAATGAAATACCATGTCACACCCACTAGGAAGGCCATTATTTAAAAAAAACAAAACATAAAATAATAAGTGTTGGAGAGGATGTGGAGGAATAGGGACTTTCGTCCACTGCTGGTGGGATTATAAAGTGGTGCAGCTGCTGTGTAAACCAGTTTGGTGGTTCCTCAAAGAGTGGATAGAGAATTACCATATGTCCTTGCAATTCCACTTCTAGGTATATACTGAAAAGACTTGAAAGCAGGGCGCGATGCAGTGTGTGGACTCCTGAGCTTACAGCTGTTACCCACTGACCTAGCTCGTGGGGGCTAGGGATGAGCTGACCGGAACCTGACCGAATGAACGGGAAGATGTTTGATACCGTAAGCTGGTGTAAAGTGCTGCAATTTGATGGCTTGCTCTAGACTGGACTTTGCTTATGAATACAGATGCTCAATGTTCCAACTGGAATAGAAGATTCTTCGAGACCAAAGAACATGCTTGTCTCCTCAGATTACTGGTTTGATAAGGGTGGGTAATTTAAACACTGGCTATCTAAAACAAGGGGAGATAAAGGTATGAAGTGGTTGGCTCACATACTTTCATGGGTGTGCTTACATTAAATGAGGGAAACGAAGGAGGATCCCTACTGAATAGTTTCCTCTTTTCCTGATGGGTCTGGAGAAGAGAGGGTGGGGGGATTATATATGATTCAGTTGTGTGTGATGATTGTTAATAACAGTTAATTGTGTTTATAAAAACTGTAATTACAGAAGCTGTAAGTGTAAAAGAGTGGACCAAGGGGAAGGCACTGTTGGACTTAAGTACAGTGGCTGAACCTAAAGTCCCTTAAAGGTTTTCCTGTGCCTTTGTAAAGGTTTTGTAAAGCTCAGAGCAAGGGAATAATCTTCTTTTAGCTAAACTTTATTAGAGGAAGGAAAGGGTGAAGACGAGGCAAAATACTGGAGAACGTGAACAGATCAGATGGACACCTGCAGCAGACCTGAATGGCTGGTACCTGAGTAACCTCACCCTTTGGACTCTTTTGCCCTACTGAAGGACTAATTGTTAATAACTGTTCTGGACTGGTAAAATGATTGGGAGTGGGGAAGTTTATCCTTCAAGTATGAAAGGGCCAATGGCTAAAAAAGTCAGGGGGTGGCCTGTGATGCAGTGAATTAATATGGCCCTTCTAGCCATATCTTTGTGACTCCCACCAAATGACTAGGTGAGCACTATGCAAATGAGGTGCTTGTGGGCCACCAAGGGGTTTGGATAGCTTGCTGATAATCTAAATGAGGCGCATGGCACCCTTGTGGGGGTGTGACCATGTAAATAAGGTGTATGGAACCCTAACAAGGGAACTGGTCAGTTTTGCCATCCTGCTAGGCTTAAAAGAACGGTCAATCCCAGAGCAGAGGGAACCTAACTATCACCAAGAAGAAGAGGCAGGAGCGGAGCTTATCCTTTGGACCTGGGATCCCTGTGCTGTGACCCTCCTAGACCCAGGACACAAGGAGAGACAGCTATAAGACCAAAGATGGCGAGAGATGGAGAGAAGCAGTGGCAGAGAAATGGTGGCAGCAGAGGCAGCTGAACCAGGAGACCGGCAAGCAACAGCGTGGTGGGCTTCCTGGTCCACAGAGCAAGAAATCTGACTTCAGGCCAGGAAAACTGACTTCAGGCCAGGGCTTACTGGTGCAGTGGGGTGCCTCTGGCACTTATCAACAGAGCTAAAAGAGCTTTACATCACTTGCTGGAGCAAGACAGGGGCTATGGGGCCAGAGAGAGGCACCCTTCCAGCATGGGCTGAGAACAAGTAAGAGTGTTCCTGAACCTGAACTGTAACATGTTAAAAAAAAAAAAATAAACCTCAAAACTCAGTATGGTCTGTGAGTTCTATGTGGCTACTATAATGAATTATCGAACCCAGCAGAGAAGTAGAGAGTGCTGAGAGAGGGACAGTTGGTGTCAGCATTGGTAAAAAGGTGGAGGATAGAGGCATGTCTGACCTCTGTCTCATAGGAATCAGCCTTGTACATGGATCTTGATTCTCCTTCCCCTTTGTGAAGTTAGAGGAGGTCAGACACCCTTGCCACACCATTTTCACACAGGGACTCAAACAGATACTGTTCACCAATGCTTGTTGCAACATTATTCATAGTAGCCAAAAGTAGAAACAATCCCAGTGTCCATCAGCAGATGAATGGATAAACACAATATGGTATATACGTATAATGGAAAATTATTCTGCCTTCAAACGGAATAATATTCTAATATAGGTGGCCTCCAACTTATGACAGGGTTCTGTTCCCACAATTCCATTGTAAGTAGCATGTGACGTTAAGTTAGATACCTAATTTTTTTTCCATTTTCATTATTATTACCTTTTATTATCAGTATCTTTATATATCATAACAAAGGACATCTGTGAGTGAACAGCAGAGAATGATAACATCAGGAAATTAGGTGCTGCAACACTGTATGTGGTACATATTACTAATGATAAGATGTACAAAAAAAAAGACAGTCATAAGCGCAGCTCATTATACCTCAAATACTTTGTAAACTGGGGACTGCCTGTACATGAGGAACCCTGAAAACATCATGCTACATGAAATAAGGCAGACACAAAAGGACAAATACTGTATATCCCATTTGTAAGAAACATCTAGAATAGATGAATACATAGAGACCAAAAAGTAGATTAGTGGTTACCATGGGCTGGGGAAGGGAAGAATGAGGGGTTTTTTCTTAGTGGGTACAGAGTTTCTATTTGGGATGATGAAAACATTTTAGAAACAAATAGTGGTGATAATTATACAACATGTGAGTATAATGTCACTAGATTCTACAGCTGAAAACAATAAAAATGGCAAAAAAAAAACAAAACATAGTGATGCAAAGTCAGAATATCCCAGGAATCTTGTTATTATGTCTGTAATATACCAGAATACAAAAATAGTCCACTAAATGGTGGAAACAATAAACAAGTAAAAGTCTAAATATTCAAAAGTGAGAGATCAGTTAACACATCATGATATTATATGATCTAAAACTAAGTCCTTCGGTGGCGCGACTGACTAGTAGATGGAAGGCTGGCAGTTCAAACCCACCCAGAGGGGCCTCAGAAGGCAGCCCTGGCAATCTGCTTCTGAAAGATCACAGCCTTGAAAATCCTATGGAGCAGTTCTACTCTGCACACGTGGGGCCACCATGAGTCCGAATAGACTAGAGGGCAAGTAACAACAATGCTACTAAATAAAATTCTACTACAGAATATTATCAAAGTAAGTAAAAAGGAGACTTTTATATATGGAAAAAAGAATATATACCCGTATACATAAACAAAAATGATACTGGAAATATAGGCAACAAAATATTAACTCTGGATCTTTCTCAGTAATGGGATGGCTGAAAATTTAAAATTTCTTCTTTGTGCTTTTTCACATTGCCTAGTTTTCTTCAATAATAAGCATACATAATTTTTTTTATCATCAGAAGAGTTATTAAGAAGAAATTAAGAGAAAAAATCAAGAGAAAAGTAGCTTCAAAAAGTATTTTGCAAAAAGGATATAATAATAAGTCATGCTTTTCTGTTTTCAACCTCCTCAATATCTGTGCTACATTTAACAGTGCTGATGACTCCTTGAAACTCCCTCTCTACTTGGCTTCTAAAATCTTATTCTTTCTTGGTTCTCTTCCAATTCTTAAGCACTCTTTTCCTTGTTTGGTTCTATCTCCTATTGCTATTCCCTAAATGAGCCTGTATGCCAAGACTGAGACTTAACCAGTCTGTTCTTCCTCTATGCTACTCTGTTCATTGGCAAGCCCATCTATTCTCATAGTTTCTACAATTCTCAGCACATGACTTTCAAAGTCTACATCTCCACCTCTTTTCATGTTTTTTGTAGTCTCCAAACTTAACTGGAATGTTCTATCTTCCTTCACCTAAAACTCATTTTTCCTCCTAAAATTTAGGCCTTCCTAGATCTATTCACAGATCCATTATGCATTTAGTTACCTTGCTCAAATTTTAGAGTTAGCCTTCTTTCTCTCTCCTCCAACACTTAGTCACTAGATCTTTGGAAATATCTCTTGGATTCATCTGTTTCTTTCCAGTCTGATAGTCTGCTAAATTCTCCTAAAACTCAAAACCTCACAACTAAAGCACTCCAAAAAATATCTAATTGGTCTCCTAGTTTCCGGTCTTTAGCTTTTCTTTAAAAAACAAAAAATAAAGAAACCTACACATTGCTGTTGTTGCGAATAATTTTCCTAAAGCATTGATTCAAAAAAATGAACAAACAAAAAACACCTATAATTTCAAATCGCTGTTAAAATAATAGGCTAAAGTCTTTGGTGCGGCATTCAGTCATCTCCAATCTAGTCCCTCACTCCTTCTTGTAACTTTATTTCCCATTACTAGGCTACAGAAACTACCCTGCCAGTCAAACTGGTCTATTTACCTTCAAAATAAGCTATAAAACGTGTTGCTGTTGAGTCAATTCTGACTTGAAGCAACCCTAACAGGACAGACTAGAAATGCCGCATAGTGGTTAAGTGCTCAGCTGCCAACCAAAATGTTGGCAGTTCAAATCCACCACCCGCTCCTTGGAAACCCTATGGGGCAGTTCTACTGTGTCCTGTAGGGTCACTGTGAGTTGGAACTGACTCGATGGCACCTAACAACAACACAGGGTTTCCTAGGCTGTAATCTTTACAGAAGCGGACTGTCACATCTTTCTCCCATAGAGTGCCTGGTGGGCTCGAACATCTGACCTTTCAGCTAGTAGCTGAGGGTGCTACCAGGGCTCCTTCCAAAATAAATTATAGGAGTATGTAATTAAAACATTCAAGACTTCTTTATACAGAAAATGTTCTATATCCTACTTTGGTGAGTAGTATCTGGGGTCTTAAGAGTTTGTAAGCAGCCATCTAAGATGCTCCACTGGTCTCACCCCATCTGGAGCAAGGAAGAACGAAGAAAACCAAAGACACAAGGGAAAGATAAGTCCAAAGGGCTAATGGACCACAAGTACCACAGCCTTTACCAGATTGAGTCCAACATAACTAGACGGTACCTGGCTACCACCACCGGCTGCTCTGACAGGAAACACAATAGAGGGTCCTGGAAAAAGCTGGAGAAAAATGTAGTACAAAATTCTAACTCACAAAAAGAAAAAAAAAAGACCAGACCTACTGTTCGGACAGAGACTGGAGAAACCCCAAGGGCATGGTCCCCAGACATCCTTTTAACTCAGTACTGAATCACTCCTGAGGTTCATCCTTCAGCCAAAGATTAAACAGGCCCATAAAACAAAACCATACTAAAAGGGCACACCAGCCCAGGGGCAAGGATGAGAAGCCAAGAGAGGACAGGAAAAGTTGGTAATGGGGAACCCAAGGTTGAGAAGGGGAGACTGTTGACATGTTATGGGGTTGACAACCAGTGCCACAAAATATGTGTATTAATTGTTTAATGAGAAACTAATTTGCTCTGTAAACCTTCATCTAAAGTACAATAAAAAAAAAAATAATAAAGCATTCAAGACTCTCTTTTCTGGAAGCTTTGCTGTTTAATGTCACTAACCAATGTTACATATGGACAAGGCTGAGAGAACAATTAGCAGTGGATTCCAAATGTTAAGGCAGAGCCTGGGCAAGGGCCAGTCCAGTACAAATCAGACCAGGTGCCAGGCCTGTTTCTGAGCGCAGAAGACATCTGAATATTTGACATGCATAAAAGGAAGTGGTGAGATCTGCTACAGGAAGTCTTAAGGCTATAGAGAGAGCCAGCATCTGGTATTAAATAAGGATATCATTGGTCTAAGTTAAGGAGCCCTGGTGGCACAGGGGTTAAACACGCTGCTGCTAACCAAAAGGTCAGTGGTTTGAACTCGACCAGCCACTCTGTGGGAGATGGATGTGGCAGTCCGCTTCCCTAAAGATTACAGCCTTGGAAGCCCTAAGGGACAGTTCTACTCTGTCCCATAGGGTCGCTGTGAGTCGGAATCAGCTCCACAGCAATAGGTTTGATATTGGTTTGGTCTAAGTTATTCAGTATTGCAGTACTAATACGCCACATTTTGCTCTGAGGCTTGGTGGTTCACTAGGAGCAGGGGAATTCAGTTAACACATGACAGGCACATCTCTGCATCCATGCATTATGCCTTTTGTTGTTCCATCCATTCCCCTTGACAAGAATGCAATTCACCCTTTCTCTACTTAAAAGAGGAAACCCTGGTGGTGTAGTAGTTAAGAGCTATGGCTGCTAACCAAAACGTAGGCAGTTCGAATTCCCCAGGCGCTCCTTGGAAACCCTAAGGAGCAGTTCTACTTTGCCCTGTAGGGTTGCTATGAGTCGGAATCGACTCAACAGCAGTGGGTTTGGGTTTGGGTTTGGTTTTCTACTTAAAAGTGTTAGCTTCTGTCAAGGAATAGGTCAAATTCACCTGTTCAGGAACACTATGAAAATTTCCCAAGCCCTCATAATGAAAGAATTTGTATAGGGAGAAAAGGTTAGTCATACCCTTTACTTGATAGTGTGGTGGTGAAAAGCACAGACTCTGGACCCATAATGCCTAGGTCCAATCATCTATCTGCCATTTACTAAGAGATCTTAAGCAAGTGCCCAAAACATAGTAAGTGCTACTTATGAGTTAGCTGCCTTTAATATTATTATTAAATAATATTAACAATAATTAGTCTTATTGGTACGTTATACATGAGTAAAGTTAGACATACAAAGTTTATGTCATGTCTACAATCACAGTGGTAAACTAGTACTAGAACCCAGTCTCCTGACTCCTAATTGTCTGCATATCAATATTCGTTTTATTTTCTTCTCTGACTTTTTTAGTAATTACTGCTTCTATCAGTTATTTGACATTTAATTGTGCTACTTCCTATGTTATCTTTTAATGCCGATATCCTGTCTCCCTAACTATAAACTTTTTTTTTTTTTTAACAAACTATTAAGGACAAAAATCTCATTTTTATATACTTGCCATATACACAGGGTACCCTATATATATATAGTATGCACTTAAGGAAGGTTGATTGATAGTATTAGCTTTTTTCCCCCCTTTTACCCAAGAGTCAATTGTTCTTTGCAATCTGCTGTCCCTTTTTGGGGGGCAAAGTGCTGGGTGTGGAGGAGAGAAGAAAACTAACTTCAGCAAAGCATTTTTGGCAATAGGTAATTTAACCATTTCTGACTCTCAAACTACTTTTATCTGTACCTTCTTTTTTCTTCTTTTAGAATGCATATGCCCACGCATACACACACAAAATTTTTATGGAAATGGCAAAGGACGTAGGAGTGAGGCGAGAAGAGGCTGCTACTGACATATTTGTATTTTATCTTGAAGGCTGTTAGAGCCACTGAAGGATTTTAAGCAAGATGGGTGATTGGTGTGAGATTTGGAGAGATTTTGGGAGATATTTGGTTATATTTATATATTTTAAGCAAGATGGGTGATTGGTGTGAGATTTGGAGAGATTTTGGGAGATATTTCAGCTCTTGTTTGCCCACAAAATGTAGGTGCCTGAGATTTATAACTTAGACTAATTCTATTACTGTTTTGGAGCGATACTGTATCATGTATTAAAGGAATTTGGTCTGATTTTGAATTTTACATGCTTATTCTGGGAGAGAAAGTCCCTTTTTTCTTTCCCTCCTGAAAAATCTGAAAAGACACATGATTTCAATGTTATTTCTTATTAGAACTCAGGAATGGTCATGGAATATGGGAGAGAATAAAGGGGGGAAACTGCATACTATCCTTATACATAATAATATTTAAATATTTGATCCCTACTCTCCATTAAAATAATTTCCAATGTAGTTCTCTAGAGACAGTCTCTGAGCTAGTAATTATAACTGGATTTTTTGGGTAAGTTTTAATCACTAAAGCATCTTTCAAAAGCAACATATGTCTACACTGCCATTTCTGAAGTGCATTTATTTTCAGATTCTTGAAGCTTTGGCCAGCACTAGGATCTTCTTGTTATATATATACATACATACATATATAGATACATATATATACACTGACATTTCAGACTTGACACATAAGAAGCAGTGATAAGATTAATGTTTACAGAAAAATCATTTGCTGCCAGATAATACTAACAATACGCAAGAATAACCACAGGCAAAACTGATTGGATACACCAAACGAAAGCTGAGGGCATTAAAAATGTTTTAGGTACAAAAGTTCCATAAACGTATCAGGGAATATTTGGTACAACGAGAGCTTGAGCTTCTTGTGTTCAATTTTTATACCTAATTTAGTTATAATAAATCTTGAAATTATTTCAAAACATTTTCAAATTTTGGAAACGGAAGGAACCGTAGAGAGCACTAAGTTCATTTCCATTATTGTACAGACTTGAGACCTAATGCAAAAAGTCCAAACTTCTTATTTGAAAAATGATCTCCATACTTTGCTCCTGCTTACACCTTCTGTACCATCATCTGCTAGTCCCCATTAGACCCTTGTGTCAGCAATGCAGGCTCACCATTCTCCTCTTAATTTGCTAAATTCTTTCATAATTCAGTGTCTCTGAACATACTATTCATCTGATCTGAAATTCACTGGGACTCATCCTTACTCAGCCAGAGTGTTCCTCGGAAGCAAGCATGGTGAGACTTTGTCTCATATACTTTGGACACGCCATCAGGAGGGACCAGTGCCTGGAAAAGGACATCATGCTTGGTGAAGTAGAGGGTCAGTGAGAAAGAGGAAGACCCTTGACAACATGGATCGTCACAGTGGCTGCAACAGTGGGCTCAAACATAACAATGGTTGTGAGGATGGCGCAGGACTGGGGAATATTTTGTTCTGTTGTACGTAGGGTCGCTGAATCAGGACCAACTTGAGGGCACTTAACGGTAACAACAACATCCAAACTCTGCATATCCCTATTCAGCTTTCAACACAGTGAACAATCACCCAGAGAAAAGAATTAATTCAAGAAAAGTTTGAACACAGAACTCTGTGGGATAATTCTAAGCACAAAAAGAATAAAGAAATCTTGAATGTTACTTGGTAGATAGCTGTTGTGTTATTGGTATAGTAGTTATTTTTGTGTTTTGTAGGATATGGTATATGAGTAAATTTGATGCCGGGAATCAGGGTTTCACTGTGCAGAAGAGAAATACAAATACGGAATAAGGAAAGAAGAACAGCCCTGTAGTACTGAATTGGAACTGGAGGTATCAGTACGAATTAAAAAAAAAAAAAGTACTTCTGCCTCTGTCCACTGAAAGGGCCAATACGCTACAGCAAACAGCAGCACTGAACACATCTATATACCCAGACTTTTGTTTTAAATACCAACCAGTCTCTACTAACAGGCAGAGTCCCTGGATGGTGCAAGTCGTTTGTGCTTGTCTACTAACCTAAAGGTTGGCAGTGGGAACGCACTCAATACTAACCTAAAGGTTGGCAGTGGGAACGCACTCAATGGCACCGTGAAAGAAAGGTCTGGCAATCTGCTTCTGTAAAGCCAAGAAGACCCTATGGAGCAGTTCTACTTCAACACATAGTGTCGCCATGAGTTGGAATCCACTTGATGGCAATGGGTTTGGTATTGGGTTTTACTAAACAGGGTACTCAGTTGTAGGGCTCCTTGAAGTAATAGCTAATTGCAGGTCTGGAGCAAGAAAAGTAAGGTAAGCCTGGGCGTCATGCTAAGTTTAAGTTAAGGAAGCAACTCAACTCAAAGACTAATAGCATCATATCAAAAGGGCATAGGAGCCAGCCATTGGTCAAATTTGGGACAATTCCAGCAGTGAATAGAATATTGATGAACTTAATTATTACATATAGAATAAAAAGAATGTCAATTAACCAATATAGAAGAAACGTTAGCTTTATTTTTTTAATCACCCTTTTGTAACCCCTAATATAATATGTAAGGAGCCCTGGTGGCACAGTGGCTAAAGTGCTCGACTGCTAATCAAAAGGTCAGTGGATTGAACCCACTAGCTGCTCTATGGGAGAAAGACGCAGTAGTCTGCTTCCAAAAAGATTTACAGCCTTGGAAGCCCTATGGGATAGTTCTACTCTGTCCTATAGGGTCGCTATGTGTTGAAATCAACTTGAAGGCAGTGGGGGTTTGATATTTGGATTGGAATGTAATAAATGGTCAAGACAGGGATCATTAATAGATGCTAAGAACAGTAGGTCAAAGGTTGTTGGGGTATTCATAAGGTTTCAAAGCATCACCCTACAAATTATTTGCTAATTATAATACCAGAAATAGACCTTTACAATGGAGAGAGATGGCTATCATTACCTTAACCAAATGATAAAATTTAGCATCACCAATAGTGGCGCAACCTGATAGTACATGCCTTGTGATATAAAGTAACATGAAGTCCACAACATCCCCTATGTAATGTCCTTGCCAAAAACCTTACCTTGAATCTAATCATAAGGAAACAATCAGAAAAATTAAGAACATAGAACATTCTACAAAACCACCCAGGCTCCTCAAAAAGTCATTGTCATGAAAAAACAGACAGACAAGCAAATAGGTGGCAGTATTGTTCTAGGAAAAAAAGACATATTAACCACATGAACCTTGATTAGATCCTGAGAAAAAACTAAAACAAAAACTATAAAATGCATCTATGAGACAACTGCAGAAATTTAAATGCAGGCTACGGATTAGATATTATTGAATTACTATTCGTATTCTGTGGTACGATAACGGTATTGTGGTGATAAAGGAGAATGTTCTTATTTTTAGGAGATGCATGCAGAAATATTTAAGGGTGAGATGTCGAGATACCTGCAACTTATTTCCAAACGATTTGACAAATATGGCAAGTTGTTAATAAGTGGTCAAGCATACCTGTTGCCCGTTGCCACTGAGTCAATTCTGACTCATAGCGACCCCACAGGACAAGGCAGAACTGGCCCACACAGTTTCCAAGGAGCGCCTGGTGGATTTGAACTGCTGACCTTTTGGTGAGCAGCAATAGCACTTAACCACTATGCCACCAGGGTTTCATAGGTGAAGTATATAGGTATTCATTGTACTAATTTTTTTTTTAACTTATCTGTAGATTAGGAATTTTCAAAATAAAAACTTCTGGGGAAAAGTCTCAGTTCAAATATCACACCTTCTCTGAAGGTTCTTTTGACTTTTTAGTTGTTCTATCCCACAGGATTCTGTGTATACTTCTATTTTAGCACTTAACAAATTTGTAGCTGCCTGTTTATAGGTCTTCTCTTCTAAATTGTATGGAACTGGTCTTTATTCCCAGAACTTAGCTGTATATCCGGCACGTAGGTACTCAGTGTTTGTTGTATGAATGAGGCAAGTGACATGTCCAAGGTGACAGGTCAAAACCAAAATCCAGGTATTGTCTACAACACGCTGTACCTCAAACTGAATTGAATCCATTGGGCAGAAAGCCTGTTAAATTCAATCAAATCCATTCAGCAGAAAGCCTATTAAATAGTCTTATGTGTCCTGTAAGGAATTCCTGGGTGGCACAAATGGTTACACGTTTGGCTACTAACCAAACGGGTGGGTTGCAATCTACCCAGAGGTACCCTGGAAGAAAGGTCTGGCAATCTATTTCCAAAAGATCAGTCATTGAAAACCCTACGGAGCACAGTTCTACTCTGACACACATGGGGTTACCATGAGTTGAATCCACAACAACTCGTATTGGTTATGACCTGTACCATTATAATGGATACCCACATCAACATTCAACTGGATTTAAATTCAAAGCAAAATAACCCTCAGGCCACTTCACCATTAAGTTATTACAGGCCACATAAAAACATATTTCATTTTAAATTCTTTCACAGTTTCAAGGAAATTAGAGAAGATGCATACCTGCTCTATATCCTTGGCACTGGAGGTCTGGTTTTCTCCCATGACTCTAGGCTGCTCATTTTCCCATGGTAATTTATTTTTTCCTTTTCCTGCACTTAAAACCCTTCGGGTGCAGATAGTCGGACTGTAAGATCCATTAACCTGCATGCTATCCCTTGTGTGGTCACCACAGTGACAGTGTGCACTCTGTGTTCTGTTGCCAGCCAAAAGCCAGTCAGCATCTGCTCCATGTGCTAAATGGCTTGACCTACCCTGGGCAGAAGATGGCATGAATATGGCATATTCCACAAATCCCTGTTCCGTTAGCCTTGGGAGGGTTTTCCTAGCCAGTCTGGCCTGTACAGCATTCATCACTCCATCTCCATTATCTTGCAATTCAACAGTATCCACAGCTTTGAAGAGGATACTGGTTTTACCTGAGCCCATTGATGATGCTAACACAGCAAAAGCTTCTAAAGCTGCTTGGCGTACCCTGCGTTTACTATCTACAAGAGCTGGAGCAAGATTGAAAGACAGCTTGGGCAAGTCAAAATCCTCACTGGGATAGGTTAGGAGGGAGCAGATGCAAATGTTCACCACCTCCTCTCTCACTCTGGAATGCTTATGCTTGAGATGTTCCAGGAGTAAACAAAGCACCTGTTGTGGACCCACTTCCTTCATCAGCTTGAGGAAGATTTTCATGTATTCTTGTTTGATCACCAACTTGTTGTCTGCCAGCACTTTGACAGAAGCCGCTATAACTGGTCCCAAGAACTGTTGTACCTGTTCCCCAAGGCGAACAACCAGTAAGTGCAGGACCTGGAGTGTGCCATGGACCACTTTGAAGTTAGAATCATCTAACAAATTATACAGCAAGCTAATGAAACCGACAAGACTAGAATGAGGTGTAGAACTAGGGTTAAATCTTCCCAGCACCTGCTTTAATTCTTCAACGGCCTGAGTCCTATTTTTATAGTCTTCTTGATCTAACAACCTTGAATGCAGTTCCTGAGGAATAATCCCAAATTTAAGATTGCTGTTGGAAACAGTCACTGCACAGGGAAGGGGATCTTCAGGAAATCCAGAGGCTTCAAGTTCCAAATAATAAGGAACCTGACTTCCAAACTGGGACTCCAGGCGGCGATTGTATTGTCTCCTCAGGGCAGATGGCAGGCGAGAGATATAGGATTGAAACCTCTCTTGGCCAAGTCGCTCCCCAATTTGTTGAAGAGCAGAGAAAGCGGTCTCAGCTCCTTCCTCTATCTCCTGATCGCCTAGTTTACGGGCTAGGGATATTATCACCTCGGTGAGATCTAGGCCGAGCAACAAATCCTCAGGAGTAAGCAAGATAGGCAGCAGCAGGGCTGTGGAAGCTCTAAGCCGGGCATCGGTACTTTCCAGTCCTTGTTGTATAAGCGTTCTCAGCACCTGGCCAGAACTACGTTTCAGACATATATGCAGGATCTGTAGTGCATCTTTCCTCAGGGCTGGATTCTCTTCTCGTAAGGAGACAACTAGTTGAGGCAGAAGTGCTAAACTAAAGGCCTCTTCTAGCTGGCCTGCTTCCCCCTGACCCCGGAGAACATCCGAGAGAAGCTGCAAGCAGAGTCGCTTCTCATCACTACCGCCTTCCACAAGCACTCGGCCCAGGGCCCGATATAACGCTTCCTTGCGTCGGGGGAAGCCAAGTCGACCACCCCGCCGCGGCAAAGCAGCTTGCAAAGCCTGGAAGGCCTCGGAAGGATCAGGCGCCGCGCGGAGGAGTTGGAGAAGCCGAGTTTCTTCTTCATCTCCCCCGGACAAACCACCTCCAGATCCAGACCAGCTACTAGAAACGGCCTCCGCGGGCATCAAGAGGGTAGAGGCCAGAGAAGAAGGTGTCGGGGGGCAGGAACTGTGATCGCCAGCAGCTCCACGGCAGCAGTAGTTTTTCTCTCCCCTCATGATGGCCCTGACTCGACTTTCATCAGTCTCTGGGGCGGAAGGACGACTGCGACTCTGGAGGCGATAAGTACAGAGGGCTGGAAGGGGTGGCAGCAGGAACAGCGCGGAGGACGCAGCCGCCATGGAGGGTCGTCAAGTGGCGATGCTTGGAGGAAACCATTGCCGTCTCCGAAGGGCTCGATGGAGCCCAACCTTCCTTTTCCTCTCCAGGCCCCAAGCTGCACAGGAGGAAAAGGAGCAGCTTCAACCAGCTGCCAGGCCGCTCCAGGAGACAGCCTTCGGCAAAATGGCCCCCGCTTGGGCCCCAGACCCTACAGCTGCCACCGGGCGTAACCAGGGGCACCACGTGACCAAACCGATCGTTTCCATGGTGATTTACCCAGCGCTGAACTCTTGACCCGGAAATCAACCTACCATGGTCGATGCTGGGACATGTAGTCCCCATCAGGTGTTTTGCCTAGCCAGATGCCTCATGCAAGAGGAAGTCGGACACACTGAGAACGTCGCTAAGGCCCAAACGGGGTGGAGTATTGAAGCCAGTAGACGGAAGTGACGCTCCCCTTCCTCGGGGCGGAAGTTCCCCGCCCCACCCGTAAGAGTTGGGGTTTGACCAGAGGCAAGTGAAGCTTCTGCTGGGCTCCTGTTTTCCACGGCTCCTCCTCTTTCTGTCGCCGGCTTGATTCCTGAGACTCAGGTATTTTCCTTTTGTTGTCCTCCTGCGGCGCAGGCGTGGCAGAGTTTTGCCAGGAGTGCCGGTGGAGCTAGAGTAAGAGGTAAAGGGATGAACGGGAGCAAACAGGGAGAGAGGCGACATCTTTTTGGTGCGGTGCTCGTTACCTTGTGAACGCGTTCTCTGGAACCCGGACTAAGTGCGGTCCTTTCCCCCTGCCGTCCCCTTATCGGGACATAGGTCCGGACCAAGGCCAAGTTCGTAGCTTGCGTACTGTTTGTCAAATCCAGATACGTTGGGCCGTTACTCTGCCCCTTCCCACCCCCATCCTGCTTCCCTTACTCTAGGGCTTTGGAGGGTGAATGGTTTTCTGTCACTTTTTCCCCTTCTACCACTTCAAGTTGTTTTTGAAACGTAAATAGTGTGGAAAAAAGAAAAAAAACTATTTTTCCTATAGCTAACCGCCTCTCTCTTTTATGTTCTCAGTCTTCTTGCCAATGCAGTTACTCTGTGAGGCTGGCCCCTTGCCGCGTACCCCTCCCTCGTTCCCTCCGCCGTGCCAGCCTCCCTGCAGGATCCTTGCGCGTCTTTCCAGCCTTTCAGTCTCCTGGAGACGGAGATTGCAAGGGCACTTTCAGTTGCGGATGAAGTTCTTGGCATCATGGTCCGCAGAGAATTCTGCCCTATGGATTTAGGGCTGATGGTAGCCATTTCTTTGTTTTCTTTCGTGTATGAAACTGAAACGCTGGAGTGTCTGCTGTGAAGCTGAGTTCTTTGGAGTGTGGAAGAGAGTTTTTGTTTTTGTTTTTTTTGCAGGAATAACATAATTACTTTTGAATGACACAGTGGAAAAAGTTCGAGTTATCATTTGAAGTACAAAATTTATGCGCTTTGGGTGCAAGTGTTCCTACCCTGCTCTGTACCAGATGGTATGCCTCTTAAATATTTTTTTTATGTCTTGACATCATTGAGTCATGTATGCCAAACCATTTCATAATGTTCCTGGCTGATGAAAGTTCAAAAATAATTTTTGGATGTTGCCTTTAAAGCACCATTTGAATATCGTAGGCTTTTTTGCGGGGGAGAGGAGGAGAGGGGAGAATAGAGTATTAACGTAAATGAAACTTGTATAAACATGCATTCTCATGTTTTGGTTTAAATTTCTCTGTTATTTTGTTTTTAGTTAGTCATTTTCGTGTTTAAATAAATCTGCCTACATTTGATTTGGGTACCATATTTCAGTAAACCATTTCATTTTTAGGGCAGGCTGGAAAGGGGGAAGTGAAGACCAAGAGATGTTTGTGGCAGTTGTCAGTGAGGAGTTCCTGGTTCTCATATTTCCGATCTAAAAAGCTCACATTTATACTTACATTCATGTGTGCTCAGAGTTCAGGAACCAATTCAGACTAAACGAACAAGGGAATTACGTATACGTTAGAATGACAATTTATGTTGGAATAGCAGATAACCCTTTCCAGTGAACAGAATTTTCAGGTTAAAAATCCAGTGAACTCTTTCTGGTATCCAAGAATTTGGAAAACCAAGTTAATGAGTAGAAAGTTGTGTGGTAAGCATGGAATTAAAGAAAAGGAACTTGGAAAGCCTTGAGTGATATTTCATCAAGTTTATGGTAGAAGCTTAAAAATTACCCCTTCTTTGTATAGAGAATACTTTTTAAGGTACCTGAGTAAATATATCAACCAGCTGTAATGTTCTTTTCCATGAAACAGAGCGAAATGAGTCTTCATTTTGCTGTACATCATCATACATTAGCGATAACAATTTAATCTCTTTGATGAAGACTTGAAAGATGCATTAGTTCTCCATGGTGAATATTTTAGAAATGGGACCTCGTCAGCATCACATATTTTACTACGTAATTATCTTTTGGGCTTATTTAGTAACAAGTCTGTTATTTCTACTATAAGGCTTTTTTTTTTGTCTTTAAATTGTAGGGACCTTTTGTGTATTGACTAGAAAAACATTTTATATTTTGATTATTGATGTTGTGTGCCATCGAGTCGATTCTGACTCCTAGAGACCCAGTATGACAGAGTAGAGCTGCCCTTTCGGATTTCCCAGGAGCAGTTGGTACATTTGAACCACCAGCCTTTTGGTTAGCAGCCCGAGCTCTTAACCACCACGCCACCAGGGCTCCATATATATCCACTTGTATCTCATAGATGTAGATAGGGTAAAAGTTTTTTTTTTTTTTTTAATCAAATTCCAGAATAGTGGATCCAAAGTATACTTCTGAAACTTGGAAGGGGAGTTAAGAGTATCTTTATATTGTATATATTTATGCAACAAGAATATGATAAGAAGTGAAGTACAATACTATTACCTTTTAAAAACTTTTCAGATGTGTACTTTTTATTCAGTGTTAACTAATCCAGTTACCTGAATTTAGAGCTCCAGGTAAAAGAAATTAAAAAGTTTAATAATTTAAACAGTTGAATTAATAAGTTACAGGAATGTTTGTGTACCACATTTTTTTTTTTTGAGCTGAATATAGAGGGTAAACAATTTCTTAAAAACAGTTTTATTTTCACAGTCATTAATTAGTATAATTAGTTGGATTAACCACTATAATTTTTTGTGTCCTTACTCAAATTTTACAGACATCCAGGAGTATTTAAATTGGTGTGAATTCTGTGAAATGTTATGAATTTTGTATAGTTTGAGAGGTTATTGTATAGAAAAGTTACCAAATGAAAGGTGCTATAAATATTAGCAGATAATTAAAAACTAATACTGCCATTTATTGAGTATGCCAGATGCTGTGCTAGGCATCTAATGAATATTAACTCACTTAATTTCTCACAGGTTTTTGATTTGAGGTTACACCTTTGACATTTATCTTGTGGCACATTTTATGGGCATTTCCATTGGGAGTAATTGGGCAGAGGAAGAAAGTAGAACTCAAATTAGTCTATTTAGCTACTTGGCCTGGAGTTCTGGGAAAGTTTTGAAACCAGAAGATAAAATTTAGATTTTTGCATTGTTAATTATTTGTCTTTTATTATGTACACATGCACTTCCTGTGCGTCTACCTGAACCTTTTTAATTTCTTGTTAGAGTCAAAACTTTAATAAGAAGATTCAGAAGTTAATGAGCATACACACACATACACACACACATGCATATTAGTTTTTTTTTTATGTGTATTACTGATTATTTTCATCTACTTATGTTTATATTCCAAAGCCATTATAAATTTCTGCCCTGAGTCAAAACTGTAATTTTAAACAAAAATTAATTTCTGTTTCATTTTAAGCACTCATCTGAATAAATTGATAGAATTTCACATCCATTGCAACCACTTTAACGGGTTAATTATGCAATAGTGCTTTCACTGGCTGTAGTAACAGCTTTGGGGACTTCTGTGTTATTTCTGAATCTGTTTGAGTAATGATTCATGTTATGACAGGTTTCTAATTTTACTTTTGTTTCTTCAGCTGTAATAAGTCAATCTTAGAGAAAAGAGAAATATGCTAACTTGTTCTGTAGACTCACTAATAAAATTATATACCATCATTAGTTGAGTTCTTCTGCGAGAAAAGTTGAACTCTGGGAAAGAGACTTAACAGAGCAGATGTGATAAAATATTTTCCAGACTTCATAAGTCACAGGTTTAAAAGAAAAGTGTATGTGCGTTTGGATTTTTTTTTTTTTTAAAGTAATCCTCATTTCTCTCCATTTATTTGCTCTCATTATGATCTGTATTTACGTAGCAGCAGATAATTGCTTCCCAGCTGATTTCAGCACCACTGCTTTGTAGCTTAGGTGTCAATTAAGTAGCTACTAACTCACAGCTTGACCTTTATTTGCTTGGTTTCAGAATCTAAAGCTGTGAAGTTTCTGTAGACTATGGAAAATTTTATTTTAATTTCATCTCACAGTATCTTTATATTGTATATATTTAAGCAATAAAAATATGATAAGTAAAGTACAATATTACTTTTTAAAAACTTTGCAGATGTATACTTTTTATTCAGTATTAACTAATCCGGTTACCTGAGTTTAGAGTGTTCCTAAGCATTTGTTTTATGGTACCAAAATTAGAAACAAGAAAAAAATGTTACAGGGATGTGGGGGAAGGAGAATCAAACCTGGTATTATATAAATAACCAAAAGGAGTGCTTATTCTATAGATCCCTCTTTATTTCGTTTAAAACTCTAATGTATTTTTTTATCTGACATACATAGTGTATATATAATATGCATTGTATGTAATATCTAATCTATCATGTTGGGTTTCTAATCTGAACCTTTTTAGTTTCGTGGGTCTAAATTTTAGTAAGGTTAATAAACTATGGGCTTGTTTAACAGTGAGGTAGTAAAGCATAGTTTTTAAGAACTCTGGAGACAGACTGCCAGAATTTAAATCTTGCCTTGGGCTTAACTGCATTGCGCCTTTGGTATCTTCATGTAAAATAGAAACAATAACAACTGTGCTTATCTCATGGTGTACACTGAGGATGAAAGGAGTTAGTACATGGGAAAAGTTCAGAACAGTATCTGGCACATTGTGGCAGTGGAACAGACTTATTCTAGATGCTCTTTACTTCAGAAGTGGCAACAGTTACAAATTTGTTCTACAGGTATTTTAAGCAGCTCAGTACTCTTTGGCTTTGTGACTTTTTGAATGTAATGTTTAGAGAACATTGCTCTGTAAGATTAAAAAACTCAAATGCTAGTCCTTTTACTCATTGTAACTATTTATCTTTTTAATTCCTTTAAACTCTCTGAATTTAGATTTTTGATTTGTCTTATGTCAAGTTCAGTACTTTACACAGTCTTTTTCTTTTTTAAACTTTTTACTATGTAAAATTTCAAAAACATGCAAAAGTAGAATAATATGATGACTCCCCATGTACATCTAATCCTCACCTTCTCCCCCATGTCGTATTATCTTGAAGGAAGTCCCTAACATATCATTTCATCTATAAGTATTTTAGTATTCCCGAAAGATAAAAACTCTTAAAACCACAAGTACGGTACCATTATTCAGCACAAAAATAACAGTAATTAGTTAATATAATCAATTTTCCAGTCAGCATACAAATTTCCAGCTATCTCCTACATGTTCGGGTGAGGGGGAATGTATGTGTATGTGGGTGTGGTTTTACACGTTGCATGACTGATAACATCTTTTAAGTCTAATCTATAGGTTCTGTCTTATTTCTTGCAGTTTATTTGTTGAAGAATTGGGTTATTTGTTCCATAAAATTTCTCACAGTCAGGATTTTTTTTTTTTTGCTGATAACATATATCTTTGATCTAGTTTAGCAGGCTTTTTCTGTTCTGTGTGTTTCTTGTGAATTTTATTGGATCTAGAGGCTTGACTGGATTCATGTTTAAGTGGTGGTGAGGTGCAAGAATACACATGCTTTAAGGTGTATAAGTTGGCTTTGACTCATAGCAACCCTGTGTATAACATTGAAATATTGCCTGGTCCTGTGCCATCCTCACAGTCGTTGTTGTCTGAGTTCCTTATTGGAACACTGTGTTAATCCATCCCTTTTTCACTGACCATCTACTTTACCAAGCCTGGTAACCTTCCCGAGGGATTGGTCCCTGCTGGTAACATATCCAAAGCACATGACACAAAGTCTCGCCATCCTCGCTTCTAAGGAGCTTTCTGGCTCTACTTCTTCCAAGACAGATTTGTTCATTCTTCTGGCCGTCCATGGTATGTTCAGTATTCTTTGCCAACACCATGATTGAAATGCTTCTTCAGCCTTACTTCTTCATTGTTCAGCTTTCACATGCATATGAGGTGATTGAAAATACCGTGGCTTGAGTCAGGGGCACATAAGTCGTCAAAGTGACATCTTTGCTTTGCTTTTTGAGACTTGAAAGTGGTCTTCGGCAGATTTGCCTGGTGCAATATGTTTGATTTCTTGACTACTGCTTCCAGGGAGTTGATTGTGGATCCAGGTAAAATAAAATTCTAGACAACTTCAACCTTTTCTCCATTTATCATGATGTTGCTTATTGGTGCAGTTGTGAGGATTTTTGTTTTCTTTATGTTGAGGCGTAATCCATATCGAAGACTGTAGTGTTTGATCTTCATCAGTAGAGTGCTTCAAATCCTCCTCACTTTCAGCAAGCAAGGTTGTGTCCACTGTGTATCACAGGTTGTTTTATGAGTCTTATGCAAGTTCAAGCTGAAGCTGAAGAAAAAACAAGTCCGTGAGAGTCAAAATATGGCCTTGGATATTTCCTGCCTGAATTTAGAGACCATCTCAAAAACAGCTTTGATGCACTGAACACTAACAACCAAAGACCGAAAGAGTTGTATGATGACATCAAAGACAGCATACATGAAGAAAGCAAAAGGTTATTATAAAGACAGGAAAGAAAGAAAAAACCAAAATCGATGTCAGAAGAGACTCCAAAACTTGCTCTTGAGCACAGAATAGCTAAAGCAAATGGAAAAATGAGGAAGTAAAAGAGTTGAACAGAAGATTTCAGGGAGCAACTTGAAGATTTACAAGGTAAAGTATTATAATGATATCTGCAGAGACCTGGAACTAGAAAACCAGGAGGGAAGAACATGCTTGGCATTTTTCAAGCTGAAATAACTGAAGGAAAAATTCAAGCCTTCAGTTGCAATATTGAAGACTTCTAATGGTCAAAACTTGAATGACGCAGGAAGCATCAAAAGAAGATGGAAAGGACACGCAGAGTCAATGTACCAGGAAGAATTTGTCGACGTTTAACCATTTCAGGAGGTAGCATAAGATCAAGAAATGATGGTACTGAAGGAAGTACAAGCTGCACTGAAGGCACTGGTGGAAAAAAGAAAAAAAAAAAAAAAAACATTGCCGTGGAGTTGATTCTGAATCATAGCTCCAGGAAGTGATGGAATACCAGTTGAGATGCTTCAACAAACAGATGCAATTTGGAAGTACTCGTTCATCTGTGCCAAGAATTTAGAAGACAGCTAGCCGCCAGACCATCTGACTGGAAGAGATCTGTATTCGTGCTCATTCCAAAGAAAGGTGATCCAGTGAAATGTGGAAATCATCAAACAGTATCATTCATGTATCACATAGAAGCAAAATCTTTAATTTGGCTTCTGGGTTCTTTTGATATAACCTTAGTAGTCATTGATAGATTCGTTACTACCTAAGATGTTACAATTCTAGATTTATTTCAATGCTTTTTGCCCCAGCACTGGAGTCAGCAGTTTATCCAAGGAGTTCTGTTCCCTTTGAGGGAACTGGTATTTAGGGACCACACGTGGGTGCTAGGGGTAATCTTTGCTACTGGGTTAGTCATAGTTTCTTTGCCTTTTCATTAGACAGAGGTAGGAAGTATAATTTATTTTATCTTAAAACACACACACACACACAGATACACACATACGTTCTGATACTCTCTCTTCAAATTCAGGACTAAAAGACTTATGTTTAAGGTCTCAGTCTTACATCTTTGTCTCCTCCCTCCCATACTGAGAATTCCAGATCACAATGACCCTGGGAATGATAGAAGGAGAATAACACCTACTAATGCCTCATTTGCTTTATTCCACAATATACACACAAGAATCTCAGAATACAAATAAAAATATCTTCACCAACGTTAGAATTACTAAAAACAGTTTAAGAATTTTTTTTTTTAAGGATATATCCCACTAGGGATAAAATTACTATTTTAAAGTTTTTTGGAATAGTTCCTTTTTTTGTGATTAGGCTGCCAACTAGGTACATATTTTGTTTGTTTTCTTTCATTTCTGAATTTCTAATGGTTAGGTTTTAATATTTAATTTTGTTTTATAATTATGTAAAAATATTTTCCTGGTTCCATGATCAAGTCTATAAAATAGCATATTCAAAGATGCCTGTCTCCCCCTCTACTGTCTTCCCTCTCCTCATGTAGGTAACTTAAAAAAATCATTGTTTAATATTTACATTTTTAAAAATGAAAGTGGATATGTATGTATATTTGTATTCTCCACTTTTATTTTTTAATTTTTGTTATTATTAAGAATATACACAGCAAAACATACCCCAGTTCAACTGTTTCTACATGTACAATTCGTTGATATTGATTACATTCTTCAAGTTGTGCAGCCATTCTCACCGTGGTTTTCTGGATTGTTCCTCCTCCATTAACATAAACTCACTGCTCCCTAAGGTTCTTATTTAGTCTTTGGAATTGCTGATGTCACTTCGATCTGATATAGATAGTTCTTAAAAGAGCATAATGCTCAAGGCAGACATTTTTTACTAGTTAAGCTAAACTCTTGTTTGGTTTTAAGAAGACTTCAAGGGATATTTTTGGTTTAAATTTTAAAGATTATCTCAGGGTAATAGTTTCAGGGGTTTATCTAACCCGTTGTCTAGAAAGTCTAGAGTTCATGAGAATTTGAAATTCTGTTCTGCATTTTCCACCTTGTGGACAGTATTCTTCTAAAGAATCTTTGATCAAAATGTTCAGTAATGATAGCTGTGCATCATCCAGTTTTTCTGCACTAATGGGAAAGGCGGCAGTTATTCATGGAGTCAATTAGCCACATTCCATATTCTATTCCCAACCGTCCTTTTTCTGTTGCTGCAGGCAAACAGAGACCAATTGTTGTGCCTTGAATGGCCAACTGCAAGCTTTTAAGACCCCAGGCACTGTGCAATGGACTAGGAGGTAGAACAGAAGCACTAACCATATTTTTAAGCCAATCAACTGGAATGTCCCATGAAACCCTGACCCTAAACCTCCAAACCAAGTGTCTTGGTTACCTAGTGCTGCTATAACAAATACCAAAATTGGGTGGCTTTAACAAAGAGAAATTGATTCTCTCACAGTCTAGTAGGCTAAAAGTCCAAGTTCAGGGTGTCAGCTCCAAGGGAAGGCTCTCTCTCTCTCAACTCTGGAGGGAGGTCCTTGTCATCAATCAGTCTTCCCATGGTTTGGGAGTATCTCAGCGCAGGAACCTCAGGTCCAAGGATGCGCTCTTTTCCTGGCACTGCTTTCTTGGTGGTATGGGGTCCACCTGTCTCTCTGCTCGTTTCTCTCTTATATCTCAAAAAGATCGGCTTAATACACTATCTAATCTGTAACTGCCACTAATCCATCTTATTACATCACAGTGACAGAATTTATAACACATAGGAAAATCTCATCAAATGGCAAAATGGTGGACAGTCATACAATACCGAGAATCATGGCCTAACCAAGTTGACACATGTTTTTGAGGGACACAATTCAATCCATGACACCAAGGAACCAAATCCCATGAGGTTTTTGGTTGTACATAAGCAGCCTCACCAACTACTCTTTTGTCATTGTTGTTGTAAATATATCTATTACACAACTTTTACCAGTTCAGCTTTTTATAGATGTATGGCTTGCTGATAGCAATTACAATAATGGATGTGCAGCACTACTCTTAAGGCAATTTTTCCATTACTGTTAAACCTATCCTTTTCTCCCTCCCTCCCATCCCAGTAATCACTAATAAACTTGTCTCTATAAATTTGTCTTTTTATATAAGTGAGTTCATATAATAATTGTCATTTTGTAACTGACCGACCAGTATTTAGTAAGAAGAAAGTACATTCTGAAAGATACAGAAGTTTTTTTTTTTTTATTATGCTTTAAATGAAAGTTTACAAATCAAGTCAGTCTCTCATACAAAAATTTATGTACACCTTAGTATGTACTGCTAGTTGCTCTCCCCTTAATGAGACAGCACACTCCTCTCCACTCTGTATTCCCTGTGTCCATCCAACCAGCTCCTGTCCTCCTCTACCTTCTCATCTCCCCTCCAGACAGGAGCCGCCTACATAGTGTCATGTGTCTACTTGAGCCAAGAAGCTGACTCCTCACCAGTATAATTTTCCATCTTATAGTCCAGTCCAATCCCTGTCTGAAGAGCTGGCTTTGGGAATGGTCACAGTCTTGGGCTAACAGAAGGTCCAGGGACCGTGACCTCTGGGGTCCTTCCAATTTCAGTCAGACCATTAAGTCTGGTCTTTTTATGAGAATTTGAGGTCTGCGTCCCACCTCTCTCCTGCTCCGTCCGGGATTCTCTGTTGTGTTCCCTGTCAGGGCCATCATTAGTTGTAGCCAGGTGCCACAGTTCTTCTGGTCTCAGGCTGATGTATAATTGTCTTAAAATTTAATGCGAAACAAGTGTGAAATGATGAGGCCGTAAAGATAAACTTTTTAATATTCAAATATTTTCACTTAAAAATGCACAGGAATAAAGTGGCAGGCTCTCCCAGTGCTACCAATATTTATATTATTTAATAGTGTTCAGAATGTTTGAATTATTTGATAACACTTTTAAGATAGGAAGCAAATCTTTTGTTATCCCCATAACTTGTGTTTGAGGTGTGGGTGAGAAAGGGAGAAACAGTGCATTATTGTGTTCAAGTCTTATGTTTCTTTTGTCTATTCTAAGCAGCTGCTAAGCTCCATTCTGAAAGATCCCTGTATTAGTTTCTTATGGCTGCTATGACAGATTACTACAAACTCGGTGGCTTAAAACAACAAATTTGTTCTCTCACAGTCCTGGAGTCCAGAAGTCCAAAATCAGTATCACTGGGCTAAAATTAATGTGTTGGCAGGGCCGCACTCCCTCCCTCTCTCTAGGGGAGAGTTTGTTTTTTACCTCTTTGAGCTTCTGGTAGGTACCAGCATTCCTGTGTTTGCGGCTGTATCACTCCAATGTGCGTCACCATGGTCACATTGCCTTCTCTTGTGTGTGTGTCATATCTTCCTGCTTCCCTCTCATGAGGATACATGTCATTGCATTTAAGGCCCACTTGGATAATCCAGGGTAATCTGCCTATCTCAGAATCCTTTATTTAATCCAGGGCTTTGAACTGGTTGATTCTGGTTTGAACCCCTGCTGAGAAATTTACCTTTCTAATAAATCCCCAGATGTACTAAATCAGGACCTACAATTTAACAAGATCCCCAGATAATATTATGAGAATAGATTAACAGTGGGGATTGTTATGGATTGAATTGTGTTCCCCAGAAATGTTTGTCAACTTGGCTAGGCCATGATTCCCAGTGTTGTGTGGTTGTCCTCTATTTTGTGGTCTGATGTAATTATCCTATCTGTTGTAAATCCTAACATCTATGATGTTAATGAGGCAGGATTAGAGGCAGTTACGTTAATGAGGCAGGACACAGTTTACAGGATTAGGTTGTATCTTGAGTCAGTCTCTTTTGAGATAAAAGAGAGAAGGGACCTACCACCAAGAAAGAAGAGCTGGAAGTGGAATGCATCCTTTGGACCTGGGGTCCCTGTCCTGAGAAACTCCTAGGTCCCCTTTGATGACAAAGACCTTCTCTCAGAGCCAACAGAGAGAAAGCCTTCCCCTGGAGCTGGTGCTCTGAATTTGGACTTGTAGCCTCCCAGACTGTGAGAGCATAAATTTCTGTCTGTTAAAGCCCTCCACTTGTGGTATTTCTGTTATAGCAGCACTAGAGGACTTAGAGAGGGATCGTGTTAAGATGTAGATTATGATTCAGTACATCTGGGGTGGAATTGTTAGCGTTAGCTGGGAACTTGTTAGAAATGTAAATTTCTCAGCAGGCGTTCAAACCGGAATAAACTGGTTTAAAGCCCTGATTTAATCACATCTGCAAAGTCTTTTTTGTCATATAAAGTAATATTCACAGGTTCCAGGGATTAGGATGTGGATACCTTTTGGGGACCATTATTCAGCCTACCACAGACCTTACTGCTTATTCACTGTTCCATTTTACTGTCTCATCCCTTATCTTCTTTCCTATTTTTATTCTTTTTTGTATTCCAGACTCACAAATTAGTAAGTAGATGGAGAGTTCAGTAGACGTGGTACGGGTCAGAAAGTGAGCCTTTTTGCCATCGCTATGGAACATCCTATTATGTTCACAAGAACTTTTGGTTGTTGAATTGACAGTAATAGTACCTTGTTAATTTTCAGTACCCTTTATCGAAGCAATTACTGACTTTTGGTTTTAAGTATTTGTGTTAATATTATGAAATTTGTTTCAGATTAAAGCATCTGTTGATTAGGTTGGCAGGCATTGATATTGAGAAAACAGCTAAATAGCTAGGATTGTTTCAAAGTTAATTTTGAGTTTTTTTTTTTTTCATTTTCTTACTTGTGTTTTATTTCACTGATAGCTCAGACTTGAATTTAACGAAGGAAAACAGAATGGAAGAGTTCGTGGAGTTCTCATCCAAAAGTCTATTATCATGATGCCTATGTAGTTTTGGGCAAATAATGTAAAATTTTGGGCCTCGATTCCTAGTGTCTGTAATAAAGGAGTTGAATTATATGATCGTTAAATTCCCTTCTAACTCTAAAAGCCTCTGTTTTAATATTTAGTATAAGGGGTTTTAAAACCAACAAACAGGCAGACAAACAACAAATCTGATCTATTTTGCACTATTTGCAAAAAAAAAAAAAAATCATATTGGCAAGATTATTTTGAAATAACTGTCCATGGCTTTTTTTTTTTTTCTTTCTTTCTTTTGTAGATGGACCACACATCCCCGACCTACATGCTTGCTAACTTAACCCACTTACATTCTGAGCAACTTCTACAGGGCTTGAATCTTCTTCGTCAACATCATGAACTCTGTGACATCATTCTTCGAGTAGGTGATGTTAAAATTTATGCTCACAAAGTGGTACTTGCCAGCATCAGCCCATATTTCAAAGCCATGTTCACTGGAAACCTTTCTGAAAAAGAGAACAGTGAAGTTGAGTTTCAGTGCATTGATGAAACTGCTCTCCAGGCCATTGTGGAATATGCCTATACAGGGACTGTCTTTATTTCTCAGGACACAGTTGAATCTCTCCTTCCAGCAGCAAACCTACTCCAGATAAAACTTGTCCTGAAAGAATGTTGTGCATTTCTTGAAAGCCAACTTGATCCTGGTAACTGTATTGGAATTTCTCGTTTTGCAGAGACGTATGGTTGTCATGACCTTTATTTGGCAGCCACTAAGTACATATGCCAGAATTTTGAAGCTGTTTGCCAGACTGAAGAGTTTTTTGAGCTAACCCATGCTGATTTGGATGAAATTGTTTCCAATGACTGTTTGAATGTAGCTACCGAAGAGACTGTTTTTTATGCACTAGAGTCTTGGATTAAGTATGATGTACAAGAACGCCAGAAATACTTAGCACAGCTACTTAACAGTGTGCGATTACCATTGCTGAGTGTTAAATTTCTCACTAGACTATATGAAGCAAATCATCTTATTCGTGATGATCGTACCTGTAAACATCTTTTGAATGAAGCCCTAAAATACCACTTTATGCCTGAACATAGACTCTCTCATCAGACAGTCTTGATGACACGACCTCGCTGTGCTCCCAAAGTACTTTGTGCAGCAGGAGGAAAATCTGGACTGTTTACGTGTTTGGATAGGTAAATAGAAGGCTTTTGAAAAGGATCAATGCTGATAGGTTTTATGCTTTTTTTTAATTTGTTGTCACAAATACGTCCAGCAAAATGTACACCAGTTCAGCTGTTTTCTATATGTACAGTTCGGTGCCATTGATTACAGCCTTGGAGTTGTGTGGTTTTATCCTTTTTAAATGTGATAATTTTGCATATTTTTTTTGAGAGAATGGATGACTGTATGATTGAAACAACCAGATAAGTGTTTTAGGTAGAGAACAGAGGAGAAAAAAAAAAGAGGGACATTAGGCTTTTCTCTACCTAAAACACTTATCTGGTTGTTTTGATTATACTGTCGTCCATTCTCTCAAAAACTCTTAATCATTAAATCTTCTCCCCCCAACACACACACACCTCTTTATCTATCTTCTTACTCACTAGCTTTTTTTCCATTTTAGGTCTTTTCCCCCCTTTCTTTGTGGGAAATCATTTATATCTTTGACTCAGACCAAGTTAGAGAAGATTTGTTATTGACCAGCTATATCAGAAGATGTTAATAAAGGAAAGCTAGGAACCAGTCATGTGGGTAGACTGGGGACAAGAATGGGTTTGAATGAAAACAGTTATTTAGAAGTATCACTAAAGAAATGAGAAAAAAGAAGATAAACATATAAATCATTGACTTTATGTGGTTTTTTTTTTTTTTTTTTCCAACTCTAAATATTTTTTGGGACACTGGTATATTGCTTTATTTTCTAATAACTTAGATCAGGAGTTGTTAAACTTTTTCTAAAGGGGCCAGATCGTGAACATTTTATACTTTGTGGGCCATATGGTTTCTGTTATAAGTAACTGTTCTACTCTGCCATTGTAGTGAGGAGTAGCCACAGAAAATACATAAATGAATGAATGTGACTGTGTTCCAATAAAACTTTATTTATAAAACTAGATGGTAGGCTGAATTTGGTCCACAGCCATAGTTTGTCAGTCTCTGATTTAGAGCATTATGTAAGTAACTTTTATACATTGGAAATATAGCTTTGCTTTCCCCTTGCATCAGACTGCTTTAGTTTGTTTGATGTATTTATCTGATACTGTAGACTTCTTTGGAAACCCTGGTGGCGTAGTGGTTAAGTGCTTCGGCTGCTTAACCAAAGGGTCAGCAGTTCGAATCCACCAGGTGCTCCTTGGAAACTCTATGGGGCAGTTCTACTCTGTCCTATAGAGTCGCTATGAGTTGGAATCGACTCGACGGCTCTGGGTTTGGTTTTGGTTTTTGGTAGACTTCTTTATGACCATCTGCAAAAATTTAGTAGATTGCCTTCCTCTTACTCCAGTGTAGGAAACTTATTGATGTCTTATCAGTGGCAACTTTTTAAAAGTCTGACTATACATTTTAATTGTAGTATAAAACTACTTTTGTTGAGATTGAGCAATAGGTAAAACGTTAGTTAAGGTGGCTACATGAAGTGATTGTTTAACTCTCATTCTTAAAGGCATTGATTATTGGCATATTAGTCAAATGTCATGATAAAAAAGTTCTAAATACGAGTTTACATTGTAAACATTCTTGAGCAGTTGCTTCTTGATTTCTCAAGTATGAAAAATAACAAACATAAATAATTGGAGAGTTACAAGAACTGTTTATTTCTTTAGATCCATTAATTGTACATCTTGCTGGAGCCCTGGTGGCGCAGTGGTTAAGAGCTCGGCTGCTAACCAAAAGCTGGCAGTTCAAATCCACCAGCTGCTCCTTGGAAACCCTATGGGGCAGTTCTGCTCTGTTTTATATGGTTGCCATGAGTCAGGATCAACTCGATGGCAATGGGTTTAATCTTCTTACAATCTATTATAAGAAAAAAATTAAAAATATAATTTGCACAAAGATGTTCATTGCAACATTGTTTATAACCGTGGAAAAATTCGAACCAACCTGAATGATCATTCAGTTTAATTCTACAAAAAATACTGAACACCTGTGTATCAGACACAGTAAGCTAGATATTGGACCTTTCAACAAGTTCATAATTTAGTAAAGGAGAGAAATGTTTAATGGATCATTATAATACATAGTGTTATATAGTGACAAAGATAATTCTTTGGAAGTATTAAGAAGAGCATTTACCCTATCTGGGGGATTTAGGGAGCCTGGATGGCACAGTGGTTAAGCGTTCGGCTACTAACCAAAAGGTCGGCAGTTCAGATCCACCAGCTGATTCTTGGAAACCCTATGGGGCAATTCTGCTCTGTCCTGTATGGTTGCTATGAGTTGGAATTGACCCGACGGCAGTGGGTTTGGGAGAATTTAGGGAAGATATTGTGGAGAAGATAACGTTCAAGCTGAATGTTGAAAGCTAAGGAAGAGCCAAACGATGAAAGATGGAAAGGTCATAGGAAATGGGCAAAACCACAGTAGAATGATACAGTATGGGGGTTTAAGAAACTAAAAGCTATTTGATATTCCTGTGTATAAAGTATGGGCCAAGTCATAAAAGGTATTATATGCCCTGCGAAAGAGAAGGTTTTTATTATGTGGTTGCAAAACTATTTTAAGGAGGGTAGTGGAGTGTAAAATGATGAGATGTGGTTATTAGATCATACTGGCTGCATTATGGAGCAAGAAGGGGCCAGGATTAGCATCATAGTGATTAGATAAGAGGTTATTGCAAAAGTCCAGGCAAGAGATTATGAGATCCTGAACTAGAGAAGTAGTAAAGATAGAAAATGGGACTTAAGAAAAGTAAGAGAGTAAATTGACAGGATTTGGTGTTTGAATGGGTATAGCATGGGGGGTGGGGCAAGTTCTGAGGGAGGGGGAAGAATCAAGATGAGTCAGATTTTTTATTTAGATGATTAGGTTGATGGTTATACCATTAACGAGAGAGAATATGGGAGAAAGAGCCATTTTAAGTGAGAAGATAATGTGTTTAGTTTTGGGTATAAGGAGTTTGAAGTGGATATAAAATATTCAAGTAAAGGATATCCTGTTGCTTGCTACCTGGATATGAGTTCAAAGCTCAAAAGAAGAGATCAGGACTGGAAATTTGCAAGTCATCAGCATATAGTATAATTTAGAGTTATAAATTAAAACCATGAAGTGTTCTATAAACTTCTTAGCTCATTTAAATGTCCTTCCTTCCTGTCAGAGTAAGAACATAGAGAAACAGAAAAGGATTGATTCATGAGTGAAACTTTGGGGAGCAATAATATTCAAGATGAGAGCAGCAGGAATGATTTTAGAGGTAGGAGAACCAAGAGAGAATAATGTCATGAAAGCCAAGGAATTGAAGTGTGTCAAGAAGGAAGAAGTGTGATCAGCAAAGTGCAATGAAAAGGTCCAGAAAGATAAGGATGGAAACGTAGCTATTAGATTTGGAATTTGGAGATCATTAATGACCTTTGGTAGAGTAATTTCACCAGAGTGGGGAGGCTGAAGATAGATTACAGCAGGTTGAGAAGTGAATAAAAAGGAAGGATGAAGAGACTGTGAATGAAGATTTTCCTTTTAACAGTTTTGGCTGAGAAGAGAAAAGAGAGGTAAAGGAGGTTTAGTTTGGTTTTATTTTGTTCTTGAAGGAAGTGGCATGAGTATATTTATAATCAGATGCCAGTAAAGACGGATGGTGAGATGGTCATTGATAGAGCAAGATCTTAGCGAAAGAAAAAGGGATGGTATCAAAAGCAAAGGTGAAGGTTTTGAATAGGAGGAAGAGGGACTCCATGCCCTGAGATGGGAATATGAAGATAGGTTTACACATGGAGGGAGGAATGGAAGCAGGAATTTAAGATAGGTCTTGTTCACGGCCTCAGTTTTTGCCTTTAAGAAGGAGAGGATGTCTTCTAGAGAGGGAAGTGGGGATAGGTGGCTTAAGGAAAGTAGGGAAACCCTGAGAACAGACCAGTTTCTACTTACACAAAAAGGAGTTATAAGGGTGGCAGTACATTGAAAGCATTTTGTATAATTGTACAAATATGTTAAATGTACCTTTAAACTGGAGTTCCTGGGTGGCACAAATGGTTAAGTGCTCAACTACTAGCCAAAAGGTTGGCAGTTTGAACCCACCCAGAGGTGCCTTGGTGGTCTGCTTCCAAAAGGTCATAGCCTGGAAAACCCTATGGAGCACACATGAGATTGCCATGAGTTGGAATTGACTTGACAGCAGCTAACAACAATAACCTTTACACCTGTGGCATCATAACCTCATTCACCTCAGGGCTATAAACCATGTGCCTAATTCCAGGAAAAAAGCTCTCATTAGAACAGATGACCCACTTGCCTCCAAAAGATCGTAAGAATTAATGCCTTTATATCTTGTATCTCTGTTTACCTAAATCATCTCCATAAATATATGACTTCTAGTTAATCCATCATCATAACCTGGACTCTTATCATATGGTCCTGTATATCATCTGATTTGACTTAATTTCTTAACATTTTTTTTTTTTTGTCTCCTCAGGTCCTTCTGCCATGTCCTCTGGAACTCATAAGAAAAATCCCTATTCACCCTCTTGTTCTAATGAAATATGGGTGATGCTAGAAAGTGTCCCCCCCCCCGCATTTTATTTATCACAGGTCCTAGAGGTTAAGTAGGTTTTTTTCACTCCTCTTAATCACTTTTTCAAATTTTTTTTTTCTTTCTCTCATTTCAAGCATTTGCCATCATGCTGTATCACTTGCTGCCTCTCCTTGTTGCCATCATCTGCTGTCCCTTTTGTTATTCCGCTTACTGAAGATTTTATAGCTGGCTCACTGTTTCTCTTAGCATTGTACATCAGCCATTGTTCTTGGTGATTTCAACATCCACATAGACCTTTTATTGATCCTCTCCTCCTTGATGTCACTTCTAGGCGTCTTTTCTGCCTCACCTTAGGCACCTATTCCACATTCATACCCTCGACTTTGTCATTACCAGTAATTTCAGTGGATTCAGAATCTTGGTCTCAGATGTTCCATTCTCTGACCACTACCTCCTTTCTTGCTACCATATTTATTCTAGTATACCTGCTCTAACAATTCTTCGTTCCTTCAAGACTTTTAATCTTTTGGCCCTGTACTCAGCAGAACTGACTGCTTACCAACCCTCATATGTCCTCACCTGCACTCCTTACCCAGCTTAAATTCTAGAAGTATCACTGTTATTGTACCTTTGAATACACTCTTGGGTCCCTTATCCTTTTATTATTATACATTAGATGAAGGTTTATAGAACAGACTAGCTTCTCACTGAACAGTTAGTAGACATATTGTTTTGTGATATTGGTTGCACCCTTATCCTTTTATCTCTCCCATCATATTCATCTAGTTAAATTCAACTCTTCATTTATGCCAGGGCTGTACCCAAGTAGTAGAATGTGGCTAAAGAAGCAGACATCTCTGTCCTATCTGGTCTCACTTGGGGTCCTGAGCACTCTTCAGCAGTCCCTCTACATTTTTCTTAATCAGTTTACCCTTTAACTTTCTAGGACTGTTTCCCACCTTCTGCTCTCTTGAAAACTCATTCCCCTCAGCTTCTAAACCTCAGCTGATGACCTTGTCTCTTAGTCTGCTGAGAAAATAGAAGCAACCAGAGGAGAACTGCCTCATCTCCCATCACTAAGCCTATCCAGGTACCTGCATCTGTGCACATACTCTGCCTTCCCTCTTGAGTGAACATGAATGAGCTGAGCCTGTATGTATCTAAGGTCAACCCCTGAAGTTCCCAACTTGCTCACTAGATTCCATGCCTTCTCCACTACTCAGGGACTTTGCTCTTACAGCTATCCCTTCTCTCATACAGCATCAACTCCGCTCTCTGGACTCCATCACTGCCATCAGCATATAAACATATTCTGGTTTAAGCTTCCAGATTAAACTGATCTTCTCTGGGCCCCATGGTGTCTCTCTGCTCCACTTTATAGATAGCTACCTCCTCATGTCTATTGTACTTTATATAGTAAAAATCTTTGGAAAAGTTATTTAAACCCATTGTTTTCACTTGTTCAACCCCCATTCTGTCTTAAACCAGTCAAGATTTGCCCCACCACCTCACTGAAACTGCCCTTGTTAAATCTAATTGTTTCCTGATATATCAATCTCATTGCAACAAATTCATGTTTCCAGAACAAACGTTAGAACAAAACTGACTGTAATACATGTTCAGTAACTTTTGAATAAACATTTGAATAAATAACAAATGAAGGAATGTGCTTTGATAATATTGGATGGAGAATATACATTTTTATACTATTGCATTATTGAGTTTGGGGACATTGGCCATATTTTCCCCAAATATTTCTTATAATGAAATACATTTACATGGAAAAGACCGTGTGTAATATATATGCAGAGTATAAAGAATAAGTAGCCAAGTCTCTGTCAACTAGCTTAAGAAATAGAATATTAACGATGACCTTTAAAGTTCCCATGTGCCCCTTCTTGATGCCATCTCTTTCCCTCCCCAGAAGTTTTTTAATGTAATTGCTTTTTATAGTTTTGCCACATTATATGTGTGCCAGTAAATTGTTAGAGTCTACACATGTTGAATGTAAATGCAGTAATACTATATATATTATTCAGAGATGTGTTTTCTTGCTAAACAGGAAATTTGCGAAATTCATCAGTGAGATCACATGAAGATGTAGTTCATTTACTTTCCTTTATCTATGGTATCTAGTATATGTCAGTACAATTTTTCTTTCTACAATGAAAATTTTATAAGTTAATCTGAAGAGTTACACACATACAGAAATGAGCACAAATCCCAAGTGTACAGCTCAGTGAATTATCATAAAGTGAACGTTATAAACCAGTTCAAGAAACAAAACTTGACCAGCACCCAGAAGTCACCCTTAAGCTCCCTTGTAGTCTTTCCCAAAGGTAACTACTATCTTCATCTCAAACCCAAAGATTGGTTTTATCTGTTTTGAACTTGGTATAAGTGAAATTATACAAAATATATTCTTTTGAATTTTGCTTCTTACCTTCAATGCTATATGTGAAAGATTGATCCTTGTTGCATGTAGCTATGTTTGTTCATTTTGCTATATAGCATTCTTTTGTATGATATGCCACAGTTTATCCATTCTGCTGTTGACGGGCATTTGAATTGCTTCCAGTTTTTAGCAATTACAAATAATGCCTCCGTGAACATCCTTGTACGTATATATACACATACATTTGTCTTGGGTACGTATCTAGGCGTGGAGTTGCTCAGTCACAGGGCACATATACTCTACCTTATTTATCATTCATTTGATGGGTGATTGTGTTGTGCTGCTTTGAACATTTCTGTGTATTTGTCCTGATGCAAAACTAACTGTAATATACATTCAGTAGAGTAGATACATAGGAATGAAATTGCTGGGTTACAGCATGTGTGGATCTTTAAATTTATTAGATAACATAAACTTGTTTTCCAGAATAATTTCAACAGTTTACAGTCTCATCAACAGAATATGCATTCCTTGCTCCACATACTTGCCAACTATTGTTATTATCTGACTTTACATTTTTGCTAGTATGGAAGGTGTGTAATGGTTTATTGTGGTTTTAATTTTCATATATCTAATTACTAATAAGATTAATTTTTATTTTCTTACGGGCCATTTTGGTTTTTAAAATTTAATTTTTTCTCCTTATTCTTTAGTGTGGAGATGTATTTTCCTCAAAATGACTCTTGGATTGGTTTGGCGCCCCTAAACATTCCTCGCCATGAATTTGGAATTTGTGTTTTAGACCAAAAAGTGTATGTTATAGGTGGTATTGAAACTAATGTTTTGCGTCCTGGCATCACTATCAGAAAACATGAAAATTCAGTAGAATGCTGGAATCCTGATACAAATACCTGGACTTCTTTAGAGAGAATGAATGAGAGCCGAAGTACTCTTGGAGTGGTAGTACTTGCAGGAGAACTTTATGCTTTAGGTGGTTATGATGGACAATCTTATTTACAATCTGTAGAGAAGTATATTCCCAAAATAAGAAAATGGCAACCTGTGGCACCGATGACTACAACAAGAAGTTGTTTTGCAGCAGCTGTATTGGATGGAATGATATATGCTATTGGTGGGTATGGTCCTGCCCACATGAACAGGTATTTAACTAAATAATCACATTGTATCAACATGTAGATTTTTTTAAGTAGCATTAACGGTGATTTCGGAATTTTAAACTATGTGTATTTATGAGCTTCCTTTTTTAAATGCTTAAGTAACATTCATAGGCATTTGGGAAATTTAATCTGCTCCATGGGTATCATTGTAATTGTTTTACTTGGGAATTTAATACAACTTAAGAAATGAATCCTTCTTAACTCTTATATTCATTCATTCATTGTAAATGGACTAGATTTTAAAATTCAGAAACCTGAAAGTAATAGGAAGTTAGACAACTATGACTTTTGGGTGGCAAGTAGATAGTCTTTTATTATATTGTCTAATAGAATAAGGAAATGGAAAAATGTAATTCCTGTATGCCTACATGATATTATAATTCACCATAAATTTAAAGCCTTATTTAAATCTTCCTTTCTGGATTCTTATTCTGTAATCATTGTGTATGTCTGAGTTTTGCTAGAGGCTGAATTTGAGGTTTCTGTATTCTGGGTATACTCTGAATAAGGGAAAATACGTATGAAAAAATAAAATAATAAAGTGCTTATATGTAAAATCATAATCCTGAACCTTTGTTGAAAATGAATATTCCAAAGATTTTCTCTCTAATAGTAATTAGAGTGGTATGTGTTTTATTGATTGTGACCATTTTAATGAAAGACTGTCTTGTAGCTTGCTAACAGACTGAGAATGTAATGGCGTAACATTTTCATCTGTAAATTTTTATTTCTTTTTGAGCTAAACTATCTCCTTTATTTATTGCCCTGTTAGTCTGAAGGAAGAGTATTTGGGGCCCAGGCATGCATTTCTATTTGAAAAGCTGCTGGCAGAAATTTATAAGATAAAAGGTTAAATATTTTAGTTTTGAGATAATGTTCTTGATGTTTATGTCTTGCACAGCTTACCAACTCTTCTCCTCCAGTGATTTAGGCCTAATGGTTTTTATCCCAGTGGCCTTTCAGAAACATTCTGTTATCTAGTCTCTATTCCGGGCTCCAGAATGATAGTACAGCCTCTCAAATGCTTAAGGCTTTTTCAGGAAGCTAGGTCAAGTCCAGAAGAAACTCTACAAGTTTGCTTTTGTGCCCCTTTAGGGAAACCCTGGTGGCGTAGTGGTTAAGTGCTACAGCTGCTAAACAAAGGGTAGGTAGTTCAGATCCGCCAGGTGCTCCTTGGAAACTCTAGGGGGCAGTTCTACTCTGCCCTATAGGGTTGCTATGAGTTGGAATCGACTCAATGGCACTGGGTTTGGTTTTTTTTTTTTTTGGTTTTAGGGCTAAGCGTAGTACTCCTAAAGGGCTTCCAGAATTTTCTAGGGAAGCTTTTTTAGAGTTTCTGATTTGATTTGGATATCCATAATGCAGCTTGGAAATAACCAGGGATTCTCTGGAATGCACACCTGACCTAAATCCCTGAATTCTTCTAATGAATCACTTTGAAATTATAATTAGCTGGTTTTTATCATAGACTCTGCAGGAGTTGCTTTGCAATAAACCAACATGAATCTTCTTGTAAGAAAAAAAAATCTTCTCCTCTTCACCTTCCCTTTTCCTTAGCTGTGTAGATCCTTAGTCTCCTTAGAAAGCACCTGTATTCAATTTATGGTTTTCAAAGTACTTTCACATGCTTACTCATTTGGTTTTATTCCTACAAGAAATCTTTGAGATTGTACTGGCCCTCTTTTTACAGATGAGAGGAAATGACTTATCCAGGATTATACAGCTCCAAAGTAGCAGGGTAAAGGTTCGTTCAGCTCCAGCTATGTAGCATTAGTACTTGAACTGAAGTCACTGACTCCGAGTTCTGTGACCTTAATATACCTTGCTGCTTGTGCAGTGTAATGGAATAACGTATGGTTATTACTGTACCCTTTCCACAGGGAAAGCTTTTATCCCTGCAATCTCATCAACAAAATCTAAACATTTGGGACAGACTACTCTTGTGTAATGTCTATTTATTTGGACCTTTAAAACTATGGTGTTTTTCAGGTTTTTAAATTCTCTAACAGATACACTTTAGTAGGAGAAGTGGCACAAAGGAACTGTGAATTAATTCTTTCTTTTGTGAATATCTGCAGTGTGGAGCGTTATGATCCAAGTAAGGACTCCTGGGAGATGGTTGCATCCATGGCAGATAAAAGGATTCACTTTGGCGTGGGTGTCATGCTAGGCTTTATTTTTGTGGTGGGTGGACATAATGGCGTCTCGCATCTGTCAAGCATTGAAAGATATGACCCTCATCAAAATCAGTGGACTGTGTGTAGACCGATGAAAGAACCCAGAACAGGTAATAACTTATTATTTTCTAAACATACAACACAGTACTTTCTCAGAATGATGGTCTTGGAATATAACAGTAAGAACATATACTTATCCGAGGGGGGAAAAAAACTTCTTGTGATAAGCTTGAGAGACAGCTAGATTAGGTAAAACAATATAGATTTATTTACTGTGATTTTAATAAGCCAATGTGCATGTTGTTTCTCAAACTTGGAGAACACATTTTGGGAAATGCTGATAATAGTGTATCTTATAAAAAAAAAAAATTTTTTTCCCCCTCATATTATAGATGTTTTTATGTGTTACACTAAACATTGGATTGTTCCACTTCTGTTTTGTTTTTTAATTGTTTATGAGCAGTCCATATGTTCCCTTTCAAATGTTCTCTCCTTCCCAAGGGGTATAGTTGCAATAAACTAGTGTTTACTGTAATTAGTTTCTGTGCTATTCTTTAGAAGGACAGCTATGAAAACAACTTGAAAATCTTGAGTAGCTTTGCTACATGTGATAATATATAAAGTGGAGTTTTTAAAAGCATAAATTATGTAGTTTAATATCAATTTGAAATATTTCAATACACTTGAAAACCTGATAAAATGAATGATTTCTGGAAAAAATATAAATTGATAAGAAAGCATCTGTAAAGACACAAGACTGCAGCCTTAATAGTACTTCCCTCTGTTGGAGGGAGGGACAGAGGTGAAGGGAAACTTGAGCTCTTACTCTTACTGTGAGCTCTCTCCACCCCCAGTGAATACCTATTGCCTATTGCTTTATAGTTAATTACAGGTTATTGAAGTGTAAAACATTTTGAGAAAACATTAACATGTAAGTTCGTTTTATTTTCAGTGAGAGGATGCTTATTTCATGCTTAATGTTTCTTACCTCTTTTTTTCCACCTTTCCTAGGAGTTGGTGCTGCAGTAATTGATAACTACCTTTATGTCGTCGGTGGTCACTCCGGGTCATCCTATCTCAACACCGTGCAGAAATATGACCCTATCTCAGATGTATGGCTGGATTCAGCTGGCATGATATACTGTCGCTGTAACTTTGGATTGACTGCACTTTGACAAGCGTGAATTTGTGGAAGTAGTATGGTGGTGAAACTTGTGCTGCATGAAAAGATGACCAGTTTTCAGAGACCCAAAAGCTGCATTGCTTTCTGTAACTTGAAGTGACATGAAGACTCAAAATTTGTTGGGTACTTTGATTTGACAGGTAGCTGTGGTTGCTCTTGATGACACAGTAAATCAACAATCAGAAAAAAAAAAAAAAAAAGAAAGACCTTGCCAGTTGGATTGTTCACTTTTTTTTCCCTGAGACTGGGATATAGTAGTTGATGCTTATATTTGTATATGTGGAGAAAACTTTGCTGCTTTTTTTGTTTCTTTAAACTTCAGCTCTCTCCCTCCTCTGATTTGCACCGTGATTTACTAGAATGAAAGATGCTTAGATGCTTGAGTGTTTTGAATGATTGGACAGAATGCCGATACTGTATGTGTTGGATATAAATTCATATGCTTCACATTTTTTTAAAAAAATAAAGGGCTGCTTTTTCTTTTGGTACTTTTAAGGGTTGTAAATAACATCGTGAGTCACCTGGTTACTCTTCTTGCTAAATGGGTTTAGGACTAGGAATAGTAATAAGTTTGCAAGACAAATGCTTTTGGGGACCTCTTTTAAGAAGTCAGATATTTACTCTTCATGCCTTTTTTAATATGGGTAGGTTAGTGCTGGATGAATTTAGTTATGCATCTATGCTATGATAAGCATGGATAGAAAGAGTTAATCATATTCGTTGTTTCATGTTTTTTCTTTAGCACTACAGCAGGCTTCTCAGTGTTGATGTAAATATTTGAGAAATGTTTAGTAACGGTCTCAGTGCATGTTGATTTTTTTTCATATATCCTTATAATAATTTTAGTTTTTCAAGGTCTTTGCTTTTTCAAAGTGTTCAGATATAAAAATGGTGCTAACTATAGGATCTATAACAAGGCTAGAACCGATGTTTTTTTTGGATGTTCAGTATGAGATATACGCATGACATCTTTTGATAGTGTTTTTCACTTTTATTGGCTTCATTAGTGATTATTAAAAATGCTAGTGATTACACTAATGTTAACATCCAAAAATCATCTAAAAGGCCGATGATACCCTTTTCATAGTTCCTGAATAGTGATTCAAAGATGCATTTTTGGTTTTCTTTCTTCTTACGGTCTATATTACGTATCCTTTTTGAAA